>NW_026622819.1:64032500-64750000 GCF_023065955.2 Ursus arctos
AAGTCTTTCTCCACGTGAGACATGCTCCCAGGTGCCTGTGGCAAGGGGAAGGAAATGCCATACACTGACCTGGAAGAGACCACAGGGCCCAGGCACAGTCTGAACCCTTCCCTCAACCCGGCGGTTTTGCTAGCAGGAGTTCAACCCCAACGAACACAGCCCGGAGACCCCTGGGGCAAAAACGGCTTCCGACGAACAATAGGTGCTTGCTGTGGAACACCTATCCCAAGTGGGGGTAGCCAGCTCAACAAAATGCCATACACCCAGGTGTAAGAAACAACATTGCCCAGGCAAGGTCTAAGCCCCTCACCTCGTCCTTGTGCTTTGGGGAGCCGGAGGGACAGCCGAGGCCCACGGCCCTGAGACCCCTTTGCAAAAAGCCGGCTTCCCACGGAGACAGTTTTCCTGAGGTGCAGACCCTATCCCAAGCGGTTGTGGCAAGGTAAAGCAAATGCCCTCCACTTCTCTGGAAGAAACCACAGTGCCCAACCATGTTCTAAGCCCTCCCATCCTCCCTGGGCTTCTGGCAGCAGGAGTGAAAAGAGAGGAGCAGAGCACTGGGACCCGTTTGACAAAAACCGGCTTCCCACGGGAAAGTCGTTCTCCACGTGCAGACATGCTCCCAGGTGCCTGTGGCAAGGGGAAGGAAATGCCATACACTGACCTGGAAGAGACCACAGGGCCCAGGCACAGTCTGAACCCTTCCCTCAACCCGGCGGTTTTGCTAGCAGGAGTTCAACCCCAACGAACACAGCCCGGAGACCCCTGGGGCAAAAACGGCTTCCGACGAACAATAGGTGCTTGCTGTGGAACACCTATCCCAAATGGTGGAAGCCAGCTCAACAAAATGCCACACACCCAGGTGTAACAAACTACCTTGCCCAGGCTTGGTCTAAGCCCCTCACCTCGTCCCTGTGCTTTGGGGAGCCGGAGGGACAGCAAAGGCCCACGACCCTGAGACCCCTTTGCAAAAAGCCGGCTTCCCTCGGAAACAGTTTGCCTGAGGTGCAGACCCTATCCCAAGTGGATGTGGCAAGGTAAAGCAAATGCCCTCCACTTCTCTGGAAGAAACCACAGTGCCCAGCCATATTCTAAGCCCTCCCATCCTCCCTGGGCTTCTGGCAGCAGGAGTGAAAAGAGAGGAGCAGAGCACTGGGACCCGTTTGACAAAAACCGGCTTCCCACGGGAAAGTCGTTCTCCACGTGAGACATGCTCCCAGGTGCCTGTGGCAAGGGGAAGGAAATGCCATACACTGACCTTGAAGAGACCACAGGGCCCAGGCACAGTCTGAACCCTTCCCTCAACCCGGCGGTTTTGCTAGCAGGAGTTCAACCCCAACGAACACAGCCCGGAGACCCCTGGGGCAAAAACGGCTTCCGACGAACAATAGGTGCTTGCTGTGGAACACCTATCCCAAGTGGGAGTAGCCAGCTCAACAAAATGCCACACACCCAGGTGTAAGAAACAACATTGCCCAGGCATGGTCTAAGCCCCTCACCTCGTCCCTGTGCTTTGGGGAGCCGGAGGGACAGCCGAGGCACACGGCCCTGAGACCCCTTTGCAAAAAGCCGGCTTCCCACGGAAAGAGTTTTCCTGAGGTGCAGACCCTATCCCAAGTGGTTGTGGCAAGGTAAAGCAAATGCCCTCCACTTCTCTGGAAGAAACCACAGTGCCCAACCATGTTCTAAGCCCTCCCATCCTCCCTGGGCTTCTGGCAGCAGGAGTGAAAAGAGAGGAGCAGAGCACGGGGACCCGTTTGACAAAACCCGGCTTCCCACGGGAAAGTCTTTCTCCACGTGCAGACATGCTCCCAGGTGCCTGTGGCAAGGGGAAGGAAATGCCATACACTGACCTGGAAGAGACCACAGGGCCCAGGCACAGTCTGAACCCTTCCCTCAACCCGGCGGTTTTGCTAGCAGGAGTTCAACCCCAACGAACACAGCCCGGAGACCCCTGGGGCAAAAACGGCTTCCGACGAACAATAGGTGCTTGCTGTGGAACACCTATCCCAAGTGGGAGTAGCCAGCTCAACAAAATGCCACACACCCAGGTGTAAGAAACAACATTGCCCAGGCATGGTCTAAGCCCCTCACCTCGTCCCTGTGCTTTGGGGAGCCGGAGGGACAGCCGAGGCCCACGGCCCTGAGACCCCTTTGCAAAAAGCGGGCTTCCCACGGAGAGAGTTTTCCTGAGGTGCAGACCCTATCCCAAGCGGTTGTGGCAAGGTAAAGCAAATGCCCTCCACTTCTCTGGAAGAAACCACAGTGCCCAGCCATGTTCTAAGCCCTCCCATCCTCCCTGGGCTTCTGGCAGCAGGAGTGAAAAGAGAGGAGCAGATCACTGGGACCCGTTTGACAAAAACCGGCTTCCCACGGGAAAGTCTTTCTCCACGTGCTGACATGCTCCCAGGGGCCTGTGGCAAGGGGAAGGAACTGCCATACACTGACCTGGAAGAGACCACACGGCCCAGGCACAGTCTGAACCCTTCCCTCAACCCGGCGGTTTTGCTAGCAGGAGTTCAACCCCAACGAACACAGCCCGGAGACCCCTGGGGCAAAAACCGCTTCCGACGAACAATAGGTGCTTGCTGTGAAACACCTATCCCAAGTGGGGGTAGCCAGCTCAACAAAATGCCACACACCCAGGTGTAAGAAACAACATTGCCCAGGCATGGTCTAAGCCCCTCACCTCGTCCCTGGGCTTTGGGGAGTCGGAGGGACAGCCGAGGCCCACGGCCCTGAGACCCCTTTGCAAAAAACCGGCTTCCCACGGAGACAGTTTTCCTGAGGTTCAGACCCTATCCCAAGCGGTTGTGGCAAGGTAAAGCAAATGCCCTCCACTTCTCTGGAAGAAACCACAGTGCCCAGCCATGTTCTAAGCCCTCCCATCCTCCCTGGGCTTCTGGCAGCAGGAGTGAAAAGAGAGGAGCAGATCACGGGGACCCGTTTGACAAAACCCGGCTTCCCACGGGAAAGTCTTTCTCCACGGGCAGACATGCTCCCAGGTGCCTGTGGCAAGGGGAAGGAAATGCCATACACTGACCTGGAAGAGACCACAGGGCCCAGGCACAGTCTGAACCCTTCCCTCAACCCGGCGGTTTTGCTAGGAGGAGTTCAACCCCAACGAACACAGCCCGGAGACCCCTGGGGCAAAAACGGCTTCCGACGAACAATAGGTGCTTGCTGTGGAACACCTATCCCAAGTGGGGGTAGCCAGCTCAACAAAATGCCACACACCCAGGTGTAAGAAACAACATTGCCCAGGCATGGTCTAAGCCCCTCACCTCGTCCCTGTGCTTTGGAGAGCCGGAGGGACAGCCGAGGCCCACGGCCCTGAGACCCCTTTGCAAAAAGCCGGCTTCCCACGGAGACAGTTTTCCTGAGGTGCAGACCCTATCCCAAGTGGTTGTGGCAAGGTAAAGCAAATGCCCTCCACTTCTCTGGAAGAAACCACAGTGCCCAGCCATGTTCTAAGCCCTCCCATCCTCCCTGGGCTTCTGGCAGCAGGAGTGAAAAGAGAGGAGCAGAGCACTGGGACCCGTTTGACAAAAACCGGCTTCCCACAGGAAAGTCGTTCTCCACGTGCAGACATGCTCCCAGGTGCCTGTGGCAAGGGGAAGGAAATGCCATACACTGACCTGGAAGAGACCACAGGGCCCAGGCACAGTCTGAACCCTTCCCTCAACCCGGCGGTTTTGCTAGCAGGAGTTCAACCCCAACGAACACAGCCAGGAGACCCCTGGGGCAAAAACGGCTTCCGACGAACAATAGGTGCTTGCTGTGGAACACCTATCCCAAGTGGGGGTAGCCAGCTCAACAAAATGCCACACACCCAGGTGTAAGAAACAACATTGCCCAGGCTTGGTCTAAGCCCCTCACCTCGTCCCTGTGCTTTGGGGAGCCGGAGGGACAGCCGAGGCCCACGACCCTGAGACCCCTTTGCAAAAAGCCTGCTTCCCACGGAAACAGTTTTCCTGAGGTGCAGACCCTATCCCAAGTGGTTGTGGCAAGGTAAAGCAAATGCCCTCCACTTCTCTGGAAGAAACCACATTGCCCAACCATGTTCTAAGCCCTCCCATCCTCCCTGGGCTTCTGGCAGCAGGAATGAAAAGAGAGGAGCAGAGCACTGGGACCCGTTTGACAAAACCCGGCTTCCCACGGGAAAGTCTTTCTCCACGTGCAGACATGCTCCCAAGTGCCTGTGTCAAGGGGAAGGAAATGCCATACACTGACCTGGAAGAGACCACAGGGCCCAGGCACAGTCTGAACCCTTCCCTCAACCCGGCGGTTTTGCTAGCAGGAGTTCAACCCCAACGAACACAGCCCGGAGACCCCTGGGGCAAAAACGGCTTCCGACGAACAATAGGTGCTTGCTGTGGAACACCTATCCCAAGTGGGGGTAGCCAGCTCAACAAAATGCCACACACCCAGGTGTAAGAAACAACATTGCCCAGGCATGGTCTAAGCCCCTCACCTCGTCCCTGTGCTTTGGAGAGCCGGAGGGACACCCGAGGCCCACGGCCCTGAGACCCCTTTGCAAAAAGCCGGCTTCCCACGGAAAGAGTTTTCCTGAGGTGCAGACCCTATCCCAAGTGGTTGTGGCAAGGTAAAGCAAAAGCCCTCCACTTCTCTGGAAGAAACCACAGTGCCCAGCCATGTTCTAAGCCCTCCCATCCTCCCTTGGCTTCTGGCAGCAGGAGTGAAAAGAGGAGCAGAGCACTGGGACCCGTTTGACAAAAACCGGCTTCCCACGGGAAAGTCGTTCTCCACGTGCAGACATGCTCCCAGGTGCCTGTGGCAAGGGGAAGGAACTGCCATACACTGACCTGGAAGAGACCACAGGGCCCAGGCACAGTCTGAACCCTTCCCTCAAACCGGCGGTTTTGCTAGCAGGAGTTCAACCCCAACGAACACAGCCCGGAGACCCCTGGGGCAAAAACGACTTCCGACGAACAATAGGTGCTTGCTGTGGAACACCTATCCCAAGTGGGGGTAGCCAGCTCAACAAAATGCCACACACCCAGGTGTAAGAAACAACATTGCCCAGGCATGGTCTAAGCCCCTCACCTCGTCCCTGTGCTTTGGGGAGCCGGAGGGACAGCCGAGGCCCACGGCCCTGAGACCCCTTTGCAAAAAGCCGGCTTCCCACGGAAAGAGTTTTCCTGAGTAGCAGACCCTATCCCAAGTGGTTGTGGCAAGGTAAAGCAAATGCCCTCCACTTCTCTGGAAGAAACCACAGTGCCCAGCCATGTTCTAAGCCCTCCCATCCTCCCTTGGCTTCTGGCAGCAGGAGTGAAAGGAGAGGAGTAGAGCACTGGGACCCGTTTGACAAAAACCGGCTTCCCACGGGAAAGTCGTTCTCCACGTGCAGACATGCTCCCAGGTGCCTGTGGCAAGGGGAAGGAACTGCCATACACTGACCTGGAAGAGACCATAGGGCCCAGGCACAGTCTGAACCCTTTGCTCAACCGGGCGGTTTTGCTAGCAGGAGTTCAACCCCAACGAACAAAGCCCGGAGACCCCTGGGGCAAAAACGGCTTCCGACGAACAATAGGTGCTTGCTGTGGAACACCTATCTCAAGTGGGGGTAGCCAGCTCAACAAAATGCCACACACCCAGGTGTAAGAAACAACATTGCCCAGGCATGGTCTAAGCCCCTCACCTCGTCCCTGTGCTTTGGGGAGCCGGAGGGACAGCCGAGGCACACGGCCCTGAGACCCCTTTGCAAAAAGCTGGCTTCCCACGGAGACAGTTTTCCTGAGGTGCAGACCCTATCCCAAGCGGTTGTGGCAAGGTAAAGCAAATGCCCTCCACTTCTCTGGAAGAAACCACAGTGCCCAGCCATGTTCTAAGCCCTCCATCCTCCCTGGGCTTCTGGCAGTAGGAGTGAAAAGAGAGGAGCAGAGCACGGGGACCCGTTTGACAAAACCCGGCTTCCCACGGGAAAGTCTTTCTCCACGTGCAGACATGCTCCCAGGTGCCTGGGGCAAGGGGAAGGAAATGCCATACACTGACCTGGAAGAGACCACAGGGCCCAGGCACAGTCTGAACACTTCCCTCAACTCGGCAGTTTTGCTAGCAGGAGTTCAACCCCAGCGAACATAACCCGGAGACCCCTGGGGCAAAAACGGCTTCCGACGAACAATAGGTGCTTGGTGTGGAACACCTATCCCAAGTGGGGGTAGCCAGCTCAACAAAATGCCACACACCCAGGTGTAAGAAACAACATTGCCCAGGCATGGTCTAAGCCCCTCACCTCGTCCCTGTGCTTTGGGGAGCCGGAGGGACACCCGAGGCCCACGGCCCTGAGACCCCTTTGCAAAAAGCCGGCTTCCCACGGAAAGAGTTTTCCTGAGGTGCAGACCCTATCCCAAGTGGTTGTGGCAAGGTAAAGCAAATGCCCTCCACTTCTCTGGAAGAAACCACAGTGCCCAGCCATGTTCTAAGCCCTCCCATCCTCCCTGGGCTTCTGGCAGCAGGAGTGAAAAGAGAGGAGCAGAGCACTGGGACCCGTTTGACAAAAACCGGCTTCCCACGGGAAAGTCGTTCTCCACGTGCAGACATGCTCCCAGGTGCCTGTGGCAAGGGGAAGGAAATGCCATACACTCACCTGGAAGAGACCACAGGGCCCAGGCACAGTCTGAACCCTTCCCTCAACCCGGCGGTTTTGCTAGCAGGAGTTCAACCCCAACGAACACAGCCCGGAGACCCCTGGGGCAAAAACGGCTTCCGACGAACAATAGGTGCTTGCTGTGGAACACCTATCCCAAGTGGGGGTAGCCAGCTCAACAAAATGCCACACACCCAGGTGTAAGAAACAACATTGCCCAGGCATGGTCTAAGCCCCTCACCTCGTCCCTGTGCTTTGGGGAGCCGGAGGGACACCCGAGGCCCACGGCCCTGAGACCCCTTTGCAAAAAGCCGGCTTCCCACGGAGACAGTTTTCCTGAGGTGCAGACCCTATCCCAAGTGGTTGTGGCAAGGTAAAGCAAATGCCCTCCACTTCTCTGGAAGAAACCACAGTGCCCAGCCATGTTCTAAGCCCTCCCATCCTCCCTGGGCTTCTGGCAGCAGGAGTGAAAAGAGAGGAGCAGAGCACTGGGACCCGTTTGACAAAAACCGGCTTCCCACGGGAAAGTCGTTCTCCACGTGCAGACATGCTCCCAGGTGCCTGTGGCAAGGGGAAGGAAATGCCATACACTGACCTGGAAGAGACCACAGGGCCCAGGCACAGTCTGAACCCTTCCCTCAACCCGGCGGTTTTGCTAGCAGGAGTTCAACCCCAACGAACACAGCCCGGAGACCCATGGGGCAAAAACGGCTTCCGACGAACAATAGGTGCTTGCTGTGGAAAACCTATTACAAGTGGGGGTAGCCAGCTCAACAAAATGCCACACACCCAGGTGTAAGAAACAACATTGCCCAGGCATGGTCTAAGCCCCTCACCTCGTCCCTGTGCTTTGGGGAGCCGGAGGGACAGCCGAGGCCCACGGCCCTGAGACCCCTTTGCAAAAAGCCGGCTTCCCACGGAGACAGTTTTCCTGAGGTGCAGACCCTATCCCAAGCGGTTGTGGCAAGGTAAAGCAAATGCCCTCCACTTCTCTGGAAGAAACCACAGTGCCCAACCATGTTCTAAGCCCTCCCATCCTCCCTGGGCTTCTGGCAGCAGGAGTGAAAAGAGAGGAGCAGAGCACTGGGACCCGTTTGACAAAAATCGGCTTCCCACGGGAAAGTCGTTCTCCACGTGCAGACATGCTCCCAGGTGCCTGTGGCAAGGGGAAGGAAATGCCATACACTCACCTGGAAGAGACCACAGGGCCCAGGCACAGTCTGAACCCTTCCCTCAACCCGGCGGTTTTGCTAGCAGGAGTTCAACCCCAACGAACACAGCCCGGAGACCCCTGGGGCAAAAACGGCTTCCGACGAACAATAGGTGCTTGCTGTGGAACACCTATCCCAAGTGGGAGTAGCCAGCTCAACAAAATGCCACACACCCAGGTGTAAGAAACAACATTGCCCAGGCATGGTCTAAGCCCCTCACCTCGTCCCTGTGCTTTGGGGAGCTGGAGGGACAGCCGAGGCCCACGGCCCTGAGACCCCTTTGCAAAAAGCGGGCTTCCCACGGAGAGAGTTTTCCTGAGGTGCAGACCCTATCCCAAGCGGTTGTGGCAAGGTAAAGCAAATGCCCTCCACTTCTCTGGAAGAAACCACAGTGCCCAGCCATGTTCTAAGCCCTCCCATCCTCCCTGGGCTTCTGGCAGCAGGAGTGAAAAGAGAGGAGCAGATCACTGGGACCCTTTTGACAAAAACCGGCTTCCCACGGGAAAGTCTTTCTCCACGTGCTGACATGCTCCCAGGGGCCTGTGGCAAAGGGAAGGAAATGCCATACACTGACCTGGAAGAGACCACACGGCCCAGGCACAGTCTGAACCCTTCCCTCAACCCGGCGGTTTTGCTAGCAGGAGTTCAACCCCAACGAACACAGCCCGGAGACCCCTGGGGCAAAAACGGCTTACGACGATCAATAGGTGCTTGCTGTGGAACACCTATCCCAAATGGTGGAAGCCAGCTCAACAAAATGCCACACACCCAGGTGTAACAAACTACCTTGCCCAGGCTTGGTCTAAGCCCCTCACCTCGTCCCTGTGCTTTGGGGAGCCGGAGGGACAGCAAAGGCCCACGACCCTGAGACCCCTTTGCAAAAAGCCGGCTTCCCTCGGAAACAGTTTGCCTGAGGTGCAGACCCTATCCCAAGTGGATGTGGCAAGGTAAAGCAAATGCCCTCCACTTCTCTGGAAGAAACCACAGTGCCCAGCCATATTCTAAGCCCTCCCATCCTCCCTGGGCTTCTGGCAGCAGGAGTGAAAAGAGAGGAGCAGAGCACTGGGACCCGTTTGACAAAAACCGGCTTCCCACGGGAAAGTCGTTCTCCACGTGCAGACATGCTCCCAGGTGCCTGTGGCAAGGGGAAGGAAATGCCATACACTGACCTGGAAGAGACCACAGGGCCCAGGCACAGTCTGAACCCTTCCCTCAACCCGGCGGTTTTGCTAGCAGGAGTTCAACCCCAACGAACACAGCCCGGAGACCCCTGGGGCAAAAACGACTTCCGACGAACAATAGGTGCTTGCTGTGGAACACCTATCCCAAGTGGGGGTAGCCAGCTCAACAAAATGCCACACACCCAGGTGTAAGAAACAACATTGCCCAGGCATGGTCTAAGCCCCTCACCTCGTCCCTGTGCTTTGGGGAGCCGGAGGGACAGCCGAGGCCCACGGCCCTGAGACCCCTTTGCAAAAAGCCGGCTTCCCACGGAAAGAGTTTTCCTGAGTAGCAGACCCTATCCCAAGTGGTTGTGGCAAGGTAAAGCAAATGCCCTCCACTTCTCTGGAAGAAACCACAGTGCCCAGCCATGTTCTAAGCCCTCCCATCCTCCCTTGGCTTCTGGCAGCAGGAGTGAAAGGAGAGGAGTAGAGCACTGGGACCCGTTTGACAAAAACCGGCTTCCCACGGGAAAGTCGTTCTCCACGTGCAGACATGCTCCCAGGTGCCTGTGGCAAGGGGAAGGAACTGCCATACACTGACCTGGAAGAGACCATAGGGCCCAGGCACAGTCTGAACCCTTTGCTCAACCGGGCGGTTTTGCTAGCAGGAGTTCAACCCCAACGAACAAAGCCCGGAGACCCCTGGGGCAAAAACGGCTTCCGACGAACAATAGGTGCTTGCTGTGGAACACCTATCCCAAGTGGGGGTAGCCAGCTCAACAAAATGCCACACACCCAGGTGTAAGAAACAACATTGCCCAGGCATGGTCTAAGCCCCTCACCTCGTCCCTGTGCTTTGGGGAGCCGGAGGGACAGCCGAGGCACACGGCCCTGAGACCCCTTTGCAAAAAGCTGGCTTCCCACGGAGACAGTTTTCCTGAGGTGCAGACCCTATCCCAAGCGGTTGTGGCAAGGTAAAGCAAATGCCCTCCACTTCTCTGGAAGAAACCACAGTGCCCAGCCATGTTCTAAGCCCTCCATCCTCCCTGGGCTTCTGGCAGTAGGAGTGAAAAGAGAGGAGCAGAGCACGGGGACCCGTTTGACAAAACCCGGCTTCCCACGGGAAAGTCTTTCTCCACGTGCAGACATGCTCCCAGGTGCCTGGGGCAAGGGGAAGGAAATGCCATACACTGACCTGGAAGAGACCACAGGGCCCAGGCACAGTCTGAACACTTCCCTCAACTCGGCAGTTTTGCTAGCAGGAGTTCAACCCCAGCGAACATAACCCGGAGACCCCTGGGGCAAAAACGGCTTCCGACGAACAATAGGTGCTTGGTGTGGAACACCTATCCCAAGTGGGGGTAGCCAGCTCAACAAAATGCCACACACCCAGGTGTAAGAAACAACATTGCCCAGGCATGGTCTAAGCCCCTCACCTCGTCCCTGTGCTTTGGGGAGCCGGAGGGACACCCGAGGCCCACGGCCCTGAGACCCCTTTGCAAAAAGCCGGCTTCCCACGGAAAGAGTTTTCCTGAGGTGCAGACCCTATCCCAAGTGGTTGTGGCAAGGTAAAGCAAATGCCCTCCACTTCTCTGGAAGAAACCACAGTGCCCAGCCATGTTCTAAGCCCTCCCATCCTCCCTGGGCTTCTGGCAGCAGGAGTGAAAAGAGAGGAGCAGAGCACTGGGACCCGTTTGACAAAAACCGGCTTCCCACGGGAAAGTCGTTCTCCACGTGCAGACATGCTCCCAGGTGCCTGTGGCAAGGGGAAGGAAATGCCATACACTGACCTTGAAGAGACCACAGGGCCCAGGCACAGTCTGAACCCTTCCCTCAACCCGGCGGTTTTGCTAGCAGGAGTTCAACCCCAACGAACACAGCCCGGAGACCCCTGGGGCAAAAACGGCTTCCGACGAACAATAGGTGCTTGCTGTGGAACACCTATCCCAAGTGGGGGTAGCCAGCTCAACAAAATGCCACACACCCAGGTGTAAGAAACAACATTGCCCAGGCATGGTCTAAGCCCCTCACCTCGTCCCTGTGCTTTGGGGAGCCGGAGGGACACCCGAGGCCCACGGCCCTGAGACCCCTTTGCAAAAAGCCGGCTTCCCACGGAGACAGTTTTCCTGAGGTGCAGACCCTATCCCAAGTGGTTGTGGCAAGGTAAAGCAAATGCCCTCCACTTCTCTGGAAGAAACCACAGTGCCCAGCCATGTTCTAAGCCCTCCCATCCTCCCTGGGCTTCTGGCAGCAGGAGTGAAAAGAGAGGAGCAGAGCACTGGGACCCGTTTGACAAAAACCGGCTTCCCACGGGAAAGTCGTTCTCCACGTGCAGACATGCTCCCAGGTGCCTGTGGCAAGGGGAAGGAAATGCCATACACTGACCTGGAAGAGACCACAGGGCCCAGGCACAGTCTGAACCCTTCCCTCAACCCGGCGGTTTTGCTAGCAGGAGTTCAACCCCAACGAACACAGCCCGGAGACCCATGGGGCAAAAACGGCTTCCGACGAACAATAGGTGCTTGCTGTGGAAAACCTATTACAAGTGGGGGTAGCCAGCTCAACAAAATGCCACACACCCAGGTGTAAGAAACAACATTGCCCAGGCATGGTCTAAGCCCCTCACCTCGTCCCTGTGCTTTGGGGAGCCGGAGGGACAGCCGAGGCCCACGGCCCTGAGACCCCTTTGCAAAAAGCCGGCTTCCCACGGAGACAGTTTTCCTGAGGTGCAGACCCTATCCCAAGCGGTTGTGGCAAGGTAAAGCAAATGCCCTCCACTTCTCTGGAAGAAACCACAGTGCCCAACCATGTTCTAAGCCCTCCCATCCTCCCTGGGCTTCTGGCAGCAGGAGTGAAAAGAGAGGAGCAGAGCACTGGGACCCGTTTGACAAAAATCGGCTTCCCACGGGAAAGTCGTTCTCCACGTGCAGACATGCTCCCAGGTGCCTGTGGCAAGGGGAAGGAAATGCCATACACTCACCTGGAAGAGACCACAGGGCCCAGGCACAGTCTGAACCCTTCCCTCAACCCGGCGGTTTTGCTAGCAGGAGTTCAACCCCAACGAACACAGCCCGGAGACCCCTGGGGCAAAAACGGCTTCCGACGAACAATAGGTGCTTGCTGTGGAACACCTATCCCAAGTGGGAGTAGCCAGCTCAACAAAATGCCACACACCCAGGTGTAAGAAACAACATTGCCCAGGCATGGTCTAAGCCCCTCACCTCGTCCCTGTGCTTTGGGGAGCCGGAGGGACAGCCGAGGCCCACGGCCCTGAGACCCCTTTGCAAAAAGCGGGCTTCCCACGGAGAGAGTTTTCCTGAGGTGCAGACCCTATCCCAAGCGGTTGTGGCAAGGTAAAGCAAATGCCCTCCACTTCTCTGGAAGAAACCACAGTGCCCAGCCATGTTCTAAGCCCTCCCATCCTCCCTGGGCTTCTGGCAGCAGGAGTGAAAAGAGAGGAGCAGATCACTGGGACCCTTTTGACAAAAACCGGCTTCCCACGGGAAAGTCTTTCTCCACGTGCTGACATGCTCCCAGGGGCCTGTGGCAAAGGGAAGGAAATGCCATACACTGACCTGGAAGAGACCACACGGCCCAGGCACAGTCTGAACCCTTCCCTCAACCCGGCGGTTTTGCTAGCAGGAGTTCAACCCCAACGAACACAGCCCGGAGACCCCTGGGGCAAAAACGGCTTACGACGATCAATAGGTGCTTGCTGTGGAACACCTATCCCAAATGGTGGAAGCCAGCTCAACAAAATGCCACACACCCAGGTGTAACAAACTACCTTGCCCAGGCTTGGTCTAAGCCCCTCACCTCGTCCCTGTGCTTTGGGGAGCCGGAGGGACAGCAAAGGCCCACGACCCTGAGACCCCTTTGCAAAAAGCCGGCTTCCCTCGGAAACAGTTTGCCTGAGGTGCAGACCCTATCCCAAGTGGATGTGGCAAGGTAAAGCAAATGCCCTCCACTTCTCTGGAAGAAACCACAGTGCCCAGCCATATTCTAAGCCCTCCCATCCTCCCTGGGCTTCTGGCAGCAGGAGTGAAAAGAGAGGAGCAGAGCACTGGGACCCGTTTGACAAAAACCGGCTTCCCACGGGAAAGTCGTTCTCCACGTGAGACATGCTCCCAGGTGCCTGTGGCAAGGGGAAGGAAATGCCATACACTGACCTTGAAGAGACCACAGGGCCCAGGCACAGTCTGAACCCTTCCCTCAACCCGGCGGTTTTGCTAGCAGGAGTTCAACCCCAACGAACACAGCCCGGAGACCCCTGGGGCAAAAACGGCTTCCGACGAACAATAGGTGCTTGCTGTGGAACACCTATCCCAAGTGGGAGTAGCCAGCTCAACAAAATGCCACACACCCAGGTGTAAGAAACAACATTGCCCAGGCATGGTCTAAGCCCCTCACCTCGTCCCTGTGCTTTGGGGAGCCGGAGGGACAGCCGAGGCACACGGCCCTGAGACCCCTTTGCAAAAAGCCGGCTTCCCACGGAAAGAGTTTTCCTGAGGTGCAGACCCTATCCCAAGTGGTTGTGGCAAGGTAAAGCAAATGCCCTCCACTTCTCTGGAAGAAACCACAGTGCCCAACCATGTTCTAAGCCCTCCCATCCTCCCTGGGCTTCTGGCAGCAGGAGTGAAAAGAGAGGAGCAGAGCACGGGGACCCGTTTGACAAAACCCGGCTTCCCACGGGAAAGTCTTTCTCCACGTGCAGACATGCTCCCAGGTGCCTGTGGCAAGGGGAAGGAAATGCCATACACTGACCTGGAAGAGACCACAGGGCCCAGGCACAGTCTGAACCCTTCCCTCAACCCGGCGGTTTTGCTATCAGGAGTTCAACCCCAACGAACACAGCCCGGAGACCCCTGGGGCAAAAACGGCTTCCGACGAACAATAGGTGCTTGCTGTGGAACACCTATCCCAAGTGGGAGTAGCCAGCTCAACAAAATGCCACACACCCAGGTGTAAGAAACAACATTGCCCAGGCATGGTCTAAGCCCCTCACCTCGTCCCTGTGCTTTGGGGAGCCGGAGGGACAGCCGAGGCCCACGGCCCTGAGACCCCTTTGCAAAAAGCGGGCTTCCCACGGAGAGAGTTTTCCTGAGGTGCAGACCCTATCCCAAGCGGTTGTGGCAAGGTAAAGCAAATGCCCTCCATTTCTCTGGAAGAAACCACAGTGCCCAGCCATGTTCTAAGCCCTCCCATCCTCCCTGGGCTTCTGGCAGCAGGAGTGAAAAGAGAGGAGCAGATCACTGGGACCCGTTTGACAAAAACCGGCTTCCCACGGGAAAGTCTTTCTCCACGTGCTGACATGCTCCCAGGGGCCTGTGGCAAAGGGAAGGAAATGCCATACACTGACCTGGAAGAGACCACACGGCCCAGGCACAGTCTGAACCCTTCCCTCAACCCGGCGGTTTTGCTAGCAGGAGTTCAACCCCAACGAACACAGCCCGGAGACCCCTGGGGCAAAAACGGCTTACGACGATCAATAGGTGCTTGCTCTGGAACACCTATCCCAAATGGTGGAAGCCAGCTCAACAAAATGCCACACACCCAGGTGTAACAAACTACCTTGCCCAGGCTTGGTCTAAGCCCCTCACCTCGTCCCTGTGCTTTGGGTAGCCGGAGGGACAGCCGAGGCCCACGACCCTGAGACCCCTTTGCAAAAAGCCGGCTTCCCTCGGAAACAGTTTGCCTGAGGTGCAGACCCTATCCCAAGTGGATGTGGCAAGGTAAAGCAAATGCCCTCCACTTCTCTGGAAGAAACCACAGTGCCCAGCCATATTCTAAGCCCTCCCATCCTCCCTGGGCTTCTGGCAGCAGGAGTGAAAAGAGAGGAGCAGAGCACTGGGACCCGTTTGACAAAAACCGGCTTCCCACGGGAAAGTCTTTCTCCACGTGAGACATGCTCCCAGGTGCCTGTGGCAAGGGGAAGGAAATGCCATACACTGACCTTGAAGAGACCACAGGGCCCAGGCACAGTCTGAACCCTTCCCTCAACCCGGCGGTTTTGCTATCAGGAGTTCAACCCCAACGAACACAGCCCGGAGACCCCTGGGGCAAAAACGGCTTCCGACGAACAATAGGTGCTTGCTGTGAAACACCTATCCCAAGTGGGGGTAGCCAGCTCAACAAAATGCCACACACCCAGGTGTAAGAAACAACATTGCCCAGGCATGGTCTAAGCCCCTCACCTCGTCCCTGGGCTTTGGGGAGTCGGAGGGACAGCCGAGGCCCACGGCCCTGAGACCCCTTTGCAAAAAGCCGGCTTCCCACGGAGACAGTTTTCCTGAGGTTCAGACCCTATCCCAAGCGGTTGTGGCAAGGTAAAGCAAATGCCCTCCACTTCTCTGGAAGAAACCACAGTGCCCAGCCATGTTCTAAGCCCTCCCATCCTCCCTGGGCTTCTGGCAGCAGGAGTGAAAAGAGAGGAGCAGAGCACGGGGACCCGTTTGACAAAACCCGGCTTCCCACGGGAAAGTCTTTCTCCACGGGCAGACATGCTCCCAGGTGCCTGTGGCAAGGGGAAGGAAATGCCATACACTGACCTGGAAGAGACCACAGGGCCCAGGCACAGTCTGAACCCTTCCCTCAACCCGGCGGTTTTGCTAGCAGGAGTTCAACCCCAACGAACACAGCCCTGAGACCCCTGGGGCAAAAACGGCTTCCGACGAACAATAGGTGCTTGCTGTGGAACACCTATCCCAAGTGGGGGTAGCCAGCTCAACAAAATGCCACACACCCAGGTGTAAGAAACAACATTGCCCAGGCATGGTCTAAGCCCCTCACCTCGTCCCTGTGCTTTGGGGAGCCGGAGGGACACCCGAGGCCCACGGCCCTGAGACCCCTTTGCAAAAACCCGACTTCCCACGGAGACAGTTTTCCTGAGGTGCAGACCCTATCCCAAGTGGTTGTGGCAAGGTAAAGCAAATGCCCTCCACTTCTCTGGAAGAAACCACAGTGCCCAGCCATGTTCTAAGCCCTCCCATCCTCCCTGGGCTTCTGGCAGCAGGAGTGAAAAGAGAGGAGCAGAGCACTGGGACCCGTTTGACAAAAACCGGCTTCCCACGGGAAAGTCGTTCTCCACGTGCAGACATGCTCCCAGGTGCCTGTGGCAAGGGGAAGGAAATGCCATACACTGACCTGGAAGAGACCACAGGGCCCAGGCACAGTCTGAACCCTTCCCTCAACCCGGCGGTTTTGCTAGCAGGAGTTCAACCCCAACGAACACAGCCCGGAGACCCATGGGGCAAAAACGGCTTCCGACGAACAATAGGTGCTTGCTGTGGAAAACCTATTACAAGTGGGGGTAGCCAGCTCAACAAAATGCCACACACCCAGGTGTAAGAAACAACATTGCCCAGGCATGGTCTAAGCCCCTCACCTCGTCCCTGTGCTTTGGGGAGCCGGAGGGACAGCCGAGGCCCACGGCCCTGAGACCCCTTTGCAAAAAGCCGGCTTCCCATGGAGACAGTTTTCCTGAGGTGCAGACCCTATCCCAAGCGGTTGTGGCAAGGTAAAGCAAATGCCCTCCACTTCTCTGGAAGAAACCACAGTGCCCAGCCATGTTCTAAGCCCTCCATCCTCCCTGGGCTTCTGGCAGTAGGAGTGAAAAGAGAGGAGCAGAGCACGGGGACCCGTTTGACAAAACCCGGCTTCCCACGGGAAAGTCTTTCTCCACGTGCAGACATGCTCCCAGGTGCCTGGGGCAAGGGGAAGGAAATGCCATACACTGACCTGGAAGAGACCACAGGGCCCAGGCACAGTCTGAACACTTCCCTCAACTCGGCAATTTTGCTAGCAGGAGTTCAACCCCAGCGAACATAACCCGGAGACCCCTGGGGCAAAAACGGCTTCTGACGAACAATAGGTGCTTGGTGTGGAACACCTATCCCAAGTGGGGGTAGCCAGCTCAACAAAATGCCACACACCCAGGTGTAAGAAACAACATTGCCCAGGCATGGTCTAAGCCCCTCACCTCGTCCCTGTGCTTTGGGGAGCCGGAGGGACACCCGAGGCCCACGGCCCTGAGACCCCTTTGCAAAAAGCCGGCTTCCCACGGAAAGAGTTTTCCTGAGGTGCAGACCCTATCCCAAGTGGTTGTGGCAAGGTAAAGCAAATGTCCTCCACTTCTCTGGAAGAAACCACAGTGCCCAGCCATGTTCTAAGCCCTCCCATCCTCCCTGGGCTTCTGGCAGCAGGAGTGAAAAGAGAGGAGCAGAGCACTGGGACCCGTTTGACAAAAACCGGCTTCCCACGGGAAAGTCTTTCTCCACGTGCAGACATGCTCCCAGGTGCCTGTGGCAAGGGGAAGGAAATGCCATACACTGAATTGAAGAGACCACAGGACCCAGGCACAGTCTGAACCCTTCCCTCAACCCGGCGGTTTTGCTAGCAGGAGTTCAACCCCAACGAACACAGCCCGGAGACCCCTGGGGCAAAAACGGCTTCCGACGAACAATAGGTGCTTGCTGTGGAATACCTATTACAAGTGGGGGTAGCCAGCTCAACAAAATGCCACACACCCAGGTGTAAGAAACAACATTGCCCAGGCATGGTCTAAGCCCCTCACCTCGTCCCTGTGCTTTGGGGAGCCGGAGGGACAGCCGAGGCCCACGGCCCTGAGACCCCTTTGCAAAAAGCCGGCTTCCCACGGAGACAGTTTTCCTGAGGTGCAGACCCTATCCCAAGCGGTTGTGGCAAGGTAAAGCAAATGCCCTCCACTTCTCTGGAAGAAACCACAGTGCCCAGCCATGTTCTAAGCCCTCCCATCCTCCCTGGGCTTCTGGCAGTAGGAGTGAAAAGAGAGGAGCAGAGCACTGGGACCCGTTTGACAAAAACCGGCTTCCCACGGGAAAGTCGTTCTCCACGTGCAGACATGCTCCCAGGTGCCTGTGGCAAGGGGAAGGAAATGCCATACACTGACCTGGAAGAGACCACAGGGCCCAGGCACAGTCTGAACCCTTCCCTCAACCCGGCGGTTTTGCTAGCAGGAGTTCAACCCCAACGAACACAGCCCGGAGACCCCTGGGGCAAAAACGGCTTCCGACGAACAATAGGTGCTTGCTGTGGAACACCTATCCCAAGTGGGGGTAGCCAGCTCAACAAAATGCCACACACCCAGGTGTAAGAAACAACATTGCCCAGGCATGGTCTAAGCCCCTCACCTCGTCCCTGTGCTTTGGGGAGCCGGAGGGACAGCCGAGGCCCACGGCCATGAGACCCCTTTGCAAAAAGCCGGCTTCCCACGGAGACAGTTTTCCTGAGGTGCAGACCCTATCCCAAGCGGTTGTGGCAAGATAAAGCAAATGCCCTCCACTTCTCTGGAAGAAACCACAGTGCCCAGCCATGTTCTAAGCCCTCCCATCCTCCCTGGGCTTCTGGCAGCAGGAGTGAAAAGAGAGGAGCAGAGCACTGGGACCCGTTTGACAAAAACCGGCTTCCCACGGGAAAGTCTTTCTCCACGTGCAGACATGCTCCCAGGTGCCTGTGGCAAGGGGAAGGAAATGCCATACACTGACCTGGAAGAGACCACAGGGCCCAGGCACAGTCTGAACCCTTCCTCAACCCGGCGGTTTTGCTAGCAGGAGTTCAACCCCAACGAACACAGCCCGGAGACCCCTGGGGCAAAAACGGCTTCCGACGAACAATAGGTGCTTGCTGTGGAACACCTATCCCAAGTGGGGGTAGCCAGCTCAACAAAATGCCACACACCCAGGTGTAAGAAACAACATTGCCCAGGCTTGGTCTAAGCCCCTCACCTCGTCCCTGTGCTTTGGGGAGCCGGAGGGACAGCCGAGGCCCACGACCCTGAGACCCCTTTGCAAAAAGCCGGCTTCCCACGGAAACAGTTTTCCTGAGGTGCAGACCCTATCCCAAGTGGTTGTGGCAAGGTAAAGCAAATGCCCTCCACTTCTCTGGAAGAAACCACAGTGCCCAACCATGTTCTAAGCCCTCCCATCCTCCCTGGGCTTCTGGCAGCAGGAGTGAAAAGAGAGGAGCAGAGCACTGGGACCCGTTTGACAAAACCCGGCTTCCCAAGGGAAAGTCTTTCTCCACGTGCAGACATGCTCCCAAGTGCCTGTGTCAAGGGGAAGGAAATGCCATACACTGACCTGGAAGAGACCACAGGGCCCAGGCACAGTCTGAACCCTTCCCTCAACCCGGCGGTTTTGCTAGCAGGAGTTCAACCCCAACGAACACAGCCCGGAGACCCCTGGGGCAAAAACGGCTTCCGACGAACAATAGGTGCTTGCTGTGGAACACCTATCCCAAGTGGGGGTAGCCAGCTCAACAAAATGCCACACACCCAGGTGTAAGAAACAACATTGCCCAGGCATGGTCTAAGCCCCTCACCTCGTCCCTGTGCTTTGGGGAGCCGGAGGGACACCCGAGGCCCACGGCCCTGAGACCCCTTTGCAAAAAGCCGGCTTCCCACGGAAAGAGTTTTCCTGAGGTGCAGACCCTATCCCAAGTGGATGTGGCAAGGTAAAGCAAATGCCCTCCACTTCTCTGGAAGAAACCACAGTGCCCAGCCATGTTCTAAGCCCTCCCATCCTCCCTGGGCTTCTGGCAGCAGGAGTGAAAAGAGAGGAGCAGAGCCCTGGGACACGTTTGAAAAAAACCGGCTTCCCACGGGAAAGTCGTTCTCCACTTGCAGACATGCTCCCAGGTGCCTGTGGTAAGGGGAAGGAACTGCCATACACTGACCTGGAAGAGACCACAGGGCCCAGGCACAGTCTGAACCCTTCCCTCAACCCGGCGGTTTTGCTAGCAGGAGTTCAACCCCAACGAACAGAGCCCGGAGAACCCTGGGGCAAAAACGGCTTCCGACGAACAATAGGTGCTTGCTGTGGAACACCTATCCCAAGTGGGGGTAGCCAGCTCAAAAAATGCCACACACCCAGGTGTAAGAAACAACATTGCCCAGGCATGGTCTAAGCCCCTCACCTCGTCCCTGTGCTTTGGGGAGCCGGAGGGACACCCGAGGCCCACTGCCCTGAGACCCCTTTGCAAAAAGCCGGCTTCCCACGGAAAGAGTTTTCCTGAGGTGCAGACCCTATCCCAAGTGGTTGTGGCAAGGTAAAGCAAATGCCCTCCACTTCTCTGGAAGAAACCACAGTGCCCAGCCATGTTCTAAGCCCTCCCATCCTCCCTGGGCTTCTGGCAGCAGGAGTGAAAAGAGAGGAGCAGAGCACTGGGACCCGTTTGACAAAAACCGGCTTCCCACGGGAAAGTCGTTCTCCACGTGCAGACATGCTCCCAGGTGCCTGTGGCAAGGGGAAGGAAATGCCATACACTGACCTGGAAGAGACCACAGGGCCCAGGCACAGTCTGAACCCTTCCCTCAACCCGGCGGTTTTGCTAGCAGGAGTTCAACCCCAACGAACACAGCCCGGAGACCCCTGGGGCAAAAACGGCTTCCGACGAACAATAGGTGCTTGCTGTGGAACACCTATCCCAAGTGGGGGTAGCCAGCTCAACAAAATGCCACACACCCAGGTGTAAGAAACAACATTGCCCAGGCAAGGTCTAAGCCCCTCACCTCGTCCCTGTGCTTTGGGGAGCCGGAGGGACAGCCGAGGCCCACGGCCCTGAGACCCCTTTGCAAAAAGCCGGCTTCCCACGGAGACAGTTTTCCTGAGGTGCAGACCCTATCCCAAGCGGTTGTGGCAAGGTAAAGCAAATGCCCTCCACTTCTCTGGAAGAAACCACAGTGCCCAGCCATGTTCTAAGCCCTCCCATCCTCCCTGGGCTTCTGGCAGCAGGAGTGAAAAGAGAGGAGCAGAGCACTGGGACCCGTTTGACAAAAACCGGCTTCCCACGGGAAAGTCGTTCTCCACGTGCAGACATGCTCCCAGGTGCCTGTGGCAAGGGGAAGGAAATGCCATACACTGACCTGGAAGAGACCACAGGGCCCAGGCACAGTCTGAACCCTTCCCTCAACCCGGCGGTTTTGCTAGCAGGAGTTCAACCCCAATGAACACAGCCCGGAGACCCCTGGGGCAAAAACGGCTTCCGACGAACAATAGGTGCTTGCTGTGGAACACCTAT
Source organism: Ursus arctos (assembly GCF_023065955.2). Classification (NCBI taxonomy): domain Eukaryota; kingdom Metazoa; phylum Chordata; class Mammalia; order Carnivora; family Ursidae; genus Ursus; species Ursus arctos. The sequence goes on from NW_026622819.1 coordinate 64,053,539, forward strand.
CCCAAGTGGGGGTAGCCAGCTCAACAAAATGCCACACACCCAGGTGTAAGAAACAACATTGCCCAGGCATGGTCTAAGCCCCTCACCTCGTCCCTGTGCTTTGGGGAGCCGGAGGGACAGCCGAGGCCCACGGCCCTGAGACCCCTTTGCAAAAAGCCGGCTTCCCACGGAGACAGTTTTCCTGAGGTGCAGACCCTATCCCAAGCGGTTGTGGCAAGGTAAAGCAAATGCCCTCCACTTCTCTGGAAGAAACCACAGTGCCCAGCCATGTTCTAAGCCCTCCCATCCTCCCTGGGCTTCTGGCAGCAGGAGTGAAAAGAGAAGAGCAGAGCACTGGGACCCGTTTGACAAAAACCGGCTTCCCACGGGAAAGTCTTTCTCCACGTGCAGACATGCTCCCAGGTGCCTGTGGCAAGGGGAAGGAAATGCCATACACTGACCTGGAAGAGACCACAGGGCCCAGGCACAGTCTGAACCCTTCCCTCAACCCGGCGGTTTTGCTAGCAGGAGTTCAACCCCAACGAACACAGCCCGGAGACCCCTGGGGCAAAAACGGCTTCCGACGAACAATAGGTGCTTGCTGTGGAACACCTATCCCAAGTGGGGGTAGCCAGCTCTACAAAATGCCACACACCCAGGTGTAAGAAACAACATTGCCCAGGCTTGGTCTAAGCCCCTCACCTCGTCCCTGTGCTTTGGGGAGCCGGAGGGACAGCCGAGGCCCACGACCCTGAGACCCCTTTGTAAAAAGCCGGCTTCCCACGGAAAGAGTTTTCCTGAGGTGCAGACCCTATCCCAAGTGGTTGTGGCAAGGTAAAGCAAATGCCCTCCACTTCTCTGGAAGAAACCACAGTGCCCAACCATGTTCTAAGCCCTCCCATCCTCCCTGGGCTTCTGGCAGCAGGAGTGAAAAGAGAGGAGCAGAGCACTGGGACCCGTTTGACAAAACCCGGATTCCCAAGGGAAAGTCTTTCTCCACGTGCAGACATGCTCCCAAGTGCCTGTGTCAAGGGGAAGGAAATGCCATACACTGACCTGGAAGAGACCACAGCGCCCAGGCACAGTCTGAACCCTTCCCTCAACCCGGCGGTTTTGCTAGCAGGAGTTCAACCCCAACGAACACAGCCCGGAGACCCCTGGGGCAAAAACGGCTTCCGACGAACAATAGGTGCTTGCTGTGGAACACCTATCCCAAGTGGGGGTAGCCAGCTCAACAAAATGCCACACACCCAGGTGTAAGAAACAACATTGCCCAGGCAAGGTCTAAGCCCCTCACCTCGTCCCTGTGCTTTGGGGAGCCGGAGGGAGAGCCGAGGCCCACGGCCCTGAGACCCCTTTGCAAAAAGCCGGCTTCCCACGGAAAGAGTTTTCCTGAGGTGCAGACCCTATCCCAAGTGGTTGTGGCAAGGTAAAGCAAATGCCCTCCACTTCTCTGGAAGAAACCACAGTGCCCAGCCATGTTCTAAGCCCTCCCATCCTCCCTGGGCTTCTGGCAGCAGGAGTGAAAAGAGAGGAGCAGAGCACTGGGACCCGTTTGACAAAACCCGGCTTCCCACGGGAAAGTCTTTCTCCACGTGCAGACATGCTCCCAGGTGCCTGTGGCAAGGGGAAGGAAATGCCATACACTGACCTGGAAGAGACCACAGGGCCCAGGCACAGTCTGAACCCTTCCCTCAACCCGGCGGTTTTGCTAGCAGGAGTTCAACCCCAACGAACACAGCCCGGAGACCCCTGGGGCAAAAACGGCTTCCGACGAACAATAGGTGCTTGCTGTGGAACACCTATCCCAAGTGGGGGTAGCCAGCTCAACAAAATGCCATACACCCAGGTGTAAGAAACAACATTGCCCAGGCAAGGTCTAAGCCCCTCACCTCGTCCTTGTGCTTTGGGGAGCCGGAGGGACAGCCGAGGCCCACGGCCCTGAGACCCCTTTGCAAAAAGCCGGCTTCCCACGGAGACAGTTTTCCTGAGGTGCAGACCCTATCCCAAGCGGTTGTGGCAAGGTAAAGCAAATGCCCTCCACTTCTCTGGAAGAAACCACAGTGCCCAGCCATGTTCTAAGCCCTCCCATCCTCCCTGGGCTTCTGGCAGCAGGAGTGAAAAGAGAGGAGCAGAGCACTGGGACCCGTTTGACAAAAACCGGCTTCCCACGGCTAAGTCGTTCTCCACGTGCAGACATGCTCCCAGGTGCCTGTGGCAAGGGGAAGGAAATGCCATACACTGACCTGGAAGAGACCACAGGGCCCAGGCACAGTCTGAACCCTTCCCTCAACCCGGCGGTTTTGCTAACAGGAGTTCAACCCCAACGAACACAGCCCGGAGACCCCTGGGGCAAAAACGGCTTCCGACGAACAATAGGTGCTTGCTGTGGAACACCTATCCCAAGTGGGAGTAGCCAGCTCAACAAAACGCCACACACCCAGGTGTAAGAAACAACATTGCCCAGGCATGGTCTAAGCCCCTCACCTCGTCCCTGTGCTTTGGGGAGCCGGAGGGACACCCGAGGCCCACGGCCCTGAGACCCCTTTGCAAAAAGCCGGCTTCCCACGGAAAGAGTTTTCCTGAGGTGCAGACCCTATCCCAAGTGGTTGTGGCAAGGTAAAGCAAATGCCCTCCACTTCTCTGGAAGAAACCACAGTGCCCAGCCATGTTCTAAGCCCTCCCATCCTCCCTTGGCTTCTGGCAGCAGGAGTGAAAAGAGAGGAGCAGAGCACTGGGACCCGTTTGACAAAAACAGGCTTCCCACGGGAAAGTCTTTCTCCACGTGAGACATGCTCCCAGGTGCCTGTGGCAAGGGGAAGGAAATGCCATACACTGACCTTGAAGAGACCACAGGGCCCAGGCACAGTCTGAAACCTTCCCTCAACCCGGCGGTTTTGCTAGCAGGAGTTTAACCCCAACGAACACAGCCCGGAGACCCCTGGGGCAAAAACGGCTTCCGACGAACAATAGGTGCTTGCTGTGGAACACCTATCCCAAGTGGGAGTAGCCAGCTCAACAAAATGCCACACACCCAGGTGTAAGAAACAACATTGCCCAGGCATGGTCTAAGCCCCTCACCTCGTCCCTGTGCTTTGGGGAGCCGGAGGGACAGTCGAGGCACACGGCCCTGAGACGACTTTGCAAAAAGCCGGCTTCCCACGGAAAGAGTTTTCCTGAGGTGCAGACCCTATCCCAAGTGGTTGTGGCAAGGTAAAGCAAATGCCCTCCACTTCTCTGGAAGAAACCACAGTGCCCAACCATGTTCTAAGCCCTCCCATCCTCCCTGGGCTTCTGGCAGCAGGAGTGAAAAGAGAGGAGCAGAGCACTGGGACCCGTTTGACAAAACCCGGCTTCCCACGGGAAAGTCTTTCTCCACGGGCAGACATGCTCCCAGGTGCCTGTGGCAAGGGGAAGGAAATGCCATACACTGACCTGGAAGAGACCACAGGGCCCAGGCACAGTCTGAACCCTTCCCTCAACCCGGCGGTTTTGCTAGCAGGAGTTCAACCCCAACGAACACAGCCCGGAGACCCCTGGGGCAAAAACGGCTTCCGACGAACAATAGGTGCTTGCTGTGGAACACCTATCCCAAGTGGGAGTAGCCAGCTCAACAAAATGCCACACACCCAGGTGTAAGAAACAACATTGCCCAGGCATGGTCTAAGCCCCTCACCTCGTCACTGTGCTTTGGGGAGCCGGAGGGACAGCCGAGGCCCACGGCCCTGAGACCCCTTTGCAAAAAGCGGGCTTCCCACGGAGAGAGTTTTCCTGAGGTGCAGACCCTATCCCAAGCGGTTGTGGCAAGGTAAAGCAAATGCCCTCCACTTCTCTGGAAGAAACCACAGTGCCCAGCCATGTTCTAAGCCCTCCCATCCTCCCTGGGCTTCTGGCAGCAGGAGTGAAAAGAGAGGAGCAGATCACTGGGACCCGTTTGACAAAAACCGGCTTCCCACGGGAAAGTCTTTCTCCACGTGCTGACATGCTCCCAGGGGCCTGTGGCAAAGGGAAGGAAATGCCATACACTGACCTGGAAGAGACCACACGGCCCAGGCACAGTCTGAACCCTTCCCTCAACCCGGCGGTTTTGCTAGCAGGAGTTCAACCCCAACGAACACAGCCCGGAGACCCCTGGGGCAAAAACGGCTTACGACGATCAATAGGTGCTTGCTGTGGAACACCTATCCCAAATGGTGGAAGCCAGCTCAACAAAATGCCACACACCCAGGTGTAACAAACTACCTTGCCCAGGCTTGGTCTAAGCCCCTCACCTCGTCCCTGTGCTTTGGGGAGCCGGAGGGACAGCCGAGGCCCACGACCCTGAGACCCCTTTGCAAAAAGCCGGCTTCCCTCGGAAACAGTTTGCCTGAGGTGCAGACCCTATCCCAAGTGGATGTGGCAAGGTAAAGCAAATGCCCTCCACTTCTCTGGAAGAAACCACAGTGCCCAGCCATATTCTAAGCCCTCCCATCCTCCCTGGGCTTCTGGCAGCAGGAGTGAAAAGAGAGGAGCAGAGCACTGGGACCCGTTTGACAAAAACCGGCTTCCCACGGGAAAGTCTTTCTCCACGTGAGACATGCTCCCAGGTGCCTGTGGCAAGGGGAAGGAAATGCCATACACTGACCTGGAAGAGACCACAGGGCCCAGGCACAGTCTGAACCCTTCCCTCAACCCGGCGGTTTTGCTAGCAGGAGTTCAACCCCAACGAACACAGCCCGGAGACCCCTGGGGCAAAAACGGCTTCCGACGAACAATAGGTGCTTGCTGTGGAACACCTATCCCAAGTGGGGGTAGCCAGCTCAACAAAATGCCATACACCCAGGTGTAAGAAACAACATTGCCCAGGCAAGGTCTAAGCCCCTCACCTCGTCCTTGTGCTTTGGGGAGCCGGAGGGACAGCCGAGGCCCACGGCCCAGAGACCCCTTTGCAAAAAGCCGGCTTCCCACGGAGACAGTTTTCCTGAGGTGCAGACCCTATCCCAAGCGGTTGTGGCAAGGTAAAGCAAATGCCCTCCACTTCTCTGGAAGAAACCACAGTGCCCAACCATGTTCTAAGCCCTCCCATCCTCCCTGGGCTTCTGGCAGCAGGAGTGAAAAGAGAGGAGCAGAGCACTGGGACCCGTTTGACAAAAACCGGCTTCCCACGGGAAAGTCGTTCTCCACGTGCAGACATGCACCCAGGTGCCTGTGGCAAGGGGAAGGAACTGCCATACACTGACCTGGAAGAGACCACAGGGCCCAGGCACAGTCTGAACCCTTCCCTCAACCCGGCGGTTTTGCTAGCAGGAGTTCAACCCCAACGAACACAGCCCGGAGACCCCTGGGGCAAAAACGGCTTCCGACGAACAATAGGTGCTTGCTGTGGAACACCTATCCCAAGTGGGAGTAGCCAGCTCAACAAAATGCCACACACCCAGGTGTAAGAAACAACATTGCCCAGGCATGGTCTAAGCCCCTCACCTCGTCCCTGTGCTTTGGGGAGCCGGAGGGACAGCCGAGGCCCACGGCCCTGAGACCCCTTTGCAAAAAGCGGGCTTCCCACGGAGAGAGTTTTCCTGAGGTGCAGACCCTATCCCAAGCGGTTGTGGCAAGGTAAAGCAAATGCCCTCCACTTCTCTGGAAGAAACCACAGTGCCCAGCCATGTTCTAAGCCCTCCCATCCTCCCTGGGCTTCTGGCAGCAGGAGTGAAAAGAGAGGAGCAGATCACTGGGACCCGTTTGACAAAAACCGGCTTCCCACGGGAAAGTCTTTCTCCACGTGCTGACATGCTCCCAGGGGCCTGTGGGAAAGGGAAGGAAATGCCATACACTGACATGGAAGAGACCACACGGCCCAGGCACAGTCTGAACCCTTCCCTCAACCCGGCGGTTTTGCTAGCAGGAGTTCAACCCCAACGAACACAGCCCGGAGACCCCTGGGGCAAAAACGGCTTACGACGAACAAGAGGTGCTTGCTGTGGAACACCTATCCCAAATGGTGGAAGCCAGCTCAACAAAATGCCACACACCCAGGTGTAACAAACTACCTTGCCCAGGCTTGGTCTAAGCCCCTCACCTCGTCCCTGTGCTTTGGGGAGCCGGAGGGACAGCCGAGGCCCACGACCCTGAGACCCCTTTGCAAAAAGCCGGCTTCCCTCGGAAACAGTTTGCCTGAGGTGCAGACCCTATCCCAAGTGGATGTGGCAAGGTAAAGCAAATGCCCTCCGCTTCTCTGGAAGAAACCACAGTGCCCAGCCATATTCTAAGCCCTCCCATCCTCCCTGGGCTTCTGGCAGCAGGAGTGAAAAGAGAGGAGCAGAGCACTGGGACCCGTTTGACAAAAACCGGCTTCCCACGGGAAAGTCTTTCTCCACGTGAGACATGCTCCCAGGTGCCTGTGGCAAGGGGAAGGAAATGCCATACACTGACCTGGAAGAGACCACAGGGCCCAGGCACAGTCTGAACCCTTCCCTCAACCCGGCGGTTTTGCTAGCAGGAGTTCAACCCCAACGAACACAGCCCGGAGACCCCTGGGGCAAAAACGGCTTCCGACGAACAAGAGGTGCTTGCTGTGGAACACCTATCCCAAGTGGGGGTAGCCAGCTCAACAAAATGCCATACACCCAGGTGTAAGAAACAACATTGCCCAGGCAAGGTCTAAGCCCCTCACCTCGTCCTTGTGCTTTGGGGAGCCGGAGGGACAGCCGAGGCCCACGGCCCTGAGACCCCTTTGCAAAAAGCCGGCTTCCCACGGAGACAGTTTTCCTGAGGTGCAGACCCTATCCCAAGCGGTTGTGGCAAGGTAAAGCAAATGCCCTCCACTTCTCTGGAAGAAACCACAGTGCCCAACCATGTTCTAAGCCCTCCCATCCTCCCTGGGCTTCTGGCAGCAGGAGTGAAAAGAGAGGAGCAGAGCACTGGGACCCGTTTGACAAAAACCGGCTTCCCACGGGAAAGTCGTTCTCCACGTGCAGACATGCTCCCAGGTGCCTGTGGCAAGGGGAAGGAAATGCCATACACTGACCTGGAAGAGACCACAGGGCCCAGGCACAGTCTGAACCCTTCCCTCAACCCGGCGGTTTTGCTAGCAGGAGTTCAACCCCAACGAACACAGCCCGGAGACCCCTGGGGCAAAAACGGCTTCCGACGAACAATAGGTGCTTGCTGTGGAACACCTATCCCAAGTGGGAGTAGCCAGCTCAACAAAATGCCACACACCCAGGTGTAAGAAACAACATTGCCCAGGCATGGTCTAAGCCCCTCACCTCGTCCCTGTGCTTTGGGGAGCCGGAGGGACAGCCGAGGCCCACGGCCCTGAGACCCCTTTGCAAAAAGCGGGCTTCCCACGGAGAGAGTTTTCCTGAGGTGCAGACCCTATCCCAAGCGGTTGTGGCAAGGTAAAGCAAATGCCCTCCACTTCTCTGGAAGAAACCACAGTGCCCAGCCATGTTCTAAGCCCTCCCATCCTCCCTGGGCTTCTGGCAGCAGGAGTGAAAAGAGAGGAGCAGATCACTGGGACCCTTTTGACAAAAACCGGCTTCCCACGGGAAAGTCTTTCTCCACGTGCTGACATGCTCCCAGGGGCCTGTGGCAAAGGGAAGGAAATGCCATACACTGACCTGGAAGAGACCACACGGCCCAGGCACAGTCTGAACCCTTCCCTCAACCCGGCGGTTTTGCTAGCAGGAGTTCAACCCCAACGAACACAGCCCGGAGACCCCTGGGGCAAAAACGGCTTACGACGATCAATAGGTGCTTGCTGTGGAACACCTATCCCAAATGGTGGAAGCCAGCTCAACAAAATGCCACACACCCAGGTGTAACAAACTACCTTGCCCAGGCTTGGTCTAAGCCCCTCACCTCGTCCCTGTGCTTTGGGGAGCCGGAGGGACAGCAAAGGCCCACGACCCTGAGACCCCTTTGCAAAAAGCCGGCTTCCCTCGGAAACAGTTTGCCTGAGGTGCAGACCCTATCCCAAGTGGATGTGGCAAGGTAAAGCAAATGCCCTCCACTTCTCTGGAAGAAACCACAGTGCCCAGCCATATTCTAAGCCCTCCCATCCTCCCTGGGCTTCTGGCAGCAGGAGTGAAAAGAGAGGAGCAGAGCACTGGGACCCGTTTGACAAAAACCGGCTTCCCACGGGAAAGTCGTTCTCCACGTGAGACATGCTCCCAGGTGCCTGTGGCAAGGGGAAGGAAATGCCATACACTGACCTTGAAGAGACCACAGGGCCCCGGCACAGTCTGAACCCTTCCCTCAACCCGGCGGTTTTGCTAGCAGGAGTTCAACCCCAACGAACACAGCCCGGAGACCCCTGGGGCAAAAACGGCTTCCGACGAACAATAGGTGCTTGCTGTGGAACACCTATCCCAAGTGGGAGTAGCCAGCTCAACAAAATGCCACACACCCAGGTGTAAGAAACAACATTGCCCAGGCATGGTCTAAGCCCCTCACCTCGTCCCTGTGCTTTGGGGAGCCGCAGGGACAGCCGAGGCACACGGCCCTGAGACCCCTTTGCAAAAAGCCGGCTTCCCACGGAAAGAGTTTTCCTGAGGTGCAGACCCTATCCCAAGTGGTTGTGGCAAGGTAAAGCAAATGCCCTCCACTTCTCTGGAAGAAACCACAGTGCCCAACCATGTTCTAAGCCCTCCCATCCTCCCTGGGCTTCTGGCAGCAGGAGTGAAAAGAGAGGAGCAGAGCACGGGGACCCGTTTGACAAAACCCGGCTTCCCACGGGAAAGTCTTTCTCCACGTGCAGACATGCTCCCAGGTGCCTGTGGCAAGGGGAAGGAAATGCCATACACTGACCTGGAAGAGACCACAGGGCCCAGGCACAGTCTGAACCCTTCCCTCAACCCGGCGGTTTTGCTAGCAGGAGTTCAACCACAACGAACACAGCCCGGAGACCCCTGGGGCAAAAACGGCTTCCGACGAACAATAGGTGCTTGCTGTGGAACACCTATCCCAAGTGGGAGTAGCCAGCTCAACAAAATGCCACACACCCAGGTGTAAGAAACAACATTGCCCAGGCATGGTCTAAGCCCCTCACCTCGTCCCTGTGCTTTGGGGAGCCGGAGGGACAGCCGAGGCCCACGGCCCTGAGACCCCTTTGCAAAAAGCGGGCTTCCCACGGAGAGAGTTTTCCTGAGGTGCAGACCCTATCCCAAGCGGTTGTGGCAAGGTAAAGCAAATGCCCTCCACTTCTCTGGAAGAAACCACAGTGCCCAGCCATGTTCTAAGCCCTCCCATCCTCCCTGGGCTTCTGGCGGCAGGAGTGAAAAGAGAGGAGCAGATCACTGGGACCCGTTTGACAAAAACCGGCTTCCCACGGGAAAGTCTTTCTCCACGTGCTGACATGCTCCCAGGGGCCTGTGGCAAAGGGAAGGAAATGCCATACACTGACCTGGAAGAGACCACACGGCCCAGGCACAGTCTGAACCCTTCCCTCAACCCGGCGGTTTTGCTAGCAGGAGTTCAACCCCAACGAACACAGCCCGGAGACCCCTGGGGCAAAAACGGCTTACGACGATCAATAGGTGCTTGCTGTGGAACACCTATCCCAAATGGTGGAAGCCAGCTCAACAAAATGCCACACACCCAGGTGTAACAAACTACCTTGCCCAGGCTTGGTCTAAGCCCCTCACCTCGTCCCTGTGCTTTGGGTAGCCGGAGGGACAGCCGAGGCCCACGACCCTGAGACCCCTTTGCAAAAAGCCGGCTTCCTTCGGAAACAGTTTGCCTGAGGTGCAGACCCTATCCCAAGTGGATGTGGCAAGGTAAAGCAAATGCCCTCCACTTCTCTGGAAGAAACCACAGTGCCCAGCCATATTCTAAGCCCTCCCATCCTCCCTGGGCTTCTGGCAGCAGGAGTGAAAAGAGAGGAGCAGAGCACTGGGACCCGTTTGACAAAAACCGGCTTCCCACGGGAAAGTCTTTCTCCACGTGAGACATGCTCCCAGGTGCCTGTGGCAAGGGGAAGGAAATGCCATACACTGACCTTGAAGAGACCACAGGGCCCAGGCACAGTCTGAAGACTTCCCTCAACCCGGCGGTTTTGCTATCAGGAGTTCAACCCCAACGAACACAGCCCGGAGACCCCTGGGGCAAAAACGGCTTCCGACGAACAATAGGTGCTTGCTGTGAAACACCTATCCCAAGTGGGGGTAGCCAGCTCAACAAAATGCCACACACCCAGGTGTAAGAAACAACATTGCCCAGGCATGGTCTAAGCCCCTCACCTCGTCCCTGGGCTTTGGGGAGTCGGAGGGACAGCCGAGGCCCACGGCCCTGAGACCCCTTTGCAAAAAGCCGGCTTCCCACGGAGACAGTTTTCCTGAGGTTCAGACCCTATCCCAAGCGGTTGTGGCAAGGTAAAGCAAATGCCCTCCACTTCTCTGGAAGAAACCACAGTGCCCAGCCATGTTCTAAGCCCTCCCATCCTCCCTGGGCTTCTGGCAGCAGGAGTGAAAAGAGAGGAGCAGAGCACGGGGACCCGTTTGACAAAACCCGGCTTCCCACGGGAAAGTCTTTCTCCACGGGCAGACATGCTCCCAGGTGCCTGTGGCAAGGGGAAGGAAATGCCATACACTGACCTGGAAGAGACCACAGGGCCCAGGCACAGTCTGAACCCTTCACTCAACCCGGCGGTTTTGCTAGGAGGAGTTCAACCCCAACGAACACAGCCCGGAGACCCCTGGGGCAAAAACGGCTTCCGACGAACAATAGGTGCTTGCTGTGGAACACCTATCCCAAGTGGGGGTAGCCAGCTCAACAAAATGCCACACACCCAGGTGTAAGAAACAACATTGCCCAGGCATGGTCTAAGCCCCTCACCTCGTCCCTGTGCTTTGGAGAGCCGGAGGGACAGCCGAGGCCCACGGCCCTGAGACCCCTTTGCAAAAAGCCGGCTTCCCACGGAAAGAGTTTTCCTGAGGTGCAGACCCTATCCCAAGTGGTTGTGGCAAGGTAAAGCAAATGCCCTCCACTTCTCTGAAAGAAACCACAGTGCCCAGCCATGTTCTAAGCCCTCCCATCCTCCCTGGGCTTCTGGCAGCAGGAGTGAAAAGAGAGGAGCAGAGCACTGGGACCCGTTTGACAAAAACCGGCTTCCCACAGGAAAGTCGTTCTCCACGTGCAGACATGCTCCCAGGTGCCTGTGGCAAGGGGAAGGAAATGCCATACACTGACCTGGAAGAGACCACAGGGCCCAGGCACAGTCTGAACCTTTCCCTCAACCCGGCGGTTTTGCTAGCAGGAGTTCAACCCCAACGAACACAGCCAGGAGACCCCTGGGGCAAAAACGGCTTCCGACGAACAATAGGTGCTTGCTGTGGAACACCTATCCCAAGTGGGGGTAGCCAGCTCAACAAAATGCCACACACCCAGGTGTAAGAAACAACATTGCCCAGGCTTGGTCTAAGCCCCTCACCTCGTCCCTGTGCTTTGGGGAGCCGGAGGGACAGCCGAGGCCCACGACCCTGAGACCCCTTTGCAAAAAGCCTGCTTCCCACGGAAACAGTTTTCCTGAGGTGCAGACCCTATCCCAAGTGGTTGTGGCAAGGTAAAGCAAATGCCCTCCACTTCTCTGGAAGAAACCACATTGCCCAACCATGTTCTAAGCCCTCCCATCCTCCCTGGGCTTCTGGCAGCAGGAATGAAAAGAGAGGAGCAGAGCACTGGGACCCGTTTGACAAAACCCGGCTTCCCACGGGAAAGTCTTTCTCCACGTGCAGACATGCTCCCAAGTGCCTGTGTCAAGGGGAAGGAAATGCCATACACTGACCTGGAAGAGACCACAGGGCCCAGGCACAGTCTGAACCCTTCCCTCAACCCGGCGGTTTTGCTAGCAGGAGTTCAACCCCAACGAACACAGCCCGGAGACCCCTGGGGCAAAAACGGCTTCCGACGAACAATAGGTGCTTGCTGTGGAACACCTATCCCAAGTGGGGGTAGCCAGCTCAACAAAATGCCACACACCCAGGTGTAAGAAACAACATTGCCCAGGCATGGTCTAAGCCCCTCACCTCGTCCCTGTGCTTTGGAGAGCCGGAGGGACACCCGAGGCCCACGGCCCTGAGACCCCTTTGCAAAAAGCCGGCTTCCCACGGAAAGAGTTTTCCTGAGGTGCAGACCCTATCCCAAGTGGTTGTGGCAAGGTAAAGCAAAAGCCCTCCACTTCTCTGGAAGAAACCACAGTGCCCAGCCATGTTCTAAGCCCTCCCATCCTCCCTTGGCTTCTGGCAGCAGGAGTGAAAAGAGAGGAGCAGAGCACTGGGACCCGTTTGACAAAAACCGGCTTCCCACGGTAAAGTCGTTCTCCACGTGCAGACATGCTCCCAGGTGCCTGTGGCAAGGGGAAGGAACTGCCATACACTGACCTGGAAGAGACCACAGGGCCCAGGCACAGTCTGAACCCTTCCCTCAAACCGGCGGTTTTGCTAGCAGGAGTTCAACCCCAACGAACACAGCCCGGAGACCCCTGGGGCAAAAACGGCTTCCGACGAACAATAGGTGCTTGCTGTGGAACACCTATCCCAAGTGGGGGTAGCCAGCTCAACAAAATGCCACACACCCAGGTGTAAGAAACAACATTGCCCAGGCATGGTCTAAGCCCCTCACCTCGTCCCTGTGCTTTGGGGAGCCGGAGGGACAGCCGAGGCCCACGGCCCTGAGACCCCTTTGCAAAAAGCCGGCTTCCCACGGAAAGAGTTTTCCTGAGGTGCAGACCCTATCCCAAGTGGTTGTGGCAAGGTAAAGCAAATGCCCTCCACTTCTCTGGAAGAAACCACAGTGCCCAGCCATGTTCTAAGCCCTCCCATCCTCCCTTGGCTTCTGGCAGCAGGAGTGAAAGGAGAGGAGTAGAGCACTGGGACCCGTTTGACAAAAACCGGCTTCCCACGGGAAAGTCGTTCTCCACGTGCAGACATGCTCCCAGGTGCCTGTGGCAAGGGGAAGGAACTGCCATACACTGACCTGGAAGAGACCATAGGGCCCAGGCACAGTCTGAACCCTTCGCTCAACCGGGCGGTTTTGCTAGCAGGAGTTCAACCCCAACGAACAAAGCCCGGAGACCCCTGGGGCAAAAACGGCTTCCGACGAACAATAGGTGCTTGCTGTGGAACACCTATCCCAAGTGGGGGTAGCCAGCTCAACAAAATGCCACACACCCAGGTGTAAGAAACAACATTGCCCAGGCATGGTCTAAGCCCCTCACCTCGTCCCTGTGCTTTGGGGAGCCGGAGGGACAGCCGAGGCCCACGGCCCTGAGACCCCTTTGCAAAAAGCCGGCTTCCCACGGAAAGAGTTTTCCTGAGGTGCAGACCCTATCCCAAGTGGTTGTGGCAAGGTAAAGCAAATGCCCTCCACTTCTCTGGAAGAAACCACAGTGCCCAGCCATGTTCTAAGCCCTCCCATCCTCCCTGGGCTTCTGGCAGCAGGAGTGAAAAGAGAGGAGCAGAGCACTGGGACCCGTTTGACAAAAACCGGCTTCCCACGGGAAAGTCGTTCTCCACGTGCAGACATGCTCCCAGGTGCCTGTGGCAAGGGGAAGGAAATGCCATACACTGACCTTGAAGAGACCACAGGGCCCAGGCACAGTCTGAACCCTTCCCTCAACCCGGCGGTTTTGCTAGCAGGAGTTCAACCCCAACGAACACAGCCCGGAGACCCCTGGGGCAAAAACGGCTTCCGACGAACAATAGGTGCTTGCTGTGGAACACCTATCCCAAGTGGGGGTAGCCAGCTCAACAAAATGCCACACACCCAGGTGTAAGAAACAACATTGCCCAGGCATGGTCTAAGCCCCTCACCTCGTCCCTGTGCTTTGGGGAGCCGGAGGGACACCCGAGGCCCACGGCCCTGAGACCCCTTTGCAAAAAGCCGGCTTCCCACGGAGACAGTTTTCCTGAGGTGCAGACCCTATCCCAAGTGGTTCTGGCAAGGTAAAGCAAATGCCCTCCACTTCTCTGGAAGAAACCACAGTGCCCAGCCATGTTCTAAGCCCTCCCATCCTCCCTGGGCTTCTGGCAGCAGGAGTGAAAAGAGAGGAGCAGAGCACTGGGACCCGTTTGACAAAAACCGGCTTCCCACGGGAAAGTCGTTCTCCACGTGCAGACATGCTCCCAGGTGCCTGTGGCAAGGGGAAGGAAATGCCATACACTGACCTGGAAGAGACCACAGGGCCCAGGCACAGTCTGAACCCTTCCTCAACCCGGCGGTTTTGCTAGCAGGAGTTCAACCCCAACGAACACAGCCCGGAGACCCCTGGGGCAAAAACGGCTTCCGACGAACAATAGGTGCTTGCTGTGGAACACCTATCCCAAGTGGGGGTAGCCAGCTCAACAAAATGCCACACACCCAGGTGTAAGAAACAACATTGCCCAGGCTTGGTCTAAACCCCTCACCTCGTCCCTGTGCTTTGGGGAGCCGGAGGGACAGCCGAGCCCCACGACCCTGAGACCCCTTTGCAAAAAGCCGGCTTCCCACGGAAACAGTTTTCCTGAGGTGCAGACCCTATCCCAAGTGGTTGTGGCAAGGTAAAGCAAATGCCCTCCACTTCTCTGGAAGAAACCACAGTGCCCAACCATGTTCTAAGCCCTCCCATCCTCCCTGGGCTTCTGGCAGCAGGAGTGAAAAGAGAGGAGCAGAGCACTGGGACCCGTTTGACAAAACCCGGCTTCCCAAGGGAAAGTCTTTCTCCACGTGCAGACATGCTCCCAAGTGCCTGTGTCAAGGGGAAGGAAATGCCATACACTGACCTGGAAGAGACCACAGGGCCCAGGCACAGTCTGAACCCTTCCCTCAACCCGGCGGTTTTGCTAGCAGGAGTTCAACCCCAACGAACACAGCCCGGAGACCCCTGGGGCAAAAACGGCTTCCGACGAACAATAGGTGCTTGCTGTGGAACACCTATCCCAAGTGGGGGTAGCCAGCTCAACAAAATGCCACACACCCAGGTGTAAGAAACAACATTGCCCAGGCATGGTCTAAGCCCCTCACCTCGTCCCTGTGCTTTGGGGAGCCGGAGGGACACCCGAGGCCCACGGCCCTGAGACCCCTTTGCAAAAAGCCGGCTTCCCACGGAAAGAGTTTTCCTGAGGTGCAGACCCTATCCCAAGTGGATGTGGCAAGGTAAAGCAAATGCCCTCCACTTCTCTGGAAGAAACCACAGTGCCCAGCCATGTTCTAAGCCCTCCCATCCTCCCTGGGCTTCTGGCAGCAGAAGTGAAAAGAGAGGAGCAGAGACCTGGGACACGTTTGAAAAAAAACCGGCTTCCCACGGGAAAGTCGTTCTCCACTTGCAGACATGCTCCCAGGTGCCTGTGGTAAGGGGAAGGAAATGCCATACACTGACCTGGAAGAGACCACAGGGCCCAGGCACAGTCTGAACCCTTCCCTCAACCCGGCGGTTTTGCTAGCAGGAGTTCAACCCCAACGAACAGAGCCCGGAGAACCCTGGGGCAAAAACGGCTTCCGACGAACAATAGGTGCTTGCTGTGGAACACCTATCCCAAGTGGGGGTAGCCAGCTCAACAAAATGCCACACACCCAGGTGTAAGAAACAACATTGCCCAGGCATGGTTTAAGCCCCTCACCTCGTCCCTGTGCTTTGGGGAGCCGGAGGGACAGCCGAGGCACACGGCCCTGAGACCCCTTTGCAAAAAGCTGGCTTCCCACGGAGACAGTTTTCCTGAGGTGCAGACCCTATCCCAAGCGGTTGTGGCAAGGTAAAGCAAATGCCCTCCACTTCTCTGGAAGAAACCACAGTGCCCAGCCATGTTCTAAGCCCTCCCATCCTCCCTGGGCTTCTGGCAGTAGGAGTGAAAAGAGAGGAGCAGAGCACGGGGACCCCTTTGACAAAAACCGGCTTCCCACGGGAAAGTCTTTCTCCACGTGCAGACATGCTCCCAGGTGCCTCGGGCAAGGGGAAGGAAATGCCATACACTGACCTGGAAGAGACCACAGGGCCGAGGCACAGTCTGAACACTTCCCTCAACTCGGCAGTTTTGCTAGCAGGAGTTCAAACCCAGCGAACATAGCCCGGAGACCCCTGGAGCAAAAACAGCTTCCAACGAACAATAGGTGCTTGCTGTGGAACACCTATCCCAAGTGGGGGTAGCCAGCTCAAAAAATGCCACACACCCAGGTGTAAGAAACAACATTGCCCAGGCATGGTCTAAGCCCCTCACCTCGTCCCTGTGCTTTGGGGAGCCGGAGGGACACCCGAGGCCCACTGCCCTGAGACCCCTTTGCAAAAAGCCGGCTTCCCACGGAAAGAGTTTTCCTGAGGTGCAGACCCTATCCCAAGTGGTTGTGGCAAGGTAAAGCAAATGCCCTCCACTTCTCTGGAAGAAACCACAGTGCCCAGCCATGTTCTAAGCCCTCCCATCCTCCCTGGGCTTCTGGCAGCAGGAGTGAAAAGAGAGGAGCAGAGCACTGGGACCCGTTTGACAAAAACCGGCTTCCCACGGGAAAGTCGTTCTCCACGTGCAGACATGCTCCCAGGTGCCTGTGGCAAGGGGAAGGAAATGCCATACACTGACCTGGAAGAGACCACAGGGCCCAGGCACAGTCTGAACCCTTCCCTCAACCCGGCGGTTTTGCTAGCAGGAGTTCAACCCCAACGAACACAGCCCGGAGACCCCTGGGGCAAAAACGGCTTCCGACGAACAATAGGTGCTTGCTGTGGAACACCTATCCCAAGTGGGGGTAGCCAGCTCAACAAAATGCCACACACCCAGGTGTAAGAAACAACATTGCCCAGGCAAGGTCTAAGCCCCTCACCTCGTCCCTGTGCTTTGGGGAGCCGGAGGGACAGCCGAGGCCCACGGCCCTGAGACCCCTTTGCAAAAAGCCGGCTTCCCACGGAGACAGTTTTCCTGAGGTGCAGACCCTATCCCAAGCGGTTGTGGCAAGGTAAAGCAAATGCCCTCCACTTCTCTGGAAGAAACCACAGTGCCCAGCCATGTTCTAAGCCCTCCCATCCTCCCTGGGCTTCTGGCAGCAGGAGTGAAAAGAGAGGAGCAGAGCACTGGGACCCGTTTGACAAAAACCGGCTTCCCACGGGAAAGTCGTTCTCCACGTGCAGACATGCTCCCAGGTGCCTGTGGCAAGGGGAAGGAAATGCCATACACTGACCTGGAAGAGACCACAGGGCCCAGGCACAGTCTGAACCCTTCCCTCAACCCGGCGGTTTTGCTAGCAGGAGTTCAACCCCAATGAACACAGCCCGGAGACCCCTGGGGCAAAAACGGCTTCCGACGAACAATAGGTGCTTGCTGTGGAACACCTATCCCAAGTGGGGGTAGCCAGCTCAACAAAATGCCACACACCCAGGTGTAAGAAACAACATTGCCCAGGCATGGTCTAAGCCCCTCACCTCGTCCCTGTGCTTTGGGGAGCCGGAGGGACAGCCGAGGCCCACGGCCCTGAGACCCCTTTGCAAAAAGCCGGCTTCCCACGGAGACAGTTTTCCTGAGGTGCAGACCCTATCCCAAGCGGTTGTGGCAAGGTAAAGCAAATGCCCTCCACTTCTCTGGAAGAAACCACAGTGCCCAGCCATGTTCTAAGCCCTCCCATCCTCCCTGGGCTTCTGGCAGCAGGAGTGAAAAGAGAGGAGCAGAGCACTGGGACCCGTTTGACAAAAACCGGCTTCCCACGGGAAAGTCTTTCTCCACGTGCAGACATGCTCCCAGGTGCCTGTGGCAAGGGGAAGGAAATGCCATACACTGACCTGGAAGAGACCACAGGGCCCAGGCACAGTCTGAACCCTTCCCTCAACCCGGCGGTTTTGCTAGCAGGAGTTCAACCCCAACGAACACAGCCCGGAGACCCCTGGGGCAAAAACGGCTTCCGACGAACAATAGGTGCTTGCTGTGGAACACCTATCCCAAGTGGGGGTAGCCAGCTCTACAAAATGCCACACACCCAGGTGTAAGAAACAACATTGCCCAGGCTTGGTCTAAGCCCCTCACCTCGTCCCTGTGCTTTGGGGAGCCGGAGGGACAGCCGAGGCCCACGACCCTGAGACCCCTTTGCAAAAAGCCGGCTTCCCACGGAAAGAGTTTTCCTGAGGTGCAGACCCTATCCCAAGTGGTTGTGGCAAGGTAAAGCAAATGCCCTCCACTTCTCTGGAAGAAACCACAGTGCCCAACCATGTCCTAAGCCCTCCCATCCTCCCTGGGCTTCTGGCAGCAGGAGTGAAAAGAGAGGAGCAGAGCACTGGGACCCGTTTGACAAAACCCGGCTTCCCAAGGGAAAGTCTTTCTCCACGTGCAGACATGCTCCCAAGTGCCTGTGTCAAGGGGAAGGAAATGCCATACACTGACCTGGAAGAGACCACAGCGCCCAGGCACAGTCTGAACCCTTCCCTCAACCCGGCGGTTTTGCTAGCAGGAGTTCAACCCCAACGAACACAGCCCGGAGACCCCTGGGGCAAAAACGGCTTCCGACGAACAATAGGTGCTTGCTGTGGAACACCTATCCCAAGTGGGGGTAGCCAGCTCAACAAAATGCCACACACCCAGGTGTAAGAAACAACATTGCCCAGGCAAGGTCTAAGCCCCTCACCTCGTCCCTGTGCTTTGGGGAGCCGGAGGGAGAGCCGAGGCCCACGGCCCTGAGACCCCTTTGCAAAAAGCCGGCTTCCCACGGAAAGAGTTTTCCTGAGGTGCAGACCCTATCCCAAGTGGTTGTGGCAAGGTAAAGCAAATGCCCTCCACTTCTCTGGAAGAAACCACAGTGCCCAGCCATGTTCTAAGCCCTCCCATCCTCCTTGGGCTTCTGGCAGCAGGAGTGAAAAGAGAGGAGCAGAGCACTGGGACCCGTTTGACAAAACCCGGCTTCCCACGGGAAAGTCTTTCTCCACGTGCAGACATGCTCCCAGGTGCCTGGGGCAAGGGGAAGGAAATGCCATACACTGACCTGGAAGAGACCACAGGGCCCAGGCACAGTCTGAACCCTTCCCTCAATCCGGCGGTTTTGCTAGCAGTTCAACCCCAACGAACACAGCCCGGAGACCCCTGGGGCAAAAACGGCTTCCGACGAACAATAGGTGCTTGCTGTGGAACACCTACCCCAAGTGGGGGTAGCCAGCTCAACAAAATGCCACACACCCAGGTGTAAGAAACAACATTGCCCAGGCATGGTCTAAGCCCCTCACCTCGTCCCTGTGCTTTGGGGAGCCGGAGGGACAGCCGAGGCCCACGGCCCTGAGACCCCTTTGCAAAAAGCCGGCTTCCCACGGAAAGAGTTTTCCTGAGGTGCAGACCCTATCCCAAGTGGTTGTGGCAAGGTAAAGCAAATGCCCTCCACTTCTCTGGAAGAAACCACAGTGCCCAGCCATGTTCTAAGCCCTCCCATCCTCCCTGGGCTTCTGGCAGCAGGAGTGAAAAGAGAGGAGCAGAGCACTGGGACCCGTTTGACAAAAACCGGCTTCCCACGGGAAAGTTCTCCACGTGCAGACATGCTCCCAGGTGCCTGTGGCAAGGGGAAGGAAATGCCATACACTGACCTGGAAGAGACCACAGGGCCCAGGCACAGTCTGAACCCTTCCCTCAACCCGGCGGTTTTGCTAGCAGGAGTTCAACCCCAACGAACACAGCCCGGAGACCCCTGGGGCAAAAACGGCTTCCGACGAACAATAGGTGCTTGCTGTGGAACACCTATCCCAAGTGGGGGTAGCCAGCTCAACAAAATGCCACACACCCAGGTGTAAGAAACAACATTGCCCAGGCATGGTCTAAGCCCCTCACCTCGTCCCTGTGCTTTGGGGAGCCGGAGGGACAGCCGAGGCCCACGGCCCTGAGACCCCTTTGCAAAAAGCCGGCTTCCCACGGAAAGAGTTTTCCTGAGGTGCAGACCCTATCCCAAGTGGTTGTGGCAAGGTAAAGCAAATGCCCTCCACTTCTCTGGAAGAAACCACAGTGCCCAGCCATGTTCTAAGCCCTCCCATCCTCCCTGGGCTTCTGGCAGCAGGAGTGAAAAGAGAGGAGCAGAGCACTGGGACCCGTTTGACAAAAACCGGCTTCCCACGGGAAAGTTCTCCACGTGCAGACATGCTCCCAGGTGCCTGTGGCAAGGGGAAGGAAATGCCATACACTGACCTGGAAGAGACCACAGGGCCCAGGCACAGTCTGAACCCTTCCCTCAACCCGGCGGTTTTGCTAGCAGGAGTTCAACCCCAACGAACACAGCCCGGAGACCCCTGGGGCAAAAACGGCTTCCGACGAACAATAGGTGCTTGCTGTGGAACACCTATCCCAAGTGGGGGTAGCCAGCTCAACAAAATGCCACACACCCAGGTGTAAGAAACAACATTGCCCAGGCATGGTCTAAGCCCCTCACCTCGTCCCTGTGCTTTGGGGAGCCGGAGGGACAGCCGAGGCCCACGGCCCTGAGACCCCTTTGCAAAAAGCCGGCTTCCCACGGAGACAGTTTTCCTGAGGTGCAGACCCTATCCCAAGCGGTTGTGGCAAGGTAAAGCAAATGCCCTCCACTTCTCTGGAAGAAACCACAGTGCCCAGCCATGTTCTAAGCCCTCCCATCCTCCCTGGGCTTCTGGCAGCAGGAGTGAAAAGAGAGGAGCAGAGCACTGGGACCCGTTTGACAAAAACCGGCTTCCCACGGGAAAGTCTTTCTCCACGTGCAGACATGCTCCCAGGTGCCTGTGGCAAGGGGAAGGAAATGCCATACACTGACCTGGAAGAGACCACAGGGCCCAGGCACAGTCTGAACCCTTCCCTCAACCCGGCGGTTTTGCTAGCAGGAGTTCAACCCCAACGAACACAGCCCGGAGACCCCTGGGGCAAAAACGGCTTCCGACGAACAATAGGTGCTTGCTGTGGAACACCTATCCCAAGTGGGGGTAGCCAGCTCTACAAAATGCCACACACCCAGGTGTAAGAAACAACATTGCCCAGGCTTGGTCTAAGCCCCTCACCTCGTCCCTGTGCTTTGGGGAGCCGGAGGGACAGCCGAGGCCCACGACCCTGAGACCCCTTTGCAAAAAGCCGGCTTCCCACGGAAAGAGTTTTCCTGAGGTGCAGACCCTATCCCAAGTGGTTGTGGCAAGGTAAAGCAAATGCCCTCCACTTCTCTGGAAGAAACCACAGTGCCCAACCATGTTCTAAGCCCTCCCATCCTCCCTGGGCTTCTGGCAGCAGGAGTGAAAAGAGAGGAGCAGAGCACTGGGACCCGTTTGACAAAACCCGGCTTCCCAAGGGAAAGTCTTTCTCCACGTGCAGACATGCTCCCAAGTGCCTGTGTCAAGGGGAAGGAAATGCCATACACTGACCTGGAAGAGACCACAGCGCCCAGGCACAGTCTGAACCCTTCCCTCAACCCGGCGGTTTTGCTAGCAGGAGTTCAACCCCAACGAACACAGCCCGGAGACCCCTGGGGCAAAAACGGCTTCCGACGAACAATAGGTGCTTGCTGTGGAACACCTATCCCAAGTGGGGGTAGCCAGCTCAACAAAATGCCACACACCCAGGTGTAAGAAACAACATTGCCCAGGCAAGGTCTAAGCCCCTCACCTCGTCCCTGTGCTTTGGGGAGCCGGAGGGAGAGCCGAGGCCCACGGCCCTGAGACCCCTTTGCAAAAAGCCGGCTTCCCACGGAAAGAGTTTTCCTGAGGTGCAGACCCTATCCCAAGTGGTTGTGGCAAGGTAAAGCAAATGCCCTCCACTTCTCTGGAAGAAACCACAGTGCCCAGCCATGTTCTAAGCCCTCCCATCCTCCCTGGGCTTCTGGCAGCAGGAGTGAAAAGAGAGGAGCAGAGCACTGGGACCCGTTTGACAAAACCCGGCTTCCCACGGGAAAGTCTTTCTCCACGTGCAGACATGCTCCCAGGTGCCTGGGGCAAGGGGAAGGAAATGCCATACACTGACCTGGAAGAGACCACAGGGCCCAGGCACAGTCTGAACCCTTCCCTCAATCCGGCGGTTTTGCTAGCAGTTCAACCCCAACGAACACAGCCCGGAGACCCCTGGGGCAAAAACGGCTTCCGACGAACAATAGGTGCTTGCTGTGGAACACCTATCCCAAGTGGGGGTAGCCAGCTCAACAAAATGCCACACACCCAGGTGTAAGAAACAACATTGCCCAGGCATGGTCTAAGCCCCTCACCTCGTCCCTGTGCTTTGGGGAGCCGGAGGGACAGCCGAGGCCCACGGCCCTGAGACCCCTTTGCAAAAAGCCGGCTTCCCACGGAAAGAGTTTTCCTGAGGTGCAGACCCTATCCCAAGTGGTTGTGGCAAGGTAAAGCAAATGCCCTCCACTTCTCTGGAAGAAACCACAGTGCCCAGCCATGTTCTAAGCCCTCCCATCCTCCCTGGGCTTCTGGCAGCAGGAGTGAAAAGAGAGGAGCAGAGCACTGGGACCCGTTTGACAAAAACCGGCTTCCCACGGGAAAGTCGTTCTCCACGTGCAGACATGCTCCCAGGTGCCTGTGGCAAGGGGAAGGAAATGCCATACACTGACCTGGAAGAGACCACAGGGCCCAGGCACAGTCTGAACCCTTCCCTCAACCCGGCGGTTTTGCTAGCAGGAGTTCAACCCCAACGAACACAGCCCGGAGACCCCTGGGGCAAAAACGGCTTCCGACGAACAATAGGTGCTTGCTGTGGAACCCCTATCCCAAGTGGGGGTAGCCAGCTCAACAAAATGCCACACACCCAGGTGTAAGAAACAACATTGCCCAGGCATGGTCTAAGCCCCTCACCTCGTCCCTGTGCTTTGGGGAGCCGGAGGGACAGCCGAGGCCCACGGCCATGAGACCCCTTTGCAAAAAGCCGGCTTCCCACGGAGACAGTTTTCCTGAGGTGCAGACCCTATCCCAAGCGGTTGTGGCAAGATAAAGCAAATGCCCTCCACTTCTCTGGAAGAAACCACAGTGCCCAGCCATGTTCTAAGCCCTCCCATACTCCCTGGGCTTCTGGCAGCAGGAGTGAAAAGAGAGGAGCAGAGCACTGGGACCCGTTTGACAAAAACCGGCTTCCCACGGGAAAGTCTTTCTCCACGTGCAGACATGCTCCCAGGTGCCTGTGGCAAGGGGAAGGAAATGCCATACACTGACCTGGAAGAGACCACAGGGCCCAGGCACAGTCTGAACCCTTCCTCAACCCGGCGGTTTTGCTAGCAGGAGTTCAACCCCAACGAACACAGCCCGGAGACCCCTGGGGCAAAAACGGCTTCCGACGAACAATAGGTGCTTGCTGTGGAACACCTATCCCAAGTGGGGGTAGCCAGCTCAACAAAATGCCACACACCCAGGTGTAAGAAACAACATTGCCCAGGCTTGGTCTAGCCCCTCACCTCGTCCCTGTGCTTTGGGGAGCCGGAGGGACAGCCGAGGCCCACGACCCTGAGACCCCTTTGCAAAAAGCCGGCTTCCCACGGAAACAGTTTTCCTGAGGTGCAGACCCTATCCCAAGTGGTTGTGGCAAGGTAAAGCAAATGCCCTCCACTTCTCTGGAAGAAACCACAGTGCCCAGCCATGTTCTAAGCCCTCCCATCCTCCCTGGGCTTCTGGCAGCAGGAGTGAAAAGAGAGGAGCAGAGCACTGGGACCCGTTTGACAAAAACCGGCTTCCCACGGGAAAGTTCTCCACGTGCAGACATGCTCCCAGGTGCCTGTGGCAAGGGGAAGGAAATGCCATACACTGACCTGGAAGAGACCACAGGGCCCAGGCACAGTCTGAACCCTTCCCTCAACCCGGCGGTTTTGCTAGCAGGAGTTCAACCCCAACGAACACAGCCCGGAGACCCCTGGGGCAAAAACGGCTTCCGACGAACAATAGGTGCTTGCTGTGGAACACCTATCCCAAGTGGGGGTAGCCAGCTCAACAAAATGCCACACACCCAGGTGTAAGAAACAACATTGCCCAGGCATGGTCTAAGCCCCTCACCTCGTCCCTGTGCTTTGGGGAGCCGGAGGGACAGCCGAGGCCCACGGCCCTGAGACCCCTTTGCAAAAAGCCGGCTTCCCACGGAGACAGTTTTCCTGAGGTGCAGACCCTATCCCAAGCGGTTGTGGCAAGGTAAAGCAAATGCCCTCCACTTCTCTGGAAGAAACCACAGTGCCCAGCCATGTTCTAAGCCCTCCCATCCTCCCTGGGCTTCTGGCAGCAGGAGTGAAAAGAGAGGAGCAGAGCACTGGGACCCGTTTGACAAAAACCGGCTTCCCACGGGAAAGTCTTTCTCCACGTGCAGACATGCTCCCAGGTGCCTGTGGCAAGGGGAAGGAAATGCCATACACTGACCTGGAAGAGACCACAGGGCCCAGGCACAGTCTGAACCCTTCCCTCAACCCGGCGGTTTTGCTAGCAGGAGTTCAACCCCAACGAACACAGCCCGGAGACCCCTTGGGCAAAAACGGCTTCCGACGAACAATAGGTGCTTGCTGTGGAACACCTATCCCAAGTGGGGGTAGCCAGCTCTACAAAATGCCACACACCCAGGTGTAAGAAACAACATTGCCCAGGCTTGGTCTAAGCCCCTCACCTCGTCCCTGTGCTTTGGGGAGCCGGAGGGACAGCCGAGGCCCACGACCCTGAGACCCCTTTGCAAAAAGCCGGCTTCCCACGGAAAGAGTTTTCCTGAGGTGCAGACCCTATCCCAAGTGGTTGTGGCAAGGTAAAGCAAATGCCCTCCACTTCTCTGGAAGAAACCACAGTGCCCAACCATGTTCTAAGCCCTCCCATCCTCCCTGGGCTTCTGGCAGCAGGAGTGAAAAGAGAGGAGCAGAGCACTGGGACCCGTTTGACAAAACCCGGCTTCCCAAGGGAAAGTCTTTCTCCACGTGCAGACATGCTCCCAAGTGCCTGTGTCAAGGGGAAGGAAATGCCATACACTGACCTGGAAGAGACCACAGCGCCCAGGCACAGTCTGAACCCTTCCCTCAACCCGGCGGTTTTGCTAGCAGGAGTTCAACCCCAACGAACACAGCCCGGAGACCCCTGGGGCAAAAACGGCTTCCGACGAACAATAGGTGCTTGCTGTGGAACACCTATCCCAAGTGGGGGTAGCCAGCTCAACAAAATGCCACACACCCAGGTGTAAGAAACAACATTGCCCAGGCAAGGTCTAAGCCCCTCACCTCGTCCCTGTGCTTTGGGGAGCCGGAGGGAGAGCCGAGGCCCACGGCCCTGAGACCCCTTTGCAAAAAGCCGGCTTCCCACGGAAAGAGTTTTCCTGAGGTGCAGACCCTATCCCAAGTGGTTGTGGCAAGGTAAAGCAAATGCCCTCCACTTCTCTGGAAGAAACCACAGTGCCCAGCCATGTTCTAAGCCCTCCCATCCTCCCTGGGCTTCTGGCAGCAGGAGTGAAAAGAGAGGAGCAGAGCACTGGGACCCGTTTGACAAAACCCGGCTTCCCACGGGAAAGTCTTTCTCCACGTGCAGACATGCTCCCAGGTGCCTGGGGCAAGGGGAAGGAAATGCCATACACTGACCTGGAAGAGACCACAGGGCCCAGGCACAGTCTGAACCCTTCCCTCAATCCGGCGGTTTTGCTAGCAGTTCAACCCCAACGAACACAGCCCGGAGACCCCTGGGGCAAAAACGGCTTCCGACGAACAATAGGTGCTTGCTGTGGAACACCTATCCCAAGTGGGGGTAGCCAGCTCAACAAAATGCCACACACCCAGGTGTAAGAAACAACATTGCCCAGGCATGGTCTAAGCCCCTCACCTCGTCCCTGTGCTTTGGGGAGCCGGAGCGACAGCCGAGGCCCACGGCCCTGAGACCCCTTTGCAAAAAGCCGGCTTCCCACGGAAAGAGTTTTCCTGAGGTGCAGACCCTATCCCAAGTGGTTGTGGCAAGGTAAAGCAAATGCCCTCCACTTCTCTGGAAGAAACCACAGTGCCCAGCCATGTTCTAAGCCCTCCCATCCTCCCTGGGCTTCTGGCAGCAGGAGTGAAAAGAGAGGAGCAGAGCACTGGGACCCGTTTGACAAAAACCGGCTTCCCACGGGAAAGTCGTTCTCCACGTGCAGACATGCTCCCAGGTGCCTGTGGCAAGGGGAAGGAAATGCCATACACTGACCTGGAAGAGACCACAGGGCCCAGGCACAGTCTGAACCCTTCCCTCAACCCGGCGGTTTTGCTAGCAGGAGTTCAACCCCAACGAACACAGCCCGGAGACCCCTGGGGCAAAAACGGCTTCCGACGAACAATAGGTGCTTGCTGTGGAACCCCTATCCCAAGTGGGGGTAGCCAGCTCAACAAAATGCCACACACCCAGGTGTAAGAAACAACATTGCCCAGGCATGGTCTAAGCCCCTCACCTCGTCCCTGTGCTTTGGGGAGCCGGAGGGACAGCCGAGGCCCACGGCCCTGAGACCCCTTTGCAAAAAGCCGGCTTCCCACGGAGACAGTTTTCCTGAGGTGCAGACCCTATCCCAAGCGGTTGTGGCAAGGTAAAGCAAATGCCCTCCACTTCTCTGGAAGAAACCACAGTGCCCAGCCATGTTCTAAGCCCTCCCATCCTCCCTGGGCTTCTGGCAGCAGGAGTGAAAAGAGAGGAGCAGAGCACTGGGACCCGTTTGACAAAAACCGGCTTCCCACGGGAAAGTCTTTCTCCACGTGCAGACATGCTCCCAGGTGCCTGTGGCAAGGGGAAGGAAATGCCATACACTGACCTGGAAGAGACCACAGGGCCCAGGCACAGTCTGAACCCTTCCCTCAACCCGGCGGTTTTGCTAGCAGGAGTTCAACCCCAACGAACACAGCCCGGAGACCCCTGGGGCAAAAACGGCTTCCGACGAACAATAGGTGCTTGCTGTGGAACACCTATCCCAAGTGGGGGTAGCCAGCTCTACAAAATGCCACACACCCAGGTGTAAGAAACAACATTGCCCAGGCTTGGTCTAAGCCCCTCACCTCGTCCCTGTGCTTTGGGGAGCCGGAGGGACAGCCGAGGCCCACGACCCTGAGACCCCTTTGCAAAAAGCCGGCTTCCCACGGAAAGAGTTTTCCTGAGGTGCAGACCCTATCCCAAGTGGTTGTGGCAAGGTAAAGCAAATGCCCTCCACTTCTCTGGAAGAAACCACAGTGCCCAACCATGTTCTAAGCCCTCCCATCCTCCCTGGGCTTCTGGCAGCAGGAGTGAAAAGAGAGGAGCAGAGCACTGGGACCCGTTTGACAAAACCCGGCTTCCCAAGGGAAAGTCTTTCTCCACGTGCAGACATGCTCCCAAGTGCCTGTGTCAAGGGGAAGGAAATGCCATACACTGACCTGGAAGAGACCACAGCGCCCAGGCACAGTCTGAACCCTTCCCTCAACCCGGCGGTTTTGCTAGCAGGAGTTCAACCCCAACGAACACAGCCCGGAGACCCCTGGGGCAAAAACGGCTTCCGACGAACAATAGGTGCTTGCTGTGGAACACCTATCCCAAGTGGGGGTAGCCAGCTCAACAAAATGCCACACACCCAGGTGTAAGAAACAACATTGCCCAGGCAAGGTCTAAGCCCCTCACCTCGTCCCTGTGCTTTGGGGAGCCGGAGGGAGAGCCGAGGCCCACGGCCCTGAGACCCCTTTGCAAAAAGCCGGCTTCCCACGGAAAGAGTTTTCCTGAGGTGCAGACCCTATCCCAAGTGGTTGTGGCAAGGTAAAGCAAATGCCCTCCACTTCTCTGGAAGAAACCACAGTGCCCAGCCATGTTCTAAGCCCTCCCATCCTCCCTGGGCTTCTGGCAGCAGGAGTGAAAAGAGAGGAGCAGAGCACTGGGACCCGTTTGACAAAACCCGGCTTCCCACGGGAAAGTCTTTCTCCACGTGCAGACATGCTCCCAGGTGCCTGGGGCAAGGGGAAGG
This sequence comes from Ursus arctos, assembly GCF_023065955.2. Lineage (NCBI taxonomy): Eukaryota > Metazoa > Chordata > Mammalia > Carnivora > Ursidae > Ursus > Ursus arctos. Next base: position 64,081,306 of record NW_026622819.1, read on the forward strand.
AAATGCCATACACTGACCTGGAAGAGACCACAGGGCCCAGGCACAGTCTGAACCCTTCCCTCAATCCGGCGGTTTTGCTAGCAGTTCAACCCCAACGAACACAGCCCGGAGACCCCTGGGGCAAAAACGGCTTCCGACGAACAATAGGTGCTTGCTGTGGAACACCTATCCCAAGTGGGGGTAGCCAGCTCAACAAAATGCCACACACCCAGGTGTAAGAAACAACATTGCCCAGGCATGGTCTAAGCCCCTCACCTCGTCCCTGTGCTTTGGGGAGCCGGAGGGACAGCCGAGGCCCACGGCCCTGAGACCCCTTTGCAAAAAGCCGGCTTCCCACGGAAAGAGTTTTCCTGAGGTGCAGACCCTATCCCAAGTGGTTGTGGCAAGGTAAAGCAAATGCCCTCCACTTCTCTGGAAGAAACCACAGTGCCCAGCCATGTTCTAAGCCCTCCCATCCTCCCTGGGCTTCTGGCAGCAGGAGTGAAAAGAGAGGAGCAGAGCACTGGGACCCGTTTGACAAAAACCGGCTTCCCACGGGAAAGTCGTTCTCCACGTGCAGACATGCTCCCAGGTGCCTGTGGCAAGGGGAAGGAAATGCCATACACTGACCTGGAAGAGACCACAGGGCCCAGGCACAGTCTGAACCCTTCCCTCAACCCGGCGGTTTTGCTAGCAGGAGTTCAACCCCAACGAACACAGCCCGGAGACCCCTGGGGCAAAAACGGCTTCCGACGAACAATAGGTGCTTGCTGTGGAACCCCTATCCCAAGTGGGGGTAGCCAGCTCAACAAAATGCCACACACCCAGGTGTAAGAAACAACATTGCCCAGGCATGGTCTAAGCCCCTCACCTCGTCCCTGTGCTTTGGGGAGCCGGAGGGACAGCCGAGGCCCACGGCCATGAGACCCCTTTGCAAAAAGCCGGCTTCCCACGGAGACAGTTTTCCTGAGGTGCAGACCCTATCCCAAGCGGTTGTGGCAAGATAAAGCAAATGCCCTCCACTTCTCTGGAAGAAACCACAGTGCCCAGCCATGTTCTAAGCCCTCCCATACTCCCTGGGCTTCTGGCAGCAGGAGTGAAAAGAGAGGAGCAGAGCACTGGGACCCGTTTGACAAAAACCGGCTTCCCACGGGAAAGTCTTTCTCCACGTGCAGACATGCTCCCAGGTGCCTGTGGCAAGGGGAAGGAAATGCCATACACTGACCTGGAAGAGACCACAGGGCCCAGGCACAGTCTGAACCCTTCCTCAACCCGGCGGTTTTGCTAGCAGGAGTTCAACCCCAACGAACACAGCCCGGAGACCCCTGGGGCAAAAACGGCTTCCGACGAACAATAGGTGCTTGCTGTGGAACACCTATCCCAAGTGGGGGTAGCCAGCTCAACAAAATGCCACACACCCAGGTGTAAGAAACAACATTGCCCAGGCTTGGTCTAGCCCCTCACCTCGTCCCTGTGCTTTGGGGAGCCGGAGGGACAGCCGAGGCCCACGACCCTGAGACCCCTTTGCAAAAAGCCGGCTTCCCACGGAAACAGTTTTCCTGAGGTGCAGACCCTATCCCAAGTGGTTGTGGCAAGGTAAAGCAAATGCCCTCCACTTCTCTGGAAGAAACCACAGTGCCCAGCCATGTTCTAAGCCCTCCCATCCTCCCTGGGCTTCTGGCAGCAGGAGTGAAAAGAGAGGAGCAGAGCACTGGGACCCGTTTGACAAAAACCGGCTTCCCACGGGAAAGTCGTTCTCCACGTGCAGACATGCTCCCAGGTGCCTGTGGCAAGGGGAAGGAAATGCCATACACTGACCTGGAAGAGACCACAGGGCCCAGGCACAGTCTGAACCCTTCCCTCAACCCGGCGGTTTTGCTAGCAGGAGTTCAACCCCAACGAACACAGCCCGGAGACCCCTGGGGCAAAAACGGCTTCCGACGAACAATAGGTGCTTGCTGTGGAACACCTATCCCAAGTGGGGGTAGCCAGCTCAACAAAATGCCACACACCCAGGTGTAAGAAACAACATTGCCCAGGCAAGGTCTAAGCCCCTCACCTCGTCCCTGTGCTTTGGGGAGCCGGAGGGACAGCCGAGGCCCACGGCCCTGAGACCCCTTTGCAAAAAGCCGGCTTCCCACGGAGACAGTTTTCCTGAGGTGCAGACCCTATCCCAAGCGGTTGTGGCAAGGTAAAGCAAATGCCCTCCACTTCTCTGGAAGAAACCACAGTGCCCAGCCATGTTCTAAGCCCTCCCATCCTCCCTGGGCTTCTGGCAGCAGGAGTGAAAAGAGAGGAGCAGAGCACTGGGACCCGTTTGACAAAAACCGGCTTCCCACGGGAAAGTCGTTCTCCACGTGCAGACATGCTCCCAGGTGCCTGTGGCAAGGGGAAGGAAATGCCATACACTGACCTGGAAGAGACCACAGGGCCCAGGCACAGTCTGAACCCTTCCCTCAACCCGGCGGTTTTGCTAGCAGGAGTTCAACCCCAACGAACACAGCCCGGAGACCCCTGGGGCAAAAACGGCTTCCGACGAACAATAGGTGCTTGCTGTGGAACACCTATCCCAAGTGGGGGTAGCCAGCTCAACAAAATGCCACACACCCAGGTGTAAGAAACAACATTGCCCAGGCATGGTCTAAGCCCCTCACCTCGTCCCTGTGCTTTGGGGAGCCGGAGGGACAGCCGAGGCCCACGGCCCTGAGACCCCTTTGCAAAAAGCCGGCTTCCCACGGAGACAGTTTTCCTGAGGTGCAGACCCTATCCCAAGCGGTTGTGGCAAGGTAAAGCAAATGCCCTCCACTTCTCTGGAAGAAACCACAGTGCCCAGCCATGTTCTAAGCCCTCCCATCCTCCCTGGGCTTCTGGCAGCAGGAGTGAAAAGAGAGGAGCAGAGCACTGGGACCCGTTTGACAAAAACCGGCTTCCCACGGGAAAGTCTTTCTCCACGTGCAGACATGCTCCCAGGTGCCTGTGGCAAGGGGAAGGAAATGCCATACACTGACCTGGAAGAGACCACAGGGCCCAGGCACAGTCTGAACCCTTCCCTCAACCCGGCGGTTTTGCTAGCAGGAGTTCAACCCCAACGAACACAGCCCGGAGACCCCTGGGGCAAAAACGGCTTCCGACGAACAATAGGTGCTTGCTGTGGAACACCTATCCCAAGTGGGGGTAGCCAGCTCAACAAAATGCCACACACCCAGGTGTAAGAAACAACATTGCCCAGGCTTGGTCTAAGCCCCTCACCTCGTCCCTGTGCTTTGGGGAGCCGGAGGGACAGCCGAGGCCCACGACCCTGAGACCCCTTTGCAAAAAGCCGGCTTCCCACGGAAAGAGTTTTCCTGAGGTGCAGACCCTATCCCAAGTGGTTGTGGCAAGGTAAAGCAAATGCCCTCCACTTCTCTGGAAGAAACCACAGTGCCCAACCATGTTCTAAGCCCTCCCATCCTCCCTGGGCTTCTGGCAGCAGGAGTGAAAAGAGAGGAGCAGAGCACTGGGACCCGTTTGACAAAACCCGGCTTCCCAAGGGAAAGTCTTTCTCCACGTGCAGACATGCTCCCAAGTGCCTGTGTCAAGGGGAAGGAAATGCCATACACTGACCTGGAAGAGACCACAGAGCCCAGGCACAGTCTGAACCCTTCCCTCAACCCGGCGGTTTTGCTAGCAGGAGTTCAACCCCAACGAACACAGCCCGGAGACCCCTGGGGCAAAAACGGCTTCCGACGAACAATAGGTGCTTGCTGTGGAACACCTATCCCAAGTGGGGGTAGCCAGCTCAACAAAATGCCACACACCCAGGTGTAAGAAACAACATTGCCCAGGCAAGGTCTAAGCCCCTCACCTCGTCCCTGTGCTTTGGGGAGCCGGAGGGAGAGCCGAGGCCCACGGCCCTGAGACCCCTTTGCAAAAAGCCGGCTTCCCACGGAGACAGTTTTCCTGAGGTGCAGACCCTATGCCAAGCGGTTGTGGCAAGGTAAAGCAAATGCCCTCCACTTCTCTGGAAGAAACCACAGTGCCCAGCCATGTTCTAAGCCCTCCCATCCTCCCTGGGCTTCTGGCAGCAGGAGTGAAAAGAGAGGAGCAGAGCACTGGGACCCGTTTGACAAAACCCGGCTTCCCACGGGAAAGCCTTTCTCCACGTGCAGACATGCTCCCAGGTGCCTGGGGCAAGGGGAAGGAAATGCCATACACTGACCTGGAAGAGACCACAGGGCCCAGGCACAGTCTGAACCCTTCCCTCAATCCGGCGGTTTTGCTAGCAGTTCAACCCCAACGAACACAGCCCGGAGACCCCTGGGGCAAAAACGGCTTCCGACGAACAATAGGTGCTTGCTGTGGAACACCTATCCCAAGTGGGGGTAGTCAGCTCAACAAAATGCCACACACCCAGGTGTAAGAAACAACATTGCCCAGGCATGGTCTAAGCCCCTCACCTCGTCCCTGTGCTTTGGGGAGCCGGAGGGACAGCCGAGGCACACGGCCCTGAGACCCCTTTGCAAAAAGCTGGCTTCCCACGGAGACAGTTTTCCTGAGGTGCAGACCCTATCCCAAGCGGTTGTGGCAAGGTAAAGCAAATGCCCTCCACTTCTCTGGAAGAAACCACAGTGCCCAGCCATGTTCTAAGCCCTCCCATCCTCCCTGGGCTTCTGGCAGTAGGAGTGAAAAGAGAGGAGCAGAGCACGGGGACCCGTTTGACAAAAACCGGCTTCCCACGGGAAAGTCTTTCTCCACGTGCAGACATGCTCCCAGGTACCTGGGGCAAGGGGAAGGAAATGCCATACACTGACCTGGAAGAGACCACAGGGCCCAGGCACAGTCTGAACACTTCCCTCAGTTCGGCAGTTTTGCTAGCAGGAGTTCAACCCCAGCGAACATAGCCCGGAGACCCCTGGGGCAAAAACAGCTTCCGACGAACAATAGGTGCTTGCTGTGGAACACCTATCCCAAGTGGGGGTAGCCAGCTCAACAAAATGCCACACACCCAGGTGTAAGAAACAACATTGCCCAGGCATGGTCTAAGCCCCTCACCTCGTCCCTGTGCTTTGGGGAGCCGGAGGGACAGCCGAGGCCCACGGCCCTGAGACCCCTTTGCAAAGAGCCGGCTTCCCACGGAAAGAGTTTTCCTGAGGTGCAGACCCTATCCCAAGTGGTTGTGGCAAGGTAAAGCAAATGCCCTCCACTTCTCTGGAAGAAACCACAGTGCCCTGCCATGTTCTAAGCCCTCCCATCCTCCCTGGGCTTCTGGCAGCAGGAGTGAAAAGAGAGGAGCAGAGCACTGGGACCCGTTTGACAAAAACCGGCTTCCCACGGGAAAGTCGTTCTCCACGTGCAGACATGTTCCCAGGTGCCTGTGGCAAGGGGAAGGAAATGCCATACACTGACCTGGAAGAGACCACAGGGCCCAGGCACAGTCTGAACCCTTCCCTCAACCCGGCGGTTTTGCTAGCAGGAGTTCAACCCCAACGAACACAGCCCGGTGACCCCTGGGGCAAAAACGGCTTCCGACGAACAATAGGTGCTTGCTGTGGAACACCTATCCCAAGTGGGGGTAGCCAGCTCAACAAAATGCCACACACCCAGGTGTAAGAAATAACATTGCCCAGGCAAGGTCTAAGCCCCTCACCTCGTCCTTGTGCTTTGGGGAGCCGGAGGGAGAGCCGAGGCCCACGGCCCTGAGACCCCTTTGCAAAAAGCCGACTTCCCACGGAGACAGTTTTCCTGAGGTGCAGACCCTATCCCAAGCGGTTGTGGCAAGGTAAAGCAAATGCCCTCCACTTCTCTGGAAGAAACCACAGTGCCCAACCATGTTCTAAGCCCTCCCATCCTCCCTGGGCTTCTGGCAGCAGGAGTGAAAAGAGAGGAGCAGAGCACTGGGGCCCGTTTGACAAAACCCGGCTTCCCACGGGAAAGTCTTTCTCCACCTGCAGACATGCTCCCAGGTGCCTGTGGCAAGGGGAAGGAAATGCCATACACTGACCTGGAAGAGACCACAGGGCCCAGGCACAGTCTGAACCCTTCCCTCAACCCGGCGGTTTTGCTAGCAGGAGTTCAACCCCAACGAACACAGCCCGGAGACCCCTGGGGCAAAAACGGCTTCCGACGAACAATAGGTGCTTGCTGTGGAACACCTATCCCAAGTGGGAGTAGCCAGCTCAACAAAATGCCACACACCCAGGTGTAAGAAACAACATTGCCCAGGCATGGTCTAAGCCCCTCACCTCGTCCCTGTGCTTTGGGGAGCCGGAGGGACAGCCGAGGCCCACGGCCCTGAGACTCCTTTGCAAAAAGCCGGCTTCCCACGGAAAGAGTTTTCCTGAGGTGCAGACCCTATCCCAAGTGGTTGTGGCAAGGTAAAGCAAATGCCCTCCACTTCTCTGGAAGAAACCACAGTGCCCAGCCATGTTCTAAGCCCTCCCATCCTCCCTGGGCTTCTGGCAGCAGGAGTGAAAAGAGAGGAGCAGAGCACTGGGACCCGTTTGACAAAAACCGGCTTCCCACGGGAAAGTCGTTCTCCACGTGCAGACATGCTCCCAGGTGCCTGTGGCAAGGGGAAGGAAATGCCATACACTGACCTGGAAGAGACCACAGGGGCCAGGCACAGTCTGAACCCTTCGCTCAACCGGGCGGTTTTGCTAGGAGGAGTTCAACCCCAACGAACACAGCCCGGAGACCCCTGGGGCAAAAACGGCTTCCGACGAACAATAGGTGCTTGCTGTGGAACACCTATCCCAAGTGGGGGTAGCCAGCTCAACAAAATGCCACACACCCAGGTGTAAGAAACAACATTGCCCAGGCGTGGTCTAAGCCCCTCACCTCGTCCCTGTGCTTTGGGGAGCCGGAGGGACAGCCGAGGCCCACGACCCTGAGACCCCTTTGCAAAAAGCCGGCTTCCCACGGAAACAGTTTTCCTGAGGTGCAGACCCTATCCCAAGTGGTTGTGGCAAGGTAAAGCAAATGCCCTCCACTTCTCTGGAAGAAACCACAGTGCCCAACCATGTTCTAAGCCCTCCCATCCTCCCTGGGCTTCTGGCAGCAGGAATGAAAAGAGAGGAGCAGAGCACTGGGACCCGTTTGACAAAACCCGGCTTCCCACGGGAAAGTCGTTCTCCACGTGCAGAGATGCTCCCAAGTGCCTGTGTCAAGGGGAAGGAAATGCCATACACTGACCTGGAAGAGACCACAGGGCCCAGGCACAGTCTGAACCCTTCCCTCAACCCGGCGGTTTTGCTAGCAGGAGTTCAACCCCAACGAACACAGCCTGGAGACCCCTGGGGCAAAAACGGCTTCCGACGAACAATAGGTGCTTGCTGTGGAACACCTATCCCAAGTGGGGGTAGCCAGCTCAACAAAATGCCACACACCCAGGTGTAAGAAACAACATTGCCCAGGCATGGTCTAAGCCCCTCACCTCGTCCCTGTGCTTTGGAGAGCCGGAGGGACACCCGAGGCCCACGGCCCTGAGACCCCTTTGCAAAAAGCCGGCTTCCCACGGAAAGAGTTTTCCTGAGGTGCAGACCCTATCCCAAGTGGTTGTGGCAAGGTAAAGCAAATGCCCTCCACTTCTCTGGAAGAAACCACAGTGCCCAGCCATGTTCTAAGCCCTCCCATCCTCCCTTGGCTTCTGGCAGTAGGAGTGAAAAGAGAGGAGCAGAGCACTGGGACCCGTTTGACAAAAACCGGCTTCCCACGGGAAAGTCGTTCTCCACGTGCAGACATGCTCCCAGGTGCCTGTGGCAAGGGGAAGAAACTGCCATACACTGACCTGGAAGAGACCACAGGGCCCAGGCACAGTCTGAACACTTCCCTCAACTCGGCAGTTTTGCTAGCAGGAGTTCAACCCCAACGAACACAGCCCGGAGACCCCTGGGGCAAAAACGACTTCCGACGAACAATAGGTGCTTGCTGTGGAACACCTATCCCAAGTGGGGGTAGCCAGCTCAACAAAATGCCACACACCCAGGTGTAAGAAACAACATTGCCCAGGCATGGTCTAAGCCCCTCACCTCGTCCCTGTGCTTTGGGGAGCCGGAGGGACAGCCGAGGCACACGGCCCTGAGACCCCTTTGCAAAAAGCTGGCTTCCCACGGAGACAGTTTTCCTGAGGTGCAGACCCTATCCCAAGCGGTTGTGGCAAGGTAAAGCAAATGCCCTCCACTTCTCTGGAAGAAAGCACAGTGCCCAGCCATGTTCTAAGCCCTCCCATCCTCCCTGGGCTTCTGGCAGCAGGAGTGAAAAGAGAGGAGCAGATCACTGGGACCCGTTTGACAAAAACCGGCTTCCCACGGGAAAGTCTTTCTCCACGTGCTGACATGCTCCCAGGGGCCTGTGGCAAAGGGAAGGAAATGCCATACACTGACCTGGAAGAGACCACACGGCCCAGGCACAGTCTGAACCCTTCCCTCAACCCGGCGGTTTTGCTAGCAGGAGTTCAACCCCAACGAACACAGCCCGGAGACCCCTGGGGCAAAAACGGCTTACGACGATCAATAGGTGCTTGCTGTGGAACACCTATCCCAAATGGTGGAAGCCAGCTCAACAAAATGCCACACACCCAGGTGTAACAAACTACCTTGCCCAGGCTTGGTCTAAGCCCCTCACCTCGTCCCTGTGCTTTGGGGAGCCGGAGGGACAGCCGAGGCCCACGACCCTGAGACCCCTTTGCAAAAAGCCGGCTTCCCTCGGAAACAGTTTCCCTGAGGTGCAGACCCTATCCCAAGTGGATGTGGCAAGGTAAAGCAAATGCCCTCCACTTCTCTGGAAGAAACCACAGTGCCCAGCCATATTCTAAGCCCTCCCATCCTCCCTGGGCTTCTGGCAGCAGGAGTGAAAAGAGAGGAGCAGAGCACTGGGACCCGTTTGACAAAAACCGGCTTCCCACGGGAAAGTCTTTCTCCACGTGAGACATGCTCCCAGGTGCCTGTGGCAAGGGGAAGGAACTGCCATACACTGACCTGGAAGAGACCACAGGGCCCAGGCACAGTCTGAACCCTTCCCTCAACCCGGCGGTTTTGCTAGCAGGAGTTCAACCCCAACGAACACAGCCCGGAGACCCCTGGGGCAAAAACGGCTTCCGACGAACAATAGGTGCTTGCTGTGGAACACCTATCCCAAGTGGGAGTAGCCAGCTCAACAAAATGCCACACACCCAGGTGTAAGAAACAACATTGCCCAGGCATGGTCTAAGCCCCTCACCTCGTCCCTGTGCTTTGGGGAGCCGGAGGGACAGCCGAGGCACACGGCCCTGAGACCCCTTTGCAAAAAGCCGGCTTCCCACGGAAAGAGTTTTCCTGAGGTGCAGACCCTATCCCAAGTGGTTGTGGCAAGGTAAAGCAAATGCCCTCCACTTCTCTGGAAGAAACCACAGTGCCCAACCATGTTCTAAGCCCTCCCATCCTCCCTGGGCTTCTGGCAGCAGGAGTGAAAAGAGAGGAGCAGAGCACGGGGACCCGTTTGACAAAACCCGGCTTCCCACGGGAAAGTCTTTCTCCACGTGCAGACATGCTCCCAGGTGCCTGTGGCAAGGGGAAGGAAATGCCATACACTGACCTGGAAGAGACCACAGGGCCCAGGCACAGTCTGAACCCTTCTCTCAACCCGGCGGTTTTGCTAGCAGGAGTTCAACCCCAACGAACACAGCCCGGAGACCCCTGGGGCAAAAACGGCTTCCGATGAACAATAGGTGCTTGCTGTGGAACACCTATCCCAAGTGGGAGTAGCCAGCTCAACAAAATGCCACACACCCAGGTGTAAGAAACAACATTGCCCAGGCATGGTCTAAGCCCCTCACCTCGTCCCTGTGCTTTGGGGAGCCGGAGGGACAGCCGAGGCCCACGGCCCTGAGACCCCTTTGCAAAAAGCGGGCTTCCCACGGAGAGAGTTTTCCTGAGGTGCAGACCCTATCCCAAGCGGTTGTGGCAAGGTAAAGCAAATGCCCTCCACTTCTCTGGAAGAAACCACAGTGCCCAGCCATGTTCTAAGCCCTCCCATCCTCCCTGGGCTTCTGGCAGCAGGAGTGAAAAGAGAGGAGCAGATCACTGGGACCCGTTTGGCAAAAACCGGCTTCCCACGGGAAAGTCTTTCTCCACGTGCTGACATGCTCCCAGGGGCCTGTGGCAAAGGGAAGGAAATGCCATACACTGACCTGGAAGAGACCACACGGCCCAGGCACAGTCTGAACCCTTCCCTCAACCCGGCGGTTTTGCTAGCAGGAGTTCAACCCCAACGAAAACAGCCCGGAGACCCCTGGGGCAAAAACGGCTTACGACGATCAATAGGTGCTTGCTGTGGAACACCTATCCCAAATGGTGGAAGCCAGCTCAACAAAATGCCACACACCCAGGTGTAACAAACTACCTTGCCCAGGCTTGGTCTAAGCCCCTCACCTCGTCCCTGTGCTTTGGGTAGCCGGAGGGACAGCCGAGGCCCACGACCCTGAGACCCCTTTGCAAAAAGCCGGCTTCCCTCGGAAACAGTTTGCCTGAGGTGCAGACCCTATCCCAAGTGGATGTGGCAAGGTAAAGCAAATGCCCTCCACTTCTCTGGAAGAAACCACAGTGCCCAGCCATATTCTAAGCCCTCCCATCCTCCCTGGGCTTCTGGCAGCAGGAGTGAAAAGAGAGGAGCAGAGCACTGGGACCCGTTTGACAAAAACCGGCTTCCCACGGGAAAGTCTTTCTCCACGTGAGACATGCTCCCAGGTGCCTGTGGCAAGGGGAAGGAAATGCCATACACTGACCTTGAAGAGACCACAGGGCCCAGGCACAGTCTGAACCCTTCCCTCAACCCGGCGGTTTTGCTATCAGGAGTTCAACCCCAACGAACACAGCCCGGAGACCCCTGGGGCAAAAACGGCTTCCTTCGAACAATAGGTGCTTGCTGTGGAACACCTATCCCAAGTGGGGGTAGCCAGCTCAACAAAATGCCACACACCCAGGTGTAAGAAACAACATTGCCCAGGCATGGTCTAAGCCCCTCACCTCGTCCCTGGGCTTTGGGGAGTCGGAGGGACAGCCGAGGCCCACGGCCCTGAGACCCCTTTGCAAAAAGCCGGCTTCCCACGGAGACAGTTTTCCTGAGGTTCAGACCCTATCCCAAGCGGTTGTGGCAAGGTAAAGCAAATGCCCTCCACTTCTCTGGAAGAAACCACAGTGCCCAGCCATGTTCTAAGCCCTCCCATCCTCCCTTGGCTTCTGGCAGCAGGAGTGAAAAGAGAGGAGCAGAGCACTGGGACCCGTTTGACAAAAACCGGCTTCCCACGGGAAAGTCGTTCTCCACGTGCAGACATGCTCCCAGGTGCCTGTGGCAAGGGGAAGGAACTGCCATACACTGACCTGGAAGAGACCACAGGGCCCAGGCACAGTCTGAACCCTTCCCTCAACCCGGCGGTTTTGCTAGCAGGAGTTCAACCCCAACGAACACAGCCCGGAGACCCCTGGGGCAAAAACGGCTTCCGACGAACAATAGGTGCTTGCTGTGGAAAACCTATTACAAGTGGGGGTAGCCAGCTCAACAAAATGCCACACACCCAGGTGTAAGAAACAACATTGCCCAGGCATGGTCTAAGCCCCTCACCTCGTCCCTGTGCTTTGGGGAGCCGGAGGGACAGCCGAGGCCCACGGCCCTGAGACCCCTTTGCAAAAAGCCGGCTTCCCACGGAGACAGTTTTCCTGAGGTGCAGACCCTATCCCAAGCGGTTGTGGCAAGGTAAAGCAAATGCCCTCCACTTCTCTGGAAGAAACCACAGTGCCCAGCCATGTTCTAAGCCCTCCCATCCTCCCTGGGCTTCTGGCAGTAGGAGTGAAAAGAGAGGAGCAGAGCACTGGGACCCGTTTGACAAAAACCGGCTTCCCACGGGAAAGTCGTTCTCCACGTGCAGACATGCTCCCAGGTGCCTGTGGCAAGGGGAAGGAAATGCCATACACTGACCTGGAAGAGACCACAGGGCCCAGGCACAGTCTGAACCCTTCCCTCAACCCGGCGGTTTTGCTAGCAGGAGTTCAACCCCAACGAACACAGCCCGGAGACCCCTGGGGCAAAAACGGCTTCCGACGAACAATAGGTGCTTGCTGTGGAACACCTATCCCAAGTGGGGGTAGCCAGCTCAACAAAATGCCACACACCCAGGTGTAAGAAACAACATTGCCCAGGCATGGTCTAAGCCCCTCACCTCGTCCCTGTGCTTTGGGGAGCCGGAGGGACAGCCGAGGCCCACGACCCTCAGACCCCTTTGCAAAAAGCCGGCTTCCCACGGAGACAGTTTTCCTGAGGTGCAGACCCTATCCCAAGCGGTTGTGGCAAGATAAAGCAAATGCCCTCCACTTCTCTGGAAGAAACCACAGTGCCCAGCCATGTTCTAAGCCCTCCCATCCTCCCTGGGCTTCTGGCAGCAGGAGTGAAAAGAGAGGAGCAGAGCACTGGGACCCGTTTGACAAAAACCGGCTTCCCACGGGAAAGTCTTTCTCCACGTGAGACATGCTCCCAGGTGCCTGTGGCAAGGGGAAGGAAATGCCATACACTGACCTGGAAGAGACCACAGGGCCCAGGCACAGTCTGAACCCTTCCCTCAACCCGGCGGTTTTGCTAGCAGGAGTTCAACCCCAACGAACACAGCCCGGAGACCCCTGGGGCAAAAACGGCTTCCGACGAACAATAGGTGCTTGCTGTGGAACACCTATCCCAAGTGGGGGTAGCCAGCTCAACAAAATGCCATACACCCAGGTGTAAGAAACAACATTGCCCAGGCAAGGTCTAAGCCCCTCACCTCGTCCTTGTGCTTTGGGGAGCCGGAGGGACAGCCGAGGCCCACGGCCCTGAGACCCCTTTGCAAAAAGCCGGCTTCCCACGGAGACAGTTTTCCTGAGGTGCAGACCCTATCCCAAGCGGTAGTGGCAAGGTAAAGCAAATGCCCTCCACTTCTCTGGAAGAAACCACAGTGCCCAACCATGTTCTAAGCCCTCCCATCCTCCCTGGGCTTCTGGCAGCAGGAGTGAAAAGAGAGGAGCAGAGCACTGGGACCCGTTTGACAAAAACCGGCTTCCCACGGGAAAGTCGTTCTCCACGTGCAGACATGCTCCCAGGTGCCTGTGGCAAGGGGAAGGAAATGCCATACACTGACCTGGAAGAGACCACAGGGCCCAGGCACAGTCTGAACCCTTCCCTCAACCCGGCGGTTTTGCTAGCAGGAGTTCAACCCCAACGAACACAGCCCGGAGACCCCTGGGGCAAAAACGGCTTCCGACGAACAATAGGTGCTTGCTGTGGAACACCTATCCCAAGTGGGAGTAGCCAGCTCAACAAAATGCCACACACCCAGGTGTAAGAAACAACATTGCCCAGGCATGGTCTAAGCCCCTCACCTCGTCCCTGTGCTTTGGGGAGCCGGAGGGACAGCCGAGGCACACGGCCCTGAGACCCCTTTGCAAAAAGCGGGCTTCCCACGGAGAGAGTTTTCCTGAGGTGCAGACCCTATCCCAAGCGGTTGTGGCAAGGTAAAGCAAATGCCCTCCACTTCTCTGGAAGAAACCACAGTGCCCAGCCATGTTCTAAGCCCTCCCATCCTCCCTGGGCTTCTGGCAGCAGGAGTGAAAAGAGAGGAGCAGATCACTGGGACCCGTTTGACAAAAACCGGCTTCCCACGGGAAAGTCTTTCTCCACGTGCTGACATGCTCCCAGGGGCCTGTGGCAAAGGGAAGGAAATGCCATACACTGACCTGGAAGAGACCACACGGCCCAGGCACAGTCTGAACCCTTCCCTCAACCCGGCGGTTTTGCTAGCAGGAGTTCAACCCCAACGAACACAGCCCGGAGACCCCTGGGGCAAAAACGGCTTACGACGATCAATAGGTGCTTGCTGTGGAACACCTATCCCAAATGGTGGAAGCCAGCTCAACAAAATGCCACACACCCAGGTGTAACAAACTACCTTGCCCAGGCTTGGTCTAAGCCCCTCACCTCGTCCCTGTGCTTTGGGGAGCCGGAGGGACAGCCGAGGCCCACGACCCTGAGACCCCTTTGCAAAAAGCCGGCTTCCCTCGGAAACAGTTTGCCTGAGGTGCAGACCCTATCCCAAGTGGATGTGGCAAGGTAAAGCAAATGCCCTCCACTTCTCTGGAAGAAACCACAGTGCCCAGCCATATTCTAAGCCCTCCCATCCTCCCTGGGCTTCTGGCAGCAGGAGTGAAAAGAGAGGAGCAGAGCACTGGGACCCGTTTGACAAAAACCGGCTTCCCACGGGAAAGTCTTTCTCCACGTGAGACATGCTCCCAGGTGCCTGTGGCAAGGGGAAGGAAATGCCATACACTGACCTGGAAGAGACCACAGGGCCCAGGCACAGTCTGAACCCTTCCCTCAACCCGGCGGTTTTGCTAGCAGGAGTTCAACCCCAACGAACACAGCCCGGAGACCCCTGGGGCAAAAACGGCTTCCGACGAACAATAGGTGCTTGCTGTGGAACACCTATCCCAAGTGGGGGTAGCCAGCTCAACAAAATGCCATACACCCAGGTGTAAGAAACAACATTGCCCAGGCAAGGTCTAAGCCCCTCACCTCGTCCTTGTGCTTTGGGGAGCCGGAGGGACAGCCGAGGCCCACGGCCCTGAGACCCCTTTGCAAAAAGCCGGCTTCCCACGGAGACAGTTTTCCTGAGGTGCAGACCCTATCCCAAGCGGTTGTGGCAAGGTAAAGCAAATGCCCTCCACTTCTCTGGAAGAAACCACAGTGCCCAACCATGTTCTAAGCCCTCCCATCCTCCCTGGGCTTCTGGCAGCAGGAGTGAAAAGAGAGGAGCAGAGCACTGGGACCCGTTTGACAAAAACCGGCTTCCCACGGGAAAGTCGTTCTCCACGTGCAGACATGCTCCCAGGTGCCTGTGGCAAGGGGAAGGAAATGCCATACACTGACCTGGAAGAGACCACAGGGCCCAGGCACAGTCTGAACCCTTCCCTCAACCCGGCGGTTTTGCTAGCAGGAGTTCAACCCCAACGAACACAGCCCGGAGACCCCTGGGGCAAAAACGGCTTCCGACGAACAATAGGTGCTTGCTGTGGAACACCTATCCCAAATGGTGGAAGCCAGCTCAACAAAATGCCACACACCCAGGTGTAACAAACTACCTTGCCCAGGCTTGGTCTAAGCCCCTCACCTCGTCCCTGTGCTTTGGGGAGCCGGAGGGACAGCAAAGGCCCACGACCCTGAGACCCCTTTGCAAAAAGCCGGCTTCCCTCGGAAACAGTTTGCCTGAGGTGCAGACCCTATCCCAAGTGGATGTGGCAAGGTAAAGCAAATGCCCTCCACTTCTCTGGAAGAAACCACAGTGCCCAGCCATATTCTAAGCCCTCCCATCCTCCCTGGGCTTCTGGCAGCAGGAGTGAAAAGAGAGGAGCAGAGCACTGGGACCCGTTTGACAAAAACCGGCTTCCCACGGGAAAGTCGTTCTCCACGTGAGACATGCTCCCAGGTGCCTGTGGCAAGGGGAAGGAAATGCCATACACTGACCTTGAAGAGACCACAGGGCCCAGGCACAGTCTGAACCCTTCCCTCAACCCGGCGGTTTTGCTAGCAGGAGTTCAACCCCAACGAACACAGCCCGGAGACCCCTGGGGCAAAAACGGCTTCCGACGAACAATAGGTGCTTGCTGTGGAACACCTATCCCAAGTGGGAGTAGCCAGCTCAACAAAATGCCACACACCCAGGTGTAAGAAACAACATTGCCCAGGCATGGTCTAAGCCCCTCACCTCGTCCCTGTGCTTTGGGGAGCCGGAGGGACAGCCGAGGCACACGGCCCTGAGACCCCTTTGCAAAAAGCCGGCTTCCCACGGAAAGAGTTTTCCTGAGGTGCAGACCCTATCCCAAGTGGTTGTGGCAAGGTAAAGCAAATGCCCTCCACTTCTCTGGAAGAAACCACAGTGCCCAACCATGTTCTAAGCCCTCCCATCCTCCCTGGGCTTCTGGCAGCAGGAGTGAAAAGAGAGGAGCAGAGCACGGGGACCCGTTTGACAAAACCCGGCTTCCCACGGGAAAGTCTTTCTCCACGTGCAGACATGCTCCCAGGTGCCTGTGGCAAGGGGAAGGAAATGCCATACACTGACCTGGAAGAGACCACAGGGCCCAGGCACAGTCTGAACCCTTCCCTCAACCCGGCGGTTTTGCTAGCAGGAGTTCAACCCCAACGAACACAGCCCGGAGACCCCTGGGGCAAAAACGGCTTCCGACGAACAATAGGTGCTTGCTGTGGAACACCTATCCCAAGTGGGAGTAGCCAGCTCAACAAAATGCCACACACCCAGGTGTAAGAAACAACATTGCCCAGGCATGGTCTAAGCCCCTCACCTCGTCCCTGTGCTTTGGGGAGCCGGAGGGACAGCCGAGGCCCACGGCCCTGAGACCCCTTTGCAAAAAGCGGGCTTCCCACGGAGAGAGTTTTCCTGAGGTGCAGACCCTATCCCAAGCGGTTGTGGCAAGGTAAAGCAAATGCCCTCCACTTCTCTGGAAGAAACCACAGTGCCCAGCCATGTTCTAAGCCCTCCCATCCTCCCTGGGCTTCTGGCAGCAGGAGTGAAAAGAGAGGAGCAGATCACTGGGACCCGTTTGACAAAAACCGGCTTCCCACGGGAAAGTCTTTCTCCACGTGCTGACATGCTCCCAGGGGCCTGTGGCAAAGGGAAGGAAATGCCATACACTGACCTGGAAGAGACCACACGGCCCAGGCACAGTCTGAACCCTTCCCTCAACCCGGCGGTTTTGCTAGCAGGAGTTCAACCCCAACGAACACAGCCCGGAGACCCCTGGGGCAAAAACGGCTTCCGACGAACAATAGGTGCTTGCTGTGAAACACCTATCCCAAGTGGGGGTAGCCAGCTCAACAAAATGCCACACACCCAGGTGTAAGAAACAACATTGCCCAGGCATGGTCTAAGCCCCTCACCTCGTCCCTGGGCTTTGGGGAGTCGGAGGGACAGCCGAGGCCCACGGCCCTGAGACCCCTTTGCAAAAAGCCGGCTTCCCACGGAGACAGTTTTCCTGAGGTTCAGACCCTATCCCAAGCGGTTGTGGCAAGGTAAAGCAAATGCCCTCCACTTCTCTGGAAGAAACCACAGTGCCCAGCCATGTTCTAAGCCCTCCCATCCTCCCTGGGCTTCTGGCAGCAGGAGTGAAAAGAGAGGAGCAGAGCACGGGGACCCGTTTGACAAAACCCGGCTTCCCACGGGAAAGTCTTTCTCCACGGGCAGACATGCTCCCAGGTGCCTGTGGCAAGGGGAAGGAAATGCCATACACTGACCTGGAAGAGACCACAGGGCCCAGGCACAGTCTGAACCCTTCCCTCAACCCGGCGGTTTTGCTAGGAGGAGTTCAACCCCAACGAACACAGCCCGGAGACCCCTGGGGCAAAAACGGCTTCCGACGAACAATAGGTGCTTGCTGTGGAACACCTATCCCAAGTGGGGGTAGCCAGCTCAACAAAATGCCACACACCCAGGTTCAAGAAACAACATTGCCCAGGCATGGTCTAAGCCCCTCACCTCGTCCCTGTGTTTTGGAGAGCCGGAGGGACAGCCGAGGCCCACGGCCCTGAGACCCCTTTGCAAAAAGCCGGCTTCCCACGGAAAGAGTTTTCCTGAGGTGCAGACCCTATCCCAAGTGGTTGTGGCAAGGTAAAGCAAATGCCCTCCACTTCTCTGGAAGAAACCACAGTGCCCAGCCATGTTCTAAGCCCTCCCATCCTCCCTGGGCTTCTGGCAGCAGGAGTGAAAAGAGAGGAGCAGAGCACTGGGACCCGTTTGACAAAAACCGGCTTCCCACAGGAAAGTCGTTCTCCACGTGCAGACATGCTCCCAGGTGCCTGTGGCAAGGGGAAGGAAATGCCATACACTGACCTGGAAGAGACCACAGGGCCCAGGCACAGTCTGAACCTTTCCCTCAACCCGGCGGTTTTGCTAGCAGGAGTTCAACCCCAACGAACACAGCCAGGAGACCCCTGGGGCAAAAACGGCTTCCGACGAACAATAGGTGCTTGCTGTGGAACACCTATCCCAAGTGGGGGTAGCCAGCTCAACAAAATGCCACACACCCAGGTGTAAGAAACAACATTGCCCAGGCTTGGTCTAAGCCCCTCACCTCGTCCCTGTGCTTTGGGGAGCCGGAGGGACAGCCGAGGCCCACGACCCTGAGACCCCTTTGCAAAAAGCCTGCTTCCCACGGAAACAGTTTTCCTGAGGTGCAGACCCTATCCCAAGTGGTTGTGGCAAGGTAAAGCAAATGCCCTCCACTTCTCTGGAAGAAACCACATTGCCCAACCATGTTCTAAGCCCTCCCATCCTCCCTGGGCTTCTGGCAGCAGGAGTGAAAAGAGAGGAGCAGATCACTGGGACCCGTTTGACAAAAACCGGCTTCCCACGGGAAAGTCTTTCTCCACGTGCTGACATGCTCCCAGGGGCCTGTGGCAAAGGGAAGGAAATGCCATACACTGACCTGGAAGAGACCACACGGCCCAGGCACAGTCTGAACCCTTCCCTCAACCCGGCGGTTTTGCTAGCAGGAGTTCAACCCCAACGAACACAGCCCGGAGACCCCTGGGGCAAAAACGGCTTCCGACGAACAATAGGTGCTTGCTGTGAAACACCTATCCCAAGTGGGGGTAGCCAGCTCAACAAAATGCCACACACCCAGGTGTAAGAAACAACATTGCCCAGGCATGGTCTAAGCCCCTCACCTCGTCCCTGGGCTTTGGGGAGTCGGAGGGACAGCCGAGGCCCACGGCCCTGAGACCCCTTTGCAAAAAGCCGGCTTCCCACGGAGACAGTTTTCCTGAGGTTCAGACCCTATCCCAAGCGGTTGTGGCAAGGTAAAGCAAATGCCCTCCACTTCTCTGGAAGAAACCACAGTGCCCAGCCATGTTCTAAGCCCTCCCATCCTCCCTGGGCTTCTGGCAGCAGGAGTGAAAAGAGAGGAGCAGAGCACGGGGACCCGTTTGACAAAACCCGGCTTCCCACGGGAAAGTCTTTCTCCACGGGCAGACATGCTCCCAGGTGCCTGTGGCAAGGGGAAGGAAATGCCATACACTGACCTGGAAGAGACCACAGGGCCCAGGCACAGTCTGAACCCTTCCCTCAACCCGGCGGTTTTGCTAGGAGGAGTTCAACCCCAACGAACACAGCCCGGAGACCCCTGGGGCAAAAACGGCTTCCGACGAACAATAGGTGCTTGCTGTGGAACACCTATCCCAAGTGGGGGTAGCCAGCTCAACAAAATGCCACACACCCAGGTTCAAGAAACAACATTGCCCAGGCATGGTCTAAGCCCCTCACCTCGTCCCTGTGTTTTGGAGAGCCGGAGGGACAGCCGAGGCCCACGGCCCTGAGACCCCTTTGCAAAAAGCCGGCTTCCCACGGAAAGAGTTTTCCTGAGGTGCAGACCCTATCCCAAGTGGTTGTGGCAAGGTAAAGCAAATGCCCTCCACTTCTCTGGAAGAAACCACAGTGCCCAGCCATGTTCTAAGCCCTCCCATCCTCCCTGGGCTTCTGGCAGCAGGAGTGAAAAGAGAGGAGCAGAGCACTGGGACCCGTTTGACAAAAACCGGCTTCCCACAGGAAAGTCGTTCTCCACGTGCAGACATGCTCCCAGGTGCCTGTGGCAAGGGGAAGGAAATGCCATACACTGACCTGGAAGAGACCACAGGGCCCAGGCACAGTCTGAACCTTTCCCTCAACCCGGCGGTTTTGCTAGCAGGAGTTCAACCCCAACGAACACAGCCAGGAGACCCCTGGGGCAAAAACGGCTTCCGACGAACAATAGGTGCTTGCTGTGGAACACCTATCCCAAGTGGGGGTAGCCAGCTCAACAAAATGCCACACACCCAGGTGTAAGAAACAACATTGCCCAGGCTTGGTCTAAGCCCCTCACCTCGTCCCTGTGCTTTGGGGAGCCGGAGGGACAGCCGAGGCCCACGACCCTGAGACCCCTTTGCAAAAAGCCTGCTTCCCACGGAAACAGTTTTCCTGAGGTGCAGACCCTATCCCAAGTGGTTGTGGCAAGGTAAAGCAAATGCCCTCCACTTCTCTGGAAGAAACCACATTGCCCAACCATGTTCTAAGCCCTCCCATCCTCCCTGGGCTTCTGGCAGCAGGAATGAAAAGAGAGGAGCAGAGCACTGGGACCCGTTTGACAAAACCCGGCTTCCCACGGGAAAGTCTTTCTCCACGGGCAGACATGCTCCCAAGTGCCTGTGTCAAGGGGAAGGAAATGCCATACACTGACCTGGAAGAGACCACAGGGCTCAGGCACAGTCTGAACCCTTCCCTCAACCCGGCGGTTTTGCTAGCAGGAGTTCAACCCCAACGAACACAGCCCGGAGACCCCTGGGGCAAAAACGGCTTCCGACGAACAATAGGTGCTTGCTGTGGAACACCTATCCCAAGTGGGGGTAGCCAGCTCAACAAAATGCCACACACCCAGGTGTAAGAAACAACATTGCCCAGGCATGGTCTAAGCCCCTCACCTCGTCCCTGTGCTTTGGAGAGCCGGAGGGACACCCGAGGCCCACGGCCCTGAGACCCCTTTGCAAAAAGCCGGCTTCCCACGGAAAGAGTTTTCCTGAGGTGCAGACCCTATCCCAAGTGGTTGTGGCAAGGTAAAGCAAAAGCCCTCCACTTCTCTGGAAGAAACCACAGTGCCCAGCCATGTTCTAAGCCCTCCCATCCTCCCTTGGCTTCTGGCAGCAGGAGTGAAAAGAGAGGAGCAGAGCACTGGGACCCGTTTGACAAAAACCGGCTTCCCACGGGAAAGTCGTTCTCCACGTGCAGACATGCTCCCAGGTGCCTGTGGCAAGGGGAAGGAACTGCCATACACTGACCTGGAAGAGACCACAGGGCCCAGGCACAGTCTGAACCCTTCCCTCAAACCGGCGGTTTTGCTAGCAGGAGTTCAACCCCAACGAACACAGCCCGGAGACCCCTGGGGCAAAAACGACTTCCGACGAACAATAGGTGCTTGCTGTGGAACACCTATCCCAAGTGGGGGTAGCCAGCTCAACAAAATGCCACACACCCAGGTGTAAGAAACAACATTGCCCAGGCATGGTCTAAGCCCCTCACCTCGTCCCTGTGCTTTGGGGAGCCGGAGGGACAGCCGAGGCCCACGGCCCTGAGACCCCTTTGCAAAAAGCCGGCTTCCCACGGAAAGAGTTTTCCTGAGGTGCAGACCCTATCCCAAGTGGTTGTGGCAAGGTAAAGCAAATGCCCTCCACTTCTCTGGAAGAAACCACAGTGCCCAGCCATGTTCTAAGCCCTCCCATCCTCCCTTGGCTTCTGGCAGCAGGAGTGAAAGGAGAGGAGTAGAGCACTGGGACCCGTTTGACAAAAACCGGCTTCCCACGGGAAAGTCGTTCTCCACGTGCAGACATGCTCCCAGGTGCCTGTGGCAAGGGGAAGGAACTGCCATACACTGACCTGGAAGAGACCATAGGGCCCAGGCACAGTCTGAACCCTTCGCTCAACCGGGCGGTTTTGCTAGCAGGAGTTCAACCCCAACGAACAAAGCCCGGAGACCCCTGGGGCAAAAACGGCTTCCGACGAACAATAGGTGCTTGCTGTGGAACACCTATCCCAAGTGGGGGTAGCCAGCTCAACAAAATGCCACACACCCAGGTGTAAGAAACAACATTGCCCAGGCATGGTCTAAGCCCCTCACCTCGTCCCTGTGCTTTGGGGAGCCGGAGGGACAGCCGAGGCACACGGCCCTGAGACCCCTTTGCAAAAAGCTGGCTTCCCACGGAGACAGTTTTCCTGAGGTGCAGACCCTATCCCAAGCGGTTGTGGCAAGGTAAAGCAAATGCCCTCCACTTCTCTGGAAGAAACCACAGTGCCCAGCCATGTTCTAAGCCCTCCATCCTCCCTGGGCTTCTGGCAGTAGGAGTGAAAAGAGAGGAGCAGAGCACGGGGACCCGTTTGACAAAACCCGGCTTCCCACGGGAAAGTCTTTCTCCACGTGCAGACATGCTCCCAGGTGCCTGGGGCAAGGGGAAGGAAATGCCATACACTGACCTGGAAGAGACCACAGGGCCCAGGCACAGTCTGAACACTTCCCTCAACTCGGCAGTTTTGCTAGCAGGAGTTCAAACCCAGCGAACATAACCCGGAGACCCCTGGGGCAAAAACGGCTTCCGACGAACAATAGGTGCTTGGTGTGGAACACCTATCCCAAGTGGGGGTAGCCAGCTCAACAAAATGCCACACACCCAGGTGTAAGAAACAACATTGCCCAGGCATGGTCTAAGCCCCTCACCTCGTCCCTGTGCTTTGGGGAGCCGGAGGGACACCCGAGGCCCACGGCCCTGAGACCCCTTTTCAAAAAGCCGGCTTCCCACGGAAAGAGTTTTCCTGAGGTGCAGACCCTATCCCAAGTGGTTGTGGCAAGGTAAAGCAAATGCCCTCCACTTCTCTGGAAGAAACCACAGTGCCCAGCCATGTTCTAAGCCCTCCCATCCTCCCTGGGCTTCTGGCAGCAGGAGTGAAAAGAGAGGAGCAGAGCACTGGGACCCGTTTGACAAAACCCGGCTTCCCACGGGAAAGTCGTTCTCCACGTGCAGACATGCTCCCAAGTGCCTGTGTCAAGGGGAAGGAAATGCCATACACTGACCTGGAAGAGACCACAGGGCTCAGGCACAGTCTGAACCCTTCCCTCAACCCGGCGGTTTTGCTAGCAGGAGTTCAACCCCAACGAACACAGCCCGGAGACCCCTGGGGCAAAAACGGCTTCCGACGAACAATAGGTGCTTGCTGTGGAACACCTATCCCAAGTGGGGGTAGCCAGCTCAACAAAATGCCACACACCCAGGTGTAAGAAACAACATTGCCCAGGCATGGTCTAAGCCCCTCACCTCGTCCCTGTGCTTTGGAGAGCCGGAGGGACACCCGAGGCCCACGGCCCTGAGACCCCTTTGCAAAAAGCCGGCTTCCCACGGAAAGAGTTTTCCTGAGGTGCAGACCCTATCCCAAGTGGTTGTGGCAAGGTAAAGCAAAAGCCCTCCACTTCTCTGGAAGAAACCACAGTGCCCAGCCATGTTCTAAGCCCTCCCATCCTCCCTTGGCTTCTGGCAGCAGGAGTGAAAAGAGAGGAGCAGAGCACTGGGACCCGTTTGACAAAAACCGGCTTCCCACGGGAAAGTCGTTCTCCACGTGCAGACATGCTCCCAGGTGCCTGTGGCAAGGGGAAGGAACTGCCATACACTGACCTGGAAGAGACCACAGGGCCCAGGCACAGTCTGAACCCTTCCCTCAAACCGGCGGTTTTGCTAGCAGGAGTTCAACCCCAACGAACACAGCCCGGAGACCCCTGGGGCAAAAACGACTTCCGACGAACAATAGGTGCTTGCTGTGGAACACCTATCCCAAGTGGGGGTAGCCAGCTCAACAAAATGCCACACACCCAGGTGTAAGAAACAACATTGCCCAGGCATGGTCTAAGCCCCTCACCTCGTCCCTGTGCTTTGGGGAGCCGGAGGGACAGCCGAGGCCCACGGCCCTGAGACCCCTTTGCAAAAAGCCGGCTTCCCACGGAAAGAGTTTTCCTGAGGTGCAGACCCTATCCCAAGTGGTTGTGGCAAGGTAAAGCAAATGCCCTCCACTTCTCTGGAAGAAACCACAGTGCCCAGCCATGTTCTAAGCCCTCCCATCCTCCCTTGGCTTCTGGCAGCAGGAGTGAAAGGAGAGGAGTAGAGCACTGGGACCCGTTTGACAAAAACCGGCTTCCCACGGGAAAGTCGTTCTCCACGTGCAGACATGCTCCCAGGTGCCTGTGGCAAGGGGAAGGAACTGCCATACACTGACCTGGAAGAGACCATAGGGCCCAGGCACAGTCTGAACCCTTCGCTCAACCGGGCGGTTTTGCTAGCAGGAGTTCAACCCCAACGAACAAAGCCCGGAGACCCCTGGGGCAAAAACGGCTTCCGACGAACAATAGGTGCTTGCTGTGGAACACCTATCCCAAGTGGGGGTAGCCAGCTCAACAAAATGCCACACACCCAGGTGTAAGAAACAACATTGCCCAGGCATGGTCTAAGCCCCTCACCTCGTCCCTGTGCTTTGGGGAGCCGGAGGGACAGCCGAGGCACACGGCCCTGAGACCCCTTTGCAAAAAGCTGGCTTCCCACGGAGACAGTTTTCCTGAGGTGCAGACCCTATCCCAAGCGGTTGTGGCAAGGTAAAGCAAATGCCCTCCACTTCTCTGGAAGAAACCACAGTGCCCAGCCATGTTCTAAGCCCTCCATCCTCCCTGGGCTTCTGGCAGTAGGAGTGAAAAGAGAGGAGCAGAGCACGGGGACCCGTTTGACAAAACCCGGCTTCCCACGGGAAAGTCTTTCTCCACGTGCAGACATGCTCCCAGGTGCCTGGGGCAAGGGGAAGGAAATGCCATACACTGACCTGGAAGAGACCACAGGGCCCAGGCACAGTCTGAACACTTCCCTCAACTCGGCAGTTTTGCTAGCAGGAGTTCAACCCCAGCGAACATAACCCGGAGACCCCTGGGGCAAAAACGGCTTCCGACGAACAATAGGTGCTTGGTGTGGAACACCTATCCCAAGTGGGGGTAGCCAGCTCAACAAAATGCCACACACCCAGGTGTAAGAAACAACATTGCCCAGGCATGGTCTAAGCCCCTCACCTCGTCCCTGTGCTTTGGGGAGCCGGAGGGACACCCGAGGCCCACGGCCCTGAGACCCCTTTGCAAAAAGCCGGCTTCCCACGGAAAGAGTTTTCCTGAGGTGCAGACCCTATCCCAAGTGGTTGTGGCAAGGTAAAGCAAATGCCCTCCACTTCTCTGGAAGAAACCACAGTGCCCAGCCATGTTCTAAGCCCTCCCATCCTCCCTGGGCTTCTGGCAGCAGGAGTGAAAAGAGAGGAGCAGAGCACTGGGACCCGTTTGACAAAAACCGGCTTCCCACGGGAAAGTCGTTCTCCACGTGCAGACATGCTCCCAGGTGCCTGTGGCAAGGGGAAGGAAATGCCATACACTGACCTGGAAGAGACCACAGGGCCCAGGCACAGTCTGAACCCTTCCCTCAACCCGGCGGTTTTGCTAGCAGGAGTTCAACCCCAACGAACACAGCCCGGAGACCCCTGGGGCAAAAACGGCTTCCGACGAACAATAGGTGCTTGCTGTGGAACACCTATCCCAAGTGGGGGTAGCCAGCTCAACAAAATGCCACACACCCAGGTGTAAGAAACAACATTGCCCAGGCATGGTCTAAGCCCCTCACCTCGTCCCTGTGCTTTGGGGAGCCGGAGGGACACCCGAGGCCCACGGCCCTGAGACCCCTTTGCAAAAAGCCGGCTTCCCACGGAGACAGTTTTCCTGAGGTGCAGACCCTATCCCAAGTGGTTGTGGCAAGGTAAAGCAAATGCCCTCCACTTCTCTGGAAGAAACCACAGTGCCCAGCCATGTTCTAAGCCCTCCCATCCTCCCTGGGCTTCTGGCAGCAGGAGTGAAAAGAGAGGAGCAGAGCACTGGGACCCGTTTGACAAAAACCGGCTTCCCACGGGAAAGTCGTTCTCCACGTGCAGACATGCTCCCAGGTGCCTGTGGCAAGGGGAAGGAAATGCCATACACTGACCTGGAAGAGACCACAGGGCCCAGGCACAGTCTGAACCCTTCCCTCAACCCGGCGGTTTTGCTAGCAGGAGTTCAACCCCAACGAACACAGCCCGGAGACCCATGGGGCAAAAACGGCTTCCGACGAACAATAGGTGCTTGCTGTGGAAAACCTATTACAAGTGGGGGTAGCCAGCTCAACAAAATGCCACACACCCAGGTGTAAGAAACAACATTGCCCAGGCATGGTCTAAGCCCCTCACCTCGTCCCTGTGCTTTGGGGAGCCGGAGGGACAGCCGAGGCCCACGGCCCTGAGACCCCTTTGCAAAAAGCCGGCTTCCCACGGAGACAGTTTTCCTGAGGTGCAGACCCTATCCCAAGCGGTTGTGGCAAGGTAAAGCAAATGCCCTCCACTTCTCTGGAAGAAACCACAGTGCCCAGCCATGTTCTAAGCCCTCCCATCCTCCCTGGGCTTCTGGCAGTAGGAGTGAAAAGAGAGGAGCAGAGCACTGGGACCCGTTTGACAAAAACCGGCTTCCCACGGGAAAGTCGTTCTCCACGTGCAGACATGCTCCCAGGTGCCTGTGGCAAGGGGAAGGAACTGCCATACACTGACCTGGAAGAGACCACAGGGCCCAGGCACAGTCTGAACCCTTCCCTCAAACCGGCGGTTTTGCTAGCAGGAGTTCAACCCCAACGAACACAGCCCGGAGACCCCTGGGGCAAAAACGACTTCCGAGGAACAATAGGTGCTTGCTGTGGAACACCTATCCCAAGTGGGGGTAGCCAGCTCAACAAAATGCCACACACCCAGGTGTAAGAAACAACATTGCCCAGGCATGGTCTAAGCCCCTCACCTCGTCCCTGTGCTTTGGGGAGCCGGAGGGACAGCCGAGGCCCACGGCCCTGAGACCCCTTTGCAAAAAGCCGGCTTCCCACGGAAAGAGTTTTACTGAGGTGCAGACCCTATCCCAAGTGGTTGTGGCAAGGTAAAGCAAATGCCCTCCACTTCTCTGGAAGAAACCACAGTGCCCAGCCATGTTCTAAGCCCTCCCATCCTCCCTTGGCTTCTGGCAGCAGGAGTGAAAGGAGAGGAGTAGAGCACTGGGACCCGTTTGACAAAAACCGGCTTCCCACGGGAAAGTCGTTCTCCACGTGCAGACATGCTCCCAGGTGCCTGTGGCAAGGGGAAGGAACTGCCATACACTGACCTGGAAGAGACCATAGGGCCCAGGCACAGTCTGAACCCTTCGCTCAACCGGGCGGTTTTGCTAGCAGGAGTTCAACCCCAACGAACAAAGCCCGGAGACCCCTGGGGCAAAAACGGCTTCCGACGAACAATAGGTGCTTGCTGTGGAACACCTATCCCAAGTGGGGGTAGCCAGCTCAACAAAATGCCACACACCCAGGTGTAAGAAACAACATTGCCCAGGCATGGTCTAAGCCCCTCACCTCGTCCCTGTGCTTTGGGGAGCCGGAGGGACAGCCGAGGCACACGGCCCTGAGACCCCTTTGCAAAAAGCTGGCTTCCCACGGAGACAGTTTTCCTGAGGTGCAGACCCTATCCCAAGCGGTTGTGGCAAGGTAAAGCAAATGCCCTCCACTTCTCTGGAAGAAACCACAGTGCCCAGCCATGTTCTAAGCCCTCCATCCTCCCTGGGCTTCTGGCAGTAGGAGTGAAAAGAGAGGAGCAGAGCACGGGGACCCGTTTGACAAAACCCGGCTTCCCACGGGAAAGTCTTTCTCCACGTGCAGACATGCTCCCAGGTGCCTGGGGCAAGGGGAAGGAAATGCCATACACTGACCTGGAAGAGACCACAGGGCCCAGGCACAGTCTGAACCCTTCCCTCAACTCGGCGGTTTTGCTAGCAGGAGTTCAACCCCAGCGAACATAACCCGGAGACCCCTGGGGCAAAAACGGCTTCCGACGAACAATAGGTGCTTGGTGTGGAACACCTATCCCAAGTGGGGGTAGCCAGCTCAACAAAATGCCACACACCCAGGTGTAAGAAACAACATTGCCCAGGCATGGTCTAAGCCCCTCACCTCGTCCCTGTGCTTTGGGGAGCCGGAGGGACACCCGAGGCCCACGGCCCTGAGACCCCTTTGCAAAAAGCCGGCTTCCCACGGAAAGAGTTTTCCTGAGGTGCAGACCCTATCCCAAGTGGTTGTGGCAAGGTAAAGCAAATGCCCTCCACTTCTCTGGAAGAAACCACAGTGCCCAACCATGTTCTAAGCCCTCCCATCCTCCCTGGGCTTCTGGCAGCAGGAGTGAAAAGAGAGGAGCAGAGCACGGGGACCCGTTTGACAAAAACCGGCTTCCCACGGGAAAGTCTTTCTCCACGTGCAGACATGCTCCCAGGTGCCTGTGGCAAGGGGAAGGAAATGCCATACACTGAATTGAAGAGACCACAGGACCCAGGCACAGTCTGAACCCTTCCCTCAACCCGGCGGTTTTGCTAGCAGGAGTTCAACCCCAACGAACACAGCCCGGAGACCCCTGGGGAAAAACGGCTTCCGACGAACAATAGGTGCTTGCTGTGGAAAACCTATTACAAGTGGGGGTAGCCAGCTCAACAAAATGCCACACACCCAGGTGTAAGAAACAACATTGCCCAGGCATGGTCTAAGCCCCTCACCTCGTCCCTGTGCTTTGGGGAGCCGGAGGGACAGCCGAGGCCCACGGCCCTGAGACCCCTTTGCAAAAAGCCGGCTTCCCACGGAGACAGTTTTCCTGAGGTGCAGACCCTATCCCAAGCGGTTGTGGCAAGGTAAAGCAAATGCCCTCCACTTCTCTGGAAGAAACCACAGTGCCCAGCCATGTTCTAAGCCCTCCCATCCTCCCTGGGCTTCTGGCAGTAGGAGTGAAAAGAGAGGAGCAGAGCACTGGGACCCGTTTGACAAAAACCGGCTTCCCACGGGAAAGTCGTTCTCCACGTGCAGACATGCTCCCAGGTGCCTGTGGCAAGGGGAAGGAAATGCCATACACTGACCTGGAAGAGACCACAGGGCCCAGGCACAGTCTGAACCCTTCCCTCAACCCGGCGGTTTTGCTAGCAGGAGTTCAACCCCAACGAACACAGCCCGGAGACCCCTGGGGCAAAAAGGGCTTCCGACGAACAATAGGTGCTTGCTCTGGAACACCTATCCCAAGTGGGGGTAGCCAGCTCAACAAAATGCCACACACCCAGGTGTAAGAAACAACATTGCCCAGGCATGGTCTAAGCCCCTCACCTCGTCCCTGTGCTTTGGGGAGCCGGAGGGACAGCCGAGGCCCACGGCCATGAGACCCCTTTGCAAAAAGCCGGCTTCCCACGGAGACAGTTTTCCTGAGGTGCAGACCCTATCCCAAGCGGTTGTGGCAAGATAAAGCAAATGCCCTCCACTTCTCTGGAAGAAACCACAGTGCCCAGCCATGTTCTAAGCCCTCCCATCCTCCCTGGGCTTCTGGCAGCAGGAGTGAAAAGAGAGGAGCAGAGCACTGGGACCCGTTTGACAAAAACCGGCTTCCCACGGGAAAGTCTTTCTCCACGTGCAGACATGCTCCCAGGTGCCTGTGGCAAGGGGAAGGAAATGCCATACACTGACCTGGAAGAGACCACAGGGCCCAGGCACAGTCTGAACCCTTCCTCAACCCGGCGGTTTTGCTAGCAGGAGTTCAACCCCAACGAACACAGCCCGGAGACCCCTGGGGCAAAAACGGCTTCCGACGAACAATAGGTGCTTGCTGTGGAACACCTATCCCAAGTGGGGGTAGCCAGCTCAACAAAATGCCACACACCCAGGTGTAAGAAACAACATTGCCCAGGCTTGGTCTAAGCCCCTCACCTCGTCCCTGGGCTTTGGGGAGCCGGAGGGACAGCCGAGGCCCACGACCCTGAGACCCCTTTGCAAAAAGCCGGCTTCCCACGGAGACAGTTTTCCTGAGGTGCAGACCCTATCCCAAGTGGTTGTGGCAAGGTAAAGCAAATGCCCTCCACTTCTCTGGAAGAAACCACAGTGCCCAGCCATGTTCTAAGCCCTCCCATCCTCCCTGGGCTTCTGGCAGCAGGAGTGAAAAGAGAGGAGCAGAGCACTGGGAGCCGTTTGACAAAACCCGGCTTCCCAAGGGAAAGTCTTTCTCCACGGGCAGACATGCTCCCAGGTGCCTGTGTCAAGGGGAAGGAAATGCCATACACTGACCTGGAAGAGACCACAGGGCCCAGGCACAGTCTGAACCCTTCCCTCAACCCGGCGGTTTTGCTAGCAGGAGTTCAACCCCAACGAACACAGCCCGGAGACCCCTGGGGCAAAAACGGCTTCCGACGAACAATAGGTGCTTGCTGTGGAACACCTATCCCAAGTGGGGGTAGCCAGCTCAACAAAATGCCACACACCCAGGTGTAAGAAACAACATTGCCCAGGCATGGTCTAAGCCCCTCACCTCGTCCCTGTGCTTTGGGGAGCCGGAGGGACACCCGAGGCCCACGGCCCTGAGACCCCTTTGCAAAAAGCCGGCTTCCCACGGAAAGAGTTTTCCTGAGGTGCAGACCCTATCCCAAGTGGATGTGGCAAGGTAAAGCAAATGCCCTCCACTTCTCTGGAAGAAACCACAGTGCCCAGCCATGTTCTAAGCCCTCCCATCCTCCCTGGGCTTCTGGCAGCAGGAGTGAAAAGAGAGGAGCAGAGCCCTGGGACACGTTTGAAAAAAACCGGCTTCCCACGGGAAAGTCGTTCTCCACGTGCAGACATGCTCCCAGGTGCCTGTGGTAAGGGGAAGGAACTGCCATACACTGACCTGGAAGAGACCACAGGGCCCAGGCACAGTCTGAACCCTTCCCTCAACCCGGCGGTTTTGCTAGCAGGAGTTCAACCCCAACGAACAGAGCCCGGAGAACCCTGGGGCAAAAACGGCTTCCGACGAACAATAGGTGCTTGCTGTGGAACACCTATCCCAAGTGGGGGTAGCCAGCTCAAAAAATGCCACACACCCAGGTGTAAGAAACAACATTGCCCAGGCATGGTCTAAGCCCCTCACCTCGTCCCTGTGCTTTGGGGAGCCGGAGGGACACCCGAGGCCCACTGCCCTGAGACCCCTTTGCAAAAAGCCGGCTTCCCACGGAAAGAGTTTTCCTGAGGTGCAGACCCTATCCCAAGTGGTTGTGGCAAGGTAAAGCAAATGCCCTCCACTTCTCTGGAAGAAACCACAGTGCCCAGCCATGTTCTAAGCCCTCCCATCCTCCCTGGGCTTCTGGCAGCAGGAGTGAAAAGAGAGGAGCAGAGCACTGGGACCCGTTTGACAAAAACCGGCTTCCCACGGGAAAGTCGTTCTCCACGTGCAGACATGCTCCCAGGTGCCTGTGGCAAGGGGAAGGAAATGCCATACACTGACCTGGAAGAGACCACAGGGCCCAGGCACAGTCTGAACCCTTCCCTCAACCCGGCGGTTTTGCTAGCAGGAGTTCAACCCCAACGAACACAGCCCGGAGACCCCTGGGGCAAAAACGGCTTCCGACGAACAATAGGTGCTTGCTGTGGAACACCTATCCCAAGTGGGGGTAGCCAGCTCAACAAAATGCCACACACCAGGTGTAAGAAACAACATTGCCCAGGCAAGGTCTAAGCCCCTCACCTCGTCCCTGTGCTTTGGGGAGCCGGAGGGACACCCGAGGCCCACGGCCCTGAGACCCCTTTGCAAAAAGCCGGCTTCCCACGGAGACAGTTTTCCTGAGGTGCAGACCCTATCCCAAGCGGTTGTGGCAAGGTAAAGCAAATGCCCTCCACTTCTCTGGAAGAAACCACAGTGCCCAGCCATGTTCTAAGCCCTCCCATCCTCCCTGGGCTTCTGGCAGCAGGAGTGAAAAGAGAGGAGCAGAGCACTGGGACCCGTTTGACAAAAACCGGCTTCCCACGGGAAAGTCTTTCTCCACGTGCAGACATGCTCCCAGGTGCCTGTGGCAAGGGGAAGGAAATGCCATACACTGACCTGGAAGAGACCACAGGGCCCAGGCACAGTCTGAACCCTTCCCTCAACCCGGCGGTTTTGCTAGCAGGAGTTCAACCCCAACGAACACAGCCCGGAGACCCCTGGGGCAAAAACGGCTTCCGACGAACAATAGGTGCTTGCTGTGGAACACGTATCCCAAGTGGGGGTAGCCAGCTCTACAAAATGCCACACACCCAGGTGTAAGAAACAACATTGCCCAGGCTTGGTCTAAGCCCCTCACCTCGTCCCTGTGCTTTGGGGAGCCGGAGGGACAGCCGAGGCCCACGACCCTGAGACCCCTTTGCAAAAAGCCGGCTTCCCACGGAAAGAGTTTTCCTGAGGTGCAGACCCTATCCCAAGTGGTTGTGGCAAGGTAAAGCAAATGCCCTCCACTTCTCTGGAAGAAACCACAGTGCCCAACCATGTTCTAAGCCCTCCCATCCTCCCTGGGCTTCTGGCAGCAGGAGTGAAAAGAGAGGAGCAGAGCACTGGGACCCGTTTGACAAAACCCGGCTTCCCAAGGGAAAGTCTTTCTCCACGTGCAGACATGCTCCCAAGTGCCTGTGTCAAGGGGAAGGAAATGCCATACACTGACCTGGAAGAGACCACAGCGCCCAGGCACAGTCTGAACCCTTCCCTCAACCCGGCGGTTTTGCTAGCAGGAGTTCAACCCCAACGAACACAGCCCGGAGACCCCTGGGGCAAAAACGGCTTCCGACGAACAATAGGTGCTTGCTGTGGAACACCTATCCCAAGTGGGGGTAGCCAGCTCAACAAAATGCCACACACCCAGGTGTAAGAAACAACATTGCCCAGGCAAGGTCTAAGCCCCTCACCTCGTCCCTGTGCTTTGGGGAGCCGGAGGGAGAGCCGAGGCCCACGGCCCTGAGACCCCTTTGCAAAAAGCCGGCTTCCCACGGAAAGAGTTTTCCTGAGGTGCAGACCCTATCCCAAGTGGTTGTGGCAAGGTAAAGCAAATGCCCTCCACTTCTCTGGAAGAAACCACAGTGCCCAGCCATGTTCTAAGCCCTCCCATCCTCCCTGGGCTTCTGGCAGCAGGAGTGAAAAGAGAGGAGCAGAGCACTGGGACCCGTTTGACAAAACCCGGCTTCCCACGGGAAAGTCTTTCTCCACGTGCAGACATGCTCCCAGGTGCCTGTGGCAAGGGGAAGGAAATGCCATACACTGACCTGGAAGAGACCACAGGGCCCAGGCACAGTCTGAACCCTTCCCTCAACCCGGCGGTTTTGCTAGCAGGAGTTCAACCCCAACGAACACAGCCCGGAGACCCCTGGGGCAAAAACGGCTTCCGACGAACAATAGGTGCTTGCTGTGGAACACCTATCCCAAGTGGGGGTAGCCAGCTCAACAAAATGCCATACACCCAGGTGTAAGAAACAACATTGCCCAGGCAAGGTCTAAGCCCCTCACCTCGTCCTTGTGCTTTGGGGAGCCGGAGGGACAGCCGAGGCCCACGGCCCTGAGACCCCTTTGCAAAAAGCCGGCTTCCCACGGAGACAGTTTTCCTGAGGTGCAGACCCTATCCCAAGCGGTTGTGGCAAGGTAAAGCAAATGCCCTCCACTTCTCTGGAAGAAACCACAGTGCCCAGCCATGTTCTAAGCCCTCCCATCCTCCCTGGGCTTCTGGCAGCAGGAGTGAAAAGAGAGGAGCAGAGCACTGGGACCCGTTTGACAAAAACCGGCTTCCCACGGCTAAGTCGTTCTCCACGTGCAGACATGCTCCCAGGTGCCTGTGGCAAGGGGAAGGAAATGCCATACACTGACCTGGAAGAGACCACAGGGCCCAGGCACAGTCTGAACCCTTCCCTCAACCCGGCGGTTTTGCTAACAGGAGTTCAACCCCAACGAACACAGCCCGGAGACCCCTGGGGCAAAAACGGCTTCCGACGAACAATAGGTGCTTGCTGTGGAACACCTATCCCAAGTGGGAGTAGCCAGCTCAACAAAACGCCACACACCCAGGTGTAAGAAACAACATTGCCCAGGCATGGTCTAAGCCCCTCACCTCGTCCCTGTGCTTTGGGGAGCCGGAGGGACACCCGAGGCCCACGGCCCTGAGACCCCTTTGCAAAAAGCCGGCTTCCCACGGAAAGAGTTTTCCTGAGGTGCAGACCCTATCCCAAGTGGTTGTGGCAAGGTAAAGCAAATGCCCTCCACTTCTCTGGAAGAAACCACAGTGCCCAGCCATGTTCTAAGCCCTCCCATCCTCCCTTGGCTTCTGGCAGCAGGAGTGAAAAGAGAGGAGCAGAGCACTGGGACCCGTTTGACAAAAACAGGCTTCCCACGGGAAAGTCTTTCTCCACGTGAGACATGCTCCCAGGTGCCTGTGGCAAGGGGAAGGAAATGCCATACACTGACCTTGAAGAGACCACAGGGCCCAGGCACAGTCTGAAACCTTCCCTCAACCCGGCGGTTTTGCTAGCAGGAGTTCAACCCCAACGAACACAGCCCGGAGACCCCTGGGGCAAAAACGGCTTCCGACGAACAATAGGTGCTTGCTGTGGAACACCTATCCCAAGTGGGAGTAGCCAGCTCAACAAAATGCCACACACCCAGGTGTAAGAAACAACATTGCCCAGGCATGGTCTAAGCCCCTCACCTCGTCCCTGTGCTTTGGGGAGCCGGAGGGACAGCCGAGGCACACGGCCCTGAGACCCCTTTGCAAAAAGCCGGCTTCCCACGGAAAGAGTTTTCCTGAGGTGCAGACCCTATCCCAAGTGGTTGTGGCAAGGTAAAGCAAATGCCCTCCACTTCTCTGGAAGAAACCACAGTGCCCAACCATGTTCTAAGCCCTCCCATCCTCCCTGGGCTTCTGGCAGCAGGAGTGAAAAGAGAGGAGCAGAGCACTGGGACCCGTTTGACAAAACCCGGCTTCCCACGGGAAAGTCTTTCTCCACGGGCAGACATGCTCCCAGGTGCTTGTGGCAAGGGGAAGGAAATGCCATACACTGACCTGGAAGAGACCACAGGGCCCAGGCACAGTCTGAACCCTTCCCTCAACCCGGCGGTTTTGCTAGCAGGAGTTCAACCCCAACGAACACAGCCCGGAGACCCCTGGGGCAAAAACGGCTTCCGACGAACAATAGGTGCTTGCTGTGGAACACCTATCCCAAGTGGGAGTAGCCAGCTCAACAAAATGCCACACACCCAGGTGTAAGAAACAACATTGCCCAGGCATGGTCTAAGCCCCTCACCTCGTCCCTGTGCTTTGGGGAGCCGGAGGGACAGCCGAGGCCCACGGCCCTGAGACCCCTTTGCAAAAAGCGGGCTTCCCACGGAGAGAGTTTTCCTGAGGTGCAGACCCTATCCCAAGCGGTTGTGGCAAGGTAAAGCAAATGCCCTCCACTTCTCTGGAAGAAACCACAGTGCCCAGCCATGTTCTAAGCCCTCCCATCCTCCCTGGGCTTCTGGCAGCAGGAGTGAAAAGAGAGGAGCAGATCACTGGGACCCGTTTGACAAAAACCGGCTTCCCACGGGAAAGTCTTTCTCCACGTGCTGACATGCTCCCAGGGGCCTGTGGCAAAGGGAAGGAAATGCCATACACTGACCTGGAAGAGACCACACGGCCCAGGCACAGTCTGAACCCTTCCCTCAACCCGGCGGTTTTGCTAGCAGGAGTTCAACCCCAACGAACACAGCCCGGAGACCCCTGGGGCAAAAACGGCTTACGACGATCAATAGGTGCTTGCTGTGGAACACCTATCCCAAATGGTGGAAGCCAGCTCAACAAAATGCCACACACCCAGGTGTAACAAACTACCTTGCCCAGGCTTGGTCTAAGCCCCTCACCTCGTCCCTGTGCTTTGGGGAGCCGGAGGGACAGCCGAGGCCCACGACCCTGAGACCCCTTTGCAAAAAGCCGGCTTCCCTCGGAAACAGTTTGCCTGAGGTGCAGACCCTATCCCAAGTGGATGTGGCAAGGTAAAGCAAATGCCCTCCACTTCTCTGGAAGAAACCACAGTGCCCAGCCATATTCTAAGCCCTCCCATCCTCCCTGGGCTTCTGGCAGCAGGAGTGAAAAGAGAGGAGCAGAGCACTGGGACCCGTTTGACAAAAACCGGCTTCCCACGGGAAAGTCTTTCTCCACGTGAGACATGCTCCCAGGTGCCTGTGGCAAGGGGAAGGAAATGCCATACACTGACCTGGAAGAGACCACAGGGCCCAGGCACAGTCTGAACCCTTCCCTCAACCCGGCGGTTTTGCTAGCAGGAGTTCAACCCCAACGAACACAGCCCGGAGACCCCTGGGGCAAAAACGGCTTCCGACGAACAATAGGTGCTTGCTGTGGAACACCTATCCCAAGTGGGGGTAGCCAGCTCAACAAAATGCCATACACCCAGGTGTAAGAAACAACATTGCCCAGGCAAGGTCTAAGCCCCTCACCTCGTCCTTGTGCTTTGGGGAGCCGGAGGGACAGCCGAGGCCCACGGCCCTGAGACCCCTTTGCAAAAAGCCGGCTTCCCACGGAGACAGTTTTCCTGAGGTGCAGACCCTATCCCAAGCGGTTGTGGCAAGGTAAAGCAAATGCCCTCCACTTCTCTGGAAGAAACCACAGTGCCCAACCATGTTCTAAGCCCTCCCATCCTCCCTGGGCTTCTGGCAGCAGGAGTGAAAAGAGAGGAGCAGAGCACTGGGACCCTTTTGACAAAAACCGGCTTCCCACGGGAAAGTCGTTCTCCACGTGCAGACATGCTCCCAGGTGCCTGTGGCAAGGGGAAGGAAATGCCATACACTGACCTGGAAGAGACCACAGGGCCCAGGCACAGTCTGAACCCTTCCCTCAACCCGGCGGTTTTGCTAGCAGGAGTTCAACCCCAACGAACACAGCCCGGAGACCCCTGGGGCAAAAACGGCTTCCGACGAACAATAGGTGCTTGCTGTGGAACACCTATCCCAAGTGGGAGTAGCCAGCTCAACAAAATGCCACACACCCAGGTGTAAGAAACAACATTGCCCAGGCATGGTCTAAGCCCCTCACCTCGTCCCTGTGCTTTGGGGAGCCGGAGGGACAGCCGAGGCCCACGGCCCTGAGACCCCTTTGCAAAAAGCGGGCTTCCCACGGAGAGAGTTTTCCTGAGGTGCAGACCCTATCCCAAGCGGTTGTGGCAAGGTAAAGCAAATGCCCTCCACTTCTCTGGAAGAAACCACAGTGCCCAGCCATGTTCTAAGCCCTCCCATCCTCCCTGGGCTTCTGGCAGCAGGAGTGAAAAGAGAGGAGCAGATCACTGGGACCCGTTTGACAAAAACCGGCTTCCCACGGGAAAGTCTTTCTCCACGTGCTGACATGCTCCCAGGGGCCTGTGGCAAAGGGAAGGAAATGCCATACACTGACCTGGAAGAGACCACACGGCCCAGGCACAGTCTGAACCCTTCCCTCAACCCGGCGGTTTTGCTAGCAGGAGTTCAACCCCAACGAACACAGCCCGGAGACCCCTGGGGCAAAAACGGCTTACGACGATCAATAGGTGCTTGCTGTGGAACACCTATCCCAAATGGTGGAAGCCAGCTCAACAAAATGCCACACACCCAGGTGTAACAAACTACCTTGCCCAGGCTTGGTCTAAGCCCCTCACCTCGTCCCTGTGCTTTGGGGAGCCGGAGGGACAGCCGAGGCCCACGACCCTGAGACCCCTTTGCAAAAAGCCGGCTTCCCTCGGAAACAGTTTGCCTGAGGTGCAGACCCTATCCCAAGTGGATGTGGCAAGGTAAAGCAAATGCCCTCCACTTCTCTGGAAGAAACCACAGTGCCCAGCCATATTCTAAGCCCTCCCATCCTCCCTGGGCTTCTGGCAGCAGGAGTGAAAAGAGAGGAGCAGAGCACTGGGACCCGTTTGACAAAAACCGGCTTCCCACGGGAAAGTCTTTCTCCACGTGAGACATGCTCCCAGGTGCCTGTGGCAAGGGGAAGGAAATGCCATACACTGACCTGGAAGAGACCACAGGGCCCAGGCACAGTCTGAACCCTTCCCTCAACCCGGCGGTTTTGCTAGCAGGAGTTCAACCCCAACGAACACAGCCCGGAGACCCCTGGGGCAAAAACGGCTTCCGACGAACAATAGGTGCTTGCTGTGGAACACCTATCCCAAGTGGGGGTAGCCAGCTCAACAAAATGCCATACACCCAGGTGTAAGAAACAACATTGCCCAGGCAAGGTCTAAGCCCCTCACCTCGTCCTTGTGCTTTGGGGAGCCGGAGGGACAGCCGAGGCCCACGGCCCTGAGACCCCTTTGCAAAAAGCCGGCTTCCCACGGAGACAGTTTTCCTGAGGTGCAGACCCTATCCCAAGCGGTTGTGGCAAGGTAAAGCAAATGCCCTCCACTTCTCTGGAAGAAACCACAGTGCCCAACCATGTTCTAAGCCCTCCCATCCTCCCTGGGCTTCTGGCAGCAGGAGTGAAAAGAGAGGAGCAGAGCACTGGGACCCTTTTGACAAAAACCGGCTTCCCACGGGAAAGTCGTTCTCCACGTGCAGACATGCTCCCAGGTGCCTGTGGCAAGGGGAAGGAAATGCCATACACTGACCTGGAAGAGACCACAGGGCCCAGGCACAGTCTGAACCCTTCCCTCAACCCGGCGGTTTTGCTAGCAGGAGTTCAACCCCAACGAACACAGCCCGGAGACCCCTGGGGCAAAAACGGCTTCCGACGAACAATAGGTGCTTGCTGTGGAACACCTATCCCAAGTGGGAGTAGCCAGCTCAACAAAATGCCACACACCCAGGTGTAAGAAACAACATTGCCCAGGCATGGTCTAAGCCCCTCACCTCGTCCCTGTGCTTTGGGGAGCCGGAGGGACAGCCGAGGCCCACGGCCCTGAGACCCCTTTGCAAAAAGCAGGCTTCCCACGGAGAGAGTTTTCCTGAGGTGCAGACCCTATCCCAAGCGGTTGTGGCAAGGTAAAGCAAATGCCCTCCACTTCTCTGGAAGAAACCACAGTGCCCAGCCATGTTCTAAGCCCTCCCATCCTCCCTGGGCTTCTGGCAGCAGGAGTGAAAAGAGAGGAGCAGATCACTGGGACCCGTTTGACAAAAACCGGCTTCCCACGGGAAAGTCTTTCTCCACGTGCTGACATGCTCCCAGGGGCCTGTGGGAAAGGGAAGGAAATGCCATACACTGACCTGGAAGAGACCACACGGCCCAGGCACAGTCTGAACCCTTCCCTCAACCCGGCGGTTTTGCTAGCAGGAGTTCAACCCCAACGAACACAGCCCGGAGACCCCTGGGGCAAAAACGGCTTACGACGATCAATAGGTGCTTGCTGTGGAACACCTATCCCAAATGGTGGAAGCCAGCTCAACAAAATGCCACACACCCAGGTGTAACAAACTACCTTGCCCAGGCTTGGTCTAAGCCCCTCACCTCGTCCCTGTGCTTTGGGGAGCCGGAGGGACAGCCGAGGCCCACGACCCTGAGACCCCTTTGCAAAAAGCCGGCTTCCCTCGGAAACAGTTTGCCTGAGGTGCAGACCCTATCCCAAGTGGATGTGGCAAGGTAAAGCAAATGCCCTCCACTTCTCTGGAAGAAACCACAGTGCCCAGCCATATTCTAAGCCCTCCCATCCTCCCTGGGCTTCTGGCAGCAGGAGTGAAAAGAGAGGAGCAGAGCACTGGGACCCGTTTGACAAAAACCGGCTTCCCACGGGAAAGTCTTTCTCCACGTGAGACATGCTCCCAGGTGCCTGTGGCAAGGGGAAGGAAATGCCATACACTGACCTGGAAGAGACCACAGGGCCCAGGCACAGTCTGAACCCTTCCCTCAACCCGGCGGTTTTGCTAGCAGGAGTTCAACCCCAACGAACACAGCCCGGAGACCCCTGGGGCAAAAACGGCTTCCGACGAACAATAGGTGCTTGCTGTGGAACACCTATCCCAAGTGGGGGTAGCCAGCTCAACAAAATGCCATACACCCAGGTGTAAGAAACAACATTGCCCAGGCAAGGTCTAAGCCCCTCACCTCGTCCTTGTGCTTTGGGGAGCCGGAGGGACAGCCGAGGCCCACGGCCCTGAGACCCCTTTGCAAAAAGCCGGCTTCCCACGGAGACAGTTTTCCTGAGGTGCAGACCCTATCCCAAGCGGTTGTGGCAAGGTAAAGCAAATGCCCTCCACTTCTCTGGAAGAAACCACAGTGCCCAACCATGTTCTAAGCCCTCCCATCCTCCCTGGGCTTCTGGCAGCAGGAGTGAAAAGAGAGGAGCAGAGCACTGGGACCCGTTTGACAAAAACCGGCTTCCCACGGGAAAGTCGTTCTCCACGTGCAGACATGCTCCCAGGTGCCTGTGGCAAGGGGAAGGAAATGCCATACACTGACCTGGAAGAGACCACAGGGCCC
The DNA here is from genome assembly GCF_023065955.2 of Ursus arctos. Lineage (NCBI taxonomy): Eukaryota > Metazoa > Chordata > Mammalia > Carnivora > Ursidae > Ursus > Ursus arctos. The sequence continues at coordinate 64,121,184 of NW_026622819.1, forward strand.
AGGCACAGTCTGAACCCTTCCCTCAACCCGGCGGTTTTGCTAGCAGGAGTTCAACCCCAACGAACACAGCCCGGAGACCCCTGGGGCAAAAACGGCTTCCGACGAACAATAGGTGCTTGCTGTGGAACACCTATCCCAAGTGGGAGTAGCCAGCTCAACAAAATGCCACACACCCAGGTGTAAGAAACAACATTGCCCAGGCATGGTCTAAGCCCCTCACCTCGTCCCTGTGCTTTGGGGAGCCGGAGGGACAGCCGAGGCCCACGGCCCTGAGACCCCTTTGCAAAACGCGGGCTTCCCACGGAGAGAGTTTTCCTGAGGTGCAGACCCTATCCCAAGCGGTTGTGGCAAGGTAAAGCAAATGCCCTCCACTTCTCTGGAAGAAACCACAGTGCCCAGCCATGTTCTAAGCCCTCCCATCCTCCCTGGGCTTCTGGCAGCAGGAGTGAAAAGAGAGGAGCAGATCACTGGGACCCGTTTGACAAAAACCGGCTTCCCACGGGAAAGTCTTTCTCCACGTGCTGACATGCTCCCAGGGGCCTGTGGCAAAGGGAAGGAAATGCCATACACTGACCTGGAAGAGACCACACGGCCCAGGCACAGTCTGAACCCTTCCCTCAACCCGGCGGTTTTGCTAGCAGGAGTTCAACCCCAACGAACACAGCCCGGAGACCCCTGGGGCAAAAACGGCTTACGACGATCAATAGGTGCTTGCTGTGGAACACCTATCCCAAATGGTGGAAGCCAGCTCAACAAAATGCCACACACCCAGGTGTAACAAACTACCTTGCCCAGGCTTGGTCTAAGCCCCTCACCTCGTCCCTGTGCTTTGGGGAGCCGGAGGGACAGCCGAGGCCCACGACCCTGAGACCCCTTTGCAAAAAGCCGGCTTCCCTCGGAAACAGTTTGCCTGAGGTGCAGACCCTATCCCAAGTGGATGTGGCAAGGTAAAGCAAATGCCCTCCACTTCTCTGGAAGAAACCACAGTGCCCAGCCATATTCTAAGCCCTCCCATCCTCCCTGGGCTTCTGGCAGCAGGAGTGAAAAGAGAGGAGCAGAGCACTGGGACCCGTTTGACAAAAACCGGCTTCCCACGGGAAAGTCTTTCTCCACGTGAGACATGCTCCCAGGTGCCTGTGGCAAGGGGAAGGAAATGCCATACACTGACCTGGAAGAGACCACAGGGCCCAGGCACAGTCTGAACCCTTCCCTCAACCCGGCGGTTTTGCTAGCAGGAGTTCAACCCCAACGAACACAGCCCGGAGACCCCTGGGGCAAAAACGGCTTCCGACGAACAATAGGTGCTTGCTGTGGAACACCTATCCCAAGTGGGGGTAGCCAGCTCAACAAAATGCCATACACCCAGGTGTAAGAAACAACATTGCCCAGGCAAGGTCTAAGCCCCTCACCTCGTCCTTGTGCTTTGGGGAGCCGGAGGGACAGCCGAGGCCCACGGCCCTGAGACCCCTTTGCAAAAAGCCGGCTTCCCACGGAGACAGTTTTCCTGAGGTGCAGACCCTATCCCAAGCGGTTGTGGCAAGGTAAAGCAAATGCCCTCCACTTCTCTGGAAGAAACCACAGTGCCCAACCATGTTCTAAGCCCTCCCATCCTCCCTGGGCTTCTGGCAGCAGGAGTGAAAAGAGAGGAGCAGAGCACTGGGACCCTTTTGACAAAAACCGGCTTCCCACGGGAAAGTCGTTCTCCACGTGCAGACATGCTCCCAGGTGCCTGTGGCAAGGGGAAGGAAATGCCATACACTGACCTGGAAGAGACCACAGGGCCCAGGCACAGTCTGAACCCTTCCCTCAACCCGGCGGTTTTGCTAGCAGGAGTTCAACCCCAACGAACACAGCCCGGAGACCCCTGGGGCAAAAACGGCTTCCGACGAACAATAGGTGCTTGCTGTGGAACACCTATCCCAAGTGGGAGTAGCCAGCTCAACAAAATGCCACACACCCAGGTGTAAGAAACAACATTGCCCAGGCATGGTCTAAGCCCCTCACCTCGTCCCTGTGCTTTGGGGAGCCGGAGGGACAGCCGAGGCCCACGGCCCTGAGACCCCTTTGCAAAAAGCAGGCTTCCCACGGAGAGAGTTTTCCTGAGGTGCAGACCCTATCCCAAGCGGTTGTGGCAAGGTAAAGCAAATGCCCTCCACTTCTCTGGAAGAAACCACAGTGCCCAGCCATGTTCTAAGCCCTCCCATCCTCCCTGGGCTTCTGGCAGCAGGAGTGAAAAGAGAGGAGCAGATCACTGGGACCCGTTTGACAAAAACCGGCTTCCCACGGGAAAGTCTTTCTCCACGTGCTGACATGCTCCCAGGGGCCTGTGGGAAAGGGAAGGAAATGCCATACACTGACCTGGAAGAGACCACACGGCCCAGGCACAGTCTGAACCCTTCCCTCAACCCGGCGGTTTTGCTAGCAGGAGTTCAACCCCAACGAACACAGCCCGGAGACCCCTGGGGCAAAAACGGCTTACGACGATCAATAGGTGCTTGCTGTGGAACACCTATCCCAAATGGTGGAAGCCAGCTCAACAAAATGCCACACACCCAGGTGTAACAAACTACCTTGCCCAGGCTTGGTCTAAGCCCCTCACCTCGTCCCTGTGCTTTGGGGAGCCGGAGGGACAGCCGAGGCCCACGACCCTGAGACCCCTTTGCAAAAAGCCGGCTTCCCTCGGAAACAGTTTGCCTGAGGTGCAGACCCTATCCCAAGTGGATGTGGCAAGGTAAAGCAAATGCCCTCCACTTCTCTGGAAGAAACCACAGTGCCCAGCCATATTCTAAGCCCTCCCATCCTCCCTGGGCTTCTGGCAGCAGGAGTGAAAAGAGAGGAGCAGAGCACTGGGACCCGTTTGACAAAAACCGGCTTCCCACGGGAAAGTCTTTCTCCACGTGAGACATGCTCCCAGGTGCCTGTGGCAAGGGGAAGGAAATGCCATACACTGACCTGGAAGAGACCACAGGGCCCAGGCACAGTCTGAACCCTTCCCTCAACCCGGCGGTTTTGCTAGCAGGAGTTCAACCCCAACGAACACAGCCCGGAGACCCCTGGGGCAAAAACGGCTTCCGACGAACAATAGGTGCTTGCTGTGGAACACCTATCCCAAGTGGGGGTAGCCAGCTCAACAAAATGCCATACACCCAGGTGTAAGAAACAACATTGCCCAGGCAAGGTCTAAGCCCCTCACCTCGTCCTTGTGCTTTGGGGAGCCGGAGGGACAGCCGAGGCCCACGGCCCTGAGACCCCTTTGCAAAAAGCCGGCTTCCCACGGAGACAGTTTTCCTGAGGTGCAGACCCTATCCCAAGCGGTTGTGGCAAGGTAAAGCAAATGCCCTCCACTTCTCTGGAAGAAACCACAGTGCCCAACCATGTTCTAAGCCCTCCCATCCTCCCTGGGCTTCTGGCAGCAGGAGTGAAAAGAGAGGAGCAGAGCACTGGGACCCGTTTGACAAAAACCGGCTTCCCACGGGAAAGTCGTTCTCCACGTGCAGACATGCTCCCAGGTGCCTGTGGCAAGGGGAAGGAAATGCCATACACTGACCTGGAAGAGACCACAGGGCCCAGGCACAGTCTGAACCCTTCCCTCAACCCGGCGGTTTTGCTAGCAGGAGTTCAACCCCAACGAACACAGCCCGGAGACCCCTGGGGCAAAAACGGCTTCCGACGAACAATAGGTGCTTGCTGTGGAACACCTATCCCAAGTGGGAGTAGCCAGCTCAACAAAATGCCACACACCCAGGTGTAAGAAACAACATTGCCCAGGCATGGTCTAAGCCCCTCACCTCGTCCCTGTGCTTTGGGGAGCCGGAGGGACAGCCGAGGCCCACGGCCCTGAGACCCCTTTGCAAAAAGCAGGCTTCCCACGGAGAGAGTTTTCCTGAGGTGCAGACCCTATCCCAAGCGGTTGTGGCAAGGTAAAGCAAATGCCCTCCACTTCTCTGGAAGAAACCACAGTGCCCAGCCATGTTCTAAGCCCTCCCATCCTCCCTGGGCTTCTGGCAGCAGGAGTGAAAAGAGAGGAGCAGATCACTGGGACCCGTTTGACAAAAACCGGCTTCCCACGGGAAAGTCTTTCTCCACGTGCTGACATGCTCCCAGGGGCCTGTGGGAAAGGGAAGGAAATGCCATACACTGACCTGGAAGAGACCACACGGCCCAGGCACAGTCTGAACCCTTCCCTCAACCCGGCGGTTTTGCTAGCAGGAGTTCAACCCCAACGAACACAGCCCGGAGACCCCTGGGGCAAAAACGGCTTACGACGATCAATAGGTGCTTGCTGTGGAACACCTATCCCAAATGGTGGAAGCCAGCTCAACAAAATGCCACACACCCAGGTGTAACAAACTACCTTGCCCAGGCTTGGTCTAAGCCCCTCACCTCGTCCCTGTGCTTTGGGGAGCCGGAGGGACAGCCGAGGCCCACGACCCTGAGACCCCTTTGCAAAAAGCCGGCTTCCCTCGGAAACAGTTTGCCTGAGGTGCAGACCCTATCCCAAGTGGATGTGGCAAGGTAAAGCAAATGCCCTCCACTTCTCTGGAAGAAACCACAGTGCCCAGCCATATTCTAAGCCCTCCCATCCTCCCTGGGCTTCTGGCAGCAGGAGTGAAAAGAGAGGAGCAGAGCACTGGGACCCGTTTGACAAAAACCGGCTTCCCACGGGAAAGTCTTTCTCCACGTGAGACATGCTCCCAGGTGCCTGTGGCAAGGGGAAGGAAATGCCATACACTGACCTGGAAGAGACCACAGGGCCCAGGCACAGTCTGAACCCTTCCCTCAACCCGGCGGTTTTGCTAGCAGGAGTTCAACCCCAACGAACACAGCCCGGAGACCCCTGGGGCAAAAACGGCTTCCGACGAACAATAGGTGCTTGCTGTGGAACACCTATCCCAAGTGGGGGTAGCCAGCTCAACAAAATGCCATACACCCAGGTGTAAGAAACAACATTGCCCAGGCAAGGTCTAAGCCCCTCACCTCGTCCTTGTGCTTTGGGGAGCCGGAGGGACAGCCGAGGCCCACGGCCCTGAGACCCCTTTGCAAAAAGCCGGCTTCCCACGGAGACAGTTTTCCTGAGGTGCAGACCCTATCCCAAGCGGTTGTGGCAAGGTAAAGCAAATGCCCTCCACTTCTCTGGAAGAAACCACAGTGCCCAACCATGTTCTAAGCCCTCCCATCCTCCCTGGGCTTCTGGCAGCAGGAGTGAAAAGAGAGGAGCAGAGCACTGGGACCCGTTTGACAAAAACCGGCTTCCCACGGGAAAGTCGTTCTCCACGTGCAGACATGCTCCCAGGTGCCTGTGGCAAGGGGAAGGAAATGCCATACACTGACCTGGAAGAGACCACAGGGCCCAGGCACAGTCTGAACCCTTCCCTCAACCCGGCGGTTTTGCTAGCAGGAGTTCAACCCCAACGAACACAGCCCGGAGACCCCTGGGGCAAAAACGGCTTCCGACGAACAATAGGTGCTTGCTGTGGAACACCTATCCCAAGTGGGAGTAGCCAGCTCAACAAAATGCCACACACCCAGGTGTAAGAAACAACATTGCCCAGGCATGGTCTAAGCCCCTCACCTCGTCCCTGTGCTTTGGGGAGCCGGAGGGACAGCCGAGGCCCACGGCCCTGAGACCCCTTTGCAAAACGCGGGCTTCCCACGGAGAGAGTTTTCCTGAGGTGCAGACCCTATCCCAAGCGGTTGTGGCAAGGTAAAGCAAATGCCCTCCACTTCTCTGGAAGAAACCACAGTGCCCAGCCATGTTCTAAGCCCTCCCATCCTCCCTGGGCTTCTGGCAGCAGGAGTGAAAAGAGAGGAGCAGATCACTGGGACCCGTTTGACAAAAACCGGCTTCCCACGGGAAAGTCTTTCTCCACGTGCTGACATGCTCCCAGGGGCCTGTGGCAAAGGGAAGGAAATGCCATACACTGACCTGGAAGAGACCACACGGCCCAGGCACAGTCTGAACCCTTCCCTCAACCCGGCGGTTTTGCTAGCAGGAGTTCAACCCCAACGAACACAGCCCGGAGACCCCTGGGGCAAAAACGGCTTACGACGATCAATAGGTGCTTGCTGTGGAACACCTATCCCAAATGGTGGAAGCCAGCTCAACAAAATGCCACACACCCAGGTGTAACAAACTACCTTGCCCAGGCTTGGTCTAAGCCCCTCACCTCGTCCCTGTGCTTTGGGGAGCCGGAGGGACAGCCGAGGCCCACGACCCTGAGACCCCTTTGCAAAAAGCCGGCTTCCCTCGGAAACAGTTTGCCTGAGGTGCAGACCCTATCCCAAGTGGATGTGGCAAGGTAAAGCAAATGCCCTCCACTTCTCTGGAAGAAACCACAGTGCCCAGCCATATTCTAAGCCCTCCCATCCTCCCTGGGCTTCTGGCAGCAGGAGTGAAAAGAGAGGAGCAGAGCACTGGGACCCGTTTGACAAAAACCGGCTTCCCACGGGAAAGTCTTTCTCCACGTGAGACATGCTCCCAGGTGCCTGTGGCAAGGGGAAGGAAATGCCATACACTGACCTGGAAGAGACCACAGGGCCCAGGCACAGTCTGAACCCTTCCCTCAACCCGGCGGTTTTGCTAGCAGGAGTTCAACCCCAACGAACACAGCCCGGAGACCCCTGGGGCAAAAACGGCTTCCGACGAACAATAGGTGCTTGCTGTGGAACACCTATCCCAAGTGGGGGTAGCCAGCTCAACAAAATGCCATACACCCAGGTGTAAGAAACAACATTGCCCAGGCAAGGTCTAAGCCCCTCACCTCGTCCTTGTGCTTTGGGGAGCCGGAGGGACAGCCGAGGCCCACGGCCCTGAGACCCCTTTGCAAAAAGCCGGCTTCCCACGGAGACAGTTTTCCTGAGGTGCAGACCCTATCCCAAGCGGTTGTGGCAAGGTAAAGCAAATGCCCTCCACTTCTCTGGAAGAAACCACAGTGCCCAACCATGTTCTAAGCCCTCCCATCCTCCCTGGGCTTCTGGCAGCAGGAGTGAAAAGAGAGGAGCAGAGCACTGGGACCCTTTTGACAAAAACCGGCTTCCCACGGGAAAGTCGTTCTCCACGTGCAGACATGCTCCCAGGTGCCTGTGGCAAGGGGAAGGAAATGCCATACACTGACCTGGAAGAGACCACAGGGCCCAGGCACAGTCTGAACCCTTCCCTCAACCCGGCGGTTTTGCTAGCAGGAGTTCAACCCCAACGAACACAGCCCGGAGACCCCTGGGGCAAAAACGGCTTCCGACGAACAATAGGTGCTTGCTGTGGAACACCTATCCCAAGTGGGAGTAGCCAGCTCAACAAAATGCCACACACCCAGGTGTAAGAAACAACATTGCCCAGGCATGGTCTAAGCCCCTCACCTCGTCCCTGTGCTTTGGGGAGCCGGAGGGACAGCCGAGGCCCACGGCCCTGAGACCCCTTTGCAAAAAGCAGGCTTCCCACGGAGAGAGTTTTCCTGAGGTGCAGACCCTATCCCAAGCGGTTGTGGCAAGGTAAAGCAAATGCCCTCCACTTCTCTGGAAGAAACCACAGTGCCCAGCCATGTTCTAAGCCCTCCCATCCTCCCTGGGCTTCTGGCAGCAGGAGTGAAAAGAGAGGAGCAGATCACTGGGACCCGTTTGACAAAAACCGGCTTCCCACGGGAAAGTCTTTCTCCACGTGCTGACATGCTCCCAGGGGCCTGTGGGAAAGGGAAGGAAATGCCATACACTGACCTGGAAGAGACCACACGGCCCAGGCACAGTCTGAACCCTTCCCTCAACCCGGCGGTTTTGCTAGCAGGAGTTCAACCCCAACGAACACAGCCCGGAGACCCCTGGGGCAAAAACGGCTTACGACGATCAATAGGTGCTTGCTGTGGAACACCTATCCCAAATGGTGGAAGCCAGCTCAACAAAATGCCACACACCCAGGTGTAACAAACTACCTTGCCCAGGCTTGGTCTAAGCCCCTCACCTCGTCCCTGTGCTTTGGGGAGCCGGAGGGACAGCCGAGGCCCACGACCCTGAGACCCCTTTGCAAAAAGCCGGCTTCCCTCGGAAACAGTTTGCCTGAGGTGCAGACCCTATCCCAAGTGGATGTGGCAAGGTAAAGCAAATGCCCTCCACTTCTCTGGAAGAAACCACAGTGCCCAGCCATATTCTAAGCCCTCCCATCCTCCCTGGGCTTCTGGCAGCAGGAGTGAAAAGAGAGGAGCAGAGCACTGGGACCCGTTTGACAAAAACCGGCTTCCCACGGGAAAGTCTTTCTCCACGTGAGACATGCTCCCAGGTGCCTGTGGCAAGGGGAAGGAAATGCCATACACTGACCTGGAAGAGACCACAGGGCCCAGGCACAGTCTGAACCCTTCCCTCAACCCGGCGGTTTTGCTAGCAGGAGTTCAACCCCAACGAACACAGCCCGGAGACCCCTGGGGCAAAAACGGCTTCCGACGAACAATAGGTGCTTGCTGTGGAACACCTATCCCAAGTGGGGGTAGCCAGCTCAACAAAATGCCATACACCCAGGTGTAAGAAACAACATTGCCCAGGCAAGGTCTAAGCCCCTCACCTCGTCCTTGTGCTTTGGGGAGCCGGAGGGACAGCCGAGGCCCACGGCCCTGAGACCCCTTTGCAAAAAGCCGGCTTCCCACGGAGACAGTTTTCCTGAGGTGCAGACCCTATCCCAAGCGGTTGTGGCAAGGTAAAGCAAATGCCCTCCACTTCTCTGGAAGAAACCACAGTGCCCAACCATGTTCTAAGCCCTCCCATCCTCCCTGGGCTTCTGGCAGCAGGAGTGAAAAGAGAGGAGCAGAGCACTGGGACCCGTTTGACAAAAACCGGCTTCCCACGGGAAAGTCGTTCTCCACGTGCAGACATGCTCCCAGGTGCCTGTGGCAAGGGGAAGGAAATGCCATACACTGACCTGGAAGAGACCACAGGGCCCAGGCACAGTCTGAACCCTTCCCTCAACCCGGCGGTTTTGCTAGCAGGAGTTCAACCCCAACGAACACAGCCCGGAGACCCCTGGGGCAAAAACGGCTTCCGACGAACAATAGGTGCTTGCTGTGGAACACCTATCCCAAGTGGGAGTAGCCAGCTCAACAAAATGCCACACACCCAGGTGTAAGAAACAACATTGCCCAGGCATGGTCTAAGCCCCTCACCTCGTCCCTGTGCTTTGGGGAGCCGGAGGGACAGCCGAGGCCCACGGCCCTGAGACCCCTTTGCAAAACGCGGGCTTCCCACGGAGAGAGTTTTCCTGAGGTGCAGACCCTATCCCAAGCGGTTGTGGCAAGGTAAAGCAAATGCCCTCCACTTCTCTGGAAGAAACCACAGTGCCCAGCCATGTTCTAAGCCCTCCCATCCTCCCTGGGCTTCTGGCAGCAGGAGTGAAAAGAGAGGAGCAGATCACTGGGACCCTTTTGACAAAAACCGGCTTCCCACGGGAAAGTCTTTCTCCACGTGCTGACATGCTCCCAGGGGCCTGTGGCAAAGGGAAGGAAATGCCATACACTGACCTGGAAGAGACCACACGGCCCAGGCACAGTCTGAACCCTTCCCTCAACCCGGCGGTTTTGCTAGCAGGAGTTCAACCCCAACGAACACAGCCCGGAGACCCCTGGGGCAAAAACGGCTTACGACGATCAATAGGTGCTTGCTGTGGAACACCTATCCCAAATGGTGGAAGCCAGCTCAACAAAATGCCACACACCCAGGTGTAACAAACTACCTTGCCCAGGCTTGGTCTAAGCCCCTCACCTCGTCCCTGTGCTTTGGGGAGCCGGAGGGACAGCAAAGGCCCACGACCCTGAGACCCCTTTGCAAAAAGCCGGCTTCCCTCGGAAACAGTTTGCCTGAGGTGCAGACCCTATCCCAAGTGGATGTGGCAAGGTAAAGCAAATGCCCTCCACTTCTCTGGAAGAAACCACAGTGCCCAGCCATATTCTAAGCCCTCCCATCCTCCCTGGGCTTCTGGCAGCAGGAGTGAAAAGAGAGGAGCAGAGCACTGGGACCCGTTTGACAAAAACCGGCTTCCCACGGGAAAGTCGTTCTCCACGTGAGACATGCTCCCAGGTGCCTGTGGCAAGGGGAAGGAAATGCCATACACTGACCTTGAAGAGACCACAGGGCCCAGGCACAGTCTGAACCCTTCCCTCAACCCGGCGGTTTTGCTAGCAGGAGTTCAACCCCAACGAACACAGCCCGGAGACCCCTGGGGCAAAAACGGCTTCCGACGAAAAATAGGTGCTTGCTGTGGAACACCTATCCCAAGTGGGAGTAGCCAGCTCAACAAAATGCCACACACCCAGGTGTAAGAAACAACATTGCCCAGGCATGGTCTAAGCCCCTCACCTCGTCCCTGTGCTTTGGGGAGCCGGAGGGACAGCCGAGGCACACGGCCCTGAGACCCCTTTGCAAAAAGCCGGCTTCCCACGGAAAGAGTTTTCCTGAGGTGCAGACCCTATCCCAAGTGGTTGTGGCAAGGTAAAGCAAATGCCCTCCACTTCTCTGGAAGAAACCACAGTGCCCAACCATGTTCTAAGCCCTCCCATCCTCCCTGGGCTTCTGGCAGCAGGAGTGAAAAGAGAGGAGCAGAGCACGGGGACCCGTTTGACAAAACCCGGCTTCCCACGGGAAAGTCTTTCTCCACGTGCAGACATGCTCCCAGGTGCCTGTGGCAAGGGGAAGGAAATGCCATACACTGACCTGGAAGAGACCACAGGGCCCAGGCACAGTCTGAACCCTTCCCTCAACCCGGCGGTTTTGCTAGCAGGAGTTCAACCCCAACGAACACAGCCCGGAGACCCCTGGGGCAAAAACGGCTTCCGACGAACAATAGGTGCTTGCTGTGGAACACCTATCCCAAGTGGGAGTAGCCAGCTCAACAAAATGCCACACACCCAGGTGTAAGAAACAACATTGCCCAGGCATGGTCTAAGACCCTCACCTCGTCCCTGTGCTTTGGGGAGCCGGAGGGACAGCCGAGGCCCACGGCCCTGAGACCCCTTTGCAAAAAGCGGGCTTCCCACGGAGAGAGTTTTCCTGAGGTGCAGACCCTATCCCAAGCGGTTGTGGCAAGGTAAAGCAAATGCCCTCCACTTCTCTGGAAGAAACCACAGTGCCCAGCCATGTTCTAAGCCCTCCCATCCTCCCTGGGCTTCTGGCAGCAGGAGTGAAAAGAGAGGAGCAGATCACTGGGACCCGTTTGACAAAAACCGGCTTCCCACGGGAAAGTCTTTCTCCACGTGCTGACATGCTCCCAGGGGCCTGTGGCAAAGGGAAGGAAATGCCATACACTGACCTGGAAGAGACCACACGGCCCAGGCACAGTCTGAACCCTTCCCTCAACCCGGCGGTTTTGCTAGCAGGAGTTCAACCCCAACGAACACAGCCCGGAGACCCCTGGGGCAAAAACGGCTTACGACGATCAATAGGTGCTTGCTGTGGAACACCTATCCCAAATGGTGGAAGCCAGCTCAACAAAATGCCACACACCCAGGTGTAACAAACTACCTTGCCCAGGCTTGGTCTAAGCCCCTCACCTCGTCCCTGTGCTTTGGGTAGCCGGAGAGACAGCCGAGGCCCACGACCCTGAGACCCCTTTGCAAAAAGCCGGCTTCCCTCGGAAACAGTTTGGCTGAGGTGCAGACCCTATCCCATGTGGATGTGGCAAGGTAAAGCAAATGCCCTCCACTTCTCTGGAAGAAACCACAGTGCCCAGCCATATTCTAAGCCCTCCCATCCTCCCTGGGCTTCTGGCAGCAGGAGTGAAAAGAGAGGAGCAGAGCACTGGGACCCGTTTGACAAAAACCGGCTTCCCACGGGAAAGTCTTTCTCCACGTGAGACATGCTCCCAGGTGCCTGTGGCAAGGGGAAGGAAATGCCATACACTGACCTTGAAGAGACCACAGGGCCCAGGCACAGTCTGAACCCTTCCCTCAACCCGGCGGTTTTGCTATCAGGAGTTCAACCCCAACGAACACAGCCCGGAGACCCCTGGGGCAAAAACGGCTTCCGACGAACAATAGGTGCTTGCTGTGAAACACCTATCCCAAGTGGGGGTAGCCAGCTCAACAAAATGCCACACACCCAGGTGTAAGAAACAACATTGCCCAGGCATGGTCTAAGCCCCTCACCTCGTCCCTGGGCTTTGGGGAGTCGGAGGGACAGCCGAGGCCCACGGCCCTGAGACCCCTTTGCAAAAAGCCGGCTTACCACGGAGACAGTTTTCCTGAGGTTCAGACCCTATCCCAAGCGGTTGTGGCAAGGTAAAGCAAATGCCCTCCACTTCTCTGGAAGAAACCACAGTGCCCAGCCATGTTCTAAGCCCTCCCATCCTCCCTGGGCTTCTGGCAGCAGGAGTGAAAAGAGAGGAGCAGAGCACGGGGACCCGTTTGACAAAACCCGGCTTCCCACGGGAAAGTCTTTCTCCACGGTCAGACATGCTCCCAGGTGCCTGTGGCAAGGGGAAGGAAATGCCATACACTGACCTGGAAGAGACCACAGGGCCCAGGCACAGTCTGAACCCTTCCCTCAACCCGGCGGTTTTGCTAGGAGGAGTTCAACCCCAACGAACACAGCCCGGAGACCCCTGGGGCAAAAACGGCTTCCGACGAACAATAGGTGCTTGCTGTGGAACACCTATCCCAAGTGGGGGTAGCCAGCTCAACAAAATGCCACACACCCAGGTGTAAGAAACAACATTGCCCAGGCATGGTCTAAGCCCCTCACCTCGTCCCTGTGCTTTGGAGAGCCGGAGGGACAGCCGAGGCCCACGGCCCTGAGACCCCTTTGCAAAAAGCCGGCTTCCCACGGAAAGAGTTTTCCTGAGGTGCAGACCCTATCCCAAGTGGTTGTGGCAAGGTAAAGCAAATGCCCTCCACTTCTCTGGAAGAAACCACAGTGCCCAGCCATGTTCTAAGCCCTCCCATCCTCCCTGGGCTTCTGGCAGCAGGAGTGAAAAGAGAGGAGCAGAGCACTGGGACCCGTTTGACAAAAACCGGCTTCCCACAGGAAAGTCGTTCTCCACGTGCAGACATGCTCCCAGGTGCCTGTGGCAAGGGGAAGGAAATGCCATACACTGACCTGGAAGAGACCACAGGGCCCAGGCACAGTCTGAACCTTTCCCTCAACCCGGCGGTTTTGCTAGCAGGAGTTCAACCCCAACGAACACAGCCCGGAGACCCCTGGGGCAAAAACGGCTTCCGACGAACAATAGGTGCTTGCTGTGGAACACCTATCCCAAGTGGGGGTAGCCAGCTCAACAAAATGCCACACACCCAGGTGTAAGAAACAACATTGCCCAGGCTTGGTCTAAGCCCCTCACCTCGTCCCTGTGCTTTGGGGAGCCGGAGGGACAGCCGAGGCCCACGACCCTGAGACCCCTTTGCAAAAAGCCTGCTTCCCACGGAAACAGTTTTCCTGAGGTGCAGACCCTATCCCAAGTGGTTGTGGCAAGGTAAAGCAAATGCCCTCCACTTCTCTGGAAGAAACCACATTGCCCAACCATGTTCTAAGCCCTCCCATCCTCCCTGGGCTTCTGGCAGCAGGAATGAAAAGAGAGGAGCAGAGCACTGGGACCCGTTTGACAAAACCCGGCTTCCCACGGGAAAGTCTTTCTCCACGTGCAGACATGCTCCCAAGTGCCTGTGTCAAGGGGAAGGAAATGCCATACACTGACCTGGAAGAGACCACAGGGCCCAGGCACAGTCTGAACCCTTCCCTCAACCCGGCGGTTTTGCTAGCAGGAGTTCAACCCCAACGAACACAGCCCGGAGACCCCTGGGGCAAAAACGGCTTCCGACGAACAATAGGTGCTTGCTGTGGAACACCTATCCCAAGTGGGGGTAGCCAGCTCAACAAAATGCCACACACCCAGGTGTAAGAAACAACATTGCCCAGGCATGGTCTAAGCCCCTCACCTCGTCCCTGTGCTTTGGAGAGCCGGAGGGACACCCGAGGCCCACGGCCCTGAGACCCCTTTGCAAAAAGCCGGCTTCCCACGGAAAGAGTTTTCCTAAGGTGCAGACCCTATCCCAAGTGGTTGTGGCAAGGTAAAGCAAAAGCCCTCCACTTCTCTGGAAGAAACCACAGTGCCCAGCCATGTTCTAAGCCCTCCCATCCTCCCTTGGCTTCTGGCAGCAGGAGTGAAAAGAGAGGAGCAGAGCACTGGGACCCGTTTGACAAAAACCGGCTTCCCACGGGAAAGTCGTTCTCCACGTGCAGACATGCTCCCAGGTGCCTGTGGCAAGGGGAAGGAACTGCCATACACTGACCTGGAAGAGACCACAGGGCCCAGGCACAGTCTGAACCCTTCCCTCAAACCGGCGGTTTTGCTAGCAGGAGTTCAACCCCAACGAACACAGCCCGGAGACCCCTGGGGCAAAAACGACTTCCGACGAACAATAGGTGCTTGCTGTGGAACACCTATCCCAAGTGGGGGTAGCCAGCTCAACAAAATGCCACACACCCAGGTGTAAGAAACAACATTGCCCAGGCATGGTCTAAGCCCCTCACCTCGTCCCTGTGCTTTGGGGAGCCGGAGGGACAGCCGAGGCCCACGGCCCTGAGACCCCTTTGCAAAAAGCCGGCTTCCCACGGAAAGAGTTTTCCTGAGGTGCAGACCCTATCCCAAGTGGTTGTGGCAAGGTAAAGCAAATGCCCTCCACTTCTCTGGAAGAAACCACATTGCCCAACCATGTTCTAAGCCCTCCCATCCTCCCTGGGCTTCTGGCAGCAGGAATGAAAAGAGAGGAGCAGAGCACTGGGACCCGTTTGACAAAACCCGGCTTCCCACGGGAAAGTCTTTCTCCACGTGCAGACATGCTCCCAAGTGCCTGTGTCAAGGGGAAGGAAATGCCATACACTGACCTGGAAGAGACCACAGGGCCCAGGCACAGTCTGAACCCTTCCCTCAACCCGGCGGTTTTGCTAGCAGGAGTTCAACCCCAACGAACACAGCCCGGAGACCCCTGGGGCAAAAACGGCTTCCGACGAACAATAGGTGCTTGCTGTGGAACACCTATCCCAAGTGGGGGTAGCCAGCTCAACAAAATGCCACACACCCAGGTGTAAGAAACAACATTGCCCAGGCATGGTCTAAGCCCCTCACCTCGTCCCTGTGCTTTGGAGAGCCGGAGGGACACCCGAGGCCCACGGCCCTGAGACCCCTTTGCAAAAAGCCGGCTTCCCACGGAAAGAGTTTTCCTGAGGTGCAGACCCTATCCCAAGTGGTTGTGGCAAGGTAAAGCAAAAGCCCTCCACTTCTCTGGAAGAAACCACAGTGCCCAGCCATGTTCTAAGCCCTCCCATCCTCCCTTGGCTTCTGGCAGCAGGAGTGAAAAGAGAGGAGCAGAGCACTGGGACCCGTTTGACAAAAACCGGCTTCCCACGGGAAAGTCGTTCTCCACGTGCAGACATGCTCCCAGGTGCCTGTGGCAAGGGGAAGGAACTGCCATACACTGACCTGGAAGAGACCACAGGGCCCAGGCACAGTCTGAACCCTTCCCTCAAACCGGCGGTTTTGCTAGCAGGAGTTCAACCCCAACGAACACAGCCCGGAGACCCCTGGGGCAAAAACGACTTCCGACGAACAATAGGTGCTTGCTGTGGAACACCTATCCCAAGTGGGGGTAGCCAGCTCAACAAAATGCCACACACCCAGGTGTAAGAAACAACATTGCCCAGGCATGGTCTAAGCCCCTCACCTCGTCCCTGTGCTTTGGGGAGCCGGAGGGACAGCCGAGGCCCACGGCCCTGAGACCCCTTTGCAAAAAGCCGGCTTCCCACGGAAAGAGTTTTCCTGAGGTGCAGACCCTATCCCAAGTGGTTGTGGCAAGGTAAAGCAAATGCCCTCCACTTCTCTGGAAGAAACCACAGTGCCCAGCCATGTTCTAAGCCCTCCCATCCTCCCTTGGCTTCTGGCAGCAGGAGTGAAAGGAGAGGAGTAGAGCACTGGGACCCGTTTGACAAAAACCGGCTTCCCACGGGAAAGTCGTTCTCCACGTGCAGACATGCTCCCAGGTGCCTGTGGCAAGGGGAAGGAACTGCCATACACTGACCTGGAAGAGACCATAGGGCCCAGGCACAGTCTGAACCCTTCGCTCAACCGGGCGGTTTTGCTAGCAGGAGTTCAACCCCAACGAACAAAGCCCGGAGACCCCTGGGGCAAAAACGGCTTCCGACGAACAATAGGTGCTTGCTGTGGAACACCTATCCCAAGTGGGGGTAGCCAGCTCAACAAAATGCCACACACCCAGGTGTAAGAAACAACATTGCCCAGGCATGGTCTAAGCCCCTCACCTCGTCCCTGTGCTTTGGGGAGCCGGAGGGACAGCCGAGGCACACGGCCCTGAGACCCCTTTGCAAAAAGCTGGCTTCCCACGGAGACAGTTTTCCTGAGGTGCAGACCCTATCCCAAGCGGTTGTGGCAAGGTAAAGCAAATGCCCTCCACTTCTCTGGAAGAAACCACAGTGCCCAGCCATGTTCTAAGCCCTCCATCCTCCCTGGGCTTCTGGCAGTAGGAGTGAAAAGAGAGGAGCAGAGCACGGGGACCCGTTTGACAAAACCCGGCTTCCCACGGGAAAGTCTTTCTCCACGTGCAGACATGCTCCCAGGTGCCTGGGGCAAGGGGAAGGAAATGCCATACACTGACCTGGAAGAGACCACAGGGCCCAGGCACAGTCTGAACACTTCCCTCAACTCGGCAGTTTTGCTAGCAGGAGTTCAACCCCAGCGAACATAACCCGGAGACCCCTGGGGCAAAAACGGCTTCCGACGAACAATAGGTGCTTGGTGTGGAACACCTATCCCAAGTGGGGGTAGCCAGCTCAACAAAATGCCACACCCAGGTGTAAGAAACAACATTGCCCAGGCATGGTCTAAGCCCCTCACCTCGTCCCTGTGCTTTGGGGAGCCGGAGGGACACCCGAGGCCCACGGCCCTGAGACCCCTTTGCAAAAAGCCGGCTTCCCACGGAAAGAGTTTTCCTGAGGTGCAGACCCTATCCCAAGTGGTTGTGGCAAGGTAAAGCAAATGCCCTCCACTTCTCTGGAAGAAACCACAGTGCCCAGCCATGTTCTAAGCCCTCCCATCCTCCCTGGGCTTCTGGCAGCAGGAGTGAAAAGAGAGGAGCAGAGCACTGGGACCCGTTTGACAAAAACCGGCTTCCCACGGGAAAGTCGTTCTCCACGTGCAGACATGCTCCCAGGTGCCTGTGGCAAGGGGAAGGAAATGCCATACACTGACCTTGAAGAGACCACAGGGCCCAGGCACAGTCTGAACCCTTCCCTCAACCCGGCGGTTTTGCTAGCAGGAGTTCAACCCCAACGAACACAGCCCGGAGACCCCTGGGGCAAAAACGGCTTCCGACGAACAATAGGTGCTTGCTGTGGAACACCTATCCCAAGTGGGGGTAGCCAGCTCAACAAAATGCCACACACCCAGGTGTAAGAAACAACATTGCCCAGGCATGGTCTAAGCCCCTCACCTCGTCCCTGTGCTTTGGGGAGCCGGAGGGACACCCGAGGCCCACGGCCCTGAGACCCCTTTGCAAAAAGCCGGCTTCCCACGGAGACAGTTTTCCTGAGGTGCAGACCCTATCCCAAGTGGTTGTGGCAAGGTAAAGCAAATGCCCTCCACTTCTCTGGAAGAAACCACAGTGCCCAGCCATGTTCTAAGCCCTCCCATCCTCCCTGGGCTTCTGGCAGCAGGAGTGAAAAGAGAGGAGCAGAGCACTGGGACCCGTTTGACAAAAACCGGCTTCCCACGGGAAAGTCGTTCTCCACGTGCAGACATGCTCCCAGGTGCCTGTGGCAAGGGGAAGGAAATGCCATACACTGACCTGGAAGAGACCACAGGGCCCAGGCACAGTCTGAACCCTTCCCTCAACCCGGCGGTTTTGCTAGCAGGAGTTCAACCCCAACGAACACAGCCCGGAGACCCATGGGGCAAAAACGGCTTCCGACGAACAATAGGTGCTTGCTGTGGAAAACCTATTACAAGTGGGGGTAGCCAGCTCAACAAAATGCCACACACCCAGGTGTAAGAAACAACATTGCCCAGGCATGGTCTAAGCCCCTCACCTCGTCCCTGTGCTTTGGGGAGCCGGAGGGACAGCCGAGGCCCACGGCCCTGAGACCCCTTTGCAAAAAGCCGGCTTCCCACGGAGACAGTTTTCCTGAGGTGCAGACCCTATCCCAAGCGGTTGTGGCAAGGTAAAGCAAATGCCCTCCACTTCTCTGGAAGAAACCACAGTGCCCAGCCATGTTCTAAGCCCTCCCATCCTCCCTGGGCTTCTGGCAGTAGGAGTGAAAAGAGAGGAGCAGAGCACTGGGACCCGTTTGACAAAAACCGGCTTCCCACGGGAAAGTCGTTCTCCACGTGCAGACATGCTCCCAGGTGCCTGTGGCAAGGGGAAGGAACTGCCATACACTGACCTGGAAGAGACCACAGGGCCCAGGCACAGTCTGAACCCTTCCCTCAAACCGGCGGTTTTGCTAGCAGGAGTTCAACCCCAACGAACACAGCCCGGAGACCCCTGGGGCAAAAACGACTTCCGACGAACAATAGGTGCTTGCTGTGGAACACCTATCCCAAGTGGGGGTAGCCAGCTCAACAAAATGCCACACACCCAGGTGTAAGAAACAACATTGCCCAGGCATGGTCTAAGCCCCTCACCTCGTCCCTGTGCTTTGGGGAGCCGGAGGGACAGCCGAGGCCCACGGCCCTGAGACCCCTTTGCAAAAAGCCGGCTTCCCACGGAAAGAGTTTTCCTGAGGTGCAGACCCTATCCCAAGTGGTTGTGGCAAGGTAAAGCAAATGCCCTCCACTTCTCTGGAAGAAACCACAGTGCCCAGCCATGTTCTAAGCCCTCCCATCCTCCCTTGGCTTCTGGCAGCAGGAGTGAAAGGAGAGGAGTAGAGCACTGGGACCCGTTTGACAAAAACCGGCTTCCCACGGGAAAGTCGTTCTCCACGTGCAGACATGCTCCCAGGTGCCTGTGGCAAGGGGAAGGAACTGCCATACACTGACCTGGAAGAGACCATAGGGCCCAGGCACAGTCTGAACCCTTCGCTCAACCGGGCGGTTTTGCTAGCAGGAGTTCAACCCCAACGAACAAAGCCCGGAGACCCCTGGGGCAAAAACGGCTTCCGACGAACAATAGGTGCTTGCTGTGGAACACCTATCCCAAGTGGGGGTAGCCAGCTCAACAAAATGCCACACACCCAGGTGTAAGAAACAACATTGCCCAGGCATGGTCTAAGCCCCTCACCTCGTCCCTGTGCTTTGGGGAGCCGGAGGGACAGCCGAGGCACACGGCCCTGAGACCCCTTTGCAAAAAGCTGGCTTCCCACGGAGACAGTTTTCCTGAGGTGCAGACCCTATCCCAAGCGGTTGTGGCAAGGTAAAGCAAATGCCCTCCACTTCTCTGGAAGAAACCACAGTGCCCAGCCATGTTCTAAGCCCTCCATCCTCCCTGGGCTTCTGGCAGTAGGAGTGAAAAGAGAGGAGCAGAGCACGGGGACCCGTTTGACAAAACCCGGCTTCCCACGGGAAAGTCTTTCTCCACGTGCAGACATGCTCCCAGGTGCCTGGGGCAAGGGGAAGGAAATGCCATACACTGACCTGGAAGAGACCACAGGGCCCAGGCACAGTCTGAACACTTCCCTCAACTCGGCAGTTTTGCTAGCAGGAGTTCAACCCCAGCGAACATAACCCGGAGACCCCTGGGGCAAAAACGGCTTCCGACGAACAATAGGTGCTTGCTGTGGAACACCTATCCCAAGTGGGAGTAGCCAGCTCAACAAAATGCCACACACCCAGGTGTAAGAAACAACATTGCCCAGGCATGGTCTAAGCCCCTCACCTCGTCCCTGTGCTTTGGGGAGCCGGAGGGACAGCCGAGGCCCACGGCCCTGAGACCCCTTTGCAAAAAGCCGGCTTCCCACGGAAAGAGTTTTCCTGAGGTGCAGACCCTATCCCAAGTGGTTGTGGCAAGGTAAAGCAAATGCCCTCCACTTCTCTGGAAGAAACCACAGTGCCCAGCCATGTTCTAAGCCCTCCCATCCTCCCTGGGCTTCTGGCAGCAGGAGTGAAAAGAGAGGAGCAGAGCACTGGGACCCGTTTGACAAAAACCGGCTTCCCACGGGAAAGTCTTTCTCCACGTGCAGACATGCTCCCAGGTGCCTGTGGCAAGGGGAAGGAAATGCCATACACTGAATTGAAGAGACCACAGGACCCAGGCACAGTCTGAACCCTTCCCTCAACCTGGCGGTTTTGCTAGCAGGAGTTCAACCCCAACGAACACAGCCCGGAGACCCCTGGGGCAAAAACGGCTTCCGACGAACAATAGGTGCTTGCTGTGGAAAACCTATTACAAGTGGGGGTAGCCAGCTCAACAAAATGCCACACACCCAGGTGTAAGAAACAACATTGCCCAGGCATGGTCTAAGCCCCTCACCTCGTCCCTGTGCTTTGGGGAGCCGGAGGGACAGCCGAGGCCCACGGCCCTGAGACCCCTTTGCAAAAAGCCGGCTTCCCACGGAGACAGTTTTCCTGAGGTGCAGACCCTATCCCAAGCGGTTGTGGCAAGGTAAAGCAAATGCCCTCCACTTCTCTGGAAGAAACCACAGTGCCCAGCCATGTTCTAAGCCCTCCCATCCTCCCTGGGCTTCTGGCAGTAGGAGTGAAAAGAGAGGAGCAGAGCACTGGGACCCGTTTGACAAAAACCGGCTTCCCACGGGAAAGTCGTTCTCCACGTGCAGACATGCTCCCAGGTGCCTGTGGCAAGGGGAAGGAAATGCCATACACTGACCTGGAAGAGACCACAGGGCCCAGGCACAGTCTGAACCCTTCCCTCAACCCGGCGGTTTTGCTAGCAGGAGTTCAACCCCAACGAACACAGCCCGGAGACCCCTGGGGCAAAAACGGCTTCCGACGAACAATAGGTGCTTGCTGTGGAACACCTATCCCAAGTGGGGGTAGCCAGCTCAACAAAATGCCACACACCCAGGTGTAAGAAACAACATTGCCCAGGCATGGTCTAAGCCCCTCACCTCGTCCCTGTGCTTTGGGGAGCCGGAGGGACAGCCGAGGCCCACGGCCATGAGACCCCTTTGCAAAAAGCCGGCTTCCCACGGAGACAGTTTTCCTGAGGTGCAGACCCTATCCCAAGCGGTTGTGGCAAGATAAAGCAAATGCCCTCCACTTCTCTGGAAGAAACCACAGTGCCCAGCCATGTTCTAAGCCCTCCCATCCTCCCTGGGCTTCTGGCAGCAGGAGTGAAAAGAGAGGAGCAGAGCACTGGGACCCGTTTGACAAAAACCGGCTTCCCACGGGAAAGTCTTTCTCCACGTGCAGACATGCTCCCAGGTGCCTGTGGCAAGGGGAAGGAAATGCCATACACTGACCTGGAAGAGACCACAGGGCCCAGGCACAGTCTGAACCCTTCCCTCAACCCGGCGGTTTTGCTAGCAGGAGTTCAACCCCAACGAACACAGCCCGGAGACCCCTGGGGCAAAAACGGCTTCCGACGAACAATAGGTGCTTGCTGTGGAACGCCTATCCCAAGTGGGGGTAGCCAGCTCAACAAAATGCCACACACCCAGGTGTAAGAAACAACATTGCCCAGGCATGGTCTAAGCCCCTCACCTCGTCCCTGTGCTTTGGGGAGCCGGAGGGACACCCGAGGCCCACGGCCCTGAGACCCCTTTGCAAAAAGCCGGCTTCCCACGGAAAGAGTTTTCCTGAGGTGCAGACCCTATCCCAAGTGGATGTGGCAAGGTAAAGCAAATGCCCTCCACTTCTCTGGAAGAAACCACAGTGCCCAGCCATGTTCTAAGCCCTCCCATCCTCCCTGGGCTTCTGGCAGCAGGAGTGAAAAGAGAGGAGCAGAGACCTGGGACACGTTTGAAAAAAACCGGCTTCCCACGGGAAAGTCGTTCTCCACTTGCAGACATGCTCCCAGGTGCCTGTGGTAAGGGGAAGGAAATGCCATACACTGACCTGGAAGAGACCACAGGGCCCAGGCACAGTCTGAACCCTTCCCTCAACCCGGCGGTTTTGCTAGCAGGAGTTCAACCCCAACGAACAGAGCCCGGAGAACCCTGGGGCAAAAACGGCTTCCGACGAACAATAGGTGCTTGCTGTGGAACACCTATCCCAAGTGGGGGTAGCCAGCTCAACAAAATGCCACACACCCAGGTGTAAGAAACAACATTGCCCAGGCATGGTTTAAGCCCCTCACCTCGTCCCTGTGCTTTGGGGAGCCGGAGGGACAGCCGAGGCACACGGCCCTGAGACCCCTTTGCAAAAAGCTGGCTTCCCACGGAGACAGTTTTCCTGAGGTGCAGACCCTATCCCAAGCGGTTGTGGCAAGGTAAAGCAAATGCCCTCCACTTCTCTGGAAGAAACCACAGTGCCCAGCCATGTTCTAAGCCCTCCCATCCTCCCTGGGCTTCTGGCAGTAGGAGTGAAAAGAGAGGAGCAGAGCACGGGGACCCCTTTGACAAAAACCGGCTTCCCACGGGAAAGTCTTTCTCCACGTGCAGACATGCTCCCAGGTGCCTCGGG
Organism: Ursus arctos; assembly: GCF_023065955.2. Classification (NCBI taxonomy): domain Eukaryota; kingdom Metazoa; phylum Chordata; class Mammalia; order Carnivora; family Ursidae; genus Ursus; species Ursus arctos. The sequence continues at coordinate 64,143,733 of NW_026622819.1, forward strand.
CAAGGGGAAGGAAATGCCATACACTGACCTGGAAGAGACCACAGGGCCCAGGCACAGTCTGAACACTTCCCTCAACTCGGCAGTTTTGCTAGCAGGAGTTCAAACCCAGCGAACATAGCCCGGAGACCCCTGGAGCAAAAACAGCTTCCAACGAACAATAGGTGCTTGCTGTGGAACACCTATCCCAAGTGGGGGTAGCCAGCTCAAAAAATGCCACACACCCAGGTGTAAGAAACAACATTGCCCAGGCATGGTCTAAGCCCCTCACCTCGTCCCTGTGCTTTGGGGAGCCGGAGGGACACCCGAGGCCCACGGCCCTGAGACCCCTTTGCAAAAAGCCGGCTTCCCACGGAAAGAGTTTTCCTGAGGTGCAGACCCTATCCCAAGTGGTTGTGGCAAGGTAAAGCAAATTCCCTCCACTTCTCTGGAAGAAACCACAGTGCCCAGCCATGTTCTAAGCCCTCCCATCCTCCCTGGGCTTCTGGCAGCAGGAGTGAAAAGAGAGGAGCAGAGCACTGGGACCCGTTTGACAAAAACCGGCTTCCCACGGGAAAGTCGTTCTCCACGTGCAGACATGCTCCCAGGTGCCTGTGGCAAGGGGAAGGAAATGCCATACACTGACCTGGAAGAGACCACAGGGCCCAGGCACAGTCTGAACCCTTCCCTCAACCCGGCGGTTTTGCTAGCAGGAGTTCAACCCCAACGAACACAGCCCGGAGACCCCTGGGGCAAAAACGGCTTCCGACGAACAATAGGTGCTTGCTGTGGAACACCTATCCCAAGTGGGGGTAGCCAGCTCAACAAAATGCCACACACCCAGGTGTAAGAAACAACATTGCCCAGGCAAGGTCTAAGCCCCTCACCTCGTCCCTGTGCTTTGGGGAGCCGGAGGGACAGCCGAGGCCCACGGCCCTGAGACCCCTTTGCAAAAAGCCGGCTTCCCACGGAGACAGTTTTCCTGAGGTGCAGACCCTATCCCAAGCGGTTGTGGCAAGGTAAAGCAAATGCCCTCCACTTCTCTGGAAGAAACCACAGTGCCCAGCCATGTTCTAAGCCCTCCCATCCTCCCTGGGCTTCTGGCAGCAGGAGTGAAAAGAGAGGAGCAGAGCACTGGGACCCGTTTGACAAAAACCGGCTTCCCACGGGAAAGTCTTTCTCCACGTGCAGACATGCTCCCAGGTGCCTGTGGCAAGGGGAAGGAAATGCCATACACTGACCTGGAAGAGACCACAGGGCCCAGGCACAGTCTGAACCCTTCCCTCAACCCGGCGGTTTTGCTAGCAGGAGTTCAACCCCAACGAACACAGCCCGGAGACCCCTGGGGCAAAAACGGCTTCCGACGAACAATAGGTGCTTGCTGTGGAACACCTATCCCATGTGGGGGTAGCCAGCTCTACAAAATGCCACACACCCAGGTGTAAGAAACAACATTGCCCAGGCTTGGTCTAAGCCCCTCACCTCGTCCCTGTGCTTTGGGGAGCCGGAGGGACAGCCGAGGCCCACGACCCTGAGACCCCTTTGCAAAAAGCCAGCTTCCCACGGAAAGAGTTTTCCTGAGGTGCAGACCCTATCCCAAGTGGTTGTGGCAAGGTAAAGCAAATGCCCTCCACTTCTCTGGAAGAAACCACAGTGCCCAACCATGTTCTAAGCCCTCCCATCCTCCCTGGGCTTCTGGCAGCAGGAGTGAAAAGAGAGGAGCAGAGCACTGGGACCCGTTTGACAAAACCCGGCTTCCCAAGGGAAAGTCTTTCTCCACGTGCAGACATGCTCCCAAGTGCCTGTGTCAAGGGGAAGGAAATGCCATACACTGACCTGGAAGAGACCACAGCGCCCAGGCACAGTCTGAACCCTTCCCTCAACCCGGCGGTTTTGCTAGCAGGAGTTCAACCCCAACGAACACAGCCCGGAGACCCCTGGGGCAAAAACGGCTTCCGACGAACAATAGGTGCTTGCTGTGGAACACCTATCCCAAGTGGGGGTAGCCAGCTCAACAAAATGCCACACACCCAGGTGTAAGAAACAACATTGCCCAGGCAAGGTCTAAGCCCCTCACCTCGTCCCTGTGCTTTGGGGAGCCGGAGGGAGAGCCGAGGCCCACGGCCCTGAGACCCCTTTGCAAAAAGCCGGCTTCCCACGGAAAGAGTTTTCCTGAGGTGCAGACCCTATCCCAAGTGGTTGTGGCAAGGTAAAGCAAATGCCCTCGACTTCTCTGGAAGAAACCACACTGCCCAGCCATGTTCTAAGCCCTCCCATCCTCCCTGGGCTTCTGGCAGCAGGAGTGAAAAGAGAGGAGCAGAGCACTGGGACCCGTTTGACAAAACCCGGCTTCCCACGGGAAAGTCTTTCTCCACGTGCAGACATGCTCCCAGGTGCCTGGGGCAAGGGGAAGGAAATGCCATACACTGACCTGGAAGAGACCACAGGGCCCAGGCACAGTCTGAACCCTTCCCTCAATCCGGCGGTTTTGCTAGCAGTTCAACCCCAACGAACACAGCCCGGAGACCCCTGGGGCAAAAACGGCTTCCGACGAACAATAGGTGCTTGCTGTGGAACACCTACCCCAAGTGGGGGTAGCCAGCTCAACAAAATGCCACACACCCAGGTGTAAGAAACAACATTGCCCAGGCATGGTCTAAGCCCCTCACCTCGTCCCTGTGCTTTGGGGAGCCGGAGGGACAGCCGAGGCCCACGGCCCTGAGACCCCTTTGCAAAAAGCCGGCTTCCCACGGAAAGAGTTTTCCTGAGGTGCAGACCCTATCCCAAGTGGTTGTGGCAAGGTAAAGCAAATGCCCTCCACTTCTCTGGAAGAAACCACAGTGCCCAGCCATGTTCTAAGCCCTCCCATCCTCCCTGGGCTTCTGGCAGCAGGAGTGAAAAGAGAGGAGCAGAGCACTGGGACCCGTTTGACAAAAACCGGCTTCCCACGGGAAAGTTCTCCACGTGCAGACATGCTCCCAGGTGCCTGTGGCAAGGGGAAGGAAATGCCATACACTGACCTGGAAGAGACCACAGGGCCCAGGCACAGTCTGAACCCTTCCCTCAACCCGGCGGTTTTGCTAGCAGGAGTTCAACCCCAACGAACACAGCCCGGAGACCCCTGGGGCAAAAACGGCTTCCGACGAACAATAGGTGCTTGCTGTGGAACACCTATCCCAAGTGGGGGTAGCCAGCTCAACAAAATGCCACACACCCAGGTGTAAGAAACAACATTGCCCAGGCATGGTCTAAGCCCCTCACCTCGTCCCTGTGCTTTGGGGAGCCGGAGGGACAGCCGAGGCCCACGGCCCTGAGACCCCTTTGCAAAAAGCCGGCTTCCCACGGAGACAGTTTTCCTGAGGTGCAGACCCTATCCCAAGCGGTTGTGGCAAGGTAAAGCAAATGCCCTCCACTTCTCTGGAAGAAACCACAGTGCCCAGCCATGTTCTAAGCCCTCCCATCCTCCCTGGGCTTCTGGCAGCAGGAGTGAAAAGAGAGGAGCAGAGCACTGGGACCCGTTTGACAAAAACCGGCTTCCCACGGGAAAGTCTTTCTCCACGTGCAGACATGCTCCCAGGTGCCTGTGGCAAGGGGAAGGAAATGCCATACACTGACCTGGAAGAGACCACAGGGCCCAGGCACAGTCTGAACCCTTCCCTCAATCCGGCGGTTTTGCTAGCAGTTCAACCCCAACGAACACAGCCCGGAGACCCCTGGGGCAAAAACGGCTTCCGACGAACAATAGGTGCTTGCTGTGGAACACCTATCCCAAGTGGGGGTAGCCAGCTCTACAAAATGCCACACACCCAGGTGTAAGAAACAACATTGCCCAGGCTTGGTCTAAGCCCCTCACCTCGTCCCTGTGCTTTGGGGAGCCGGAGGGACAGCCGAGGCCCACGACCCTGAGACCCCTTTGCAAAAAGCCGGCTTCCCACGGAAAGAGTTTTCCTGAGGTGCAGACCCTATCCCAAGTGGTTGTGGCAAGGTAAAGCAAATGCCCTCCACTTCTCTGGAAGAAACCACAGTGCCCAACCATGTTCTAAGCCCTCCCATCCTCCCTGGGCTTCTGGCAGCAGGAGTGAAAAGAGAGGAGCAGAGCACTGGGACCCGTTTGACAAAACCCGGCTTCCCAAGGGAAAGTCTTTCTCCACGTGCAGACATGCTCCCAAGTGCCTGTGTCAAGGGGAAGGAAATGCCATACACTGACCTGGAAGAGACCACAGCGCCCAGGCACAGTCTGAACCCTTCCCTCAACCCGGCGGTTTTGCTAGCAGGAGTTCAACCCCAACGAACACAGCCCGGAGACCCCTGGGGCAAAAACGGCTTCCGACGAACAATAGGTGCTTGCTGTGGAACACCTATCCCAAGTGGGGGTAGCCAGCTCAACAAAATGCCACACACCCAGGTGTAAGAAACAACATTGCCCAGGCATGGTCTAAGCCCCTCACCTCGTCCCTGTGCTTTGGGGAGCCGGAGGGACAGCCGAGGCCCACGGCCCTGAGACCCCTTTGCAAAAAGCCGGCTTCCCACGGAAAGAGTTTTCCTGAGGTGCAGACCCTATCCCAAGTGGTTGTGGCAAGGTAAAGCAAATGCCCTCCACTTCTCTGGAAGAAACCACAGTGCCCAGCCATGTTCTAAGCCCTCCCATCCTCCCTGGGCTTCTGGCAGCAGGAGTGAAAAGAGAGGAGCAGAGCACTGGGACCCGTTTGACAAAAACCGGCTTCCCAAGGGAAAGTTCTCCACGTGCAGACATGCTCCCAGGTGCCTGTGGCAAGGGGAAGGAAATGCCATACACTGACCTGGAAGAGACCACAGGGCCCAGGCACAGTCTGAACCCTTCCCTCAACCCGGCGGTTTTGCTAGCAGGAGTTCAACCCCAACGAACACAGCCCGGAGACCCCTGGGGCAAAAACGGCTTCCGACGAACAATAGGTGCTTGCTGTGGAACACCTATCCCAAGTGGGGGTAGCCAGCTCAACAAAATGCCACACACCCAGGTGTAAGAAACAACATTGCCCAGGCATGGTCTAAGCCCCTCACCTCGTCCCTGTGCTTTGGGGAGCCGGAGGGACAGCCGAGGCCCACGGCCCTGAGACCCCTTTGCAAAAAGCCGGCTTCCCACGGAGACAGTTTTCCTGAGGTGCAGACCCTATCCCAAGCGGTTGTGGCAAGGTAAAGCAAATGCCCTCCACTTCTCTGGAAGAAACCACAGTGCCCAGCCATGTTCTAAGCCCTCCCATCCTCCCTGGGCTTCTGGCAGCAGGAGTGAAAAGAGAGGAGCAGAGCACTGGGACCCGTTTGACAAAAACCGGCTTCCCACGGGAAAGTCTTTCTCCACGTGCAGACATGCTCCCAGGTGCCTGTGGCAAGGGGAAGGAAATGCCATACACTGACCTGGAAGAGACCACAGGGCCCAGGCACAGTCTGAACCCTTCCCTCAACCCGGCGGTTTTGCTAGCAGGAGTTCAACCCCAACGAACACAGCCCGGAGACCCCTGGGGCAAAAACGGCTTCCGACGAACAATAGGTGCTTGCTGTGGAACACCTATCCCAAGTGGGGGTAGCCAGCTCAACAAAATGCCACACACCCAGGTGTAAGAAACAACATTGCCCAGGCATGGTCTAAGCCCCTCACCTCGTCCCTGTGCTTTGGGGAGCCGGAGGGACAGCCGAGGCCCACGGCCCTGAGACCCCTTTGCAAAAAGCCGGCTTCCCACGGAAAGAGTTTTCCTGAGGTGCAGACCCTATCCCAAGTGGTTGTGGCAAGGTAAAGCAAATGCCCTCCACTTCTCTGGAAGAAACCACAGTGCCCAGCCATGTTCTAAGCCCTCCCATCCTCCCTGGGCTTCTGGCAGCAGGAGTGAAAAGAGAGGAGCAGAGCACTGGGACCCGTTTGACAAAAACCGGCTTCCCACGGGAAAGTTCTCCACGTGCAGACATGCTCCCAGGTGCCTGTGGCAAGGGGAAGGAAATGCCATACACTGACCTGGAAGAGACCACAGGGCCCAGGCACAGTCTGAACCCTTCCCTCAACCCGGCGGTTTTGCTAGCAGGAGTTCAACCCCAACGAACACAGCCCGGAGACCCCTGGGGCAAAAACGGCTTCCGACGAACAATAGGTCCTTGCTGTGGAACACCTATCCCAAGTGGGGGTAGCCAGCTCAACAAAATGCCACACACCCAGGTGTAAGAAACAACATTGCCCAGGCATGGTCTAAGCCCCTCACCTCGTCCCTGTGCTTTGGGGAGCCGGAGGGACAGCCGAGGCCCACGGCCCTGAGACCCCTTTGCAAAAAGCCGGCTTCCCACGGAGACAGTTTTCCTGAGGTGCAGACCCTATCCCAAGCGGTTGTGGCAAGGTAAAGCAAATGCCCTCCACTTCTCTGGAAGAAACCACAGTGCCCAGCCATGTTCTAAGCCCTCCCATCCTCCCTGGGCTTCTGGCAGCAGGAGTGAAAAGAGAGGAGCAGAGCACTGGGACCCGTTTGACAAAAACCGGCTTCCCACGGGAAAGTCTTTCTCCACGTGCAGACATGCTCCCAGGTGCCTGTGGCAAGGGGAAGGAAATGCCATACACTGACCTGGAAGAGACCACAGGGCCCAGGCACAGTCTGAACCCTTCCCTCAATCCGGCGGTTTTGCTAGCAGTTCAACCCCAACGAACACAGCCCGGAGACCCCTGGGGCAAAAACGGCTTCCGACGAACAATAGGTGCTTGCTGTGGAACACCTATCCCAAGTGGGGGTAGCCAGCTCTACAAAATGCCACACACCCAGGTGTAAGAAACAACATTGCCCAGGCTTGGTCTAAGCCCCTCACCTCGTCCCTGTGCTTTGGGGAGCCGGAGGGACAGCCGAGGCCCACGACCCTGAGACCCCTTTGCAAAAAGCCGGCTTCCCACGGAAAGAGTTTTCCTGAGGTGCAGACCCTATCCCAAGTGGTTGTGGCAAGGTAAAGCAAATGCCCTCCACTTCTCTGGAAGAAACCACAGTGCCCAACCATGTTCTAAGCCCTCCCATCCTCCCTGGGCTTCTGGCAGCAGGAGTGAAAAGAGAGGAGCAGAGCACTGGGACCCGTTTGACAAAACCCGGCTTCCCAAGGGAAAGTCTTTCTCCACGTGCAGACATGCTCCCAAGTGCCTGTGTCAAGGGGAAGGAAATGCCATACACTGACCTGGAAGAGACCACAGCGCCCAGGCACAGTCTGAACCCTTCCCTCAACCCGGCGGTTTTGCTAGCAGGAGTTCAACCCCAACGAACACAGCCCGGAGACCCCTGGGGCAAAAACGGCTTCCGACGAACAATAGGTGCTTGCTGTGGAACACCTATCCCAAGTGGGGGTAGCCAGCTCAACAAAATGCCACACACCCAGGTGTAAGAAACAACATTGCCCAGGCATGGTCTAAGCCCCTCACCTCGTCCCTGTGCTTTGGGGAGCCGGAGGGACAGCCGAGGCCCACGGCCCTGAGACCCCTTTGCAAAAAGCCGGCTTCCCACGGAAAGAGTTTTCCTGAGGTGCAGACCCTATCCCAAGTGGTTGTGGCAAGGTAAAGCAAATGCCCTCCACTTCTCTGGAAGAAACCACAGTGCCCAGCCATGTTCTAAGCCCTCCCATCCTCCCTGGGCTTCTGGCAGCAGGAGTGAAAAGAGAGGAGCAGAGCACTGGGACCCGTTTGACAAAAACCGGCTTCCCACGGGAAAGTTCTCCACGTGCAGACATGCTCCCAGGTGCCTGTGGCAAGGGGAAGGAAATGCCATACACTGACCTGGAAGAGACCACAGGGCCCAGGCACAGTCTGAACCCTTCCCTCAACCCGGCGGTTTTGCTAGCAGGAGTTCAACCCCAACGAACACAGCCCGGAGACCCCTGGGGCAAAAACGGCTTCCGACGAACAATAGGTGCTTGCTGTGGAACACCTATCCCAAGTGGGGGTAGCCAGCTCAACAAAATGCCACACACCCAGGTGTAAGAAACAACATTGCCCAGGCATGGTCTAAGCCCCTCACCTCGTCCCTGTGCTTTGGGGAGCCGGAGGGACAGCCGAGGCCCACGGCCCTGAGACCCCTTTGCAAAAAGCCGGCTTCCCACGGAGACAGTTTTCCTGAGGTGCAGACCCTATCCCAAGCGGTTGTGGCAAGGTAAAGCAAATGCCCTCCACTTCTCTGGAAGAAACCACAGTGCCCAGCCATGTTCTAAGCCCTCCCATCCTCCCTGGGCTTCTGGCAGCAGGAGTGAAAAGAGAGGAGCAGAGCACTGGGACCCGTTTGACAAAAACCGGCTTCCCACGGGAAAGTCTTTCTCCACGTGCAGACATGCTCCCAGGTGCCTGTGGCAAGGGGAAGGAAATGCCATACACTGACCTGGAAGAGACCACAGGGCCCAGGCACAGTCTGAACCCTTCCCTCAACCCGGCGGTTTTGCTAGCAGGAGTTCAACCCCAACGAACACAGCCCGGAGACCCCTGGGGCAAAAACGGCTTCCGACGAACAATAGGTGCTTGCTGTGGAACACCTATCCCAAGTGGGGGTAGCCAGCTCAACAAAATGCCACACACCCAGGTGTAAGAAACAACATTGCCCAGGCATGGTCTAAGCCCCTCACCTCGTCCCTGTGCTTTGGGGAGCCGGAGGGACAGCCGAGGCCCACGGCCCTGAGACCCCTTTGCAAAAAGCCGGCTTCCCACGGAAAGAGTTTTCCTGAGGTGCAGACCCTATCCCAAGTGGTTGTGGCAAGGTAAAGCAAATGCCCTCCACTTCTCTGGAAGAAACCACAGTGCCCAGCCATGTTCTAAGCCCTCCCATCCTCCCTGGGCTTCTGGCAGCAGGAGTGAAAAGAGAGGAGCAGAGCACTGGGACCCGTTTGACAAAAACCGGCTTCCCACGGGAAAGTTCTCCACGTGCAGACATGCTCCCAGGTGCCTGTGGCAAGGGGAAGGAAATGCCATACACTGACCTGGAAGAGACCACAGGGCCCAGGCACAGTCTGAACCCTTCCCTCAACCCGGCGGTTTTGCTAGCAGGAGTTCAACCCCAACGAACACAGCCCGGAGACCCCTGGGGCAAAAACGGCTTCCGACGAACAATAGGTGCTTGCTGTGGAACACCTATCCCAAGTGGGGGTAGCCAGCTCAACAAAATGCCACACACCCAGGTGTAAGAAACAACATTGCCCAGGCATGGTCTAAGCCCCTCACCTCGTCCCTGTGCTTTGGGGAGCCGGAGGGACAGCCGAGGCCCACGGCCCTGAGACCCCTTTGCAAAAAGCCGGCTTCCCACGGAGACAGTTTTCCTGAGGTGCAGACCCTATCCCAAGCGGTTGTGGCAAGGTAAAGCAAATGCCCTCCACTTCTCTGGAAGAAACCACAGTGCCCAGCCATGTTCTAAGCCCTCCCATCCTCCCTGGGCTTCTGGCAGCAGGAGTGAAAAGAGAGGAGCAGAGCACTGGGACCCGTTTGACAAAAACCGGCTTCCCACGGGAAAGTCTTTCTCCACGTGCAGACATGCTCCCAGGTGCCTGTGGCAAGGGGAAGGAAATGCCATACACTGACCTGGAAGAGACCACAGGGCCCAGGCACAGTCTGAACCCTTCCCTCAATCCGGCGGTTTTGCTAGCAGTTCAACCCCAACGAACACAGCCCGGAGACCCCTGGGGCAAAAACGGCTTCCGACGAACAATAGGTGCTTGCTGTGGAACACCTATCCCAAGTGGGGGTAGCCAGCTCTACAAAATGCCACACACCCAGGTGTAAGAAACAACATTGCCCAGGCTTGGTCTAAGCCCCTCACCTCGTCCCTGTGCTTTGGGGAGCCGGAGGGACAGCCGAGGCCCACGACCCTGAGACCCCTTTGCAAAAAGCCGGCTTCCCACGGAAAGAGTTTTCCTGAGGTGCAGACCCTATCCCAAGTGGTTGTGGCAAGGTAAAGCAAATGCCCTCCACTTCTCTGGAAGAAACCACAGTGCCCAACCATGTTCTAAGCCCTCCCATCCTCCCTGGGCTTCTGGCAGCAGGAGTGAAAAGAGAGGAGCAGAGCACTGGGACCCGTTTGACAAAACCCGGCTTCCCAAGGGAAAGTCTTTCTCCACGTGCAGACATGCTCCCAAGTGCCTGTGTCAAGGGGAAGGAAATGCCATACACTGACCTGGAAGAGACCACAGGGCCCAGGCACAGTCTGAACCCTTCCCTCAACCCGGCGGTTTTGCTAGCAGGAGTTCAACCCCAACGAACACAGCCCGGAGACCCCTGGGGCAAAAACGGCTTCCGACGAACAATAGGTGCTTGCTGTGGAACACCTATCCCAAGTGGGGGTAGCCAGCTCAACAAAATGCCACACACCCAGGTGTAAGAAACAACATTGCCCAGGCATGGTCTAAGCCCCTCACCTCGTCCCTGTGCTTTGGGGAGCCGGAGGGACAGCCGAGGCCCACGGCCCTGAGACCCCTTTGCAAAAAGCCGGCTTCCCACGGAAAGAGTTTTCCTGAGGTGCAGACCCTATCCCAAGTGGTTGTGGCAAGGTAAAGCAAATGCCCTCCACTTCTCTGGAAGAAACCACAGTGCCCAGCCATGTTCTAAGCCCTCCCATCCTCCCTGGGCTTCTGGCAGCAGGAGTGAAAAGAGAGGAGCAGAGCACTGGGACCCGTTTGACAAAAACCGGCTTCCCACGGGAAAGTTCTCCACGTGCAGACATGCTCCCAGGTGCCTGTGGCAAGGGGAAGGAAATGCCATACACTGACCTGGAAGAGACCACAGGGCCCAGGCACAGTCTGAACCCTTCCCTCAACCCGGCGGTTTTGCTAGCAGGAGTTCAACCCCAACGAACACAGCCCGGAGACCCCTGGGGCAAAAACGGCTTCCGACGAACAATAGGTGCTTGCTGTGGAACACCTATCCCAAGTGGGGGTAGCCAGCTCAACAAAATGCCACACACCCAGGTGTAAGAAACAACATTGCCCAGGCATGGTCTAAGCCCCTCACCTCGTTCCTGTGCTTTGGGGAGCCGGAGGGACAGCCGAGGCCCACGGCCCTGAGACCCCTTTGCAAAAAGCCGGCTTCCCACGGAGACAGTTTTCCTGAGGTGCAGACCCTATCCCAAGCGGTTGTGGCAAGGTAAAGCAAATGCCCTCCACTTCTCTGGAAGAAACCACAGTGCCCAGCCATGTTCTAAGCCCTCCCATCCTCCCTGGGCTTCTGGCAGCAGGAGTGAAAAGAGAGGAGCAGAGCACTGGGACCCGTTTGACAAAAACCGGCTTCCCACGGGAAAGTCTTTCTCCACGTGCAGACATGCTCCCAGGTGCCTGTGGCAAGGGGAAGGAAATGCCATACACTGACCTGGAAGAGACCACAGGGCCCAGGCACAGTCTGAACCCTTCCCTCAATCCGGCGGTTTTGCTAGCAGTTCAACCCCAACGAACACAGCCCGGAGACCCCTGGGGCAAAAACGGCTTCCGACGAACAATAGGTGCTTGCTGTGGAACACCTATCCCAAGTGGGGGTAGCCAGCTCTACAAAATGCCACACACCCAGGTGTAAGAAACAACATTGCCCAGGCTTGGTCTAAGCCCCTCACCTCGTCCCTGTGCTTTGGGGAGCCGGAGGGACAGCCGAGGCCCACGACCCTGAGACCCCTTTGCAAAAAGCCGGCTTCCCACGGAAAGAGTTTTCCTGAGGTGCAGACCCTATCCCAAGTGGTTGTGGCAAGGTAAAGCAAATGCCCTCCACTTCTCTGGAAGAAACCACAGTGCCCAACCATGTTCTAAGCCCTCCCATCCTCCCTGGGCTTCTGGCAGCAGGAGTGAAAAGAGAGGAGCAGAGCACTGGGACCCGTTTGACAAAACCCGGCTTCCCAAGGGAAAGTCTTTCTCCACGTGCAGACATGCTCCCAAGTGCCTGTGTCAAGGGGAAGGAAATGCCATACACTGACCTGGAAGAGACCACAGCGCCCAGGCACAGTCTGAACCCTTCCCTCAACCCGGCGGTTTTGCTAGCAGGAGTTCAACCCCAACGAACACAGCCCGGAGACCCCTGGGGCAAAAACGGCTTCCGACGAACAATAGGTGCTTGCTGTGGAACACCTATCCCAAGTGGGGGTAGCCAGCTCAACAAAATGCCACACACCCAGGTGTAAGAAACAACATTGCCCAGGCATGGTCTAAGCCCCTCACCTCGTCCCTGTGCTTTGGGGAGCCGGAGGGACAGCCGAGGCCCACGGCCCTGAGACCCCTTTGCAAAAAGCCGGCTTCCCACGGAAAGAGTTTTCCTGAGGTGCAGACCCTATCCCAAGTGGTTGTGGCAAGGTAAAGCAAATGCCCTCCACTTCTCTGGAAGAAACCACAGTGCCCAGCCATGTTCTAAGCCCTCCCATCCTCCCTGGGCTTCTGGCAGCAGGAGTGAAAAGAGAGGAGCAGAGCACTGGGACCCGTTTGACAAAAACCGGCTTCCCACGGGAAAGTCGTTCTCCACGTGCAGACATGCTCCCAAGTGCCTGTGGCAAGGGGAAGGAAATGCCATACACTGACCTGGAAGAGACCACAGGGCCCAGGCACAGTCTGAACCCTTCCCTCAACCCGGCGGTTTTGCTAGCAGGAGTTCAACCCCAACGAACACAGCCCGGAGACCCCTGGGGCAAAAACGGCTTCCGACGAACAATAGGTGCTTGCTGTGGAACCCCTATCCCAAGTGGGGGTAGCCAGCTCAACAAAATGCCACACACCCAGGTGTAAGAAACAACATTGCCCAGGCATGGTCTAAGCCCCTCACCTCGTCCCTGTGCTTTGGGGAGCCGGAGGGACAGCCGAGGCCCACGGCCATGAGACCCCTTTGCAAAAAGCCGGCTTCCCACGGAGACAGTTTTCCTGAGGTGCAGACCCTATCCCAAGCGGTTGTGGCAAGATAAAGCAAATGCCCTCCACTTCTCTGGAAGAAACCACAGTGCCCAGCCATGTTCTAAGCCCTCCCATACTCCCTGGGCTTCTGGCAGCAGGAGTGAAAAGAGAGGAGCAGAGCACTGGGACCCGTTTGACAAAAACCGGCTTCCCACGGGAAAGTCTTTCTCCACGTGCAGACATGCTCCCAGGTGCCTGTGGCAAGGGGAAGGAAATGCCATACACTGACCTGGAAGAGACCACAGGGCCCAGGCACAGTCTGAACCCTTCCTCAACCCGGCGGTTTTGCTAGCAGGAGTTCAACCCCAACGAACACAGCCCGGAGACCCCTGGGGCAAAAACGGCTTCCGACGAACAATAGGTGCTTGCTGTGGAACACCTATCCCAAGTGGGGGTAGCCAGCTCAACAAAATGCCACACACCCAGGTGTAAGAAACAACATTGCCCAGGCTTGGTCTAGCCCCTCACCTCGTCCCTGTGCTTTGGGGAGCCGGAGGGACAGCCGAGGCCCACGACCCTGAGACCCCTTTGCAAAAAGCCGGCTTCCCACGGAAACAGTTTTCCTGAGGTGCAGACCCTATCCCAAGTGGTTGTGGCAAGGTAAAGCAAATGCCCTCCACTTCTCTGGAAGAAACCACAGTGCCCAGCCATGTTCTAAGCCCTCCCATCCTCCCTGGGCTTCTGGCAGCAGGAGTGAAAAGAGAGGAGCAGAGCACTGGGACCCGTTTGACAAAAACCGGCTTCCCACGGGAAAGTCGTTCTCCACGTGCAGACATGCTCCCAGGTGCCTGTGGCAAGGGGAAGGAAATGCCATACACTGACCTGGAAGAGACCACAGGGCCCAGGCACAGTCTGAACCCTTCCCTCAACCCGGCGGTTTTGCTATCAGGAGTTCAACCCCAACGAACACAGCCCGGAGACCCCTGGGGCAAAAACGGCTTCCGACGAACAATAGGTGCTTGCTGTGGAACACCTATCCCAAGTGGGGGTAGCCAGCTCAACAAAATGCCACACACCCAGGTGTAAGAAACAACATTTCCCAGGCAAGGTCTAAGCCCCTCACCTCGTCCCTGTGCTTTGGGGAGCCGGAGGGACAGCCGGGGCCCACGGCCCTGAGACCCCTTTGCAAAAAGCCGGCTTCCCACGGAGACAGTTTTCCTGAGGTGCAGACCCTATCCCAAGCGGTTGTGGCAAGGTAAAGCAAATGCCCTCCACTTCTCTGGAAGAAACCACAGTGCCCAGCCATGTTCTAAGCCCTCCCATCCTCCCTGGGCTTCTGGCAGCAGGAGTGAAAAGAGAGGAGCAGAGCACTGGGACCCGTTTGACAAAAACCGGCTTCCCACGGGAAAGTCGTTCTCCACGTGCAGACATGCTCCCAGGTGCCTGTGGCAAGGGGAAGGAAATGCCATACACTGACCTGGAAGAGACCACAGGGCCCAGGCACAGTCTGAACCCTTCCCTCAACCCGGCGGTTTTGCTAGCAGGAGTTCAACCCCAACGAACACAGCCCGGAGACCCCTGGGGCAAAAACGGCTTCCGACGAACAATAGGTGCTTGCTGTGGAACACCTATCCCAAGTGGGGGTAGCCAGCTCAACAAAATGCCACACACCCAGGTGTAAGAAACAACATTGCCCAGGCATGGTCTAAGCCCCTCACCTCGTCCCTGTGCTTTGGGGAGCCGGAGGGACAGCCGAGGCCCACGGCCCTGAGACCCCTTTGCAAAAAGCCGGCTTCCCACGGAGACAGTTTTCCTGAGGTGCAGACCCTATCCCAAGCGGTTGTGGCAAGGTAAAGCAAATGCCCTCCACTTCTCTGGAAGAAACCACAGTGCCCAGCCATGTTCTAAGCCCTCCCATCCTCCCTGGGCTTCTGGCAGCAGGAGTGAAAAGAGAGGAGCAGAGCACTGGGACCCGTTTGACAAAAACCGGCTTCCCACGGAAAAGTCTTTCTCCACGTGCAGACATGCTCCCAGGTGCCTGTGGCAAGGGGAAGGAAATGCCATACACTGACCTGGAAGAGACCACAGGGCCCAGGCACAGTCTGAACCCTTCCCTCAACCCGGCGGTTTTGCTAGCAGGAGTTCAACCCCAACGAACACAGCCCGGAGACCCCTGGGGCAAAAACGGCTTCCGACGAACAATAGGTGCTTGCTGTGGAACACCTATCCCAAGTGGGGGTAGCCAGCTCAACAAAATGCCACACACCCAGGTGTAAGAAACAACATTGCCCAGGCTTGGTCTAAGCCCCTCACCTCGTCCCTGTGCTTTGGGGAGCCGGAGGGACAGCCGAGGCCCACGACCCTGAGACCCCTTTGCAAAAAGCCGGCTTCCCACGGAAAGAGTTTTCCTGAGGTGCAGACCCTATCCCAAGTGGTTGTGGCAAGGTAAAGCAAATGCCCTCCACTTCTCTGGAAGAAACCACAGTGCCCAACCATGTTCTAAGCCCTCCCATCCTCCCTGGGCTTCTGGCAGCAGGAGTGAAAAGAGAGGAGCAGAGCACTGGGACCCGTTTGACAAAACCCGGCTTCCCAAGGGAAAGTCTTTCTCCACGTGCAGACATGCTCCCAAGTGCCTGTGTCAAGGGGAAGGAAATGCCATACACTGACCTGGAAGAGACCACAGCGCCCAGGCACAGTCTGAACCCTTCCCTCAACCCGGCGGTTTTGCTAGCAGGAGTTCAACCCCAACGAACACAGCCCGGAGACCCCTGGGGCAAAAACGGCTTCCGACGAACAATAGGTGCTTGCTGTGGAACACCTATCCCAAGTGGGGGTAGCCAGCTCAACAAAATGCCACACACCCAGGTGTAAGAAACAACATTGCCCAGGCAAGGTCTAAGCCCCTCACCTCGTCCCTGTGCTTTGGGGAGCCGGAGGGAGAGCCGAGGCCCACGGCCCTGAGACCCCTTTGCAAAAAGCCGGCATCCCACGGAGACAGTTTTCCTGAGGTGCAGACCCTATCCCAAGCGGTTGTGGCAAGGTAAAGCAAATGCCCTCCACTTCTCTGGAAGAAACCACAGTGCCCAGCCATGTTCTAAGCCCTCCCATCCTCCCTGGGCTTCTGGCAGCAGGAGTGAAAAGAGAGGAGCAGAGCACTGGGACCCGTTTGACAAAACCCGGCTTCCCACGGGAAAGTCTTTCTCCACGTGCAGACATGCTCCCAGGTGCCTGGGGCAAGGGGAAGGAAATGCCATACACTGACCTGGAAGAGACCACAGGGCCCAGGCAGAGTCTGAACCCTTCCCTCAACCCGGCGGTTTTGCTAGCAGGAGTTCAACCCCAACGAACACAGCCTGGAGACCCCTGGGGCAAAAACGGCTTCCGACGAACAATAGGTGCTTGCTGTGGAACACCTATCCCAAGTGGGGGTAGCCAGCTCAACAAAATGCCACACACCCAGGTGTAAGAAACAACATTGCCCAGGCATGGTCTAAGCCCCTCACCTCGTCCCTGTGCTTTGGAGAGCCGGAGGGACACCCGAGGCCCACGGCCCTGAGACCCCTTTGCAAAAAGCCGGCTTCCCACGGAAAGAGTTTTCCTGAGGTGCAGACCCTATCCCAAGTGGTTGTGGCAAGGTAAAGCAAATGCCCTCCACTTCTCTGGAAGAAACCACAGTGCCCAGCCATATTCTAAGCCCTCCCATCCTCCCTGGGCTTCTGGCAGCAGGAGTGAAAAGAGAGGAGCAGAGCACTGGGACCCGTTTGACAAAAACCGGCTTCCCACGGGAAAGTCGTTCTCCACGTGAGACATGCTCCCAGGTGCCTGTGGCAAGGGGAAGGAAATGCCATACACTGACCTGGAAGAGACCACAGGGCCCAGGCACAGTCTGAACCCTTCCCTCAACCCGGCGGTTTTGCTAGCAGGAGTTCAACCCCAACGAACACAGCCCGGAGACCCCTGGGGCAAAAACGGCTTCCGACGAACAATAGGTGCTTGCTGTGGAACACCTATCCCAAGTGGGAGTAGCCAGCTCAACAAAATGCCACACACCCAGGTGTAAGAAACAACATTGCCCAGGCATGGTCTAAGCCCCTCACCTCGTCCCTGTGCTTTGGGGAGCCGGAGGGACAGCCGAGGCCCACGGCCCTGAGACCCCTTTGCAAAAAGCGGGCTTCCCACGGAGAGAGTTTTCCTGAGGTGCAGACCCTATCCCAAGCGGTTGTGGCAAGGTAAAGCAAATGCCCTCCACTTCTCTGGAAGAAACCACAGTGCCCAGCCATGTTCTAAGCCCTCCCATCCTCCCTGGGCTTCTGGCAGCAGGAGTGAAAAGAGAGGAGCAGATCACTGGGACCCTTTTGACAAAAACCGGCTTCCCACGGGAAAGTCTTTCTCCACGTGCTGACATGCTCCCAGGGGCCTGTGGCAAAGGGAAGGAAATGCCATACACTGACCTGGAAGAGACCACACGGCCCAGGCACAGTCTGAACCCTTCCCTCAACCCGGCGGTTTTTCTAGCAGGAGTTCAACCCCAACGAACACAGCCCGGAGACCCCTGGGGCAAAAACGGCTTACGACGATCAATAGGTGCTTGCTGTGGAACACCTATCCCAAATGGTGGAAGCCAGCTCAACAAAATGCCACACACCCAGGTGTAACAAACTACCTTGCCCAGGCTTGGTCTAAGCCCCTCACCTCGTCCCTGTGCTTTGGGGAGCCGGAGGGACAGCAAAGGCCCACGACCCTGAGACCCCTTTGCAAAAAGCCGGCTTCCCTCGGAAACAGTTTGCCTGAGGTGCAGACCCTATCCCAAGTGGATGTGGCAAGGTAAAGCAAATGCCCTCCACTTCTCTGGAAGAAACCACAGTGCCCAGCCATATTCTAAGCCCTCCCATCCTCCCTGGGCTTCTGGCAGCAGGAGTGAAAAGAGAGGAGCAGAGCACTGGGACCCGTTTGACAAAAACCGGCTTCCCACGGGAAAGTCGTTCTCCACGTGAGACATGCTCCCAGGTGCCTGTGGCAAGGGGAAGGAAATGCCATACACTGACCTTGAAGAGACCACAGGGCCCAGGCACAGTCTGAACCCTTCCCTCAAACCGGCGGTTTTGCTAGCAGGAGTTCAACCCCAACGAACACAGCCCGGAGACCCCTGGGGCAAAAACGGCTTCCGACGAACAATAGGTGCTTGCTGTGGAACACCTATCCCAAGTGGGAGTAGCCAGCTCAACAAAATGCCACACACCCAGGTGTAAGAAACAACATTGCCCAGGCATGGTCTAAGCCCCTCACCTCGTCCCTGTGCTTTGGGGAGCCGGAGGGACAGCCGAGGCACACGGCCCTGAGACCCCTTTGCAAAAAGCCGGCTTCCCACGGAAAGAGTTTTCCTGAGGTGCAGACCCTATCCCAAGTGGTTGTGGCAAGGTAAAGCAAATGCCCTCCACTTCTCTGGAAGAAACCACAGTGCCCAACCATGTTCTAAGCCCTCCCATCCTCCCTGGGCTTCTGGCAGCAGGAGTGAAAAGAGAGGAGCAGAGCACGGGGACCCGTTTGACAAAACCCGGCTTCCCACGGGAAAGTCTTTCTCCACGTGCAGACATGCTCCCAGGTGCCTGTGGCAAGGGGAAGGAAATGCCATACACTGACCTGGAAGAGACCACAGGGCCCAATCACAGTCTGAACCCTTCCCTCAACCCGGCGGTTTTGCTAGCAGGAGTTCAACCCCAACGAACACAGCCCGGAGACCCCTGGGGCAAAAACGGCTTCCGACGAACAATAGGTGCTTGCTGTGGAACACCTATCCCAAGTGGGAGTAGCCAGCTCAACAAAATGCCACACACCCAGGTGTAAGAAACAACATTGCCCAGGCATGGTCTAAGACCCTCACCTCGTCCCTGTGCTTTGGGGAGCCGGAGGGACAGCCGAGGCCCACGGCCCTGAGACCCCTTTGCAAAAAGCGGGCTTCCCACGGAGAGAGTTTTCCTGAGGTGCAGACCCTATCCCAAGCGGTTGTGGCAAGGTAAAGCAAATGCCCTCCACTTCTCTAGAAGAAACCACAGTGCCCAGCCATGTTCTAAGCCCTCCCATCCTCCCTGGGCTTCTGGCAGCAGGAGTGAAAAGAGAGGAGCAGATCACTGGGACCCGTTTGGCAAAAACCGGCTTCCCACGGGAAAGTCTTTCTCCACGTGCTGACATGCTCCCAGGGGCCTGTGGCAAAGGGAAGGAAATGCCATACACTGACCTGGAAGAGACCACACGGCCCAGGCACAGTCTGAACCCTTCCCTCAACCCGGCGGTTTTGCTAGCAGGAGTTCAACCCCAACGAACACAGCCCGGAGACCCCTGGGGCAAAAACGGCTTACGACGATCAATAGGTGCTTGCTGTGGAACACCTATCCCAAATGGTGGAAGCCAGCTCAACAAAATGCCACACACCCAGGTGTAACAAACTACCTTGCCCAGGCTTGGTCTAAGCCCCTCACCTCGTCCCTGTGCTTTGGGTAGCCGGAGGGACAGCCGAGGCCCACGACCCTGAGACCCCTTTGCAAAAAGCCGGCTTCCCTCGGAAACAGTTTGCCTGAGGTGCAGACCCTATCCCAAGTGGATGTGGCAAGGTAAAGCAAATGCCCTCCACTTCTCTGGAAGAAACCACAGTGCCCAGCCATATTCTAAGCCCTCCCATCCTCCCTGGGCTTCTGGCAGCAGGAGTGAAAAGAGAGGAGCAGAGCACTGGGACCCGTTTGACAAAAACCGGCTTCCCACGGGAAAGTCTTTCTCCACGTGAGACATGCTCCCAGGTGCCTGTGGCAAGGGGAAGGAAATGCCATACACTGACCTTGAAGAGACCACAGGGCCCAGGCACAGTCTGAACCCTTCCCTCAACCCGGCGGTTTTGCTATCAGGAGTTCAACCCCAACGAACACAGCCCGGAGACCCCTGGGGCAAAAACGGCTTCCGACGAACAATAGGTGCTTGCTGTGGAACACCTATCCCAAGTGGGGGTAGCCAGCTCAACAAAATGCCACACACCCAGGTGTAAGAAACAACATTGCCCAGGCATGGTCTAAGCCCCTCACCTCGTCCCTGGGCTTTGGGGAGTCGGAGGGACAGCCGAGGCCCACGGCCCTGAGACCCCTTTGCAAAAAGCCGGCTTCCCACGGAGACAGTTTTCCTGAGGTTCAGACCCTATCCCAAGCGGTTGTGGCAAGGTAAAGCAAATGCCCTCCACTTCTCTGGAAGAAACCACAGTGCCCAGCCATGTTCTAAGCCCTCCCATCCTCCCTGGGCTTCTGGCAGCAGGAGTGAAAAGAGAGGAGCAGAGCACGGGGACCCGTTTGACAAAACCCGGCTTCCCACGGGAAAGTCTTTCTCCACGGGCAGACATGCTCCCAGGTGCCTGTGGCAAGGGGAAGGAAATGCCATACACTGACCTGGAAGAGACCACAGGGCCCAGGCACAGTCTGAACCCTTCCCTCAACCCGGCGGTTTTGCTAGGAGGAGTTCAACCCCAACGAACACAGCCCGGAGACCCCTGGGGCAAAAACGGCTTCCGACGAACAATAGGTGCTTGCTGTGGAACACCTATCCCAAGTGGGGGTAGCCAGCTCAACAAAATGCCACACACCCAGGTGTAAGAAACAACATTGCCCAGGCATGGTCTAAGCCCCTCACCTCGTCCCTGTGCTTTGGAGAGCCGGAGGGACAGCCGAGGCCCACGGCCCTGAGACCCCTTTGCAAAAAGCCGGCTTCCCACGGAAAGAGTTTTCCTGAGGTGCAGACCCTATCCCAAGTGGTTGTGGCAAGGTAAAGCAAATGCCCTCCACTTCTCTGGAAGAAACCACAGTGCCCAGCCATGTTCTAAGCCCTCCCATCCTCCCTGGGCTTCTGGCAGCAGGAGTGAAAAGAGAGGAGCAGAGCACTGGGACCCGTTTGACAAAAACCGGCTTCCCACAGGAAAGTCGTTCTCCACGTGCAGACATGCTCCCAGGTGCCTGTGGCAAGGGGAAGGAAATGCCATACACTGACCTGGAAGAGACCACAGGGCCCAGGCACAGTCTGAACCTTTCCCTCAACCCGGCGGTTTTGCTAGCAGGAGTTCAACCCCAACGAACACAGCCAGGAGACCCCTGGGGCAAAAACGGCTTCCGACGAACAATAGGTGCTTGCTGTGGAACACCTATCCCAAGTGGGGGTAGCCAGCTCAACAAAATGCCACACACCCAGGTGTAAGAAACAACATTGCCCAGGCTTGGTCTAAGCCCCTCACCTCGTCCCTGTGCTTTGGGGAGCCGGAGGGACAGCCGAGGCCCACGACCCTGAGACCCCTTTGCAAAAAGCCTGCTTCCCACGGAAACAGTTTTCCTGAGGTGCAGACCCTATCCCAAGTGGTTGTGGCAAGGTAAAGCAAATGTCCTCCACTTCTCTGGAAGAAACCACATTGCCCAACCATGTTCTAAGCCCTCCCATCCTCCCTGGGCTTCTGGCAGCAGGAATGAAAAGAGAGGAGCAGAGCACTGGGACCCGTTTGACAAAACCCGGCTTCCCACGGGAAAGTCTTTCTCCACGTGCAGACATGCTCCCAAGTGCCTGTGTCAAGGGGAAGGAAATGCCATACACTGACCTGGAAGAGACCACAGGGCCCAGGCACAGTCTGAACCCTTCCCTCAACCCGGCGGTTTTGCTAGCAGGAGTTCAACCCCAACGAACACAGCCCGGAGACCCCTGGGGCAAAAACGGCTTCCGACGAACAATAGGTGCTTGCTGTGGAACACCTATCCCAAGTGGGGGTAGCCAGCTCAACAAAATGCCACACACCCAGGTGTAAGAAACAACATTGCCCAGGCATGGTCTAAGCCCCTCACCTCGTCCCTGTGCTTTGGAGAGCCGGAGGGACACCCGAGGCCCACGGCCCTGAGACCCCTTTGCAAAAAGCCGGCTTCCCACGGAAAGAGTTTTCCTGAGGTGCAGACCCTATCCCAAGTGGTTGTGGCAAGGTAAAGCAAAAGCCCTCCACTTCTCTGGAAGAAACCACAGTGCCCAGCCATGTTCTAAGCCCTCCCATCCTCCCTTGGCTTCTGGCAGCAGGAGTGAAAAGAGAGGAGCAGAGCACTGGGACCCGTTTGACAAAAACCGGCTTCCCACGGGAAAGTCGTTCTCCACGTGCAGACATGCTCCCAGGTGCCTGTGGCAAGGGGAAGGAACTGCCATACACTGACCTGGAAGAGACCACAGGGCCCAGGCACAGTCTGAACCCTTCCCTCAAACCGGCGGTTTTGCTAGCAGGAGTTCAACCCCAACGAACACAGCCCGGAGACCCCTGGGGCAAAAAAGACTTCCGACGAACAATAGGTGCTTGCTGTGGAACACCTATCCCAAGTGGGGGTAGCCAGCTCAACAAAATGCCACACACCCAGGTGTAAGAAACAACATTGTCCAGGCATGGTCTAAGCCCCTCACCTCGTCCCTGTGCTTTGGGGAGCCGGAGGGACAGCCGAGGCCCACGGCCCTGAGACCCCTTTGCAAAAAGCCGGCTTCCCACGGAAAGAGTTTTCCTGAGGTGCAGACCCTATCCCAAGTGGTTGTGGCAAGGTAAAGCAAATGCCCTCCACTTCTCTGGAAGAAACCACAGTGCCCAGCCATGTTCTAAGCCCTCCCATCCTCCCTTGGCTTCTGGCAGCAGGAGTGAAAGG
Organism: Ursus arctos; assembly: GCF_023065955.2. NCBI lineage: Eukaryota > Metazoa > Chordata > Mammalia > Carnivora > Ursidae > Ursus > Ursus arctos. Next base: position 64,166,211 of record NW_026622819.1, read on the forward strand.
AGAGGAGTAGAGCACTGGGACCCGTTTGACAAAAACCGGCTTCCCACGGGAAAGTCGTTCTCCACGTGCAGACATGCTCCCAGGTGCCTGTGGCAAGGGGAAGGAACTGCCATACACTGACCTGGAAGAGACCATAGGGCCCAGGCACAGTCTGAACCCTTCGCTCAACCGGGCGGTTTTGCTAGCAGGAGTTCAACCCCAACGAACAAAGCCCGGAGACCCCTGGGGCAAAAACGGCTTCCGACGAACAATAGGTGCTTGCTGTGGAACACCTATCCCAAGTGGGGGTAGCCAGCTCAACAAAATGCCACACACCCAGGTGTAAGAAACAACATTGCCCAGGCATGGTCTAAGCCCCTCACCTCGTCCCTGTGCTTTGGGGAGCCGGAGGGACAGCCGAGGCACACGGCCCTGAGACCCCTTTGCAAAAAGCTGGCTTCCCACGGAGACAGTTTTCCTGAGGTGCAGACCCTATCCCAAGCGGTTGTGGCAAGGTAAAGCAAATGCCCTCCACTTCTCTGGAAGAAACCACAGTGCCCAGCCATGTTCTAAGCCCTCCATCCTCCCTGGGCTTCTGGCAGTAGGAGTGAAAAGAGAGGAGCAGAGCACGGGGACCCGTTTGACAAAACCCGGCTTCCCACGGGAAAGTCTTTCTCCACGTGCAGACATGCTCCCAGGTGCCTGGGGCAAGGGGAAGGAAATGCCATACACTGACCTGGAAGAGACCACAGGGCCCAGGCACAGTCTGAACACTTCCCTCAACTCGGCAGTTTTGCTAGCAGGAGTTCAACCCCAGCGAACATAACCCGGAGACCCCTGGGGCAAAAACGGCTTCCGACGAACAATAGGTGCTTGGTGTGGAACACCTATCCCAAGTGGGGGTAGCCAGCTCAACAAAATGCCACACACCCAGGTGTAAGAAACAACATTGCCCAGGCATGGTCTAAGCCCCTCACCTCGTCCCTGTGCTTTGGGGAGCCGGAGGGACACCCGAGGCCCACGGCCCTGAGACCCCTTTGCAAAAAGCCGGCTTCCCACGGAAAGAGTTTTCCTGAGGTGCAGACCCTATCCCAAGTGGTTGTGGCAAGGTAAAGCAAATGCCCTCCACTTCTCTGGAAGAAACCACAGTGCCCAGCCATGTTCTAAGCCCTCCCATCCTCCCTGGGCTTCTGGCAGCAGGAGTGAAAAGAGAGGAGCAGAGCACTGGGACCCGTTTGACAAAAACCGGCTTCCCACGGGAAAGTCGTTCTCCACGTGCAGACATGCTCCCAGGTGCCTGTGGCAAGGGGAAGGAAATGCCATACACTGACCTTGAAGAGACCACAGGGCCCAGGCACAGTCTGAACCCTTCCCTCAACCCGGCGGTTTTGCTAGCAGGAGTTCAACCCCAACGAACACAGCCCGGAGACCCCTGGGGCAAAAACGGCTTCCGACGAACAATAGGTGCTTGCTGTGGAACACCTATCCCAAGTGGGGGTAGCCAGCTCAACAAAATGCCACACACCCAGGTGTAAGAAACAACATTGCTCAGGCATGGTCTAAGCCCCTCACCTCGTCCCTGTGCTTTGGGGAGCCGGAGGGACACCCGAGGCCCACGGCCCTGAGACCCCTTTGCAAAAAGCCGGCTTCCCACGGAGACAGTTTTCCTGAGGTGCAGACCCTATCCCAAGTGGTTGTGGCAAGGTAAAGCAAATGCCCTCCACTTCTCTGGAAGAAACCACAGTGCCCAGCCATGTTCTAAGCCCTCCCATCCTCCCTGGGCTTCTGGCAGCAGGAGTGAAAAGAGAGGAGCAGAGCACTGGGACCCGTTTGACAAAAACCGGCTTCCCACGGGAAAGTCGTTCTCCACGTGCAGACATGCTCCCAGGTGCCTGTGGCAAGGGGAAGGAAATGCCATACACTGACCTGGAAGAGACCACAGGGCCCAGGCACAGTCTGAACCCTTCCCTCAACCCGGCGGTTTTGCTAGCAGGAGTTCAACCCCAACGAACACAGCCCGGAGACCCATGGGGCAAAAACGGCTTCCGACGAACAATAGGTGCTTGCTGTGGAAAACCTATTACAAGTGGGGGTAGCCAGCTCAACAAAATGCCACACACCCAGGTGTAAGAAACAACATTGCCCAGGCATGGTCTAAGCCCCTCACCTCGTCCCTGTGCTTTGGGGAGCCGGAGGGACAGCCGAGGCCCACGGCCCTGAGACCCCTTTGCAAAAAGCCGGCTTCCCACGGAGACAGTTTTCCTGAGGTGCAGACCCTATCCCAAGCGGTTGTGGCAAGGTAAAGCAAATGCCCTCCACTTCTCTGGAAGAAACCACAGTGCCCAGCCATGTTCTAAGCCCTCCCATCCTCCCTGGGCTTCTGGCAGTAGGAGTGAAAAGAGAGGAGCAGAGCACTGGGACCCGTTTGACAAAAACCGGCTTCCCACGGGAAAGTCGTTCTCCACGTGCAGACATGCTCCCAGGTGCCTGTGGCAAGGGGAAGGAACTGCCATACACTGACCTGGAAGAGACCACAGGGCCCAGGCACAGTCTGAACCCTTCCCTCAAACCGGCGGTTTTGCTAGCAGGAGTTCAACCCCAACGAACACAGCCCGGAGACCCCTGAGGCAAAAACGACTTCCGACGAACAATAGGTGCTTGCTGTGGAACACCTATCCCAAGTGGGGGTAGCCAGCTCAACAAAATGCCACACACCCAGGTGTAAGAAACAACATTGCCCAGGCATGGTCTAAGCCCCTCACCTCGGCCCTGTGCTTTGGGGAGCCGGAGGGACAGCCGAGGCCCACGGCCCTGAGACCCCTTTGCAAAAAGCCGGCTTCCCACGGAAAGAGTTTTCCTGAGGTGCAGACCCTATCCCAAGTGGTTGTGGCAAGGTAAAGCAAATGCCCTCCACTTCTCTGGAAGAAACCACAGTGCCCAGCCATGTTCTAAGCCCTCCCATCCTCCCTTGGCTTCTGGCAGCAGGAGTGAAGGAGAGGAGTAGAGCACTGGGACCCGTTTGACAAAAACCGGCTTCCCACGGGAAAGTCGTTCTCCACGTGCAGACATGCTCCCAGGTGCCTGTGGCAAGGGGAAGGAACTGCCATACACTGACCTGGAAGAGACCATAGGGCCCAGGCACAGTCTGAACCCTTCGCTCAACCGGGCGGTTTTGCTAGCAGGAGTTCAACCCCAACGAACAAAGCCCGGAGACCCCTGGGGCAAAAACGGCTTCCGACGAACAATAGGTGCTTGCTGTGGAACACCTATCCCAAGTGGGGGTAGCCAGCTCAACAAAATGCCACACACCCAGGTGTAAGAAACAACATTGCCCAGGCATGGTCTAAGCCCCTCACCTCGTCCCTGTGCTTTGGGGAGCCGGAGGGACAGCCGAGGCACACGGCCCTGAGACCCCTTTGCAAAAAGCTGGCTTCCCACGGAGACAGTTTTCCTGAGGTGCAGACCCTATCCCAAGCGGTTGTGGCAAGGTAAAGCAAATGCCCTCCACTTCTCTGGAAGAAACCACAGTGCCCAGCCATGTTCTAAGCCCTCCATCCTCCCTGGGCTTCTGGCAGTAGGAGTGAAAAGAGAGGAGCAGAGCACGGGGACCCGTTTGACAAAACCCGGCTTCCCACGGGAAAGTCTTTCTCCACGTGCAGACATGCTCCCAGGTGCCTGGGGCAAGGGGAAGGAAATGCCATACACTGACCTGGAAGAGACCACAGGGCCCAGGCACAGTCTGAACACTTCCCTCAACTCGGCAGTTTTGCTAGCAGGAGTTCAACCCCAGCGAACATAACCCGGAGACCCCTGGGGCAAAAACGGCTTCCGACGAACAATAGGTGCTTGCTGTGGAACACCTATCCCAAGTGGGGGTAGCCAGCTCAACAAAATGCCACACACCCAGGTGTAAGAAACAACATTGCCCAGGCATGGTCTAAGCCCCTCACCTCGTCCCTGTGCTTTGGGGAGCCGGAGGGACACCCGAGGCCCACGGCCCTGAGACCCCTTTGCAAAAAGCCGGCTTCCCACGGAAAGAGTTTTCCTGAGGTGCAGACCCTATCCCAAGTGGTTGTGGCAAGGTAAAGCAAATGCCCTCCACTTCTCTGGAAGAAACCACAGTGCCCAGCCATGTTCTAAGCCCTCCCATCCTCCCTGGGCTTCTGGCAGCAGGAGTGAAAAGAGAGGAGCAGAGCACTGGGACCCGTTTGACAAAAACCGGCTTCCCACGGGAAAGTCTTTCTCCACGTGCAGACATGCTCCCAGGTGCCTGTGGCAAGGGGAAGGAAATGCCATACACTGAATTGAAGAGACCACAGGACCCAGGCACAGTCTGAACCCTTCCCTCAACCCGGCGGTTTTGCTAGCAGGAGTTCAACCCCAACGAACACAGCCCGGAGACCCCTGGGGCAAAAACGGCTTCCGACGAACAATAGGTGCTTGCTGTGGAAAACCTATTACAAGTGGGGGTAGCCAGCTCAACAAAATGCCACACACCCAGGTGTAAGAAACAACATTGCCCAGGCATGGTCTAAGCCCCTCACCTCGTCCCTGTGCTTTGGGGAGCCGGAGGGACAGCCGAGGCCCACGGCCCTGAGACCCCTTTGCAAAAAGCCGGCTTCCCACGGAGACAGTTTTCCTGAGGTGCAGACCCTATCCCAAGCGGTTGTGGCAAGGTAAAGCAAATGCCCTCCACTTCTCTGGAAGAAACCACAGTGCCCAGCCATGTTCTAAGCCCTCCCATCCTCCCTGGGCTTCTGGCAGTAGGAGTGAAAAGAGAGGAGCAGAGCAATGGGACCCGTTTGACAAAAACCGGCTTCCCACGGGAAAGTCGTTCTCCACGTGCAGACATGCTCCCAGGTGCCTGTGGCAAGGGGAAGGAAATGCCATACACTGACCTGGAAGAGACCACAGGGCCCAGGCACAGTCTGAACCCTTCCCTCAACCCGGCGGTTTTGCTAGCAGGAGTTCAACCCCAACGAACACAGCCCGGAGACCCCTGGGGCAAAAACGGCTTCCGACGAACAATAGGTGCTTGCTGTGGAACACCTATCCCAAGTGGGGGTAGCCAGCTCAACAAAATGCCACACACCCAGGTGTAAGAAACAACATTGCCCAGGCAAGGTCTAAGCCCCTCACCTCGTCCCTGTGCTTTGGGGAGCCGGAGGGAGAGCCGAGGCCCACGGCCCTGAGACCCCTTTGCAAAAAGCCGGCTTCCCACGGAAAGAGTTTTCCTGAGGTGCAGACCCTATCCCAAGTGGTTGTGGCAAGGTAAAGCAAATGCCCTCCACTTCTCTGGAAGAAACCACAGTGCCCAGCCATGTTCTAAGCCCTCCCATCCTCCCTGGGCTTCTGGCAGCAGGAGTGAAAAGAGAGGAGCAGAGCACTGGGACCCGTTTGACAAAACCCGGCTTCCCACGGGAAAGTCTTTCTCCACGTGCAGACATGCTCCCAGGTGCCTGGGGCAAGGGGAAGGAAATGCCATACACTGACCTGGAAGAGACCACAGGGCCCAGGCACAGTCTGAACCCTTCCCTCAATCCGGCGGTTTTGCTAGCAGTTCAACCCCAACGAACACAGCCCGGAGACCCCTGGGGCAAAAACGGCTTCCGACGAACAATAGGTGCTTGCTGTGGAACACCTATCCCAAGTGGGGGTAGCCAGCTCAACAAAATGCCACACACCCAGGTGTAAGAAACAACATTGCCCAGGCATGGTCTAAGCCCCTCACCTCGTCCCTGTGCTTTGGGGAGCCGGAGGGACAGCCGAGGCCCACGGCCCTGAGACCCCTTTGCAAAAAGCCGGCTTCCCACGGAAAGAGTTTTCCTGAGGTGCAGACCCTATCCCAAGTGGTTGTGGCAAGGTAAAGCAAATGCCCTCCACTTCTCTGGAAGAAACCACAGTGCCCAGCCATGTTCTAAGCCCTCCCATCCTCCCTGGGCTTCTGGCAGCAGGAGTGAAAAGAGAGGAGCAGAGCACTGGGACCCGTTTGACAAAAACCGGCTTCCCACGGGAAAGTTCTCCACGTGCAGACATGCTCCCAGGTGCCTGTGGCAAGGGGAAGGAAATGCCATACACTGACCTGGAAGAGACCACAGGGCCCAGGCACAGTCTGAACCCTTCCCTCAACCCGGCGGTTTTGCTAGCAGGAGTTCAACCCCAACGAACACAGCCCGGAGACCCCTGGGGCAAAAACGGCTTCCGACGAACAATAGGTGCTTGCTGTGGAACACCTATCCCAAGTGGGGGTAGCCAGCTCAACAAAATGCCACACACCCAGGTGTAAGAAACAACATTGCCCAGGCATGGTCTAAGCCCCTCACCTCGTCCCTGTGCTTTGGGGAGCCGGAGGGACAGCCGAGGCCCACGGCCCTGAGACCCCTTTGCAAAAAGCCGGCTTCCCACGGAGACAGTTTTCCTGAGGTGCAGACCCTATCCCAAGCGGTTGTGGCAAGGTAAAGCAAATGCCCTCCACTTCTCTGGAAGAAACCACAGTGCCCAGCCATGTTCTAAGCCCTCCCATCCTCCCTGGGCTTCTGGCAGCAGGAGTGAAAAGAGAGGAGCAGAGCACTGGGTCCCGTTTGACAAAAACCGGCTTCCCACGGGAAAGTCTTTCTCCACGTGCAGACATGCTCCCAGGTGCCTGTGGCAAGGGGAAGGAAATGCCATACACTGACCTGGAAGAGACCACAGGGCCCAGGCACAGTCTGAACCCTTCCCTCAACCCGGCGGTTTTGCTAGCAGGAGTTCAACCCCAACGAACACAGCCCGGAGACCCCTGGGGCAAAAACGGCTTCCGACGAACAATAGGTGCTTGCTGTGGAACACCTATCCCAAGTGGGGGTAGCCAGCTCTACAAAATGCCACACACCCAGGTGTAAGAAACAACATTGCCCAGGCTTGGTCTAAGCCCCTCACCTCGTCCCTGTGCTTTGGGGAGCCGGAGGGACAGCCGAGGCCCACGACCCTGAGACCCCTTTGCAAAAAGCCGGCTTCCCACGGAAAGAGTTTTCCTGAGGTGCAGACCCTATCCCAAGTGGTTGTGGCAAGGTAAAGCAAATGCCCTCCACTTCTCTGGAAGAAACCACAGTGCCCAACCATGTTCTAAGCCCTCCCATCCTCCCTGGGCTTCTGGCAGCAGGAGTGAAAAGAGAGGAGCAGAGCACTGGGACCCGTTTGACAAAACCCGGCTTCCCAAGGGAAAGTCTTTCTCCACGTGCAGACATGCTCCCAAGTGCCTGTGTCAAGGGGAAGGAAATGCCATACACTGACCTGGAAGAGACCACAGCGCCCAGGCACAGTCTGAACCCTTCCCTCAACCCGGCGGTTTTGCTAGCAGGAGTTCAACCCCAACGAACACAGCCCGGAGACCCCTGGGGCAAAAACGGCTTCCGACGAACAATAGGTGCTTGCTGTGGAACACCTATCCCAAGTGGGGGTAGCCAGCTCAACAAAATGCCACACACCCAGGTGTAAGAAACAACATTGCCCAGGCAAGGTCTAAGCCCCTCACCTCGTCCCTGTGCTTTGGGGAGCCGGAGGGAGAGCCGAGGCCCACGGCCCTGAGACCCCTTTGCAAAAAGCCGGCTTCCCACGGAAAGAGTTTTCCTGAGGTGCAGACCCTATCCCAAGTGGTTGTGGCAAGGTAAAGCAAATGCCCTCCACTTCTCTGGAAGAAACCACAGTGCCCAGCCATGTTCTAAGCCCTCCCATCCTCCCTGGGCTTCTGGCAGCAGGAGTGAAAAGAGAGGAGCAGAGCACTGGGACCCGTTTGACAAAACCCGGCTTCCCACGGGAAAGTCTTTCTCCACGTGCAGACATGCTCCCAGGTGCCTGGGGCAAGGGGAAGGAAATGCCATACACTGACCTGGAAGAGACCACAGGGCCCAGGCACAGTCTGAACCCTTCCCTCAATCCGGCGGTTTTGCTAGCAGTTCAACCCCAACGAACACAGCCCGGAGACCCCTGGGGCAAAAACGGCTTCCGACGAACAATAGGTGCTTGCTGTGGAACACCTATCCCAAGTGGGGGTAGCCAGCTCAACAAAATGCCACACACCCAGGTGTAAGAAACAACATTGCCCAGGCATGGTCTAAGCCCCTCACCTCGTCCCTGTGCTTTGGGGAGCCGGAGGGACACCCGAGGCCCACGGCCCTGAGACCCCTTTGCAAAAAGCCGGCTTCCCACGGAAAGAGTTTTCCTGAGGTGCAGACCCTATCCCAAGTGGATGTGGCAAGGTAAAGCAAATGCCCTCCACTTCTCTGGAAGAAACCACAGTGCCCAGCCATGTTCTAAGCCCTCCCATCCTCCCTGGGCTTCTGGCAGCAGGAGTGAAAAGAGAGGAGCAGAGCCCTGGGACACGTTTGAAAAAAACCGGCTTCCCACGGGAAAGTCGTTCTCCACTTGCAGACATGCTCCCAGGTGCCTGTGGTAAGGGGAAGGAACTGCCATACACTGACCTGGAAGAGACCACAGGGCCCAGGCACAGTCTGAACCCTTCCCTCAACCCGGCGGTTTTGCTAGCAGGAGTTCAACCCCAACGAACAGAGCCCGGAGAACCCTGGGGCAAAAACAGCTTCCGACGAACAATAGGTGCTTGCTGTGGAACACCTATCCCAAGTGGGGGTAGCCAGCTCAACAAAATGCCACACACCCAGGTGTAAGAAACAACATTGCCCAGGCATGGTTTAAGCCCCTCACCTCGTCCCTGTGCTTTGGGGAGCCGGAGGGACAGCCGAGGCACACGGCCCTGAGACCCCTTTGCAAAAAGCTGGCTTCCCACGGAGACAGTTTTCCTGAGGTGCAGACCCTATCCCAAGCGGTTGTGGCAAGGTAAAGCAAATGCCCTCCACTTCTCTGGAAGAAACCACAGTGCCCAGCCATGTTCTAAGCCCTCCCATCCTCCCTGGGCTTCTGGCAGTAGGAGTGAAAAGAGAGGAGCAGAGCACAGGGACCCCTTTGACAAAAACCGGCTTCCCACGGGAAAGTCTTTCTCCACGTGCAGACATGCTCCCAGGTGCCTGGGGCAAGGGGAAGGAAATGCCATACACTGACCTGGAAGAGACCACAGGGCCCAGGCACAGTCTGAACACTTCCCTCAACTCGGCAGTTTTGCTAGCAGGAGTTCAAACCCAGCGAACATAGCCCGGAGACCCCTGGAGCAAAAACAGCTTCCGACGAACAATAGGTGCTTGCTGTGGAACACCTATCCCAAGTGGGGGTAGCCAGCTCAAAAAATGCCACACACCCAGGTGTAAGAAACAACATTGCCCAGGCATGGTCTAAGCCCCTCACCTCGTCCCTGTGCTTTGGGGAGCCGGAGGGACACCCGAGGCCCACTGCCCTGAGACCCCTTTGCAAAAAGCCGGCTTCCCACGGAAAGAGTTTTCCTGAGGTGCAGACCCTATCCCAAGTGGTTGTGGCAAGGTAAAGCAAATGCCCTCCACTTCTCTGGAAGAAACCACAGTGCCCAGCCATGTTCTAAGCCCTCCCATCCTCCCTGGGCTTCTGGCAGCAGGAGTGAAAAGAGAGGAGCAGAGCACTGGGACCCGTTTGACAAAAACCGGCTTCCCACGGGAAAGTCGTTCTCCACGTGCAGACATGCTCCCAGGTGCCTGTGGCAAGGGGAAGGAAATGCCATACACTGACCTGGAAGAGACCACAGGGCCCAGGCACAGTCTGAACCCTTCCCTCAACCCGGCGGTTTTGCTAGCAGGAGTTCAACCCCAACGAACACAGCCCGGAGACCACTGGGGCAAAAACGGCTTCCGACGAACAATAGGTGCTTGCTGTGGAACACCTATCCCAAGTGGGGGTAGCCAGCTCAACAAAATGCCACACACCCAGGTGTAAGAAACAACATTGCCAAGGCAAGGTCTAAGCCCCTCACCTCGTCCCTGTGCTTTGGGGAGCCGGAGGGACAGCCGAGGCCCACGGCCCTGAGACCCCTTTGCAAAAAGCCGGCTTCCCACGGAGACAGTTTTCCTGAGGTGCAGACCCTATCCCAAGCGGTTGTGGCAAGGTAAAGCAAATGCCCTCCACTTCTCTGGAAGAAACCACAGTGCCCAGCCATGTTCTAAGCCCTCCCATCCTCCCTGGGCTTCTGGCAGCAGGAGTGAAAAGAGAGGAGCAGAGCACTGGGACCCGTTTGACAAAAACCGGCTTCCCACGGGAAAGTCGTTCTCCACGTGCAGACATGCTCCCAGGTGCCTGTGGCAAGGGGAAGGAAATGCCATACACTGACCTGGAAGAGACCACAGGGCCCAGGCACAGTCTGAACCCTTCCCTCAACCCGGCGGTTTTGCTAGCAGGAGTTCAACCCCAATGAACACAGCCCGGAGACCCCTGGGGCAAAAACGGCTTCCGACGAACAATAGGTGCTTGCTGTGGAACACCTATCCCAAGTGGGGGTAGCCAGCTCAACAAAATGCCACACACCCAGGTGTAAGAAACAACATTGCCCAGGCATGGTCTAAGCCCCTCACCTCGTCCCTGTGCTTTGGGGAGCCGGAGGGACAGCCGAGGCCCACGGCCCTGAGACCCCTTTGCAAAAAGCCGGCTTCCCACGGAGACAGTTTTCCTGAGGTGCAGACCCTATCCCAAGCGGTTGTGGCAAGGTAAAGCAAATGCCCTCCACTTCTCTGGAAGAAACCACAGTGCCCAGCCATGTTCTAAGCCCTCCCATCCTCCCTGGGCTTCTGGCAGCAGGAGTGAAAAGAGAGGAGCAGAGCACTGGGACCCGTTTGACAAAAACCGGCTTCCCACGGGAAAGTCTTTCTCCACGTGCAGACATGCTCCCAGGTGCCTGTGGCAAGGGGAAGGAAATGCCATACACTGACCTGGAAGAGACCACAGGGCCCAGGCACAGTCTGAACCCTTCCCTCAACCCGGCGGTTTTGCTAGCAGGAGTTCAACCCCAACGAACACAGCCCGGAGACCCCTGGGGCAAAAACGGCTTCCGACGAACAATAGGTGCTTGCTGTGGAACACCTATCCCAAGTGGGGGTAGCCAGCTCTACAAAATGCCACACACCCAGGTGTAAGAAACAACATTGCCCAAGCTTGGTCTAAGCCCCTCACCTCGTCCCTGTGCTTTGGGGAGCCGGAGGGACAGCCGAGGCCCACGACCCTGAGACCCCTTTGCAAAAAGCCAGCTTCCCACGGAAAGAGTTTTCCTGAGGTGCAGACCCTATCCCAAGTGGTTGTGGCAAGGTAAAGCAAATGCCCTCCACTTCTCTGGAAGAAACCACAGTGCCCAACCATGTTCTAAGCCCTCCCATCCTCCCTGGGCTTCTGGCAGCAGGAGTGAAAAGAGAGGAGCAGAGCACTGGGACCCGTTTGACAAAACCCGGCTTCCCAAGGGAAAGTCTTTCTCCACGTGCAGACATGCTCCCAAGTGCCTGTGTCAAGGGGAAGGAAATGCCATACACTGACCTGGAAGAGACCACAGCGCCCAGGCACAGTCTGAACCCTTCCCTCAACCCGGCGGTTTTGCTAGCAGGAGTTCAACCCCAACGAACACAGCCCGGAGACCCCTGGGGCAAAAACGGCTTCCGACGAACAATAGGTGCTTGCTGTGGAACACCTATCCCAAGTGGGGGTAGCCAGCTCAACAAAATGCCACACACCCAGGTGTAAGAAACAACATTGCCCAGGCATGGTCTAAGCCCCTCACCTCGTCCCTGTGCTTTGGGGAGCCGGAGGGACAGCCGAGGCCCACGGCCCTGAGACCCCTTTGCAAAAAGCCGGCTTCCCACGGAAAGAGTTTTCCTGAGGTGCAGACCCTATCCCAAGTGGTTGTGGCAAGGTAAAGCAAATGCCCTCCACTTCTCTGGAAGAAACCACAGTGCCCAGCCATGTTCTAAGCCCTCCCATCCTCCCTGGGCTTCTGGCAGCAGGAGTGAAAAGAGAGGAGCAGAGCACTGGGACCCGTTTGACAAAAACCGGCTTCCCACGGGAAAGTCGTTCTCCACGTGCAGACATGCTCCCAGGTGCCTGTGGCAAGGGGAAGGAAATGCCATACACTGACCTGGAAGAGACCACAGGGCCCAGGCACAGTCTGAACCCTTCCCTCAACCCGGCGGTTTTGCTAGCAGGAGTTCAACCCCAACGAACACAGCCCGGAGACCCCTGGGGCAAAAACGGCTTCCGACGAACAATAGGTGCTTGCTGTGGAACACCTATCCCAAGTGGGGGTAGCCAGCTCAACAAAATGCCACACACCCAGGTGTAAGAAACAACATTGCCCAGGCATGGTCTAAGCCCCTCACCTCGTCCCTGTGCTTTGGGGAGCCGGAGGGACAGCCGAGGCCCACGGCCCTGAGACCCCTTTGCAAAAAGCCGGCTTCCCACGGAGACAGTTTTCCTGAGGTGCAGACCCTATCCCAAGCGGTTGTGGCAAGGTAAAGCAAATGCCCTCCACTTCTCTGGAAGAAACCACAGTGCCCAGCCATGTTCTAAGCCCTCCCATCCTCCCTGGGCTTCTGGCAGCAGGAGTGAAAAGAGAGGAGCAGAGCACTGGGACCCGTTTGACAAAAACCGGCTTCCCACGGGAAAGTCTTTCTCCACGTGCAGACATGCTCCCAGGTGCCTGTGGCAAGGGGAAGGAAATGCCATACACTGACCTGGAAGAGACCACAGGGCCCAGGCACAGTCTGAACCCTTCCCTCAACCCGGCGGTTTTGCTAGCAGGAGTTCAACCCCAACGAACACAGCCCGGAGACCCCTGGGGCAAAAACGGCTTCCGACGAACAATAGGTGCTTGCTGTGGAACACCTATCCCAAGTGGGGGTAGCCAGCTCTACAAAATGCCACACACCCAGGTGTAAGAAACAACATTGCCCAGGCTTGGTCTAAGCCCCTCACCTCGTCCCTGTGCTTTGGGGAGCCGGAGGGACAGCCGAGGCCCACGACCCTGAGACCCCTTTGCAAAAAGCCGGCTTCCCACGGAAAGAGTTTTCCTGAGGTGCAGACCCTATCCCAAGTGGTTGTGGCAAGGTAAAGCAAATGCCCTCCACTTCTCTGGAAGAAACCACAGTGCCCAACCATGTTCTAAGCCCTCCCATCCTCCCTGGGCTTCTGGCAGCAGGAGTGAAAAGAGAGGAGCAGAGCACTGGGACCCGTTTGACAAAACCCGGCTTCCCAAGGGAAAGTCTTTCTCCACGTGCAGACATGCTCCCAAGTGCCTGTGTCAAGGGGAAGGAAATGCCATACACTGACCTGGAAGAGACCACAGCGCCCAGGCACAGTCTGAACCCTTCCCTCAACCCGGCGGTTTTGCTAGCAGGAGTTCAACCCCAACGAACACAGCCCGGAGACCCCTGGGGCAAAAACGGCTTCCGACGAACAATAGGTGCTTGCTGTGGAACACCTATCCCAAGTGGGGGTAGCCAGCTCAACAAAATGCCACACACCCAGGTGTAAGAAACAACATTGCCCAGGCAAGGTCTAAGCCCCTCACCTCGTCCCTGTGCTTTGGGGAGCCGGAGGGACAGCCGAGGCCCACGGCCCTGAGACCCCTTTGCAAAAAGCCGGCTTCCCACGGAAAGAGTTTTCCTGAGGTGCAGACCCTATCCCAAGTGGTTGTGGCAAGGTAAAGCAAATGCCCTCCACTTCTCTGGAAGAAACCACAGTGCCCAGCCATGTTCTAAGCCCTCCCATCCTCCCTGGGCTTCTGGCAGCAGGAGTGAAAAGAGAGGAGCAGAGCACTGGGACCCGTTTGACAAAACCCGGCTTCCCACGGGAAAGTCTTTCTCCACGTGCAGACATGCTCCCAGGTGCCTGGGGCAAGGGGAAGGAAATGCCATACACTGACCTGGAAGAGACCACAGGGCCCAGGCACAGTCTGAACCCTTCCCTCAATCCGGCGGTTTTGCTAGCAGTTCAACCCCAACGAACACAGCCCGGAGACCCCTGGGGCAAAAACGGCTTCCGACGAACAATAGGTGCTTGCTGTGGAACACCTATCCCAAGTGGGGGTAGCCAGCTCAACAAAATGCCACACACCCAGGTGTAAGAAACAACATTGCCCAGGCATGGTCTAAGCCCCTCACCTCGTCCCTGTGCTTTGGGGAGCCGGAGGGACAGCCGAGGCCCACGGCCCTGAGACCCCTTTGCAAAAAGCCGGCTTCCCACGGAAAGAGTTTTCCTGAGGTGCAGACCCTATCCCAAGTGGTTGTGGCAAGGTAAAGCAAATGCCCTCCACTTCTCTGGAAGAAACCACAGTGCCCAGCCATGTTCTAAGCCCTCCCATCCTCCCTGGGCTTCTGGCAGCAGGAGTGAAAAGAGAGGAGCAGAGCACTGGGACCCGTTTGACAAAAACCGGCTTCCCACGGGAAAGTCGTTCTCCACGTGCAGACATGCTCCCAGGTGCCTGTGGCAAGGGGAAGGAAATGCCATACACTGACCTGGAAGAGACCACAGGGCCCAGGCACAGTCTGAACCCTTCCCTCAACCCGGCGGTTTTGCTAGCAGGAGTTCAACCCCAACGAACACAGCCCGGAGACCCCTGGGGCAAAAACGGCTTCCGACGAACAATAGGTGCTTGCTGTGGAACCCCTATCCCAAGTGGGGGTAGCCAGCTCAACAAAATGCCACACACCCAGGTGTAAGAAACAACATTGCCCAGGCATGGTCTAAGCCCCTCACCTCGTCCCTGTGCTTTGGGGAGCCGGAGGGACAGCCGAGGCCCACGGCCATGAGACCCCTTTGCAAAAAGCCGGCTTCCCACGGAGACAGTTTTCCTGAGGTGCAGACCCTATCCCAAGCGGTTGTGGCAAGATAAAGCAAATGCCCTCCACTTCTCTGGAAGAAACCACAGTGCCCAGCCATGTTCTAAGCCCTCCCATACTCCCTGGGCTTCTGGCAGCAGGAGTGAAAAGAGAGGAGCAGAGCACTGGGACCCGTTTGACAAAAACCGGCTTCCCACGGGAAAGTCTTTCTCCACGTGCAGACATGCTCCCAGGTGCCTGTGGCAAGGGGAAGGAAATGCCATACACTGACCTGGAAGAGACCACAGGGCCCAGGCACAGTCTGAACCCTTCCTCAACCCGGCGGTTTTGCTAGCAGGAGTTCAACCCCAACGAACACAGCCCGGAGACCCCTGGGGCAAAAACGGCTTCCGACGAACAATAGGTGCTTGCTGTGGAACACCTATCCCAAGTGGGGGTAGCCAGCTCAACAAAATGCCACACACCCAGGTGTAAGAAACAACATTGCCCAGGCTTGGTCTAAGCCCCTCACCTCGTCCCTGTGCTTTGGGGAGCCGGAGGGACAGCCGAGGCCCACGACCCTGAGACCCCTTTGCAAAAAGCCGGCTTCCCACGGAAACAGTTTTCCTGAGGTGCAGACCCTATCCCAAGTGGTTGTGGCAAGGTAAAGCAAATGCCCTCCACTTCTCTGGAAGAAACCACAGTGCCCAACCATGTTCTAAGCCCTCCCATCCTCCCTGGGCTTCTGGCAGCAGGAGTGAAAAGAGAGGAGCAGAGCACTGGGACCCGTTTGACAAAACCCGGCTTCCCAAGGGAAAGTCTTTCTCCACGTGCAGACATGCTCCCAAGTGCCTGTGTCAAGGGGAAGGAAATGCCATACACTGACCTGGAAGAGACCACAGCGCCCAGGCACAGTCTGAACCCTTCCCTCAACCCGGCGGTTTTGCTAGCAGGAGTTCAACCCCAACGAACACAGCCCGGAGACCCCTGGGGCAAAAACGGCTTCCGACGAACAATAGGTGCTTGCTGTGGAACACCTATCCCAAGTGGGGGTAGCCAGCTCAACAAAATGCCACACACCCAGGTGTAAGAAACAACATTGCCCAGGCAAGGTCTAAGCCCCTCACCTCGTCCCTGTGCTTTGGGGAGCCGGAGGGAGAGCCGAGGCCCACGGCCCTGAGACCCCTTTGCAAAAAGCCGGCTTCCCACGGAAAGAGTTTTCCTGAGGTGCAGACCCTATCCCAAGTGGTTGTGGCAAGGTAAAGCAAATGCCCTCCACTTCTCTGGAAGAAACCACAGTGCCCAGCCATGTTCTAAGCCCTCCCATCCTCCCTGGGCTTCTGGCAGCAGGAGTGAAAAGAGAGGAGCAGAGCACTGGGACCCGTTTGACAAAACCCGGCTTCCCACGGGAAAGTCTTTCTCCACGTGCAGACATGCTCCCAGGTGCCTGGGGCAAGGGGAAGGAAATGCCATACACTGACCTGGAAGAGACCACAGGGCCCAGGCACAGTCTGAACCCTTCCCTCAATCCGGCGGTTTTGCTAGCAGTTCAACCCCAACGAACACAGCCCGGAGACCCCTGGGGCAAAAACGGCTTCCGACGAACAATAGGTGCTTGCTGTGGAACACCTATCCCAAGTGGGGGTAGCCAGCTCAACAAAATGCCACACACCCAGGTGTAAGAAACAACATTGCCCAGGCATGGTCTAAGCCCCTCACCTCGTCCCTGTGCTTTGGGGAGCCGGAGGGACAGCCGAGGCCCACGACCCTCAGACCCCTTTGCAAAAAGCCGGCTTCCCACGGAAAGAGTTTTCCTGAGGTGCAGACCCTATCCCAAGTGGTTGTGGCAAGGTAAAGCAAATGCCCTCCACTTCTCTGGAAGAAACCACAGTGCCCAGCCATGTTCTAAGCCCTCCCATCCTCCCTGGGCTTCTGGCAGCAGGAGTGAAAAGAGAGGAGCAGAGCACTGGGACCCGTTTGACAAAAACCGGCTTCCCACGGGAAAGTCGTTCTCCACGTGCAGACATGCTCCCAGGTGCCTGTGGCAAGGGGAAGGAAATGCCATACACTGACCTGGAAGAGACCACAGGGCCCAGGCACAGTCTGAACCCTTCCCTCAACCCGGCGGTTTTGCTAGCAGGAGTTCAACCCCAACGAACACAGCCCGGAGACCCCTGGGGCAAAAACGGCTTCCGACGAACAATAGGTGCTTGCTGTGGAACACCTATCCCAAGTGGGGGTAGCCAGCTCAACAAAATGCCACACACCCAGGTGTAAGAAACAACATTGCCCAGGCATGGTCTAAGCCCCTCACCTCGTCCCTGTGCTTTGGGGAGCCGGAGGGACAGCCGAGGCCCACGGCCCTGAGACCCCTTTGCAAAAAGCCGGCTTCCCACGGAGACAGTTTTCCTGAGGTGCAGACCCTATCCCAAGCGGTTGTGGCAAGGTAAAGCAAATGCCCTCCACTTCTCTGGAAGAAACCACAGTGCCCAGCCATGTTCTAAGCCCTCCCATCCTCCCTGGGCTTCTGGCAGCAGGAGTGAAAAGAGAGGAGCAGAGCACTGGGACCCGTTTGACAAAAACCGGCTTCCCACGGGAAAGTCTTTCTCCACGTGCAGACATGCTCCCAGGTGCCTGTGGCAAGGGGAAGGAAATGCCATACACTGACCTGGAAGAGACCACAGGGCCCAGGCACAGTCTGAACCCTTCCCTCAACCCGGCGGTTTTGCTAGCAGGAGTTCAACCCCAACGAACACAGCCCGGAGACCCCTGGGGCAAAAACGGCTTCCGACGAACAATAGGTGCTTGCTGTGGAACACCTATCCCAAGTGGGGGTAGCCAGCTCAACAAAATGCCACACACCCAGGTGTAAGAAACAACATTGCCCAGGCTTGGTCTAAGCCCCTCACCTCGTCCCTGTGCTTTGGGGAGCCGGAGGGACAGCCGAGGCCCACGACCCTGAGACCCCTTTGCAAAAAGCCGGCTTCCCACGGAAAGAGTTTTCCTGAGGTGCAGACCCTATCCCAAGTGGTTGTGGCAAGGTAAAGCAAATGCCCTCCACTTCTCTGGAAGAAACCACAGTGCCCAACCATGTTCTAAGCCCTCCCATCCTCCCTGGGCTTCTGGCAGCAGGAGTGAAAAGAGAGGAGCAGAGCACTGGGACCCGTTTGACAAAACCCGGCTTCCCACGGGAAAGTCTTTCTCCACGTGCAGACATGCTCCCAGGTGCCTGGGGCAAGGGGAAGGAAATGCCATACACTGACCTGGAAGAGACCACAGGGCCCAGGCACAGTCTGAACCCTTCCCTCAATCCGGCGGTTTTGCTAGCAGTTCAACCCCAACGAACACAGCCCGGAGACCCCTGGGGCAAAAACGGCTTCCGACGAACAATAGGTGCTTGCTGTGGAACACCTATCCCAAGTCGGGGTAGTCAGCTCAACAAAATGCCACACACCCAGGTGTAAGAAACAACATTGCCCAGGCATGGTCTAAGCCCCTCACCTCGTCCCTGTGCTTTGGGGAGCCGGAGGGACAGCCGAGGCACACGGCCCTGAGACCCCTTTGCAAAAAGCTGGCTTCCCACGGAGACAGTTTATCTGAGGTGCAGACCCTATCCCAAGCGGTTGTGGCAAGGTAAAGCAAATGCCCTCCACTTCTCTGGAAGAAACCACAGTGCCCAGCCATGTTCTAAGCCCTCCCATCCTCCCTGGGCTTCTGGCAGTAGGAGTGAAAAGAGAGGAGCAGAGCACGGGGACCCGTTTGACAAAAACCGGCTTCCCACGGGAAAGTCTTTCTCCACGTGCAGACATGCTCCCAGGTACCTGGGGCAAGGGGAAGGAAATGCCATACACTGACCTGGAAGAGACCACAGGGCCCAGGCACAGTCTGAACACTTCCCTCAGTTCGGCAGTTTTGCTAGCAGGAGTTCAACCCCAGCGAACATAGCCCGGAGACCCTGGGGCAAAAACAGCTTCCGACGAACAATAGGTGCTTGCTGTGGAACACCTATCCCAAGTGGGGGTAGCCAGCTCAACAAAATGCCACACACCCAGGTGTAAGAAACAACATTGCCCAGGCATGGTCTAAGCCCCTCACCTCGTCCCTGTGCTTTGGGGAGCCGGAGGGACAGCCGAGGCCCACGGCCCTGAGACCCCTTTGCAAAGAGCCGGCTTCCCACGGAAAGAGTTTTCCTGAGGTGCAGACCCTATCCCAAGTGGTTGTGGCAAGGTAAAGCAAATGCCCTCCACTTCTCTGGAAGAAACCACAGTGCCCTGCCATGTTCTAAGCCCTCCCATCCTCCCTGGGCTTCTGGCAGCAGGAGTGAAAAGAGAGGAGCAGAGCACTGGGACCCGTTTGACAAAAACCGGCTTCCCACGGGAAAGTCGTTCTCCACGTGCAGACATGTTCCCAGGTGCCTGTGGCAAGGGGAAGGAAATGCCATACACTGACCTGGAAGAGACCACAGGGCCCAGGCACAGTCTGAACCCTTCCCTCAACCCGGCGGTTTTGCTAGCAGGAGTTCAACCCCAACGAACACAGCCCGGAGACCCCTGGGGCAAAAACGGCTTCCGACGAACAATAGGTGCTTGCTGTGGAACACCTATCCCAAGTGGGGGTAGCCAGCTCAACAAAATGCCACACACCCAGGTGTAAGAAATAACATTGCCCAGGCAAGGTCTAAGCCCCTCACCTCGTCCTTGTGCTTTGGGGAGCCGGAGGGACAGCCGAGGCCCACGGCCCTGAGACCCCTTTGCAAAAAGCCGACTTCCCACGGAGACAGTTTTCCTGAGGTGCAGACCCTATCCCAAGCGGTTGTGGCAAGGTAAAGCAAATGCCCTCCACTTCTCTGGAAGAAACCACAGTGCCCAACCATGTTCTAAGCCCTCCCATCCTCCCTGGGCTTCTGGCAGCAGGAGTGAAAAGAGAGGAGCAGAGCACTGGGGCCCGTTTGACAAAACCCGGCTTCCCACGGGAAAGTCTTTCTCCACCTGCAGACATGCTCCCAGGTGCCTGTGGCAAGGGGAAGGAAATGCCATACACTGACCTGGAAGAGACCACAGGGCCCAGGCACAGTCTGAACCCTTCCCTCAACCCGGCGGTTTTGCTAGCAGGAGTTCAACCCCAACGAACACAGCCCGGAGACCCCTGGGGCAAAAACGGCTTCCGACGAACAATAGGTGCTTGCTGTGGAACACCTATCCCAAGTGGGAGTAGCCAGCTCAACAAAATGCCACACACCCAGGTGTAAGAAACAACATTGCCCAGGCATGGTCTAAGCCCCTCACCTCGTCCCTGTGCTTTGGGGAGCCGGAGGGACAGCCGAGGCCCACGGCCCTGAGACCCCTTTGCAAAAAGCCGGCTTCCCACGGAAAGAGTTTTCCTGAGGTGCAGACCCTATCCCAAGTGGTTGTGGCAAGGTAAAGCAAATGCCCTCCACTTCTCTGGAAGAAACCACAGTGCCCAGCCATGTTCTAAGCCCTCCCATCCTCCCTGGGCTTCTGGCAGCAGGAGTGAAAAGAGAGGAGCAGAGCACTGGGACCCGTTTGACAAAAACCGGCTTCCCACGGGAAAGTCGTTCTCCACGTGCAGACATGCTCCCAGGTGCCTGTGGCAAGGGGAAGGAAATGCCATACACTGACCTGGAAGAGACCACAGGGCCCAGGCACAGTCTGAACCCTTCGCTCAACCGGGCGGTTTTGCTAGGAGGAGTTCAACCCCAACGAACACAGCCCGGAGACCCCTGGGGCAAAAACGGCTTCCGACGAACAATAGGTGCTTGCTGTGGAACACCTATCCCAAGTGGGGGTAGCCAGCTCAACAAAATGCCACACACCCAGGTGTAAGAAACAACATTGCCCAGGCTTGGTCTAAGCCCCTCACCTCGTCCCTGTGCTTTGGGGAGCCGGAGGGACAGCCGAGGCCCACGACCCTGAGACCCCTTTGCAAAAAGCCGGCTTCCCACGGAAACAGTTTTCCTGAGGTGCAGACCCTATCCCAAGTGGTTGTGGCAAGGTAAAGCAAATGCCCTCCACTTCTCTGGAAGAAACCACAGTGCCCAACCATGTTCTAAGCCCTCCCATCCTCCCTGGGCTTCTGGCAGCAGGAATGAAAAGAGAGGAGCAGAGCACTGGGACCCGTTTGACAAAACCCGGCTTCCCACGGGAAAGTCTTTCTCCACGTGCAGACATGCTCCCAAGTGCCTGTGTCAAGGGGAAGGAAATGCCATACACTGACCTGGAAGAGACCACAGGGCCCAGGCACAGTCTGAACCCTTCCCTCAACCCGGCGGTTTTGCTAGCAGGAGTTCAACCCCAACGAACACAGCCTGGAGACCCCTGGGGCAAAAACGGCTTCCGACGAACAATAGGTGCTTGCTGTGGAACACCTATCCCAAGTGGGGGTAGCCAGCTCAACAAAATGCCACACACCCAGGTGTAAGAAACAACATTGCCCAGGCATGGTCTAAGCCCCTCACCTCGTCCCTGTGCTTTGGAGAGCCGGAGGGACACCCGAGGCCCACGGCCCTGAGACCCCTTTGCAAAAAGCCGGCTTCCCACGGAAAGAGTTTTCCTGAGGTGCAGACCCTATCCCAAGTGGTTGTGGCAAGGTAAAGCAAATGCCCTCCACTTCTCTGGAAGAAACCACAGTGCCCAGCCATGTTCTAAGACCTCCCATCCTCCCTTGGCTTCTGGCAGCAGGAGTGAAAAGAGAGGAGCAGAGCACTGGGACCCGTTTGACAAAAACCGGCTTCCCACGGGAAAGTCGTTCTCCACGTGCAGACATGCTCCCAGGTGCCTGTGGCAAGGGGAAGAAACTGCCATACACTGACCTGGAAGAGACCACAGGGCCCAGGCACAGTCTGAACCCTTCCCTCAAACCGGCGGTTTTGCTAGCAGGAGTTCAACCCCAACGAACACAGCCCGGAGACCCCTGGGGCAAAAACGACTTCCGACGAACAATAGGTGCTTGCTGTGGAACACCTATCCCAAGTGGGGGTAGCCAGCTCAACAAAATGCCACACACCCAGGTGTAAGAAACAACATTGCCCAGGCATGGTCTAAGCCCCTCACCTCGTCCCTGTGCTTTGGGGAGCCGGAGGGACAGCCGAGGCACACGGCCCTGAGACCCCTTTGCAAAAAGCTGGCTTCCCACGGAGACAGTTTTCCTGAGGTGCAGACCCTATCCCAAGCGGTTGTGGCAAGGTAAAGCAAATGCCCTCCACTTCTCTGGAAGAAACCACAGTGCCCAACCATGTTCTAAGCCCTCCCATCCTCCCTGGGCTTCTGGCAGCAGGAATGAAAAGAGAGGAGCAGAGCACTGGGACCCGTTTGACAAAACCCGGCTTCCCACGGGAAAGTCTTTCTCCACGTGCAGACATGCTCCCAAGTGCCTGTGTCAAGGGGTAGGAAATGCCATACACTGACCTGGAAGAGACCACAGGGCCCAGGCACAGTCTGAACCCTTCCCTCAACCCGGCGGTTTTGCTAGCAGGAGTTCAACCCCAACGAACACAGCCTGGAGACCCCTGGGGCAAAAACGGCTTCCGACGAACAATAGGTGCTTGCTGTGGAACACCTATCCCAAGTGGGGGTAGCCAGCTCAACAAAATGCCACACACCCAGGTGTAAGAAACAACATTGCCCAGGCATGGTCTAAGCCCCTCACCTCGTCCCTGTGCTTTGGAGAGCCGGAGGGACACCCGAGGCCCACGGCCCTGAGACCCCTTTGCAAAAAGCCGGCTTCCCACGGAAAGAGTTTTCCTGAGGTGCAGACCCTATCCCAAGTGGTTGTGGCAAGGTAAAGCAAATGCCCTCCACTTCTCTGGAAGAAACCACAGTGCCCAGCCATGTTCTAAGCCCTCCCATCCTCCCTTGGCTTCTGGCAGCAGGAGTGAAAAGAGAGGAGCAGAGCACTGGGACCCGTTTGACAAAAACCGGCTTCCCACGGGAAAGTCGTTCTCCACGTGCAGACATGCTCCCAGGTGCCTGTGGCAAGGGGAAGAAACTGCCATACACTGACCTGGAAGAGACCACAGGGCCCAGGCACAGTCTGAACCCTTCCCTCAAACCGGCGGTTTTGCTAGCAGGAGTTCAACCCCAACGAACACAGCCCGGAGACCCCTGGGGCAAAAACGACTTCCGACGAACAATAGGTGCTTGCTGTGGAACACCTATCCCAAGTGGGGGTAGCCAGCTCAACAAAATGCCACACACCCAGGTGTAAGAAACAACATTGCCCAGGCATGGTCTAAGCCCCTCACCTCGTCCCTGTGCTTTGGGGAGCCGGAGGGACAGCCGAGGCACACGGCCCTGAGACCCCTTTGCAAAAAGCTGGCTTCCCACGGAGACAGTTTTCCTGAGGTGCAGACCCTATCCCAAGCGGTTGTGGCAAGGTAAAGCAAATGCCCTCTACTTCTCTGGAAGAAACCACAGTGCCCAGCCATGTTCTAAGCCCTCCCATCCTCCCTGGGCTTCTGGCAGTAGGAGTGAAAAGAGAGGAGCAGAGCACGGGGACCCGTTTGACAAAAACCGGCTTCCCACGGGAAAGTCTTTCTCCACGTGCAGACATGCTCCCAGGTGCCTGGGGCAAGGGGAAGGAAATGCCATACACTGACCTGGAAGAGACCACAGGGCCCAGGCACAGTCTGAACACTTCCCTCAACTCGGCAGTTTGCTAGCAGGAGTTCAACCCCAGCGAACATAGCCCGGAGACCCCTGGGGCAAAAACAGCTTCCGACGAACAATAGGTGCTTGCTGTGGAACACCTATCCCAAGTGGGGGTAGCCAGCTCAACAAAATGCCACACACCCAGGTGTAAGAAACAACATTGCCCAGGCATGGTCTAAGCCCCTCACCTCGTCCCTGTGCTTTGGGGAGCCGGAGGTACACCCGAGGCCCACGGCCCTGAGACCCCTTTGCAAAAAGCCGGCTTCCCACGGAAAGAGTTTTCCTGAGGTGCAGACCCTATCCCAAGTGGTTGTGGCAAGGTAAAGCAAATGCCCTCCACTTCTCTGGAAGAAACCACAGTGCCCAGCCATGTTCTAAGCCCTCCCATCCTCCCTGGGCTTCTGGCAGCAGGAGTGAAAAGAGAGGAGCAGAGCACTGGGACCCGTTTGACAAAAACCGGCTTCCCACGGGAAAGTCTTTCTCCACGTGCAGACATGCTCCCAGGTGCCTGTGGCAAGGGGAAGGAAATGCCATACACTGACCTGGAAGAGACCACAGGGCCCAGGCACAGTCTGAACCCTTCCCTCAACCCGGCGGTTTTGCTAGCAGGAGTTCAACCCCAACGAACACAGCCCGGAGACACCTGGGGCAAAAACGGCTTCCGACGAACAATAGGTGCTTGCTGTGGAACACCTATCCCAAGTGGGAGTAGCCAGCTCAACAAAATGCCACACACCCAGGTGTAAGAAACAACATTGCCCAGGCATGGTCTAAGCCCCTCACCTCGTCCCTTTGCTTTGGGGAGCCGGAGGGACAGCCGAGGCCCACGGCCCTGAGACCCCTTTGCAAAAAGCGGGCTTCCCACGGAGACAGTGTTCCTGAGGTGCAGACCCTATCCCAAGCGGTTGTGGCAAGGTAAAGCAAATGCCCTCCACTTCTCTGGAAGAAACCACAGTGCCCAGCCATGTTCTAAGCCCTCCCATCCTCCCTGGGCTTCTGGCAGCAGGAGTGAAAAGAGAGGAGCAGATCACTGGGACCCGTTTGACAAAAACCGGCTTCCCACGGGAAAGTCTTTCTCCACGTGCAGACATGCTCCCAGGTGCCTGTGGCAAAGGGAAGGAAATGCCATACACTGACCTGGAAGAGACCACACGGCCCAGGCACAGTCTGAACCCTTCCCTCAACCCGGCGGTTTTGCTAGCAGGAGTTCAACCCCAACGAACACAGCCCGGAGACCCCTGGGGCAAAAACAGCTTCCGACGAACAATAGGTGCTTGCTGTGGAACACCTATCCCAAGTGGGGGTAGCCAGCTCAACAAAATGCCACACACCCAGGTGTAAGAAACAACATTGCCCAGGCATGGTCTAAGCCCCTCACCTCGTCCCTGTGCTTTGGGGAGCCGGAGGGACACCCGAGACCCACGGCCCTGAGACCCCTTTGCAAAGAGCCGGCTTCCCACGGAAAGAGTTTTCCTGAGGTGCAGACCCAATCCCAAGTGGTTGTGGCAAGGTAAAGCAAATGCCCTCCACTTCACTGGAAGAAACCACAGTGCCCTGCCATGTTCTAAGCCCTCCCATCCTCCCTGGGCTTCTGGCAGCAGGAGTGAAAAGAGAGGAGCAGAGCACTGGGACCCGTTTGACAAAAACCGGCTTCGCACGGGAAAGTCGTTCTCCACGTGCAGACATGTTCCCAGGTGCCTGTGGCAAGGGGAAGGAAATGCCATACACTGACCTGGAAGAGACCACAGGGCCCAGGCACAGTCTGAACCCTTCCCTCAACCCGGTGGTTTTGCTAGCAGGAGTTCAACCCCAACGAACACAGCCCGGAGACCCCTGGGGCAAAAACGGCTTCCGACGAACAATAGGTGCTTGCTGTGGAACACCTATCCCAAGTGGGGGTAGCCAGCTCAACAAAATGCCACACACCCAGGTGTAAGAAACAACATTGCCCAGGCAAGGTCTAAGCCCCTCACCTCGTCCTTGTGCTTTGGGGAGCCGGAGGGACAGCCGAGGCCCACGGCCCTGAGACCCCTTTGCAAAATGCCGACTTCCCACGAAGACAGTTTTCCTGAGGTGCAGACCCTATCCCAAGCGGTTGTGGCAAGGTAAAGCAAATGCCCTCCACTTCTCTGGAAGAAACCACAGTGCCCAACCATGTTCTAAGCCCTCCCATCCTCCCTGGGCTTCTGGCAGCAGGAGTGAAAAGAGAGGAGCAGAGCACTGGGACCCGTTTGACAAAACCCGGCTTCCCACGGGAAAGTCTTTCTCCACGTGCAGACATGCTCCCAGGTGCCTGTGGCAAGGGGAAGGAAATGCCATACACTGACCTGGAAGAGACCACAGGGCCCAGGCACAGTCTGAACCCTTCCCTCAACCCGGCGGTTTTGCTAGCAGGAGTTCAACCCCAACGAACACAGCCCGGAGACCCCTGGGGCAAAAACGGCTTCCGACGAACAATAGGTGCTTGCTGTGGAACACCTATCCCAAGTGGGAGTAGCCAGCTCAACAAAATGCCACACACCCAGGTGTAAGAAACAACATTGCCCAGGCATGGTCTAAGCCCCTCACCTCGTCCCTGTGCTTTGGGGAGCCGGAGGGACAGCCGAGGCCCACGGCCCTGAGACCCCTTTGCAAAAAGCCGGCTTCCCACGGAAAGAGTTTTCCTGAGGTGCAGACCCTATCCCAAGTGGTTGTGGCAAGGTAAAGCAAATGCCCTCCACTTCTCTGGAAGAAACCACAGTGCCCAGCCATGTTCTAAGCCCTCCCATCCTCCCTGGGCTTCTGGCAGCAGGAGTGAAAAGAGAGGAGCAGAGCACTGGGACCCGTTTGACAAAAACCGGCTTCCCACGGGAAAGTCGTTCTCCACGTGCAGACATGCTCCCAGGTGCCTGTGGCAAGGGGAAGGAAATGCCATACACTGACCTGGAAGAGACCACAGGGCCCAGGCACAGTCTGAACCCTTCGCTCAACCGGGCGGTTTTGCTAGGAGGAGTTCAACCCCAACGAACACAGCCCGGAGACCCCTGGGGCAAAAACGGCTTCCGACGAACAATAGGTGCTTGCTGTGGAACACCTATCCCAAGTGGGGGTAGCCAGCTCAACAAAATGCCACACACCCAGGTGTAAGAAACAACATTGCCCAGGCATGGTCTAAGCCCCTCACCTCGTCCCTGTGCTTTGGAGAGCCGGAGGGACACCCGAGGCCCACGGCCCTGAGACCCCTTTGCAAAAAGCCGGCTTCCCACGGAAAGTGTTTTCCTGAGGTGCAGACCCTATCCCAAGTGGTTGTGGCAAGGTAAAGCAAATGCCCTCCACTTCTCTGGAAGAAACCACAGTGCCCAGCCATGTTCTAAGCCCTCCCATCCTCCCTTGGCTTCTGGCAGCAGGAGTGAAAAGAGAGGAGCAGAGCACTGGGACCCGTTTGACAAAAACCGGCTTCGCACGGGAAAGTCGTTCTCCACGTGCAGACATGCTCCCAGGTGCCTGTGGCAAGGGGAAGAAACTGCCATACACTGACCTGGAAGAGACCACAGGGCCCAGGCACAGTCTGAACCCTT
Organism: Ursus arctos; assembly: GCF_023065955.2. NCBI lineage: Eukaryota > Metazoa > Chordata > Mammalia > Carnivora > Ursidae > Ursus > Ursus arctos. Next base: position 64,193,121 of record NW_026622819.1, read on the forward strand.
CCCTCAAACCGGCGGTTTTGCTAGCAGGAGTTCAACCCCAACGAACACAGCCCGGAGACCCCTGGGGCAAAAACGACTTCCGACGAACAATAGGTGCTTGCTGTGGAACACCTATCCCAAGTGGGGGTAGCCAGCTCAACAAAATGCCACACACCCAGGTGTAAGAAACAACATTGCCCAGGCATGGTCTAAGCCCCTCACCTCGTCCCTGTGCTTTGGGGAGCCGGAGGGACAGCCGAGGCACACGGCCCTGAGACCCCTTTGCAAAAAGCTGGCTTCCCACGGAGACAGTTTTCCTGAGGTGCAGACCCTATCCCAAGCGGTTGTGGCAAGGTAAAGCAAATGCCCTCTACTTCTCTGGAAGAAACCACAGTGCCCAGCCATGTTCTAAGCCCTCCCATCCTCCCTGGGCTTCTGGCAGTAGGAGTGAAAAGAGAGGAGCAGAGCACGGGGACCCGTTTGACAAAAACCGGCTTCCCACGGGAAAGTCTTTCTCCACGTGCAGACATGCTCCCAGGTGCCTGGGGCAAGGGGAAGGAAATGCCATACACTGACCTGGAAGAGACCACAGGGCCCAGGCACAGTCTGAACACTTCCCTCAACTCGGCAGTTTGCTAGCAGGAGTTCAACCCCAGCGAACATAGCCCGGAGACCCCTGAGGCAAAAACAGCTTCCGACGAACAATAGGTGCTTGCTGTGGAACACCTATCCCAAGTGGGGGTAGCCAGCTCAACAAAATGCCACACACCCAGGTGTAAGAAACAACATTGCCCAGGCATGGTCTAAGCCCCTCACCTCGTCCCTGTGCTTTGGGGAGCCGGAGGTACACCCGAGGCCCACGGCCCTGAGACCCCTTTGCAAAAAGCCGGCTTCCCACGGAAAGAGTTTTCCTGAGGTGCAGACCCTATCCCAAGTGGTTGTGGCAAGGTAAAGCAAATGCCCTCCACTTCTCTGGAAGAAACCACAGTGCCCAGCCATGTTCTAAGCCCTCCCATCCTCCCTGGGCTTCTGGCAGCAGGAGTGAAAAGAGAGGAGCAGAGCACTGGGACCCGTTTGACAAAAACCGGCTTCCCACGGGAAAGTCTTTCTCCACGTGCAGACATGCTCCCAGGTGCCTGTGGCAAGGGGAAGGAAATGCCATACACTGACCTGGAAGAGACCACAGGGCCCAGGCACAGTCTGAACCCTTCCCTCAACCCGGCGGTTTTGCTAGCAGGAGTTCAACCCCAACGAACACAGCCCGGAGACCCCTGGGGCAAAAACGGCTTCCGACGAACAATAGGTGCTTGCTGTGGAACACCTATCCCAAGTGGGGGTAGCCAGCTCTACAAAATGCCACACACCCAGGTGTAAGAAACAACATTGCCCAGGCAAGGTCTAAGCCCCTCACCTCGTCCTTGTGCTTTGGGGAGCCAGAGGGACAGCCGAGGCCCACGGCCCTGAGACCCCTTTGCAAAAAGCCGGCTTCCCACGGAGACAGTTTTCCTGAGGTGCAGACCCTATCCCAAGCGGTTGTGGCAAGGTAAAGCAAATGCCCTCCACTTCTCTGGAAGAAACCACAGTGCCCAACCATGTTCTAAGCCCTCCCATCCTCCCTGGGCTTAAGGCAGCAGGAGTGAAAACAGAGGAGCAGAGCACTGGGACCCGTTTGACAAAACCCGGCTTCCCACGGGAAAGTCTTTCTCCACGTGCAGACATGCTCCCAGGTGCCTGTGGCAAGGGGAAGGAAATGCCATACACTGACCTGGAAGAGACCACAGGGCCCAGGCACAGTCTGAACCCTTCCCTCAACCCGGCGGTTTTGCTAGCAGGAGTTCAACCCCAACGAACACAGCCCGGAGACACCTGGGGCAAAAACGGCTTCCGACGAACAATAGGTGCTTGCTGTGGAACACCTATCCCAAGTGGGAGTAGCCAGCTCAACAAAATGCCACACACCCAGGTGTAAGAAACAACATTGCCCAGGCATGGTCTAAGCCCCTCACCTCGTCCCTGTGCTTTGGGGAGCCGGAGGGACAGCCGAGGCCCACGGCCCTGAGACCCCTTTGCAAAAAGCGGGCTTTCCACGGAGACAGTTTTCCTGAGGTGCAGACCCTATCCCAAGCGGTTGTGGCAAGGTAAAGCAAATGCCCTCCACTTCTCTGGAAGAAACCACAGTGCCCAGCCATGTTCTAAGCCCTCCCATCCTCCCTGGGCTTCTGGCAGCAGGAGTGAAAAGAGAGGAGCAGATCACTGGGACCCGTTTGACAAAAACCGGCTTCCCACGGGAAAGTCTTTCTCCACGTGCAGACATGCTCCCAGGTGCCTGTGGCAAAGGGAAGGAAATGCCATACACTGACCTGGAAGAGACCACACGGCCCAGGCACAGTCTGAACCCTTCCCTCAACCCGGCGGTTTTGCTAGCAGGAGTTCAACCCCAACGAACACAGCCCGGAGACCCCTGGGGCAAAAACGGCTTACGACGATCAATAGGTGCTTGCTGTGGAACACCTATCCCAAATGGTGGAAGCCAGCTCAACAAAATGCCACACACCCAGGTGTAACAAACTACCTTGCACAGGCTTGGTCTAAGCCCCTCACCTCGTCCCTGTGCTTTGGGGAGCCGGAGGGACAGCCGAGGCACACGGCCCTGAGACCCCTTTGCAAAAAGCCGGCTTCCCACGGAGACAGTTTTCCTGAGGTGCAGACCCTCTCCCAAGCGGTTGTGGCAAGGTAAAGCAAATGCCCTCCACTTCTCTGGAAGAAACCACAGTGCCCAGCCATGTTCTAAGCCCTCCCATCCTCCCTGGGCTTCTGGCAGTAGGAGTGAAAAGAGAGGAGCAGAGCACTGGGACCCGTTTGACAAAAACCGGCTTCCCACGGGAAAGTCTTTCTCCACGTGCAGACATGCTCCCAGGTACCTGGGGCAAGGGGAAGGAAATGCCATACACTGACCTGGAAGAGACCACAGGGCCCAGGCACAGTCTGAACACTTCCCTCAACTCGGCAGTTTTGCTAGCAGGAATTCAACCCCAGCGAACATAGCCCGGAGACCCCTGGGGCAAAAACAGCTTCCGACGAACAATAGGTGCTTGCTGTGGAACACCTATCCCAAGTGGGGGTAGCCAGCTCAACAAAATGCCACACACCCAGGTGTAAGAAACAACATTGCCCAGGCATGGTCTAAGCCCCTCACCTCGTCCCTGTGCTTTGGGGAGCCGGAGGGACACCCGAGGCCCACGGCCCTGAGACCCCTTTGCAAAGAGCCGGCTTCCCACGGAAAGAGTTTTCCTGAGGTGCAGACCCAATCTCAAGTGGTTGTGGCAAGGTAAAGCAAATGCCCTCCACTTCTCTGGAAGAAACCACAGTGCCCTGCCATGTTCTAAGCCCTCCCATCCTCCCTGGGCTTCTGGCAGCAGGAGTGAAAAGAGAGGAGCAGAGCACTGGGACCCGTTTGACAAAAACCGGCTTCGCACGGGAAAGTCGTTCTCCACGTGCAGACATGTTCCCAGGTGCCTGTGGCAAGGGGAAGGAAATGCCATACACTGACCTGGAAGAGACCACAGGGCCCAGGCACAGTCTGAACCCTTCCCTCAACCCGGTGGTTTTGCTAGCAGGAGTTCAACCCCAACGAACACAGCCCGGAGACCCCTGGGGCAAAAACGGCTTCCGACGAACAATAGGTGCTTGCTGTGGAACACCTATCCCAAGTGGGGGTAGCCAGCTCAACAAAATGCCACACACCCAGGTGTAAGAAACAACATTGCCCAGGCAAGGTCTAAGCCCCTCACCTCGTCCTTGTGCTTTGGGGAGCCGGAGGGACAGCCGAGGCCCACGGCCCTGAGACCCCTTTGCAAAATGCCGACTTCCCACGAAGACAGTTTTCCTGAGGTGCAGACCCTATCCCAAGCGGTTGTGGCAAGGTAAAGCAAATGCCCTCCACTTCTCTGGAAGAAACCACAGTGCCCAACCATGTTCTAAGCCCTCCCATCCTCCCTGGGCTTCTGGCAGCAGGAGTGAAAAGAGAGGAGCAGAGCACTGGGACCCGTTTGACAAAACCCGGCTTCCCACGGGAAAGTCTTTCTCCACGTGCAGACATGCTCCCAGGTGCCTGTGGCAAGGGGAAGGAAATGCCATACACTGACCTGGAAGAGACCACAGGGCCCAGGCACAGTCTGAACCCTTCCCTCAACCCGGCGGTTTTGCTAGCAGGAGTTCAACCCCAACGAACACAGCCCGGAGACCCCTGGGGCAAAAACGGCTTCCGACGAACAATAGGTGCTTGCTGTGGAACACCTATCCCAAGTGGGAGTAGCCAGCTCAACAAAATGCCACACACCCAGGTGTAAGAAACAACATTGCCCAGGCATGGTCTAAGCCCCTCACCTCGTCCCTGTGCTTTGGGGAGCCGGAGGGACAGCCGAGGCCCACGGCCCTGAGACCCCTTTGCAAAAAGCCGGCTTCCCACGGAAAGAGTTTTCCTGAGGTGCAGACCCTATCCCAAGTGGTTGTGGCAAGGTAAAGCAAATGCCCTCCACTTCTCTGGAAGAAACCACAGTGCCCAGCCATGTTCTAAGCCCTCCCGTCCTCCCTGGGCTTCTGGCAGCAGGAGTGAAAAGAGAGGAGCAGAGCACTGGGACCCGTTTGACAAAAACCGGCTTCCCACGGGAAAGTCGTTCTCCACGTGCAGACATGCTCCCAGGTGCCTGTGGCAAGGGGAAGGAAAGGCCATACACTGACCTGGAAGAGACCACAGGGCCCAGGCACAGTCTGAACCTTTTCCTCAACCCGGCGGTTTTGCTAGCAGGAGTTCAACCCCAACGAACACAGCCAGGAGACCCCTGGGGCAAAAACGGCTTCCGACGAACAATAGGTGCTTGCTGTGGAACACCTATCCCAAGTGGGGGTAGCCAGCTCAACAAAATGCCACACACCCAGGTGTAAGAAACAACATTGCCCAGGCTTGGTCTAAGCCCCTCACCTCGTCCCTGTGCTTTGGGGAGCCGGAGGGACAGCCGAGGCCCACGACCCTCAGACCCCTTTGCAAAAAGCCGGCTTCCCACGGAAACAGTTTTCCTGAGGTGCAGACCCTATCCCAAGTGGTTGTGGCAAGGTAAAGCAAATGCCCTCCACTTCTCTGGAAGAAACCACAGTCCCCAACCATGTTCTAAGCCCTCCCATCCTCCCTGGGCTTCTGGCAGCAGGAGTGAAAAGAGAGGAGCAGAGCACTGGGACCCGTTTGACAAAAACCGGCTTCCCACGGGAAAGTCGTTCTCCACGTGCAGACATGCTCCCAGGTGCCTGTGGCAAGGGGAAGGAAATGCCATACACTGACCTGGAAGAGACCACAGGGCCCAGGCACAGTCTGAACCTTTTCCTCAACCCGGCGGTTTTGCTAGCAGGAGTTCAACCCCAACGAACACAGCCAGGAGACCCCTGGGGCAAAAACGGCTTCCGACGAACAATAGGTGCTTGCTGTGGAACACCTATCCCAAGTGGGGGTAGCCAGCTCAACAAAATGCCACACACCCAGGTGTAAGAAACAACATTGCCCAGGCTTGGTCTAAGCCCCTCACCTCGTCCCTGTGCTTTGGGGAGCCGGAGGGACAGCCGAGGCCCACGACCCTGAGACCCCTTTGCAAAAAGCCGGCTTCCCACGGAAACAGTTTTCCTGAGGTGCAGACCCTATCCCAAGTGGTTGTGGCAAGGTAAAGCAAATGCCCTCCACTTCTCTGGAAGAAACCACAGTCCCCAACCATGTTCTAAGCCCTCCCATCCTCCCTGGGCTTCTGGCAGCAGGAATGAAAAGAGAGGAGCAGAGCACTGGGACCCGTTTGACAAAACCCGGCTTCCCACGGGAAAGTCTTTCTCCACGTGCAGACATGCTCCCAAGTGCCTGTGTCAAGGGGAAGGAAATGCCATACACTGACCTGGAAGAGACCACAGGGCCCAGGCACAGTCTGAACCCTTCCCTCAACCCGGCGGTTTTGCTAGCAGGAGTTCAACCCCAACGAACACAGCCTGGAGACCCCTGGGGCAAAAACGGCTTCCGACGAACAATAGGTGCTTGCTGTGGAACACCTATCCCAAGTGGGGGTAGCCAGCTCAACAAAATGCCACACACCCAGGTGTAAGAAACAACATTGCCCAGGCATGGTCTAAGCCCCTCACCTTGTCCCTGTGCTTTGGAGAGCCGGAGGGACACCCGAGGCCCACGGCCCTGAGACCCCTTTGCAAAAAGCCGGCTTCCCACGGAAAGAGTTTTCCTGAGGTGCAGACCCTATCCCAAGTGGTTGTGGCAAGGTAAAGCAAATGCCCTCCACTTCTCTGGAAGAAACCACAGTGCCCAGCCATGTTCTAAGCCCTCCCATCCTCCCTTGGCTTCTGGCAGCAGGAGTGAAAAGAGAGGAGCAGAGCACTGGGACCCGTTTGACAAAAACCGGCTTCCCACGGGAAAGTCGTTCTCCACGTGCAGACATGCTCCCAGGTGCCTGTGGCAAGGGGAAGAAACTGCCATACACTGACCTGGAAGAGACCACAGGGCCCAGGCACAGTCTGAACCCTTCCCTCAAACCGGCGGTTTTGCTAGCAGGAGTTCAACCCCAACGAACACAGCCCGGAGAACCCTGGGGCAAAAACGACTTCCGACGAACAATAGGTGCTTGCTGTGGAACACCTATCCCAAGTGGGGGTAGCCAGCTCAACAAAATGCCACACACCCAGGTGTAAGAAACAACATTGCCCAGGCATGGTCTAAGCCCCTCACCTCGTCCCTGTGCTTTGGGGAGCCGGAGGGACAGCCGAGGCACACGGCCCTGAGACCCCATTGCAAAAAGCTGGCTTCCCACGGAGACAGTTTTCCTGAGGTGCAGACCCTATCCCAAGCGGTTGTGGCAAGGTAAAGCAAATGCCCTCTACTTCTCTGGAAGAAACCACAGTGCCCAGCCATGTTCTAAGCCCTCCCATCCTCCCTGGGCTTCTGGCAGTAGGAGTGAAAAGAGAGGAGCAGAGCACGGGGACCCGTTTGACAAGAACCGGCTTCCCACGGGAAAGTCTTTCTCCACGTGCAGACATGCTCCCAGGTGCCTGGGGCAAGGGGAAGGAAATGCCATACACTGACCTGGAAGAGACCACAGGGCCCAGGCACAGTCTGAACACTTCCCTCAACTCGGCAGTTTTGCTAGCAGGAGTTCAACCCCAGCGAACATAGCCCGGAGACCCCTGGGGCAAAAACAGCTTCCGACGAACAATAGGTGCTTGCTGTGGAACACCTATCCCAAGTGGGGGTAGCCAGCTCAACAAAATGCCACACACCCAGGTGTAAGAAACAACATTGCCCAGGCATGGTCTAAACCCCTCACCTCGTCCCTGTGCTTTGGGGAGCCGGAGGGACACCCGAGGCCCACGACCCTGAGACCCCTTTGCAAAAAGCCGGCTTCCCACGGAAAGAGTTTTCCTGAGGTGCAGACCCTATCCCAAGTGGTTGTGGCAAGGTAAAGCAAATGCCCTCCACTTCTCTGGAAGAAACCACAGTGCCCAGCCATGTTCTAAGCCCTCCCATCCTCCCTGGGCTTCTGGCAGCAGGAGTGAAAAGAGAGGAGCAGAGCACTGGGACCCTTTTGACAAAAACCGGCTTCCCACGGGAAAGTCGTTCTCCACGTGCAGACATGCTCCCAGGTGCCTGTGGCAAGGGGAAGGAAATGCCATACACTGACCTGGAAGAGACCACAGGGCCCAGGCACAGTCTGAACCCTTCCCTCAACCCGGCGGTTTTGCTAGCAGGAGTTCAACCCCAACGAACACAGCCCGGAGACCCCTGGGGCAAAAACGGCTTCCGACGAACAATAGGTGCTTGCTGTGGAACACCTATCCCAAGTGGGAGTAGCCAGCTCAACAAAATGCCACACACCCAGGTGTAAGAAACAACATTGCCCAGGCATGGTCTAAGCCCCTCACCTCGTCCCTGTGCTTTGGGGAGCCGGAGGGACAGCCGAGGCCCACGGCCCTGAGACCCCTTTGCAAAAAGCCGGCTTCCCACGGAGAGAGTTTTCCTGAGGTGCAGACCCTATCCCAAGCGGTTGTGGCAAGGTAAAGCAAATGCCCTCCACTTCTCTGGAAGAAACCACAGTGCCCAGCCATGTTCTAAGCCCTCCCATCCTCCCTGGGCTTCTGGCAGCAGGAGTGAAAAGAGAGGAGCAGAGCACTGGGACCCGTTTGACAAAAACCGGCTTCCCACGGGAAAGTCTTTCTCCACGTGCTGACATGCTCCCAGGTGCCTGTGGCAAAGGGAAGGAAATGCCATACACTGACCTGGAAGAGACCACACGGCCCAGGCACAGTCTGAACCCTTCCCTCAACCCGGCGGTTTTGCTAGCAGGAGTTCAACCCCAACGAACACAGCCCGGAGACCCCTGGGGCAAAAACGGCTTACGACGATCAATAGGTGCTTGCTGTGGAACACCTATCCCAAATGGTGGAAGCCAGCTCAACAAAATGCCACACACCCAGGTGTAACAAACTACCTTGCCCAGGCTTGGTCTAAGCCCCTCACCTCGTCCCTGTGCTTTGGGGAGCCGGAGGGACAGCCGAGGCCCACGACCCTGAGACCCCTTTGCAAAAAGCCGGCTTCTCTCGGAAACAGTTTTCCTGAGGTGCAGACCCTATCCCAAGTGGATGTGGCAAGGTAAAGCAAATGCCCTCCACTTCCCTGGAAGAAACCACAGTGCCCAACCATGTTCTAAGCCCTCCCATCCTCCCTGGGCTTCTGGCAGCAGGAGTGAAAAGAGAGGAGCAGAGCACGGGGACCCGTTTGACAAAACCCGGCTTCCCACGGGAAAGTCTTTCTCCACGTGCAGACATGCTCCCAGGTGCCTGTGGCAAGGGGAAGGAAATGCCATACACTGACCTGGAAGAGACCACAGGGCCCAGGCACAGTCTGAACCCTTCCCTCAACCCGGCGGTTTTGCTAGGAGGAGTTCAACCCCAACGAACACAGCCCGGAGACCCCTGGGGCAAAAACGGCTTCCGACGAACAATAGGTGCTTGCTGTGGAACACCTATCCCAAGTGGGGGTAGCCAGCTCAACAAAATGCCACACACCCAGGTGTAAGAAACAATATTGCCTAAGCATGGTCTAAGCCCCTCACCTCGTCCCTGTGCTTTGGGGAGCCGGAGGGACAGCCGAGGCCCACGGCCCTGAGACCCCTTTGCAAAAAGCCGGCTTCCCACGGAAAGAGTTTTCCTGAGGTGCAGACCCTATCCCAAGTGGTTGTGGCAAGGTAAAGCAAATGCCCTCCACTTCTCTGGAAGAAACCACAGTGCCCAGCCATGTTCTAAGCCCTCCCATCCTCCCTTGGCTTCTGGCAGCAGGAGTGAAAGGAGAGGAGTAGAGCACTGGGACACGTTTGACAAAAACCGGCTTCCCACGGGAAAGTCGTTCTCCACGTGCAGACATGCTCCCAGGTGCCTGTGGCAAGGGGAAGGAACTGCCATACACTGACCTGGAAGAGACCATAGGGCCCAGGCACAGTCTGAACCCTTCGCTCAACCTGGCGGTTTTGCTAGCAGGAGTTCAACCCCAACGAACAAAGCCCGGAGACCCCTGGGGCAAAAACGGCTTCCGACGAACAATAGGTGCTTGCTGTGGAACACCCATCCCAAGTGGGGGTAGCCAGCTCAACAAAATGCCACACACCCAGGTGTAAGAAACAACATTGCCCAGGCATGGTCTAAGCCCCTCACCTCGTCCCTGTGCTTTGGGGAGCCGGAGGGACAGCCGAGGCACACGGACCTGAGACCCCTTTGCAAAAAGCCGGCTTCCCACGGAAAGAGTTTTCCTGAGGTGCAGACCCTATCCCAAGTGGTTGTGGCAAGGTAAAGCAAATGCCCTCCACTTCTCTGGAAGAAACCACAGTGCCCAGCCATATTCTAAGCCCTCCCATCCTCCCTGGGCTTCTGGCAGCAGGAGTGAAAAGAGAGGAGCAGAGCACGGGGACCCGTTTGACAAAAACCGGCTTCCCACGGGAAAGTCTTTCTCCACGTGAGACATGCTCCCAGGTGCCTGTGGCAAGGGGAAGGAACTGCCATACACTGACCTGGAAGAGACCACAGGGCCCAGGCACAGTCTGAACACTTCCCTCAAACCGGCGGTTTTGCTAGCAGGAGTTCAACCCCAACGAACACAGCCCGGAGAACCCTGGGGCAAAAACGACTTCCGACGAACAATAGGTGCTTGCTGTGGAACACCTATCCCAAGTGGGGGTAGCCAGCTCAACAAAATGCCACACACCCAGGTGTAAGAAACAACATTGCCCAGGCATGGTCTAAGCCCCTCACCTCGTCCCTGTGCTTTGGGGAGCCGGAGGTACACCCGAGGCCCACGGCCCTGAGACCCCTTTGCAAAAAGCCGGCTTCCCACGGAAAGAGTTTTCCTGAGGTGCAGACTCTATCCCAAGTGGTTGTGGCAAGGTAAAGCAAATGCCCTCCACTTCTCTGGAAGAAACCACAGTGCCCAGCCATGTTCTAAGCCCTCCCATCCTCCCTGGGCTTCTGGCAGCAGGAGTGAAAAGAGAGGAGCAGAGTACTGGGACCCGTTTGACAAAACCCGGCTTCCCACGGGAAAGTCTTTCTCCACGTGTAGACATGCTCCCAGGTGCCTGTGGCAAGGGGAAGGAAATGCCATACACTGACCTGGAAGAGACCACAGGGCCCAGGCACAGTCTGAACCCTTCCCTCAACCCGGCGGTTTTGCTAGCAGGAGTTCAACCCCAACGAACACAGCCCGGAGACCCCTGGGGCAAAAACGGCTTCCGACGAACAATAGGTGCTTGCTGTGGAACACCTATCCCAAGTGGGAGTAGCCAGCTCAACAAAATGCCACACACCCAGGTGTAAGAAACAACATTGCCCAGGCATGGTCTAAGCCCATCACCTCGTCCCTGTGCTTTGGAGAGCCGGAGGGACACCCGAGGCCCACGGCCCTGAGACCCCTTTGCAAAAAGCCGGCTTCCCACGGAAAGAGTTTTCCTGAGGTGCAGACCCTATCCCAAGTGGTTGTGGCAAGGTAAAGCAAAAGCCCTCCACTTCTCTGGAAGAAACCACAATGCCCAGCCATGTTCTAAGCCCTCCCATCCTCCCTTGGCTTCTGGCAGCAGGAGTGAAAAGAGAGGAGCAGAGCACGGGGACCCGTTTGACAAAAACCGGCTTCCCACGGGAAAGTCTTTCTCCACGTGCAGACATGCTCCCAGGTGCCTGGGGCAAGGGGAAGGAAATGCCATACACTGACCTGGAATAGACCACAGGGCCCAGGCACAGTCTGAACACTTCCCTCAACTCGGCAGTTTTGCTAGCAGGAGTTCAACCCCAGCGAACATAGCCCGGAGACCCCTGGGGCAAAAACAGATTCCTACGAACAATAGGTGCTTGCTGTGGAACACCTATCCCAAGTGGGGGTAGCCAGCTCAACAAAATGCCACACACCCATGTGTAAGAAACAACATTGCCCAGGCATGGTCTAAGCCCCTCACCTCGTCCCTGTGCTTTGGGGAGCCGGAGGGACACCCGAGGCCCACGGCCCTGAGACCCCTTTGCAAAAAGCCGGCTTCCCACGGAAAGAGTTTTCCTGAGGTGCAGACCCTATCCCAAGCGGTTGTGGCAAGGTAAAGCAAATGCCCTCCACTTCTCTGGAAGAAACCACAGTGCCCAGCCATGTTCTAAGCCCTCCCATCCTCTCTGGGCTTCTGGCAGCAGGAGTGAAAAGAGAGGAGCAGATCACTGGGACCCGTTTGACAAAAACCGGCTTCCCACGGGAAAGTCTTTCTCCACGTGCAGACATGCTCCCAGGTGCCTGTGGCAAAGGGAAGGAAATGCCATACACTGACCTGGAAGAGACCACACGGCCCAGGCACAGTCTGAACCCTTCCCTCAACCCCGCGGTTTTGCTAGCAGGAGTTCAACCCCAACGAACACAGCCCGGAGACCCCTGGGGCAAAAAAGGCTTACGACGATCAATAGGTGCTTGCTGTGGAACACCTATCCCAAATGGTGGAAGCCAGCTCAACAAAATCCACACACCCAGGTGTAACAAACTACCTTGCCCAGGCTTGGTCTAAGCCCCTCACCTCGTCCCTGTGCTTTGGGGAGCCGGAGGGACAGCCGAGGCCCACGACCCTGAGACCCCTTTGCAAAAAGCCGGCTTCCCTCGGAAACAGTTTTCCTGAGGTGCAGACCCTATCCCAAGTGGATGTGGCAAGGTAAAGCAAATGCCCTCCACTTCTCTGGAAGAAACCACAGGGCCCAACCATGTTCTACACCCTCCCATCCTCCCTGGGCTTCTGGCAGCAGGAGTGAAAAGAGAACAGCAGAGCACTGGGACCCGTTTGACAAAACCCGGCTTCCCACGAGAAAGTCTTTCTCCACGTGCAGACATGCTCCCAGGTGCCTGTGGCAAGGGGAAGGAAATGCCATACACTGACCTGGAAGAGACCACAGGGCCCAGGCACAGTCTGAACCCTTCCCTCAACCCCGCGGTTTTGCTAGCAGGAGTTCAACCCCAACGAACACAGCCCGGAGACCCCTGGGGCAAAAAAGGCTTCCGACGAACAATAGGTGCTTCCTGTGAAACACCTATCCCAAGTGGGGGTACCATCTCAACAAAATGCCACACACCCAGGTGTAAGAAACAACATTGCCCAGGCATGGTCTAAGCCCCTCACCTCGTCCCTGGGCTTTGGGGAGTCGGAGGGACAGCCGAGGCCCACGGCCCTGAGACCCCTTTGCAAAAAGCAGGCTTCCCACGGAGACAGTTTTCCTGAGGTTCAGACCCTATCCCAAGCGGTTGTGGCAAGGTAAAGCAAATGCCCTCCACTTCTCTGGAAGAAACCACAGTGCCCAGCCATGTTCTAAGCCCTCCCATCCTCCCTGGGCTTCTGGCAGCAGGAGTGAAAAGAGAGGAGCAGATCACTGGGACCCGTTTGACAAAAACCGGCTTCCCACGGGAAAGTCTTTCTCCACGTGCAGACATGCTCCCAGGTGCCTGTGGCAAAGGGAAGGAAATGCCATACACTGACCTGGAAGAGACCACAGGGCCCAGGCACAGTCTGAACCCTTCCCTCAACCCGGCGGTTTTGCTAGCAGGAGTTCAACCCCAACGAACACAGCCCGGAGACCCCTGGGGCAAAAACGGCTTCCGACGAACAATAGGTGCTTGCTGTGGAACACCTATCCCAAGTGGGGGTAGCCAGCTCAACAAAATGCCACACACCCAGGTGTAAGAAACAACATTGCTCAGGCATGGTCTAAGCCCCTCACCTCGTCCCTGTGCTTTGGGGAGCCGGAGGGACAGCCGAGGCACACGGCCCTGAGACCCCTTTGCAAAAAGCTGGCTTCCCACGGAGACAGTTTTCCTGAGGTGCAGACCCTATCCCAAGCGGTTGTGGCAAGGTAAAGCAAATGCCCTCCCCTTCTCTGGAAGAAAGCACAGTGCCCAGCCATGTTCTAAGCCCTCCCATCCTCCCTGGGCTTCTGGCAGTAGGAGTGAAAAGAGAGGAGCAGAGCACTGGGACCCGTTTGACAAAACCCGGCTTCCCACGGGAAAGTCTTTCCCCACGTGCAGACATGCTCCCAGGTGCCTGGGGCAAGGGGAAGGAAATGCCATACACTGACCTGGAAGAGACCACAAGGCCCAGGCACAGTCTGAACCCTTCCCTTAACCCGGCGGTTTTGCTAGCAGGAGTTCAACCCCAACGAACACAGCCCGGAGACCCCTGGGGCAAAAACGGCTTCCGACAAACAATAGGTGCTTGCTGTGGAACACCTATCCCAAGTGGGGGTAGCCAGCTCAACAAAATGCCACACACCCAGGTGTAAGAAACAACATTGCCCAGACATGGTCTAAGCCCCTCACCTCGTCCCTGTGCTTTGGGGAGCCGGAGGGACACCCGAGGCCCACGGCCCTGAGACCCCTTTGCAAAAAGCCGGCTTCCCACGGAAAGAGTTTTCCTGAGGTGCAGACCCTATTCCAAGTGGTTGTGGCAAGGTAAAGCAAATGCCCTCCACTTCTCTGGAAGAAACCACAGTGCCCAGCCATGTTCTAAGCCCTCCCATCCTCCCTTGGCTTCTGGCAGCAGGAGTCAAAGGAGAGGAGTAGAGCACTGGGACCAGTTTGACAAAAACCGGCTTCCCACGGGAAAGTCGTTCTCCACGTGCAGACATGCTCCCAGGTGCCTGTGGCAAGGGGAAGGAACTGCCATACACTGACCTGGAAGAGACCATAGGGCCCAGGCACAGTCTGAACCCTTCGCTCAACCGGGCGGTTTTGCTAGCAGGAGTTCAACCCCAACGAACAAAGCCCGGAGACCCCTGGGGAAAAACGGCTTCCGACGAACAATAGGTGCTTGCTGTGGAACACCTATCCCAAGTGGGGGTAGCCAGCTCAACAAAATGCCACACACCCAGGTGTAAGAAACAACATTGCCCAGGCATGGTCTAAGCCCCTCACCTCATCCCTCTGCTTTGGGGAGCCGGAGGGACAGCCGAGGCACACGGCCCTGAGACCCCTTTGTAAAAAGCTGGCTTCCCACGGAGACAGTTTTCCTGAGGTGCAGACCCTATCCCAAGCGGTTGTGGCAAGGTAAAGCAAATGCCCTCCACTTCTCTGGAAGAAACCACAGTGCCCAGCCATGTTCTAAGCCCTCCCATCCTCCCTGGGCTTCTGGCAGTAGGAGTGAAAAGAGAGGAGCAGAGCACGGGGACCCGTTTGACAAAACCCGGCTTCCCACGGGAAAGTCTTTCTCCACGTGCAGACATGCTCCCAGGTGCCTGGGGCAAGGGGAATGAAATGCCATACACTGACCTGGAAGAGACCACAGGGCCCAGGCACAGTCTGAACACTTCCCTCAACTCGGCAGTTTTGCTAGCAGGAGTTCAACCCCAGCGAACATAACCCGGAGACCCCTGGGGCAAAAACGGCTTCCGACGAACAATAGGTGCTTGGTGTGGAACACCTATCCCAAGTGGGGGTAGCCAGCTCAACAAAATGCCACACACCCAGGTGTAAGAAACAACATTGCCCAGGCATGGTCTAAGCCCCTCACCTCGTCCCTGTGCTTTGGGGAGCCGGAGGGACACCCGAGGCCCACGGCCCTGAGACCCCTTTGCAAAAAGCCGGCTTCCCACGGAAACAGTTTTCCTGAGGTGCAGACCCTATCCCAAGTGGTTGTGGCAAGGTAAAGCAAATGCCCTCCACTTCTCTGGAAGAAACCACAGTGCCCAGCCATGTTCTAAGCCCTCCCATCCTCCCTGGGCTTCTGGCAGCAGGAGTGAAAAGAGAGGAGCAGAGCACTGGGACCCGTTTGACAAAAACCGGCTTCCCACGGGAAAGTCGTTCTCCACGTGCAGACATGCTCCCAGGTGCCTGTGGCAAGGGGAAGGAAATGCCATACACTGACCTGGAAGAGACCACAGGGCCCAGGCACAGTCTGAACCCTTCCCTCAACCCGGCGGTTTTGCTAGCAGGAGTTCAACCCCAACGAACACAGCCCGGAGACCCCTGGGGCAAAAACGGCTTCCGACAAACAATAGGTGCTTGCTGTGGAACACCTATCCCAAGTGGGGGTAGCCAGCTCAACAAAATGCCACACACCCAGGTGTAAGAAACAACATTGCCCAGGCAAGGTCTAAGCCCCTCACCTCGTCCTTGTGCATTGGGGAGCCGGAGGGACAGCCGAGGCCCACGGCCCTGAGACCCCTTTGCAAAAAGCCGGCTTCCCACGGAGACAGTTTTCCTGAGGTGCAGACCCTATCCCAAGCGGTTGTGGCAAGGTAAAGCAAATGCCCTCCACTTCTCTTTAAGAAACCACAGTGCCCAACCATGTTCTAAGCCCTCCCATCCTCCCTGGGCTTCTGGCAGCAGGAGTGAAAAGAGAGGAGCAGAGCACGGGGACCCGTTTGACAAAACCCGGCTTCCCACGGGAAAGTCTTTCTCCACGTGCAGACATGCTCCCAGGTGCCTGTGGCAAGGGGAAGGAAATGCCATACACTGACCTGGAAGAGACCACAGGGCCCAGGCACAGTCTGAACCCTTCCCTCAACCCGGCGGTTTTGCTAGCAGGAGTTCAACCCCAACGAACACAGCCCGGAGACCCCTGGGGCAAAAACGGCTTCCGACGAACAATAGGTGCTTGCTGTGGAACACCTATCCCAAGTGGGAGTAGCCAGCTCAACAAAATGCCACACACCCAGGTGTAAGAAACAACATTGCCCAGGCATGGTCTAAGCCCCTCACCTCGTCCCTGGGCTTTGGGGAGTCGGAGGGACAGCCGAGGCCCACGGCCCTGAGACCCCTTTGCAAAAAGCGGGCTTCCCACGGAGACAGTTTTCCTGAGGTTCAGACCCTATCCCAAGCGGTTGTGGCAAGGTAAAGCAAATGCCCTCCATTTCTCTGGAAGAAACCACAGTGCCCAGCCATGTTCTAAGCCCTCCCATCCTCCCTGGGCTTCTGGCAGCAGGAGTGAAAAGAGAGGAGCAGATCACTGGGACCCGTTTGACAAAAACCGGCTTCCCACGGGAAAGTCTTTCTCCACGTGCAGACATGCTCCCAGGTGCCTGTGGCAAAGGGAAGGAAATGCCATACACTGACCTGGAAGAGACCACACGGCCCAGGCACAGTCTGAACCCTTCCCTCAACCCGGCGGTTTTGCTAGCAGGAGTTCAACCCCAACGAACACAGCCCGGAGACCCCTGGGGCAAAAACGGCTTACGACGATCAATAGGTGCTTGCTGTGGAACACCTATCCCAAATGGTGGAAGCCAGCTCAACAAAATGCCACACACCCAGGTGTAACAAACTACCTTGCCCAAGCTTGGTCTAAGCCCCTCACCTCGTCCCTGTGCTTTGGGGAGCCGGAGGGACAGCCGAGGCCCACGACCCTGAGACCCCTTTGCAAAAAGCCGGCTTCTCTCGGAAACAGTTTTCCTGAGGTGCAGACCCTATTCCAAGTGGTTGTGGCAAGGTAAAGCAAATGCCCTCCACTTCTCTGGAAGAAACCACAGTGCCCAGCCATGTTCTAAGCCCTCCCATCCTCCCTGGGCTTCTGGCAGCAGGAGTGAAAAGAGAGGAGCAGAGCACTGGGACCCGTTTGACAAAAACCGGCTTCCCACGGGAAAGTCGTTCTCCACGTGCAGACATGCTCCCAGGTGCCTGTGGCAAGGGGAAGGAAATGCCATACACTGACCTGGAAGAGACCACAGGGCCCAGGCACAGTCTGAACCCTTCCCTCAACCCGGCGGTTTTGCTAGCAGGAGTTCAACCCCAACGAACACAGCCCGGAGACCCCTGGGGCAAAAACGGCTTCCGACAAACAATAGGTGCTTGCTGTGGAACACCTATCCCAAGTGGGGGTAGCCAGCTCAACAAAATGCCACACACCCAGGTGTAAGAAACAACATTGCCCAGGCAAGGTCTAAGCCCCTCACCTCGTCCTTGTGCATTGGGGAGCCGGAGGGACAGCCGAGGCCCACGGCCCTGAGACCCCTTTGCAAAAAGCCGGCTTCCCACGGAGACAGTTTTCCTGAGGTGCAGACCCTATCCCAAGCGGTTGTGGCAAGGTAAAGCAAATGCCCTCCACTTCTCTTTAAGAAACCACAGTGCCCAACCATGTTCTAAGCCCTCCCATCCTCCCTGGGCTTCTGGCAGCAGGAGTGAAAAGAGAGGAGCAGAGCACTGGGACCCGTTTGACAAAACCCGGCTTCCCACGGGAAAGTCTTTCTCCACGTGCAGACATGCTCCCAGGTGCCTGTGGCAAGGGGAAGGAAATGCCATACACTGACCTGGAAGAGACCACAGGGCCCAGGCACAGTCTGAACCCTTCCCTCAACCCGGCGGTTTTGCTAGCAGGAGTTCAACCCCAACGAACACAGCCCGGAGACCCCTGGGGCAAAAACGGCTTCCGACGAACAATAGGTGCTTGCTGTGGAACACCTATCCCAAGTGGGAGTAGCCAGCTCAACAAAATGCCACACACCCAGGTGTAAGAAACAACATTGCCCAGGCATGGTCTAAGCCCCTCACCTCGTCCCTGTGCTTTGGGGAGCCGGAGGGACAGCCGAGGCCCACGGCCCTGAGACCCCTTTGCAAAAAGCGGGCTTCCCACGGAGACAGTTTTCCTGAGGTGCAGACCCTATCCCAAGTGGATGTGGCAAGGTAAAGCAAATGCCCTCCACTTCTCTGGAAGAAACCACAGTGCCCAACCATGTTCTACGCCCTCCCATCCTCCCTGGGCTTCTGGCAGCAGGAGTGAAAAGAGAACAGCAGAGCACTGGGACCCGTTTGACAAAACCCGGCTTCCCACGAGAAAGTCTTTCTCCACGTGCAGACATGCTCCCAGGTGCCTGTGGCAAGGGGAAGGAAATGCCATACACTGACCTGGAAGAGACCACAGGGCCCAGGCACAGTCTGAACCCTTCCCTCAACCCCGCGGTTTTGCTAGCAGGAGTTCAACCCCAACGAACACAGCCCGGAGACCCCTGGGGCAAAAAAGGCTTCCGACGAACAATAGGTGCTTGCTGTGAAACACCTATCCCAAGTGGGGGTAGCCAGCTCAACAAAATGCCACACACCCAGGTGTAAGAAACAACATTGCCCAGGCATGGTCTAAGCCCCTCACCTCGTCCCTGGGCTTTGGGGAGTCGGAGGGACAGCCGAGGCCCACGGCCCTGAGACCCCTTTGCAAAAAGCGGGCTTCCCACGGAGACAGTTTTCCTGAGGTTCAGACCCTATCCCAAGCGGTTGTGGCAAGGTAAAGCAAATGCCCTCCATTTCTCTGGAAGAAACCACAGTGCCCAGCCATGTTCTAAGCCCTCCCATCCTCCCTGGGCTTCTGGCAGCAGGAGTGAAAAGAGAGGAGCAGATCACTGGGACCCGTTTGACAAAAACCGGCTTCCCACGGGAAAGTCTTTCTCCACGTGCAGACATGCTCCCAGGTGCCTGTGGCAAAGGGAAGGAAATGCCATACACTGACCTGGAAGAGACCACACGGCCCAGGCACAGTCTGAACCCTTCCCTCAACCCGGCGGTTTTGCTAGCAGGAGTTCAACCCCAACGAACACAGCCCGGAGACCCCTGGGGCAAAAACGGCTTACGACGATCAATAGGTGCTTGCTGTGGAACACCTATCCCAAATGGTGGAAGCCAGCTCAACAAAATGCCACACACCCAGGTGTAACAAACTACCTTGCCCAAGCTTGGTCTAAGCCCCTCACCTCGTCCCTGTGCTTTGGGGAGCCGGAGGGACAGCCGAGGCCTACGACCCTGAGACCCCTTTGCAAAAAGCCGGCTTCTCTCGGAAACAGTTTTCCTGAGGTGCAGACCCTATCCCAAGTGGATGTGGCAAGGTAAAGCAAATGCCCTCCACTTCTCTGGAAGAAACCACAGTGCCCAACCATGTTCTAAGCTCTCCCATCCTCCCTGGGCTTCTGGCAGCAGGAGTGAAAAGAGAGGAGCAGAGCACGGGGACCCGTTTGACAAAACCCGGCTTCCCACGGGAAAGTCTTTCTCCACGTGCAGACATGCTCCCAGGTGCCTGTGGCAAGGGGAAGGAAATGCCATACACTGACCTGGAAGAGACCACAGGGCCCAGGCACAGTCTGAACCCTTCCCTCAACCCGGCGGTTTTGCTAGGAGGAGTTCAACCCCAACGAACAAGGACCGGAGACCCCTGGGGCAAAAACGGCTTCCGACGAACAATAGGTGCTTGCTGTGGAACACCTATCCCAAGTGGGGGTAGCCAGCTCAACAAAATGCCACACACCCAGGTGTAAGAAACAACATTGCCCAAGCATGGTCTAAGCCCCTCACCTCGTCCCTGTGCTTTGGGGAGCCGGAGGGACAGCCGAGGCCCACGGCCCTGAGACCCCTTTGCAAAAAGCCGGCTTCCCACGGAAAGAGTTTTCCTGAGGTGCAGACCCTATCCCAAGTGGTTGTGGCAAGGTAAAGCAAATGCCCTCCACTTCTCTGGAAGAAACCACAGTGCCCAGCCATGTTCTAAGCCCTCCCATCCTCCCTTGGCTTCTGGCAGCAGGAGTGAAAGGAGAGGAGTAGAGCACTGGGACCCGTTTGACAAAAACCGGCTTCCCACGGGATAGTCGTTCTCCACGTGCAGACATGCTCCCAGGTGCCTGTGGCAAGGGGAAGGAACTGCCATACACTGACCTGGAAGAGACCATAGGGCCCAGGCACAGTCTGAACCCTTCGCTCAACCGGGCGGTTTTGCTAGCAGGAGTTCAACCCCAACGAACACAGCCCGGAGACCCCTGGGGCAAAAACGGCTTCCGACGAACAATAGGTGCTTGCTGTGGAACACCTATCCCAAGTGGGGGTAGCCAGCTCAACAAAATGCCACACACCCAGGTGTAAGAAACAACATTGCTCAGGCATGGTCTAAGCCCCTCACCTCGTCCCTGTGCTTTGGGGAGCCGGAGGGACAGCCGAGGCACACGGCCCTGAGAACCCTTTGCAAAAAGCCGGCTTCCCACGGAGACAGTTTTCCTGAGGTGCAGACCCTCTCACAAGTGGTTGTGGCAAGGTAAAGCAAATGCCCTCCCCTTCTCTGGAAGAAAGCACAGTGCCCAGCCATGTTCTAAGCCCTCCCATCCTCCCTGGGCTTCTGGCAGTAGGAGTGAAAAGAGAGGAGCAGAGCACGGGGACCCGTTTGACAAAACCCGGCTTCCCACGGGAAAGTCTTTCTCCACGTGCAGACATGCTCCCAGGTGCCTGGGGCAAGGGGAAGGAAATGCCATACACTGACCTGGAAGAGACCACAGGGCCCAGGCACAGTCTGAACCCTTCCCTCAACCCGGCGGTTTTGCTAGCAGGAGTTCAACCCCAACGAACACAGCCCGGAGACCCCTGGGGCAAAAACGGCTTACGACGAACAATAGGTGCTTGCTGTGGAACACCTATCCCAAGTGGGGGTAGCCAGCTCAACAAAATGCCACACACCCAGGTGTAAGAAACAACATTGCCCAGACATGGTCTAAGCCCCTCACCTCGTCCCTGTGCTTTGGGGAGCCGGAGGGACACCCGAGGCCCACGGCCCTGAGACCCCTTTGCAAAAAGCCGGCTTCCCACGGAAGGAGTTTTCCTGAGGTGCAGACCCTATTCCAAGTGGTTGTGGCAAGGTAAAGCAAATGCCCTCCACTTCTCTGGAAGAAACCACAGTGCCCAGCCATGTTCTAAGCCCTCCCATCCTCCCTTGGCTTCTGGCAGCAGGAGTGAAAGGAGAGGAGTAGAGCACTGGGACCAGTTTGACAAAAACCGGCTTCCCAAGGGAAAGTCGTTCTCCACGTGCAGACATGCTCCCAGGTGCCTGTGGCAAGGGGAAGGAACTGCCATACACTGACCTGGAAGAGACCATAGGGCCCAGGCACAGTCTGAACCCTTCGCTCAACCGGGCGGTTTTGCTAGCAGGAGTTCAACCCCAACGAACAAAGCCCGGAGACCCCTGGGGAAAAACGGCTTCCGACGAACAATAGGTGCTTGCTGTGGAACACCTATCCCAAGTGGGGGTAGCCAGCTCAACAAAATGCCACACACCCAGGTGTAAGAAACAACATTGCCCAGGCATGGTCTAAGCCCCTCACCTCGTCCCTGTGCTTTGGGGAGCCGGAGGGACAGCCGAGGCACACGGCCCTGAGACCCCTTTGTAAAAAGCTGGCTTCCCACGGAGACAGTTTTCCTGAGGGGCAGACCCTATCCCAAGCGGTTGTGGCAAGGTAAAGCAAATGCCCTCCACTTCTCTGGAAGAAACCACAGTGCCCAGCCATGTTCTAAGCCCTCCCATCCTCCCTGGGCTTCTGGCAGTAGGAGTGAAAAGAGAGGAGCAGAGCACGGGGACCCGTTTGACAAAACCCGGCTTCCCACGGGAAAGTCTTTCTCCACGTGCAGACATGCTCCCAGGTGCCTGTGGCAAGGGGAAGGAAATGCCATACACTGACCTGGAAGAGACCACAGGGCCCAGGCACAGTCTGAACCCTTCCCTCAACCCGGCGGTTTTGCTAGCAGGAGTTCAACCCCAACGAACACAGCCCGGAGACCCCTGGGGCAAAAACGGCTTCCGACGAACAATAGGTGCTTGCTGTGGAACACCTATCCCAAGTGGGAGTAGCCAGCTCAACAAAATGCCACACACCCAGGTGTAAGAAACAACATTGCCCAGGCATGGTCTAAGCCCCTCACCTCGTCCCTGTGCTTTGGGGAGCCGGAGGGACAGCCGAGGCCCACGGCCCTGAGACCCCTTTGCAAAAAGCGGGCTTCCCACGGAGACAGTTTTCCTGAGGTGCAGACCCTATCCCAAGTGGATGTGGCAAGGTAAAGCAAATGCCCTCCACTTCTCTGGAAGAAACCACAGTGCCCAACCATGTTCTACGCCCTCCCATCCTCCCTGGGCTTCTGGCAGCAGGAGTGAAAAGAGAACAGCAGAGCACTGGGACCCGTTTGACAAAACCCGGCTTCCCACGAGAAAGTCTTTCTCCACGTGCAGACATGCTCCCAGGTGCCTGTGGCAAGGGGAAGGAAATGCCATACACTGACCTGGAAGAGACCACAGGGCCCAGGCACAGTCTGAACCCTTCCCTCAACCCCGCGGTTTTGCTAGCAGGAGTTCAACCCCAACGAACACAGCCCGGAGACCCCTGGGGCAAAAAAGGCTTCCGACGAACAATAGGTGCTTGCTGTGAAACACCTATCCCAAGTGGGGGTAGCCAGCTCAACAAAATGCCACACACCCAGGTGTAAGAAACAACATTGCCCAGGCATGGTCTAAGCCCCTCACCTCGTCCCTGGGCTTTGGGGAGTCGGAGGGACAGCCGAGGCCCACGGCCCTGAGACCCCTTTGCAAAAAGCGGGCTTCCCACGGAGACAGTTTTCCTGAGGTTCAGACCCTATCCCAAGCGGTTGTGGCAAGGTAAAGCAAATGCCCTCCATTTCTCTGGAAGAAACCACAGTGCCCAGCCATGTTCTAAGCCCTCCCATCCTCCCTGGGCTTCTGGCAGCAGGAGTGAAAAGAGAGGAGCAGATCACTGGGACCCGTTTGACAAAAACCGGCTTCCCACGGGAAAGTCTTTCTCCACGTGCAGACATGCTCCCAGGTGCCTGTGGCAAAGGGAAGGAAATGCCATACACTGACCTGGAAGAGACCACACGGCCCAGGCACAGTCTGAACCCTTCCCTCAACCCGGCGGTTTTGCTAGCAGGAGTTCAACCCCAACGAACACAGCCCGGAGACCCCTGGGGCAAAAACGGCTTACGACGATCAATAGGTGCTTGCTGTGGAACACCTATCCCAAATGGTGGAAGCCAGCTCAACAAAATGCCACACACCCAGGTGTAACAAACTACCTTGCCCAAGCTTGGTCTAAGCCCCTCACCTCGTCCCTGTGCTTTGGGGAGCCGGAGGGACAGCCGAGGCCTACGACCCTGAGACCCCTTTGCAAAAAGCCGGCTTCTCTCGGAAACAGTTTTCCTGAGGTGCAGACCCTATCCCAAGTGGATGTGGCAAGGTAAAGCAAATGCCCTCCACTTCTCTGGAAGAAACCACAGTGCCCAACCATGTTCTAAGCTCTCCCATCCTCCCTGGGCTTCTGGCAGCAGGAGTGAAAAGAGAGGAGCAGAGCACGGGGACCCGTTTGACAAAACCCGGCTTCCCACGGGAAAGTCTTTCTCCACGTGCAGACATGCTCCCAGGTGCCTGTGGCAAGGGGAAGGAAATGCCATACACTGACCTGGAAGAGACCACAGGGCCCAGGCACAGTCTGAACCCTTCCCTCAACCCGGCGGTTTTGCTAGGAGGAGTTCAACCCCAACGAACAAGGACCGGAGACCCCTGGGGCAAAAACGGCTTCCGACGAACAATAGGTGCTTGCTGTGGAACACCTATCCCAAGTGGGGGTAGCCAGCTCAACAAAATGCCACACACCCAGGTGTAAGAAACAACATTGCCCAAGCATGGTCTAAGCCCCTCACCTCGTCCCTGTGCTTTGGGGAGCCGGAGGGACAGCCGAGGCCCACGGCCCTGAGACCCCTTTGCAAAAAGCCGGCTTCCCACGGAAAGAGTTTTCCTGAGGTGCAGACCCTATCCCAAGTGGTTGTGGCAAGGTAAAGCAAATGCCCTCCACTTCTCTGGAAGAAACCACAGTGCCCAGCCATGTTCTAAGCCCTCCCATCCTCCCTTGGCTTCTGGCAGCAGGAGTGAAAGGAGAGGAGTAGAGCACTGGGACCCGTTTGACAAAAACCGGCTTCCCACGGGATAGTCGTTCTCCACGTGCAGACATGCTCCCAGGTGCCTGTGGCAAGGGGAAGGAACTGCCATACACTGACCTGGAAGAGACCATAGGGCCCAGGCACAGTCTGAACCCTTCGCTCAACCGGGCGGTTTTGCTAGCAGGAGTTCAACCCCAACGAACACAGCCCGGAGACCCCTGGGGCAAAAACGGCTTCCGACGAACAATAGGTGCTTGCTGTGGAACACCTATCCCAAGTGGGGGTAGCCAGCTCAACAAAATGCCACACACCCAGGTGTAAGAAACAACATTGCTCAGGCATGGTCTAAGCCCCTCACCTCGTCCCTGTGCTTTGGGGAGCCGGAGGGACAGCCGAGGCACACGGCCCTGAGAACCCTTTGCAAAAAGCCGGCTTCCCACGGAGACAGTTTTCCTGAGGTGCAGACCCTCTCACAAGTGGTTGTGGCAAGGTAAAGCAAATGCCCTCCCCTTCTCTGGAAGAAAGCACAGTGCCCAGCCATGTTCTAAGCCCTCCCATCCTCCCTGGGCTTCTGGCAGTAGGAGTGAAAAGAGAGGAGCAGAGCACGGGGACCCGTTTGACAAAACCCGGCTTCCCACGGGAAAGTCTTTCTCCACGTGCAGACATGCTCCCAGGTGCCTGGGGCAAGGGGAAGGAAATGCCATACACTGACCTGGAAGAGACCACAGGGCCCAGGCACAGTCTGAACCCTTCCCTCAACCCGGCGGTTTTGCTAGCAGGAGTTCAACCCCAACGAACACAGCCCGGAGACCCCTGGGGCAAAAACGGCTTACGACGAACAATAGGTGCTTGCTGTGGAACACCTATCCCAAGTGGGGGTAGCCAGCTCAACAAAATGCCACACACCCAGGTGTAAGAAACAACATTGCCCAGACATGGTCTAAGCCCCTCACCTCGTCCCTGTGCTTTGGGGAGCCGGAGGGACACCCGAGGCCCACGGCCCTGAGACCCCTTTGCAAAAAGCCGGCTTCCCACGGAAGGAGTTTTCCTGAGGTGCAGACCCTATTCCAAGTGGTTGTGGCAAGGTAAAGCAAATGCCCTCCACTTCTCTGGAAGAAACCACAGTGCCCAGCCATGTTCTAAGCCCTCCCATCCTCCCTTGGCTTCTGGCAGCAGGAGTGAAAGGAGAGGAGTAGAGCACTGGGACCAGTTTGACAAAAACCGGCTTCCCAAGGGAAAGTCGTTCTCCACGTGCAGACATGCTCCCAGGTGCCTGTGGCAAGGGGAAGGAACTGCCATACACTGACCTGGAAGAGACCATAGGGCCCAGGCACAGTCTGAACCCTTCGCTCAACCGGGCGGTTTTGCTAGCAGGAGTTCAACCCCAACGAACAAAGCCCGGAGACCCCTGGGGAAAAACGGCTTCCGACGAACAATAGGTGCTTGCTGTGGAACACCTATCCCAAGTGGGGGTAGCCAGCTCAACAAAATGCCACACACCCAGGTGTAAGAAACAACATTGCCCAGGCATGGTCTAAGCCCCTCACCTCGTCCCTGTGCTTTGGGGAGCCGGAGGGACAGCCGAGGCACACGGCCCTGAGACCCCTTTGTAAAAAGCTGGCTTCCCACGGAGACAGTTTTCCTGAGGGGCAGACCCTATCCCAAGCGGTTGTGGCAAGGTAAAGCAAATGCCCTCCACTTCTCTGGAAGAAACCACAGTGCCCAGCCATGTTCTAAGCCCTCCCATCCTCCCTGGGCTTCTGGCAGTAGGAGTGAAAAGAGAGGAGCAGAGCACGGGGACCCGTTTGACAAAACCCGGCTTCCCACGGGAAAGTCTTTCTCCACGTGCAGACATGCTCCCAGGTGCCTGTGGCAAGGGGAAGGAAATGCCATACACTGACCTGGAAGAGACCACAGGGCCCAGGCACAGTCTGAACCCTTCCCTCAACCCGGCGGTTTTGCTAGCAGGAGTTCAACCCCAACGAACACAGCCCGGAGACCCCTGGGGCAAAAACGGCTTCCGACGAACAATAGGTGCTTGCTGTGGAACACCTATCCCAAGTGGGAGTAGCCAGCTCAACAAAATGCCACACACCCAGGTGTAAGAAACAACATTGCCCAGGCATGGTCTAAGCCCCTCACCTCGTCCCTGTGCTTTGGGGAGCCGGAGGGACAGCCGAGGCCCACGGCCCTGAGACCCCTTTGCAAAAAGCGGGCTTCCCACGGAGACAGTTTTCCTGAGGTGCAGACCCTATCCCAAGTGGATGTGGCAAGGTAAAGCAAATGCCCTCCACTTCTCTGGAAGAAACCACAGTGCCCAACCATGTTCTACGCCCTCCCATCCTCCCTGGGCTTCTGGCAGCAGGAGTGAAAAGAGAACAGCAGAGCACTGGGACCCGTTTGACAAAACCCGGCTTCCCACGAGAAAGTCTTTCTCCACGTGCAGACATGCTCCCAGGTGCCTGTGGCAAGGGGAAGGAAATGCCATACACTGACCTGGAAGAGACCACAGGGCCCAGGCACAGTCTGA
This sequence comes from Ursus arctos, assembly GCF_023065955.2. NCBI lineage: Eukaryota > Metazoa > Chordata > Mammalia > Carnivora > Ursidae > Ursus > Ursus arctos. Next base: position 64,219,883 of record NW_026622819.1, read on the forward strand.
ACCCTTCCCTCAACCCCGCGGTTTTGCTAGCAGGAGTTCAACCCCAACGAACACAGCCCGGAGACCCCTGGGGCAAAAAAGGCTTCCGACGAACAATAGGTGCTTGCTGTGAAACACCTATCCCAAGTGGGGGTAGCCAGCTCAACAAAATGCCACACACCCAGGTGTAAGAAACAACATTGCCCAGGCATGGTCTAAGCCCCTCACCTCGTCCCTGGGCTTTGGGGAGTCGGAGGGACAGCCGAGGCCCACGGCCCTGAGACCCCTTTGCAAAAAGCGGGCTTCCCACGGAGACAGTTTTCCTGAGGTTCAGACCCTATCCCAAGCGGTTGTGGCAAGGTAAAGCAAATGCCCTCCATTTCTCTGGAAGAAACCACAGTGCCCAGCCATGTTCTAAGCCCTCCCATCCTCCCTGGGCTTCTGGCAGCAGGAGTGAAAAGAGAGGAGCAGATCACTGGGACCCGTTTGACAAAAACCGGCTTCCCACGGGAAAGTCTTTCTCCACGTGCAGACATGCTCCCAGGTGCCTGTGGCAAAGGGAAGGAAATGCCATACACTGACCTGGAAGAGACCACACGGCCCAGGCACAGTCTGAACCCTTCCCTCAACCCGGCGGTTTTGCTAGCAGGAGTTCAACCCCAACGAACACAGCCCGGAGACCCCTGGGGCAAAAACGGCTTACGACGATCAATAGGTGCTTGCTGTGGAACACCTATCCCAAATGGTGGAAGCCAGCTCAACAAAATGCCACACACCCAGGTGTAACAAACTACCTTGCCCAAGCTTGGTCTAAGCCCCTCACCTCGTCCCTGTGCTTTGGGGAGCCGGAGGGACAGCCGAGGCCTACGACCCTGAGACCCCTTTGCAAAAAGCCGGCTTCTCTCGGAAACAGTTTTCCTGAGGTGCAGACCCTATCCCAAGTGGATGTGGCAAGGTAAAGCAAATGCCCTCCACTTCTCTGGAAGAAACCACAGTGCCCAACCATGTTCTAAGCTCTCCCATCCTCCCTGGGCTTCTGGCAGCAGGAGTGAAAAGAGAGGAGCAGAGCACGGGGACCCGTTTGACAAAACCCGGCTTCCCACGGGAAAGTCTTTCTCCACGTGCAGACATGCTCCCAGGTGCCTGTGGCAAGGGGAAGGAAATGCCATACACTGACCTGGAAGAGACCACAGGGCCCAGGCACAGTCTGAACCCTTCCCTCAACCCGGCGGTTTTGCTAGGAGGAGTTCAACCCCAACGAACAAGGACCGGAGACCCCTGGGGCAAAAACGGCTTCCGACGAACAATAGGTGCTTGCTGTGGAACACCTATCCCAAGTGGGGGTAGCCAGCTCAACAAAATGCCACACACCCAGGTGTAAGAAACAACATTGCCCAAGCATGGTCTAAGCCCCTCACCTCGTCCCTGTGCTTTGGGGAGCCGGAGGGACAGCCGAGGCCCACGGCCCTGAGACCCCTTTGCAAAAAGCCGGCTTCCCACGGAAAGAGTTTTCCTGAGGTGCAGACCCTATCCCAAGTGGTTGTGGCAAGGTAAAGCAAATGCCCTCCACTTCTCTGGAAGAAACCACAGTGCCCAGCCATGTTCTAAGCCCTCCCATCCTCCCTTGGCTTCTGGCAGCAGGAGTGAAAGGAGAGGAGTAGAGCACTGGGACCCGTTTGACAAAAACCGGCTTCCCACGGGATAGTCGTTCTCCACGTGCAGACATGCTCCCAGGTGCCTGTGGCAAGGGGAAGGAACTGCCATACACTGACCTGGAAGAGACCATAGGGCCCAGGCACAGTCTGAACCCTTCGCTCAACCGGGCGGTTTTGCTAGCAGGAGTTCAACCCCAACGAACACAGCCCGGAGACCCCTGGGGCAAAAACGGCTTCCGACGAACAATAGGTGCTTGCTGTGGAACACCTATCCCAAGTGGGGGTAGCCAGCTCAACAAAATGCCACACACCCAGGTGTAAGAAACAACATTGCTCAGGCATGGTCTAAGCCCCTCACCTCGTCCCTGTGCTTTGGGGAGCCGGAGGGACAGCCGAGGCACACGGCCCTGAGAACCCTTTGCAAAAAGCCGGCTTCCCACGGAGACAGTTTTCCTGAGGTGCAGACCCTCTCACAAGTGGTTGTGGCAAGGTAAAGCAAATGCCCTCCCCTTCTCTGGAAGAAAGCACAGTGCCCAGCCATGTTCTAAGCCCTCCCATCCTCCCTGGGCTTCTGGCAGTAGGAGTGAAAAGAGAGGAGCAGAGCACGGGGACCCGTTTGACAAAACCCGGCTTCCCACGGGAAAGTCTTTCTCCACGTGCAGACATGCTCCCAGGTGCCTGGGGCAAGGGGAAGGAAATGCCATACACTGACCTGGAAGAGACCACAGGGCCCAGGCACAGTCTGAACCCTTCCCTCAACCCGGCGGTTTTGCTAGCAGGAGTTCAACCCCAACGAACACAGCCCGGAGACCCCTGGGGCAAAAACGGCTTACGACGAACAATAGGTGCTTGCTGTGGAACACCTATCCCAAGTGGGGGTAGCCAGCTCAACAAAATGCCACACACCCAGGTGTAAGAAACAACATTGCCCAGACATGGTCTAAGCCCCTCACCTCGTCCCTGTGCTTTGGGGAGCCGGAGGGACACCCGAGGCCCACGGCCCTGAGACCCCTTTGCAAAAAGCCGGCTTCCCACGGAAGGAGTTTTCCTGAGGTGCAGACCCTATTCCAAGTGGTTGTGGCAAGGTAAAGCAAATGCCCTCCACTTCTCTGGAAGAAACCACAGTGCCCAGCCATGTTCTAAGCCCTCCCATCCTCCCTTGGCTTCTGGCAGCAGGAGTGAAAGGAGAGGAGTAGAGCACTGGGACCAGTTTGACAAAAACCGGCTTCCCAAGGGAAAGTCGTTCTCCACGTGCAGACATGCTCCCAGGTGCCTGTGGCAAGGGGAAGGAACTGCCATACACTGACCTGGAAGAGACCATAGGGCCCAGGCACAGTCTGAACCCTTCGCTCAACCGGGCGGTTTTGCTAGCAGGAGTTCAACCCCAACGAACAAAGCCCGGAGACCCCTGGGGAAAAACGGCTTCCGACGAACAATAGGTGCTTGCTGTGGAACACCTATCCCAAGTGGGGGTAGCCAGCTCAACAAAATGCCACACACCCAGGTGTAAGAAACAACATTGCCCAGGCATGGTCTAAGCCCCTCACCTCGTCCCTGTGCTTTGGGGAGCCGGAGGGACAGCCGAGGCACACGGCCCTGAGACCCCTTTGTAAAAAGCTGGCTTCCCACGGAGACAGTTTTCCTGAGGGGCAGACCCTATCCCAAGCGGTTGTGGCAAGGTAAAGCAAATGCCCTCCACTTCTCTGGAAGAAACCACAGTGCCCAGCCATGTTCTAAGCCCTCCCATCCTCCCTGGGCTTCTGGCAGTAGGAGTGAAAAGAGAGGAGCAGAGCACGGGGACCCGTTTGACAAAACCCGGCTTCCCACGGGAAAGTCTTTCTCCACGTGCAGACATGCTCCCAGGTGCCTGTGGCAAGGGGAAGGAAATGCCATACACTGACCTGGAAGAGACCACAGGGCCCAGGCACAGTCTGAACCCTTCCCTCAACCCGGCGGTTTTGCTAGCAGGAGTTCAACCCCAACGAACACAGCCCGGAGACCCCTGGGGCAAAAACGGCTTCCGACGAACAATAGGTGCTTGCTGTGGAACACCTATCCCAAGTGGGAGTAGCCAGCTCAACAAAATGCCACACACCCAGGTGTAAGAAACAACATTGCCCAGGCATGGTCTAAGCCCCTCACCTCGTCCCTGTGCTTTGGGGAGCCGGAGGGACAGCCGAGGCCCACGGCCCTGAGACCCCTTTGCAAAAAGCGGGCTTCCCACGGAGACAGTTTTCCTGAGGTGCAGACCCTATCCCAAGTGGATGTGGCAAGGTAAAGCAAATGCCCTCCACTTCTCTGGAAGAAACCACAGTGCCCAACCATGTTCTACGCCCTCCCATCCTCCCTGGGCTTCTGGCAGCAGGAGTGAAAAGAGAACAGCAGAGCACTGGGACCCGTTTGACAAAACCCGGCTTCCCACGAGAAAGTCTTTCTCCACGTGCAGACATGCTCCCAGGTGCCTGTGGCAAGGGGAAGGAAATGCCATACACTGACCTGGAAGAGACCACAGGGCCCAGGCACAGTCTGAACCCTTCCCTCAACCCCGCGGTTTTGCTAGCAGGAGTTCAACCCCAACGAACACAGCCCGGAGACCCCTGGGGCAAAAAAGGCTTCCGACGAACAATAGGTGCTTGCTGTGAAACACCTATCCCAAGTGGGGGTAGCCAGCTCAACAAAATGCCACACACCCAGGTGTAAGAAACAACATTGCCCAGGCATGGTCTAAGCCCCTCACCTCGTCCCTGGGCTTTGGGGAGTCGGAGGGACAGCCGAGGCCCACGGCCCTGAGACCCCTTTGCAAAAAGCGGGCTTCCCACGGAGACAGTTTTCCTGAGGTTCAGACCCTATCCCAAGCGGTTGTGGCAAGGTAAAGCAAATGCCCTCCATTTCTCTGGAAGAAACCACAGTGCCCAGCCATGTTCTAAGCCCTCCCATCCTCCCTGGGCTTCTGGCAGCAGGAGTGAAAAGAGAGGAGCAGATCACTGGGACCCGTTTGACAAAAACCGGCTTCCCACGGGAAAGTCTTTCTCCACGTGCAGACATGCTCCCAGGTGCCTGTGGCAAAGGGAAGGAAATGCCATACACTGACCTGGAAGAGACCACACGGCCCAGGCACAGTCTGAACCCTTCCCTCAACCCGGCGGTTTTGCTAGCAGGAGTTCAACCCCAACGAACACAGCCCGGAGACCCCTGGGGCAAAAACGGCTTACGACGATCAATAGGTGCTTGCTGTGGAACACCTATCCCAAATGGTGGAAGCCAGCTCAACAAAATGCCACACACCCAGGTGTAACAAACTACCTTGCCCAAGCTTGGTCTAAGCCCCTCACCTCGTCCCTGTGCTTTGGGGAGCCGGAGGGACAGCCGAGGCCTACGACCCTGAGACCCCTTTGCAAAAAGCCGGCTTCTCTCGGAAACAGTTTTCCTGAGGTGCAGACCCTATCCCAAGTGGATGTGGCAAGGTAAAGCAAATGCCCTCCACTTCTCTGGAAGAAACCACAGTGCCCAACCATGTTCTAAGCTCTCCCATCCTCCCTGGGCTTCTGGCAGCAGGAGTGAAAAGAGAGGAGCAGAGCACGGGGACCCGTTTGACAAAACCCGGCTTCCCACGGGAAAGTCTTTCTCCACGTGCAGACATGCTCCCAGGTGCCTGTGGCAAGGGGAAGGAAATGCCATACACTGACCTGGAAGAGACCACAGGGCCCAGGCACAGTCTGAACCCTTCCCTCAACCCGGCGGTTTTGCTAGGAGGAGTTCAACCCCAACGAACAAGGACCGGAGACCCCTGGGGCAAAAACGGCTTCCGACGAACAATAGGTGCTTGCTGTGGAACACCTATCCCAAGTGGGGGTAGCCAGCTCAACAAAATGCCACACACCCAGGTGTAAGAAACAACATTGCCCAAGCATGGTCTAAGCCCCTCACCTCGTCCCTGTGCTTTGGGGAGCCGGAGGGACAGCCGAGGCCCACGGCCCTGAGACCCCTTTGCAAAAAGCCGGCTTCCCACGGAAAGAGTTTTCCTGAGGTGCAGACCCTATCCCAAGTGGTTGTGGCAAGGTAAAGCAAATGCCCTCCACTTCTCTGGAAGAAACCACAGTGCCCAGCCATGTTCTAAGCCCTCCCATCCTCCCTTGGCTTCTGGCAGCAGGAGTGAAAGGAGAGGAGTAGAGCACTGGGACCCGTTTGACAAAAACCGGCTTCCCACGGGATAGTCGTTCTCCACGTGCAGACATGCTCCCAGGTGCCTGTGGCAAGGGGAAGGAACTGCCATACACTGACCTGGAAGAGACCATAGGGCCCAGGCACAGTCTGAACCCTTCGCTCAACCGGGCGGTTTTGCTAGCAGGAGTTCAACCCCAACGAACACAGCCCGGAGACCCCTGGGGCAAAAACGGCTTCCGACGAACAATAGGTGCTTGCTGTGGAACACCTATCCCAAGTGGGGGTAGCCAGCTCAACAAAATGCCACACACCCAGGTGTAAGAAACAACATTGCTCAGGCATGGTCTAAGCCCCTCACCTCGTCCCTGTGCTTTGGGGAGCCGGAGGGACAGCCGAGGCACACGGCCCTGAGAACCCTTTGCAAAAAGCCGGCTTCCCACGGAGACAGTTTTCCTGAGGTGCAGACCCTCTCACAAGTGGTTGTGGCAAGGTAAAGCAAATGCCCTCCCCTTCTCTGGAAGAAAGCACAGTGCCCAGCCATGTTCTAAGCCCTCCCATCCTCCCTGGGCTTCTGGCAGTAGGAGTGAAAAGAGAGGAGCAGAGCACGGGGACCCGTTTGACAAAACCCGGCTTCCCACGGGAAAGTCTTTCTCCACGTGCAGACATGCTCCCAGGTGCCTGGGGCAAGGGGAAGGAAATGCCATACACTGACCTGGAAGAGACCACAGGGCCCAGGCACAGTCTGAACCCTTCCCTCAACCCGGCGGTTTTGCTAGCAGGAGTTCAACCCCAACGAACACAGCCCGGAGACCCCTGGGGCAAAAACGGCTTACGACGAACAATAGGTGCTTGCTGTGGAACACCTATCCCAAGTGGGGGTAGCCAGCTCAACAAAATGCCACACACCCAGGTGTAAGAAACAACATTGCCCAGACATGGTCTAAGCCCCTCACCTCGTCCCTGTGCTTTGGGGAGCCGGAGGGACACCCGAGGCCCACGGCCCTGAGACCCCTTTGCAAAAAGCCGGCTTCCCACGGAAGGAGTTTTCCTGAGGTGCAGACCCTATTCCAAGTGGTTGTGGCAAGGTAAAGCAAATGCCCTCCACTTCTCTGGAAGAAACCACAGTGCCCAGCCATGTTCTAAGCCCTCCCATCCTCCCTTGGCTTCTGGCAGCAGGAGTGAAAGGAGAGGAGTAGAGCACTGGGACCAGTTTGACAAAAACCGGCTTCCCAAGGGAAAGTCGTTCTCCACGTGCAGACATGCTCCCAGGTGCCTGTGGCAAGGGGAAGGAACTGCCATACACTGACCTGGAAGAGACCATAGGGCCCAGGCACAGTCTGAACCCTTCGCTCAACCGGGCGGTTTTGCTAGCAGGAGTTCAACCCCAACGAACAAAGCCCGGAGACCCCTGGGGAAAAACGGCTTCCGACGAACAATAGGTGCTTGCTGTGGAACACCTATCCCAAGTGGGGGTAGCCAGCTCAACAAAATGCCACACACCCAGGTGTAAGAAACAACATTGCCCAGGCATGGTCTAAGCCCCTCACCTCGTCCCTGTGCTTTGGGGAGCCGGAGGGACAGCCGAGGCACACGGCCCTGAGACCCCTTTGTAAAAAGCTGGCTTCCCACGGAGACAGTTTTCCTGAGGGGCAGACCCTATCCCAAGCGGTTGTGGCAAGGTAAAGCAAATGCCCTCCACTTCTCTGGAAGAAACCACAGTGCCCAGCCATGTTCTAAGCCCTCCCATCCTCCCTGGGCTTCTGGCAGTAGGAGTGAAAAGAGAGGAGCAGAGCACGGGGACCCGTTTGACAAAACCCGGCTTCCCACGGGAAAGTCTTTCTCCACGTGCAGACATGCTCCCAGGTGCCTGTGGCAAGGGGAAGGAAATGCCATACACTGACCTGGAAGAGACCACAGGGCCCAGGCACAGTCTGAACCCTTCCCTCAACCCGGCGGTTTTGCTAGCAGGAGTTCAACCCCAACGAACACAGCCCGGAGACCCCTGGGGCAAAAACGGCTTCCGACGAACAATAGGTGCTTGCTGTGGAACACCTATCCCAAGTGGGAGTAGCCAGCTCAACAAAATGCCACACACCCAGGTGTAAGAAACAACATTGCCCAGGCATGGTCTAAGCCCCTCACCTCGTCCCTGTGCTTTGGGGAGCCGGAGGGACAGCCGAGGCCCACGGCCCTGAGACCCCTTTGCAAAAAGCGGGCTTCCCACGGAGACAGTTTTCCTGAGGTGCAGACCCTATCCCAAGTGGATGTGGCAAGGTAAAGCAAATGCCCTCCACTTCTCTGGAAGAAACCACAGTGCCCAACCATGTTCTACGCCCTCCCATCCTCCCTGGGCTTCTGGCAGCAGGAGTGAAAAGAGAACAGCAGAGCACTGGGACCCGTTTGACAAAACCCGGCTTCCCACGAGAAAGTCTTTCTCCACGTGCAGACATGCTCCCAGGTGCCTGTGGCAAGGGGAAGGAAATGCCATACACTGACCTGGAAGAGACCACAGGGCCCAGGCACAGTCTGAACCCTTCCCTCAACCCCGCGGTTTTGCTAGCAGGAGTTCAACCCCAACGAACACAGCCCGGAGACCCCTGGGGCAAAAAAGGCTTCCGACGAACAATAGGTGCTTGCTGTGAAACACCTATCCCAAGTGGGGGTAGCCAGCTCAACAAAATGCCACACACCCAGGTGTAAGAAACAACATTGCCCAGGCATGGTCTAAGCCCCTCACCTCGTCCCTGGGCTTTGGGGAGTCGGAGGGACAGCCGAGGCCCACGGCCCTGAGACCCCTTTGCAAAAAGCGGGCTTCCCACGGAGACAGTTTTCCTGAGGTTCAGACCCTATCCCAAGCGGTTGTGGCAAGGTAAAGCAAATGCCCTCCATTTCTCTGGAAGAAACCACAGTGCCCAGCCATGTTCTAAGCCCTCCCATCCTCCCTGGGCTTCTGGCAGCAGGAGTGAAAAGAGAGGAGCAGATCACTGGGACCCGTTTGACAAAAACCGGCTTCCCACGGGAAAGTCTTTCTCCACGTGCAGACATGCTCCCAGGTGCCTGTGGCAAAGGGAAGGAAATGCCATACACTGACCTGGAAGAGACCACACGGCCCAGGCACAGTCTGAACCCTTCCCTCAACCCGGCGGTTTTGCTAGCAGGAGTTCAACCCCAACGAACACAGCCCGGAGACCCCTGGGGCAAAAACGGCTTACGACGATCAATAGGTGCTTGCTGTGGAACACCTATCCCAAATGGTGGAAGCCAGCTCAACAAAATGCCACACACCCAGGTGTAACAAACTACCTTGCCCAAGCTTGGTCTAAGCCCCTCACCTCGTCCCTGTGCTTTGGGGAGCCGGAGGGACAGCCGAGGCCTACGACCCTGAGACCCCTTTGCAAAAAGCCGGCTTCTCTCGGAAACAGTTTTCCTGAGGTGCAGACCCTATCCCAAGTGGATGTGGCAAGGTAAAGCAAATGCCCTCCACTTCTCTGGAAGAAACCACAGTGCCCAACCATGTTCTAAGCTCTCCCATCCTCCCTGGGCTTCTGGCAGCAGGAGTGAAAAGAGAGGAGCAGAGCACGGGGACCCGTTTGACAAAACCCGGCTTCCCACGGGAAAGTCTTTCTCCACGTGCAGACATGCTCCCAGGTGCCTGTGGCAAGGGGAAGGAAATGCCATACACTGACCTGGAAGAGACCACAGGGCCCAGGCACAGTCTGAACCCTTCCCTCAACCCGGCGGTTTTGCTAGGAGGAGTTCAACCCCAACGAACAAGGACCGGAGACCCCTGGGGCAAAAACGGCTTCCGACGAACAATAGGTGCTTGCTGTGGAACACCTATCCCAAGTGGGGGTAGCCAGCTCAACAAAATGCCACACACCCAGGTGTAAGAAACAACATTGCCCAAGCATGGTCTAAGCCCCTCACCTCGTCCCTGTGCTTTGGGGAGCCGGAGGGACAGCCGAGGCCCACGGCCCTGAGACCCCTTTGCAAAAAGCCGGCTTCCCACGGAAAGAGTTTTCCTGAGGTGCAGACCCTATCCCAAGTGGTTGTGGCAAGGTAAAGCAAATGCCCTCCACTTCTCTGGAAGAAACCACAGTGCCCAGCCATGTTCTAAGCCCTCCCATCCTCCCTTGGCTTCTGGCAGCAGGAGTGAAAGGAGAGGAGTAGAGCACTGGGACCCGTTTGACAAAAACCGGCTTCCCACGGGATAGTCGTTCTCCACGTGCAGACATGCTCCCAGGTGCCTGTGGCAAGGGGAAGGAACTGCCATACACTGACCTGGAAGAGACCATAGGGCCCAGGCACAGTCTGAACCCTTCGCTCAACCGGGCGGTTTTGCTAGCAGGAGTTCAACCCCAACGAACACAGCCCGGAGACCCCTGGGGCAAAAACGGCTTCCGACGAACAATAGGTGCTTGCTGTGGAACACCTATCCCAAGTGGGGGTAGCCAGCTCAACAAAATGCCACACACCCAGGTGTAAGAAACAACATTGCTCAGGCATGGTCTAAGCCCCTCACCTCGTCCCTGTGCTTTGGGGAGCCGGAGGGACAGCCGAGGCACACGGCCCTGAGAACCCTTTGCAAAAAGCCGGCTTCCCACGGAGACAGTTTTCCTGAGGTGCAGACCCTCTCACAAGTGGTTGTGGCAAGGTAAAGCAAATGCCCTCCCCTTCTCTGGAAGAAAGCACAGTGCCCAGCCATGTTCTAAGCCCTCCCATCCTCCCTGGGCTTCTGGCAGTAGGAGTGAAAAGAGAGGAGCAGAGCACGGGGACCCGTTTGACAAAACCCGGCTTCCCACGGGAAAGTCTTTCTCCACGTGCAGACATGCTCCCAGGTGCCTGGGGCAAGGGGAAGGAAATGCCATACACTGACCTGGAAGAGACCACAGGGCCCAGGCACAGTCTGAACCCTTCCCTCAACCCGGCGGTTTTGCTAGCAGGAGTTCAACCCCAACGAACACAGCCCGGAGACCCCTGGGGCAAAAACGGCTTACGACGAACAATAGGTGCTTGCTGTGGAACACCTATCCCAAGTGGGGGTAGCCAGCTCAACAAAATGCCACACACCCAGGTGTAAGAAACAACATTGCCCAGACATGGTCTAAGCCCCTCACCTCGTCCCTGTGCTTTGGGGAGCCGGAGGGACACCCGAGGCCCACGGCCCTGAGACCCCTTTGCAAAAAGCCGGCTTCCCACGGAAGGAGTTTTCCTGAGGTGCAGACCCTATTCCAAGTGGTTGTGGCAAGGTAAAGCAAATGCCCTCCACTTCTCTGGAAGAAACCACAGTGCCCAGCCATGTTCTAAGCCCTCCCATCCTCCCTTGGCTTCTGGCAGCAGGAGTGAAAGGAGAGGAGTAGAGCACTGGGACCAGTTTGACAAAAACCGGCTTCCCAAGGGAAAGTCGTTCTCCACGTGCAGACATGCTCCCAGGTGCCTGTGGCAAGGGGAAGGAACTGCCATACACTGACCTGGAAGAGACCATAGGGCCCAGGCACAGTCTGAACCCTTCGCTCAACCGGGCGGTTTTGCTAGCAGGAGTTCAACCCCAACGAACAAAGCCCGGAGACCCCTGGGGAAAAACGGCTTCCGACGAACAATAGGTGCTTGCTGTGGAACACCTATCCCAAGTGGGGGTAGCCAGCTCAACAAAATGCCACACACCCAGGTGTAAGAAACAACATTGCCCAGGCATGGTCTAAGCCCCTCACCTCGTCCCTGTGCTTTGGGGAGCCGGAGGGACAGCCGAGGCACACGGCCCTGAGACCCCTTTGTAAAAAGCTGGCTTCCCACGGAGACAGTTTTCCTGAGGGGCAGACCCTATCCCAAGCGGTTGTGGCAAGGTAAAGCAAATGCCCTCCACTTCTCTGGAAGAAACCACAGTGCCCAGCCATGTTCTAAGCCCTCCCATCCTCCCTGGGCTTCTGGCAGTAGGAGTGAAAAGAGAGGAGCAGAGCACGGGGACCCGTTTGACAAAACCCGGCTTCCCACGGGAAAGTCTTTCTCCACGTGCAGACATGCTCCCAGGTGCCTGTGGCAAGGGGAAGGAAATGCCATACACTGACCTGGAAGAGACCACAGGGCCCAGGCACAGTCTGAACCCTTCCCTCAACCCGGCGGTTTTGCTAGCAGGAGTTCAACCCCAACGAACACAGCCCGGAGACCCCTGGGGCAAAAACGGCTTCCGACGAACAATAGGTGCTTGCTGTGGAACACCTATCCCAAGTGGGAGTAGCCAGCTCAACAAAATGCCACACACCCAGGTGTAAGAAACAACATTGCCCAGGCATGGTCTAAGCCCCTCACCTCGTCCCTGTGCTTTGGGGAGCCGGAGGGACAGCCGAGGCCCACGGCCCTGAGACCCCTTTGCAAAAAGCGGGCTTCCCACGGAGACAGTTTTCCTGAGGTGCAGACCCTATCCCAAGTGGATGTGGCAAGGTAAAGCAAATGCCCTCCACTTCTCTGGAAGAAACCACAGTGCCCAACCATGTTCTACGCCCTCCCATCCTCCCTGGGCTTCTGGCAGCAGGAGTGAAAAGAGAACAGCAGAGCACTGGGACCCGTTTGACAAAACCCGGCTTCCCACGAGAAAGTCTTTCTCCACGTGCAGACATGCTCCCAGGTGCCTGTGGCAAGGGGAAGGAAATGCCATACACTGACCTGGAAGAGACCACAGGGCCCAGGCACAGTCTGAACCCTTCCCTCAACCCCGCGGTTTTGCTAGCAGGAGTTCAACCCCAACGAACACAGCCCGGAGACCCCTGGGGCAAAAAAGGCTTCCGACGAACAATAGGTGCTTGCTGTGAAACACCTATCCCAAGTGGGGGTAGCCAGCTCAACAAAATGCCACACACCCAGGTGTAAGAAACAACATTGCCCAGGCATGGTCTAAGCCCCTCACCTCGTCCCTGGGCTTTGGGGAGTCGGAGGGACAGCCGAGGCCCACGGCCCTGAGACCCCTTTGCAAAAAGCGGGCTTCCCACGGAGACAGTTTTCCTGAGGTTCAGACCCTATCCCAAGCGGTTGTGGCAAGGTAAAGCAAATGCCCTCCATTTCTCTGGAAGAAACCACAGTGCCCAGCCATGTTCTAAGCCCTCCCATCCTCCCTGGGCTTCTGGCAGCAGGAGTGAAAAGAGAGGAGCAGATCACTGGGACCCGTTTGACAAAAACCGGCTTCCCACGGGAAAGTCTTTCTCCACGTGCAGACATGCTCCCAGGTGCCTGTGGCAAAGGGAAGGAAATGCCATACACTGACCTGGAAGAGACCACACGGCCCAGGCACAGTCTGAACCCTTCCCTCAACCCGGCGGTTTTGCTAGCAGGAGTTCAACCCCAACGAACACAGCCCGGAGACCCCTGGGGCAAAAACGGCTTACGACGATCAATAGGTGCTTGCTGTGGAACACCTATCCCAAATGGTGGAAGCCAGCTCAACAAAATGCCACACACCCAGGTGTAACAAACTACCTTGCCCAAGCTTGGTCTAAGCCCCTCACCTCGTCCCTGTGCTTTGGGGAGCCGGAGGGACAGCCGAGGCCCACGACCCTGAGACCCCTTTGCAAAAAGCCGGCTTCTCTCGGAAACAGTTTTCCTGAGGTGCAGACCCTATCCCAAGTGGATGTGGCAAGGTAAAGCAAATGCCCTCCACTTCTCTGGAAGAAACCACAGTGCCCAACCATGTTCTAAGCTCTCCCATCCTCCCTGGGCTTCTGGCAGCAGGAGTGAAAAGAGAGGAGCAGAGCACGGGGACCCGTTTGACAAAACCCGGCTTCCCACGGGAAAGTCTTTCTCCACGTGCAGACATGCTCCCAGGTGCCTATGGCAAGGGGAAGGAAATGCCATACACTGACCTGGAAGAGACCACAGGGCCCAGGCACAGTCTGAACCCTTCCCTCAACCCGGCGGTTTTGCTAGGAGGAGTTCAACCCCAACGAACACAGCCCGGAGACCCCTGGGGCAAAAACGGCTTCCGACGAACAATAGGTGCTTGCTGTGGAACACCTATCCCAAGTGGGGGTAGCCAGCTCAACAAAATGCCACACACCCAGGTGTAAGAAACAACATTGCCCAAGCATGGTCTAAGCCCCTCACCTCGTCCCTGTGCTTTGGGGAGCCGGAGGGACAGCCGAGGCCCACGGCCCTGAGACCCCTTTGCAAAAAGCCGGCTTCCCACGGAAAGAGTTTTCCTGAGGTGCAGACCCTATCCCAAGTGGTTGTGGCAAGGTAAAGCAAATGCCCTCCACTTCTCTGGAAGAAACCACAGTGCCCAGCCATGTTCTAAGCCCTCCCATCCTCCCTTGGCTTCTGGCAGCAGGAGTGAAAGGAGAGGAGTAGAGCACTGGGACCCGTTTGACAAAAACCGGCTTCCCACGGGATAGTCGTTCTCCACGTGCAGACATGCTCCCAGGTGCCTGTGGCAAGGGGAAGGAACTGCCATACACTGACCTGGAAGAGACCATAGGGCCCAGGCACAGTCTGAACCCTTCGCTCAACTGGGCGGTTTTGCTAGCAGGAGTTCAACCCCAACGAACAAAGCCCGGAGACCCCTGGGGCAAAAACGGCTTCCGACGAACAATAGGTGCTTGCTGTGGAACACCTATCCCAAGTGGGGGTAGCCAGCTCAACAAAATGCCACACACCCAGGTGTAAGAAACAACATTGCTCAGGCATGGTCTAAGCCCCTCACCTCGTCCCTGTGCTTTGGGGAGCCGGAGGGACAGCCGAGGCACACGGCCCTGAGAACCCTTTGCAAAAAGCTGGCTTCCCACGGAGACAGTTTTCCTGAGGTGCAGACCCTCTCACAAGTGGTTGTGGCAAGGTAAAGCAAATGCCCTCCCCTTCTCTGGAAGAAAGCACAGTGCCCAGCCATGTTCTAAGCCCTCCCATCCTCCCTGGGCTTCTGGCAGTAGGAGTGAAAAGAGAGGAGCAGAGCACGGGGACCCGTTTGACAAAACCCGGCTTCCCACGGGAAAGTCTTTCTCCACGTGCAGACATGCTCCCAGGTGCCTGGGGCAAGGGGAAGGAAATGCCATACACTGACCTGGAAGAGACCACAGGGCCCAGGCACAGTCTGAACCCTTCCCTCAACCCGGCGGTTTTGCTAGCAGGAGTTCAACCCCAACGAACACAGCCCGGAGACCCCTGGGGCAAAAACGGCTTCCGACGAACAATAGGTGCTTGCTGTGGAACACCTATCCCAAGTGGGGGTAGCCAGCTCAACAAAATGCCACACACCCAGGTGTAAGAAACAACATTGCCCAGACATGGTCTAAGCCCCTCACCTCGTCCCTGTGCTTTGGGGAGCCGGAGGGACACCCGAGGCCCACGGCCCTGAGACCCCTTTGCAAAAAGCCGGCTTCCCACGGAAAGAGTTTTCCTGAGGTGCAGACCCTATTCCAAGTGGTTGTGGCAAGGTAAAGCAAATGCCCTCCACTTCTCTGGAAGAAACCACAGTGCCCAGCCATGTTCTAAGCCCTCCCATCCTCCCTTGGCTTCTGGCAGCAGGAGTGAAAGGAGAGGAGTAGAGCACTGGGACCAGTTTGACAAAAACCGGCTTCCCAAGGGAAAGTCGTTCTCCACGTGCAGACATGCTCCCAGGTGCCTGTGGCAAGGGGAAGGAACTGCCATACACTGACCTGGAAGAGACCATAGGGCCCAGGCACAGTCTGAACCCTTCGCTCAACCGGGCGGTTTTGCTAGCAGGAGTTCAACCCCAACGAACAAAGCCCGGAGACCCCTGGGGAAAAACGGCTTCCGACGAACAATAGGTGCTTGCTGTGGAACACCTAACCCAAGTGGGGGTAGCCAGCTCAACAAAATGCCACACACCCAGGTGTAAGAAACAACATTGCCCAGGCATGGTCTAAGCCCCTCACCTCGTCCCTGTGCTTTGGGGAGCCGGAGGGACAGCCGAGGCCCACGGCCCTGAGACCCCTTTGCAAAAAGCCAGCTTCCCACGGAGACAGTTTTCCTGAGGTGCAGACCCTATCCCAAGCGGTTGTGGCAAGGTACAGCAAATGCCCTCCACTTCTCTTTAAGAAACCACAGTGCCCAACCATGTTCTAAGCCCTCCCATCCTCCCTGGGCTTCTGGCAGCAGGAGTGAAAAGAGAGGAGCAGAGCACTGGGACCCGTTTGACAAAAACCGGCTTCCCACGGGAAAGTCGTTCTCCACGTGCAGACATGCTCCCAGGTGCCTGTGGCAAGGGGAAGGAAATGCCATACACTGACCTGGAAGAGACCACAGGGCCCAGGCACAGTCTGAACCCTTCCCTCAACCCGGCGGTTTTGCTAGCAGGAGTTCAACCCCAACGAACACAGCCCGGAGACCCCTGGGGCAAAAACGGCTTCCGACAAACAATAGGTGCTTGCTGTGGAACACCTATCCCAAGTGGGGGTAGCCAGCTCAACAAAATGCCACACACCCAGGTGTAAGAAACAACATTGCCCAGGCAAGGTCTAAGCCCCTCACCTCGTCCTTGTGCATTGGGGAGCCGGAGGGACAGCCGAGGCCCACGGCCCTGAGACCCCTTTGCAAAAAGCCGGCTTCCCACGGAGACAGTTTTCCTGAGGTGCAGACCCTATCCCAAGCGGTTGTGGCAAGGTAAAGCAAATGCCCTCCACTTCTCTTTAAGAAACCACAGTGCCCAACCATGTTCTAAGCCCTCCCATCCTCCCTGGGCTTCTGGCAGCAGGAGTGAAAAGAGAGGAGCAGAGCACTGGGACCCGTTTGACAAAACCCGGCTTCCCACGGGAAAGTCTTTCTCCACGTGCAGACATGCTCCCAGGTGCCTGTGGCAAGGGGAAGGAAATGCCATACACTGACCTGGAAGAGACCACAGGGCCCAGGCACAGTCTGAACCCTTCCCTCAACCCGGCGGTTTTGCTAGCAGGAGTTCAACCCCAACGAACACAGCCCGGAGACCCCTGGGGCAAAAACGGCTTCCGACGAACAATAGGTGCTTGCTGTGGAACACCTATCCCAAGTGGGAGTAGCCAGCTCAACAAAATGCCACACACCCAGGTGTAAGAAACAACATTGCCCAGGCATGGTCTAAGCCCCTCACCTCGTCCCTGTGCTTTGGGGAGCCGGAGGGACAGCCGAGGCCCACGGCCCTGAGACCCCTTTGCAAAAAGCGGGCTTCCCACGGAGACAGTTTTCCTGAGGTGCAGACCCTATCCCAAGTGGATGTGGCAAGGTAAAGCAAATGCCCTCCACTTCTCTGGAAGAAACCACAGTGCCCAACCATGTTCTACGCCCTCCCATCCTCCCTGGGCTTCTGGCAGCAGGAGTGAAAAGAGAACAGCAGAGCAATGGGACCCGTTTGACAAAACCCGGCTTCCCACGGGAAAGTCTTTCTCCACGTGCAGACATGCTCCCAGGTGCCTGTGGCAAGGGGAAGGAAATGCCATACACTGACCTGGAAGAGACCACAGGGCCCAGGCACAGTCTGAACCCTTCCCTCAACCCCGCGGTTTTGCTAGCAGGAGTTCAACCCCAACGAACACAGCCCGGAGACCCCTGGGGCAAAAAAGGCTTCCGACGAACAATAGGTGCTTGCTGTGAAACACCTATCCCAAGTGGGGGTAGCCAGCTCAACAAAATGCCACACACCCAGGTGTAAGAAACAACATTGCCCAGGCATGGTCTAAGCCCCTCACCTCGTCCCTGGGCTTTGGGGAGCCGGAGGGACAGCGGAGGCCCACGGCCCTGAGACCCCTTTGCAAAAAGCGGGCTTCCCACGGAGACAGTTTTCCTGAGGTTCAGACCCTATCCCAAGCGGTTGTGGCAAGGTAAAGCAAATGCCCTCCATTTCTCTGGAAGAAACCACAGTGCCCAGCCATGTTCTAAGCCCTCCCATCCTCCCTGGGCTTCTGGCAGCAGGAGTGAAAAGAGAGGAGCAGATCACTGGGACCCGTTTGACAAAAACCGGCTTCCCACGGGAAAGTCTTTCTCCACGTGCAGACATGCTCCCAGGTGCCTGTGGCAAAGGGAAGGAAATGCCATACACTGACCTGGAAGAGACCACACGGCCCAGGCACAGTCTGAACCCTTCCCTCAACCCGGCGGTTTTGGTAGCAGGAGTTCAACCCCAACGAACACAGCCCGGAGACCCCTGGGGCAAAAACGGCTTACGACGATCAATAGGTGCTTGCTGTGGAACACCTATCCCAAATGGTGGAAGCCAGCTCAACAAAATGCCACACACCCAGGTGTAACAAACTACCTTGCCCAAGCTTGGTCTAAGCCCCTCACCTCGTCCCTGTGCTTTGGGGAGCCGGAGGGACAGCCGAGGCCCACGACCCTGAGACCCCTTTGCAAAAAGCCGGCTTCTCTCGGAAACAGTTTTCCTGAGGTGCAGACCCTATCCCAAGTGGATGTGGCAAGGTAAAGCAAATGCCCTCCACTTCTCTGGAAGAAACCACAGTGCCCAACCATGTTCTAAGCTCTCCCATCCTCCCTGGGCTTCTGGCAGCAGGAGTGAAAAGAGAGGAGCAGAGCACGGGGACCCGTTTGACAAAACCCGGCTTCCCACGGGAAAGTCTTTCTCCACGTGCAGACATGCTCCCAGGTGCCTGTGGCAAGGGGAAGGAAATGCCATACACTGACCTGGAAGAGACCACAGGGCCCAGGCACAGTCTGAACCCTTCCCTCAACCCGGCGGTTTTGCTAGGAGGAGTTCAACCCCAACGAACACAGCCCGGAGACCCCTGGGGCAAAAACGGCTTCCGACGAACAATAGGTGCTTGCTGTGGAACACCTATCCCAAGTGGGGGTAGCCAGCTCAACAAAATGCCACACACCCAGGTGTAAGAAACAACATTGCCCAAGCATGGTCTAAGCCCCTCACCTCGTCCCTGTGCTTTGGGGAGCCGGAGGGACAGCCGAGGCACACGGCCCTGAGACCCCTTTGTAAAAAGCTGGCTTCCCACGGAGACAGTTTTCCTGAGGGGCAGACCCTATCCCAAGCGGTTGTGGCAAGGTAAAGCAAATGCCCTCCACTTCTCTGGAAGAAACCACAGTGCCCAGCCATGTTCTAAGCCCTCCCATCCTCCCTGGGCTTCTGGCAGTAGGAGTGAAAAGAGAGGAGCAGAGCACGGGGACCCGTTTGACAAAACCCGGCTTCCCATGGGAAAGTCTTTCTCCACGTGCAGACATGCTCCCAGGTGCCTGGGGCAAGGGGAAGGAAATGCCATACACTGACCTGGAAGAGACCACAGGGCCCAGGCACAGTCTGAACCCTTCCCTCAACCCGGCGGTTTTGCTAGCAGGAGTTCAACCCCAACGAACACAGCCCGGAGACCCCTGGGGCAAAAACGGCTTCCGACAAACAATAGGTGCTTGCTGTGGAACACCTATCCCAAGTGGGGGTAGCCAGCTCAACAAAATGCCACACACCCAGGTGTAAGAAACAACATCGCCCAGGCAAGGTCTAAGCCCCTCACCTCGTCCTTGTGCATTGGGGAGCCGGAGGGACAGCCGAGGCCCACGGCCCTGAGACCCCTTTGCAAAAAGCCGGCTTCCCACGGAGACAGTTTTCCTGAGGTGCAGACCCTATCCCAAGCGGTTGTGGCAAGGTAAAGCAAATGCCCTCCACTTCTCTTTAAGAAACCACAGTGCCCAACCATGTTCTAAGCCCTCCCATCCTCCCTGGGCTTCTGGCAGCAGGAGTGAAAAGAGAGGAGCAGAGCACTGGGACCCGTTTGACAAAACCCGGCTTACCACGGGAAAGTCTTTCTCCACGTGCAGACATGCTCCCAGGTGCCTGTGGCAAGCGGAAGGAAATGCCATACACTGACCTGGAAGAGACCACAGGGCCCAGGCACAGTCTGAACCCTTCCCTCAACCCGGCGGTTTTGCTAGCAGGAGTTCAACCCCAACGAACACAGCCCGGAGACCCCTGGGGCAAAAACGGCTTCCGACGAACAATAGGTGCTTGCTGTGGAACACCTATCCCAAGTGGGAGTAGCCAGCTCAACAAAATGCCACACACCCAGGTGTAAGAAACAACATTGCCCAGGCATGGTCTAAGCCCCTCACCTCGTCCCTGTGCTTTGGGGAGCCGGAGGGACAGCCGAGGCCCACGGCCCTGAGACCCTTTGCAAAAAGCGGGCTTCCCACGGAGACAGTTTTCCTGAGGTGCAGACCCTATCCCAAGCGGTTGTGGCAAGGTAAAGCAAATGCCCTCCACTTCTCTGGAAGAAACCACAGTGCCCAGCCATGTTCTAAGCCCTCCCATCCTCTCTGGGCTTCTGGCAGCAGGAGTGAAAAGAGAGGAGCAGAGCACTGGGACCCGTTTGACAAAAACCGGCTTCCCACGGGAAAGTCGTTCTCCACGTGCAGACATGCTCCCAGGTGCCTGTGGCAAGGGGAAGGAAATGCCATACACTGACCTGGAAGAGACCACAGGGCCCAGGCACAGTCTGAACCCTTCCCTCAACCCGGCGGTTTTGCTAGCAGGAGTTCAACCCCAACGAACACAGCCCGGAGACCCCTGGCGCAAAAACGGCTTCCGACAAACAATAGGTGCTTGCTGTGGAACACCTATCCCAAGTGGGGGTAGCCAGCTCAACAAAATGCCACACACCCAGGTGTAAGAAACAACATTGCCCAGGCAAGGTCTAAGCCCCTCACCTCGTCCTTGTGCATTGGGGAGCCGGAGGGACAGCCGAGGCCCACGGCCCTGAGACCCCTTTGCAAAAAGCCGGCTTCCCACGGAGACAGTTTTCCTGAGGTGCAGACCCTATCCCAAGCGGTTGTGGCAAGGTAAAGCAAATGCCCTCCACTTCTCTTTAAGAAACCACAGTGCCCAACCATGTTCTAAGCCCTCCCATCCTCCCTGGGCTTCTGGCAGCAGGAGTGAAAAGAGAGGAGCAGAGCACTGGGACCCGTTTGACAAAACCCGGCTTCCCACGGGAAAGTCTTTCTCCACGTGCAGACATGCTCCCAGGTGCCTGTGGCAAGGGGAAGGAAATGCCATACACTGACCTGAAAGAGACCACAGGGCCCAGGCACAGTCTGAACCCTTCCCTCAACCCGGCGGTTTTGCTAGCAGGAGTTCAACCCCAACGAACACAGCCCGGAGACCCCTGGGGCAAAAACGGCTTCCGACGAACAATAGGTGCTTGCTGTGGAACACCTATCCCAAGTGGGAGTAGCCAGCTCAACAAAATGCCACACACCCAGGTGTAAGAAACAACATTGCCCAGGCATGGTCTAAGCCCCTCACCTCGTACCTGTGCTTTGGGGAGCCGGAGGGACAGCCGAGGCCCACGGCCCTGAGACCCCTTTGCAAAAAGCGGGCTTCCCACGGAGACAGTTTTCCTGAGGTGCAGACCCTATCCCAAGTGGATGTGGCAAGGTAAAGCAAATGCCCTCCACTTCTCTGGAAGAAACCACAGTGCCCAACCATGTTCTACGCCCTCCCATCATCCCTGGGCTTCTGGCAGCAGGAGTGAAAAGAGAACAGCAGAGCACTGGGACCCGTTTGACAAAACCCGGCTTCCCACGAGAAAGTCTTTCTCCACGTGCAGACATGCTCCCAGGTGCCTGTGGCAAGGGGAAGGAAATGCCATACACTGACCTGGAAGAGACCACAGGGCCCAGGCACAGTCTGAACCCTTCCCTCAACCCCGCGGTTTTGCTAGCAGGAGTTCAACCCCAACGAACACAGCCCGGAGACCCCTGGGGCAAAAAAGGCTTCCGACGAACAATAGGTGCTTGCTGTGAAACACCTATCCCAAGTGGGGGTAGCCAGCTCAACAAAATGCCACACACCCAGGTGTAAGAAACAACATTGCCCAGGCATGGTCTAAGCCCCTCACCTCGTCCCTGGGCTTTGGGGAGTCGGAGGGACAGCCGAGGCCCACGGCCCTGAGACCCCTTTGCAAAAAGCGGGCTTCCCACGGAGACAGTTTTCCTGAGGTTCAGACCCTATCCCAAGCGGTTGTGGCAAGGTAAAGCAAATGCCCTCCATTTCTCTGGAAGAAACCACAGTGCCCAGCCATGTTCTAAGCCCTCCCATCCTCCCTGGGCTTCTGGCAGCAGGAGTGAAAAGAGAGGAGCAGATCACTGGGACCCGTTTGACAAAAACCGGTTTCCCACGGGAAAGTCTTTCTCCACGTGCAGACATGCTCCCAGGTGCCTGTGGCAAAGGGAAGGAAATGCCATACACTGACCTGGAAGAGACCACACGGCCCAGGCACAGTCTGAACCCTTCCCTCAACCCGGCGGTTTTGCTAGCAGGAGTTCAACCCCAACGAACACAGCCCGGAGACCCCTGGGGCAAAAACGGCTTACGACGATCAATAGGTGCTTGCTGTGGAACACCTATCCCAAATGGTGGAAGCCAGCTCAACAAAATGCCACACACCCAGGTGTAACAAACTACCTTGCCCAAGCTTGGTCTAAGCCCCTCACCTCGTCCCTGTGCTTTGGGGAGCCGGAGGGACAGCCGAGGCCCACGACCCTGAGACCCCTTTGCAAAAAGCCGGCTTCTCTCGGAAACAGTTTTCCTGAGGTGCAGACCCTATCCCAAGTGGATGTGGCAAGGTAAAGCAAATGCCCTCCACTTCTCTGGAAGAAACCACAGTGCCCAACCATGTTCTAAGCTCTCCCATCCTCCCTGGGCTTCTGGCAGCAGGAGTGAAAAGAGAGGAGCAGAGCACGGGGACCCGTTTGACAAAACCCGGCTTCCCACGGGAAAGTCTTTCTCCACGTGCAGACATGCTCCCAGGTGCCTATGGCAAGGGGAAGGAAATGCCATACACTGACCTGGAAGAGACCACAGGGCCCAGGCACAGTCTGAACCCTTCCCTCAACCCGGCGGTTTTGCTAGGAGGAGTTCAACCCCAACGAACACAGCCCGGAGACCCCTGGGGCAAAAACGGCTTCCGACGAACAATAGGTGCTTGCTGTGGAACACCTATCCCAAGTGGGGGTAGCCAGCTCAACAAAATGCCACACACCCAGGTGTAAGAAACAACATTGCCCAAGCATGGTCTAAGCCCCTCACCTCGTCCCTGTGCTTTGGGGAGCCGGAGGGACAGCCGAGGCCCACGGCCCTGAGACCCCTTTGCAAAAAGCCGGCTTCCCACGGAAAGAGTTTTCCTGAGGTGCAGACCCTATCCCAAGTGGTTGTGGCAAGGTAAAGCAAATGCCCTCCACTTCTCTGGAAGAAACCACAGTGCCCAGCCATGTTCTAAGCCCTCCCATCCTCCCTTGGCTTCTGGCAGCAGGAGTGAAAGGAGAGGAGTAGAGCACTGGGACCCGTTTGACAAAAACCGGCTTCCCACGGGATAGTCGTTCTCCACGTGCAGACATGCTCCCAGGTGCCTGTGGCAAGGGGAAGGAACTGCCATACACTGACCTGGAAGAGACCATAGGGCCCAGGCACAGTCTGAACCCTTCGCTCAACTGGGCGGTTTTGCTAGCAGGAGTTCAACCCCAACGAACAAAGCCCGGAGACCCCTGGGGCAAAAACGGCTTCCGACGAACAATAGGTGCTTGCTGTGGAACACCTATCCCAAGTGGGGGTAGCCAGCTCAACAAAATGCCACACACCCAGGTGTAAGAAACAACATTGCTCAGGCATGGTCTAAGCCCCTCACCTCGTCCCTGTGCTTTGGGGAGCCGGAGGGACAGCCGAGGCACACGGCCCTGAGAACCCTTTGCAAAAAGCTGGCTTCCCACGGAGACAGTTTTCCTGAGGTGCAGACCCTCTCACAAGTGGTTGTGGCAAGGTAAAGCAAATGCCCTCCCCTTCTCTGGAAGAAAGCACAGTGCCCAGCCATGTTCTAAGCCCTCCCATCCTCCCTGGGCTTCTGGCAGTAGGAGTGAAAAGAGAGGAGCAGAGCACGGGGACCCGTTTGACAAAACCCGGCTTCCCACGGGAAAGTCTTTCTCCACGTGCAGACATGCTCCCAGGTGCCTGGGGCAAGGGGAAGGAAATGCCATACACTGACCTGGAAGAGACCACAGGGCCCAGGCACAGTCTGAACCCTTCCCTCAACCCGGCGGTTTTGCTAGCAGGAGTTCAACCCCAACGAACACAGCCCGGAGACCCCTGGGGCAAAAACGGCTTCCGACGAACAATAGGTGCTTGCTGTGGAACACCTATCCCAAGTGGGGGTAGCCAGCTCAACAAAATGCCACACACCCAGGTGTAAGAAACAACATTGCCCAGACATGGTCTAAGCCCCTCACCTCGTCCCTGTGCTTTGGGGAGCCGGAGGGACACCCGAGGCCCACGGCCCTGAGACCCCTTTGCAAAAAGCCGGCTTCCCACGGAAAGAGTTTTCCTGAGGTGCAGACCCTATTCCAAGTGGTTGTGGCAAGGTAAAGCAAATGCCCTCCACTTCTCTGGAAGAAACCACAGTGCCCAGCCATGTTCTAAGCCCTCCCATCCTCCCTTGGCTTCTGGCAGCAGGAGTGAAAGGAGAGGAGTAGAGCACTGGGACCAGTTTGACAAAAACCGGCTTCCCAAGGGAAAGTCGTTCTCCACGTGCAGACATGCTCCCAGGTGCCTGTGGCAAGGGGAAGGAACTGCCATACACTGACCTGGAAGAGACCATAGGGCCCAGGCACAGTCTGAACCCTTCGCTCAACCGGGCGGTTTTGCTAGCAGGAGTTCAACCCCAACGAACAAAGCCCGGAGACCCCTGGGGAAAAACGGCTTCCGACGAACAATAGGTGCTTGCTGTGGAACACCTAACCCAAGTGGGGGTAGCCAGCTCAACAAAATGCCACACACCCAGGTGTAAGAAACAACATTGCCCAGGCATGGTCTAAGCCCCTCACCTCGTCCCTGTGCTTTGGGGAGCCGGAGGGACAGCCGAGGCCCACGGCCCTGAGACCCCTTTGCAAAAAGCCAGCTTCCCACGGAGACAGTTTTCCTGAGGTGCAGACCCTATCCCAAGCGGTTGTGGCAAGGTACAGCAAATGCCCTCCACTTCTCTTTAAGAAACCACAGTGCCCAACCATGTTCTAAGCCCTCCCATCCTCCCTGGGCTTCTGGCAGCAGGAGTGAAAAGAGAGGAGCAGAGCACTGGGACCCGTTTGACAAAAACCGGCTTCCCACGGGAAAGTCGTTCTCCACGTGCAGACATGCTCCCAGGTGCCTGTGGCAAGGGGAAGGAAATGCCATACACTGACCTGGAAGAGACCACAGGGCCCAGGCACAGTCTGAACCCTTCCCTCAACCCGGCGGTTTTGCTAGCAGGAGTTCAACCCCAACGAACACAGCCCGGAGACCCCTGGGGCAAAAACGGCTTCCGACAAACAATAGGTGCTTGCTGTGGAACACCTATCCCAAGTGGGGGTAGCCAGCTCAACAAAATGCCACACACCCAGGTGTAAGAAACAACATTGCCCAGGCAAGGTCTAAGCCCCTCACCTCGTCCTTGTGCATTGGGGAGCCGGAGGGACAGCCGAGGCCCACGGCCCTGAGACCCCTTTGCAAAAAGCCGGCTTCCCACGGAGACAGTTTTCCTGAGGTGCAGACCCTATCCCAAGCGGTTGTGGCAAGGTAAAGCAAATGCCCTCCACTTCTCTTTAAGAAACCACAGTGCCCAACCATGTTCTAAGCCCTCCCATCCTCCCTGGGCTTCTGGCAGCAGGAGTGAAAAGAGAGGAGCAGAGCACTGGGACCCGTTTGACAAAACCCGGCTTCCCACGGGAAAGTCTTTCTCCACGTGCAGACATGCTCCCAGGTGCCTGTGGCAAGGGGAAGGAAATGCCATACACTGACCTGGAAGAGACCACAGGGCCCAGGCACAGTCTGAACCCTTCCCTCAACCCGGCGGTTTTGCTAGCAGGAGTTCAACCCCAACGAACACAGCCCGGAGACCCCTGGGGCAAAAACGGCTTCCGACGAACAATAGGTGCTTGCTGTGGAACACCTATCCCAAGTGGGAGTAGCCAGCTCAACAAAATGCCACACACCCAGGTGTAAGAAACAACATTGCCCAGGCATGGTCTAAGCCCCTCACCTCGTCCCTGTGCTTTGGGGAGCCGGAGGGACAGCCGAGGCCCACGGCCCTGAGACCCCTTTGCAAAAAGCGGGCTTCCCACGGAGACAGTTTTCCTGAGGTGCAGACCCTATCCCAAGTGGATGTGGCAAGGTAAAGCAAATGCCCTCCACTTCTCTGGAAGAAACCACAGTGCCCAACCATGTTCTACGCCCTCCCATCCTCCCTGGGCTTCTGGCAGCAGGAGTGAAAAGAGAACAGCAGAGCAATGGGACCCGTTTGACAAAACCCGGCTTCCCACGGGAAAGTCTTTCTCCACGTGCAGACATGCTCCCAGGTGCCTGTGGCAAGGGGAAGGAAATGCCATACACTGACCTGGAAGAGACCACAGGGCCCAGGCACAGTCTGAACCCTTCCCTCAACCCCGCGGTTTTGCTAGCAGGAGTTCAACCCCAACGAACACAGCCCGGAGACCCCTGGGGCAAAAAAGGCTTCCGACGAACAATAGGTGCTTGCTGTGAAACACCTATCCCAAGTGGGGGTAGCCAGCTCAACAAAATGCCACACACCCAGGTGTAAGAAACAACATTGCCCAGGCATGGTCTAAGCCCCTCACCTCGTCCCTGGGCTTTGGGGAGCCGGAGGGACAGCGGAGGCCCACGGCCCTGAGACCCCTTTGCAAAAAGCGGGCTTCCCACGGAGACAGTTTTCCTGAGGTTCAGACCCTATCCCAAGCGGTTGTGGCAAGGTAAAGCAAATGCCCTCCATTTCTCTGGAAGAAACCACAGTGCCCAGCCATGTTCTAAGCCCTCCCATCCTCCCTGGGCTTCTGGCAGCAGGAGTGAAAAGAGAGGAGCAGATCACTGGGACCCGTTTGACAAAAACCGGCTTCCCACGGGAAAGTCTTTCTCCACGTGCAGACATGCTCCCAGGTGCCTGTGGCAAAGGGAAGGAAATGCCATACACTGACCTGGAAGAGACCACACGGCCCAGGCACAGTCTGAACCCTTCCCTCAACCCGGCGGTTTTGGTAGCAGGAGTTCAACCCCAACGAACACAGCCCGGAGACCCCTGGGGCAAAAACGGCTTACGACGATCAATAGGTGCTTGCTGTGGAACACCTATCCCAAATGGTGGAAGCCAGCTCAACAAAATGCCACACACCCAGGTGTAACAAACTACCTTGCCCAAGCTTGGTCTAAGCCCCTCACCTCGTCCCTGTGCTTTGGGGAGCCGGAGGGACAGCCGAGGCCCACGACCCTGAGACCCCTTTGCAAAAAGCCGGCTTCTCTCGGAAACAGTTTTCCTGAGGTGCAGACCCTATCCCAAGTGGATGTGGCAAGGTAAAGCAAATGCCCTCCACTTCTCTGGAAGAAACCACAGTGCCCAACCATGTTCTAAGCTCTCCCATCCTCCCTGGGCTTCTGGCAGCAGGAGTGAAAAGAGAGGAGCAGAGCACGGGGACCCGTTTGACAAAACCCGGCTTCCCACGGGAAAGTCTTTCTCCACGTGCAGACATGCTCCCAGGTGCCTGTGGCAAGGGGAAGGAAATGCCATACACTGACCTGGAAGAGACCACAGGGCCCAGGCACAGTCTGAACCCTTCCCTCAACCCGGCGGTTTTGCTAGGAGGAGTTCAACCCCAACGAACACAGCCCGGAGACCCCTGGGGCAAAAACGGCTTCCGACGAACAATAGGTGCTTGCTGTGGAACACCTATCCCAAGTGGGGGTAGCCAGCTCAACAAAATGCCACACACCCAGGTGTAAGAAACAACATTGCCCAAGCATGGTCTAAGCCCCTCACCTCGTCCCTGTGCTTTGGGGAGCCGGAGGGACAGCCGAGGCCCACGGCCCTGAGACCCCTTTGCAAAAAGCCGGCTTCCCACGGAAAGAGTTTTCCTGAGGTGCAGACCCTATCCCAAGTGGTTGTGGCAAGGTAAAGCAAATGCCCTCCACTTCTCTGGAAGAAACCACAGTGCCCAGCCATGTTCTAAGCCCTCCCATCCTCCCTTGGCTTCTGGCAGCAGGAGTGAAAGGAGAGGAGTAGAGCACTGGGACCCGTTTGACAAAAACCGGCTTCCCACGGGATAGTCGTTCTCCACGTGCAGACATGCTCCCAGGTGCCTGTGGCAAGGGGAAGGAACTGCCATACACTGACCTGGAAGAGACCATAGGGCCCAGGCACAGTCTGAACCCTTCGCTCAACCGGGCGGTTTTGCTAGCAGGAGTTCAACCCCAACGAACAAAGCCCGGAGACCCCTGGGGCAAAAACGGCTTCCGACGAACAATAGGTGCTTGCTGTGGAACACCTATCCCAAGTGGGGGTAGCCAGCTCAACAAAATGCCACACACCCAGGTGTAAGAAACAACATTGCTCAGGCATGGTCTAAGCCCCTCACCTCGTCCCTGTGCTTTGGGGAGCCGGAGGGACAGCCGAGGCACACGGCCCTGAGACCCCTTTGCAAAAAGCTGGCTTCCCACGGAGACAGTTTTCCTGAGGTGCAGACCCTCTCACAAGTGGTTGTGGCAAGGTAAAGCAAATGCCCTCCCCTTCTCTGGAAGAAAGCACAGTGCCCAGCCATGTTCTAAGCCCTCCCATCCTCCCTGGGCTTCTGGCAGTAGGAGTGAAAAGAGAGGAGCAGAGCACGGGGACCCGTTTGACAAAACCCGGCTTCCCACGGGAAAGTCTTTCTCCACGTGCAGACATGCTCCCAGGTGCCTGGGGCAAGGGGAAGGAAATGCCATACACTGACCTGGAAGAGACCACAGGGCCCAGGCACAGTCTGAACCCTTCCCTCAACCCGGCGGTTTTGCTAGCAGGAGTTCAACCCCAACGAACACAGCCCGGAGACCCCTGGGGCAAAAACGGCTTCCGACGAACAATAGGTGCTTGCTGTGGAACACCTATCCCAAGTGGGGGTAGCCAGCTCAACAAAATGCCACACACCCAGGTGTAAGAAACAACATTGCCCAGACATGGTCTAAGCCCCTCACCTCGTCCCTGTGCTTTGGGGAGCCGGAGGGACACCCGAGGCCCACGGCCCTGAGACCCCTTTGCAAAAAGCCGGCTTCCCACGGAAAGAGTTTTCCTGAGGTGCAGACCCTATTCCAAGTGGTTGTGGCAAGGTAAAGCAAATGCCCTCCACTTCTCTGGAAGAAACCACAGTGCCCAGCCATGTTCTAAGCCCTCCCATCCTCCCTTGGCTTCTGGCAGCAGGAGTGAAAGGAGAGGAGTAGAGCACTGGGACCAGTTTGACAAAAACCGGCTTCCCAAGGGAAAGTCGTTCTCCACGTGCAGACATGCTCCCAGGTGCCTGTGGCAAGGGGAAGGAACTGCCATACACTGACCTGGAAGAGACCATAGGGCCCAGGCACAGTCTGAACCCTTCGCTCAACCGGGCGGTTTTGCTAGCAGGAGTTCAACCCCAACGAACAAAGCCCGGAGACCCCTGGGGAAAAACGGCTTCCGACGAACAATAGGTGCTTGCTGTGGAACACCTATCCCAAGTGGGGGTAGCCAGCTCAACAAAATGCCACACACCCAGGTGTAAGAAACAACATTGCCCAGGCATGGTCTAAGCCCCTCACCTCGTCCCTGTGCTTTGGGGAGCCGGAGGGACAGCCGAGGCACACGGCCCTGAGACCCCTTTGTAAAAAGCTGGCTTCCCACGGAGACAGTTTTCCTGAGGGGCAGACCCTATCCCAAGCGGTTGTGGCAAGATAAAGCAAATGCCCTCCACTTCTCTGGAAGAAACCACAGTGCCCAGCCATGTTCTAAGCCCTCCCATCCTCCCTGGGCTTCTGGCAGTAGGAGTGAAAAGAGAGGAGCAGAGCACGGGGACCCGTTTGACAAAACCCGGCTTCCCACGGGAAAGTCTTTCTCCACGTGCAGACATGCTCCCAGGTGCCTGGGGCAAGGGGAAGGAAATGCCATACACTGACCTGGAAGAGACCACAGGGCCCAGGCACAGTCTGAACCCTTCCCTCAACCCGGCGGTTTTGCTAGCAGGAGTTCAACCCCAACGAACACAGCCCGGAGACCCCTGGGGCAAAAACGGCTTCCGACAAACAATAGGTGCTTGCTGTGGAACACCTATCCCAAGTGGGGGTAGCCAGCTCAACAAAATGCCACACACCCAGGTGTAAGAAACAACATCGCCCAGGCAAGGTCTAAGCCCCTCACCTCGTCCTTGTGCATTGGGGAGCCGGAGGGACAGCCGAGGCCCACGGCCCTGAGACCCCTTTGCAAAAAGCCGGCTTCCGACGGAGACAGTTTTCCTGAGGTGCAGACCCTATCCCAAGCGGTTGTGGCAAGGTAAAGCAAATGCCCTCCACTTCTCTTTAAGAAACCACAGTGCCCAACCATGTTCTAAGCCCTCCCATCCTCCCTGGGCTTCTGGCAGCAGGAGTGAAAAGAGAGGAGCAGAGCACTGGGACCCGTTTGACAAAACCCGGCTTCCCACGGGAAAGTCTTTCTCCACGTGCAGACATGCTCCCAGGTGCCTGTGGCAAGGGGAAGGAAATGCCATACACTGACCTGGAAGAGACCACAGGGCCCAGGCACAGTCTGAACCCTTCCCTCAACCCGGCGGTTTTGCTAGCAGGAGTTCAACCCCAACGAACACAGCCCGGAGACCCCTGGGGCAAAAACGGCTTCCGACGAACAATAGGTGCTTGCTGTGGAACACCTATCCCAAGTGGGAGTAGCCAGCTCAACAAAATGCCACACACCCAGGTGTAAGAAACAACATTGCCCAGGCATGTTCTAAGCCCCTCACCTCGTCCCTGTGCTTTGGGGAGCCGGAGGGACAGCCGAGGCCCACGGCCCTGAGACCCCTTTGCAAAAAGCGGGCTTCCCACGGAGACAGTTTTCCTGAGGTGCAGACCCTATCCCAAGCGGTTGTGGCAAGGTAAAGCAAATGCCCTCCACTTCTCTGGAAGAAACCACAGTGCCCAGCCATGTTCTAAGCCCTCCCATCCTCTCTGGGCTTCTGGCAGCAGGAGTGAAAAGATAGGAGCAGATCACTGGGACCCGTTTGACAAAAACCGGCTTCCCACGGGAAAGTCTTTCTCCACGTGCAGACATGCTCCCAGGTGCCTGTGGCAAAGGGAAGGAAATGCCATACACTGACCTGGAAGAGACCACACGGCCCAGGCACAGTCTGAACTCTTCCCTCAACCCCGCGGTTTTGCTAGCAGGAGTTCAACCCCAACGAACACAGCCCGGAGACCCCTGGGGCAAAAAAGGCTTACGACGATCAATAGGTGCTTGCTGTGGAACACCTATCCCAAATGGTGGAAGCCAGCTCAACAAAATGCCACACACCCAGGTGTAACAAACTACCTTGCCCAGGCTTGGTCTAAGCCCCTCACCTCGTCCCTGTGCTTTGGGGAGCCGGAGGGACAGCCGAGGCCCACGACCCTGAGACCCCTTTGCAAAAAGCCGGCTTCCCACGGAGACAGTTTTCCTGAGGTGCAGACCCTATCCCAAGCGGTTGTGGCAAGGTAAAGCAAATGCCCTCCACTTCTCTGGAAGAAACCACAGTGCCCAGCCATGTTCTAAGCCCTCCCATCCTCTCTGGGCTTCTGGCAGCAGGAGTGAAAAGATAGGAGCAGAGCACTGGGACCCGTTTGACAAAAACCGGCTTCCCACGGGAAAGTCTTTCTCCACGTGCAGACATGCTCCCAGGTGCCTGTGGCAAAGGGAAGGAAATGCCATACACTGACCTGGAAGAGACCACACGGCCCAGGCACAGTCTGAACCCTTCCCTCAACCCCGCGGTTTTGCTAGCAGGAGTTCAACCCCAACGAACACAGCCCGGAGACCCCTGGGGCAAAAAAGGCTTACGACGATCAATAGGTGCTTGCTGTGGAACACCTATCCCAAATGGTGGAAGCCAGCTCAACAAAATGCCACACACCCAGGTGTAACAAACTACCTTGCCCAGGCTTGGTCTAAGCCCCTCACCTCGTCCCTGTGCTTTGGGGAGCCGGAGGGACAGCCGAGGCCCACGACCCTGAGACCCCTTTGCAAAAAGCCGGCTTCCCTCGGAAACAGTTTTCCTGAGGTGCAGACCCTATCCCAAGTGGATGTGGCAAGGTAAAGCAAATGCCCTCCACTTCTCTGGAAGAAACCACAGTGCCCAACCATGTTCTAAGCTCTCCCATCCTCCCTGGGCTTCTGGCAGCAAGAGTGAAAAGAGAACAGCAGAGCACTGGGACCCGTTTGACAAAACCCGGCTTCCCACGAGAAAGTCTTTCTCCACGTGCAGACATGCTCCCAGGTGCCTGTGGCAAGGGGAAGGAAATGCCATACACTGACCTGGAAGAGACCACAGGGCCCAGGCACAGTGTGAACCCTTCCCTCAACCCCGCGGTTTTGCTAGCAGGAGTTCAACCCCAACGAACACAGCCCGGAGACCCCTGGGGCAAAAAAGGCTTCCGACGAACAATAGGTGCTTGCTGTGGAACACCTATCCCAAGTGGGGGTAGCCAGCTCAACAAAATGCCACACACCCAGGTGTAAGAAACAACATTGCCCAGGCATGGTCTAAGCCCCTCACCTCGTCCCTCGGCTTTGGGGAGTCGGAGGGACAGCCGAGGCCCACGGCCCTGAGACCCCTTTGCAAAAAGCCGGCTTCCCACGGAAAGAGTTTTCCTGAGGTTCAGACCCTATCCCAAGCGGTTGTGGCAAGGTAAAGCAAATGCCCTCCACTTCTCTGGAAGAAACCACAGTGCCCAGCCATGTTCTAAGCCCTCCCATCCTCCCTGGGCTTCTGGCAGCAGGAGTGAAAAGAGAGGAGCAGATCACTGGGACCCGTTTGACAAAAACCGGCTTCCCACGGGAAAGTCTTTCTCCACGTGCAGACATGCTCCCAGGTGCCTGTGGCAAAGGGAAGGAAATGCCATACACTGACCTGGAAGAGACCACACGGCCCAGGCACAGTCTGAACCCTTCCCTCAACCCGGCGGTTTTGGTAGCAGGAGTTCAACCCCAACGAACACAGCCCGGAGACCCCTGGGGCAAAAACGGCTTACGACGATCAATAGGTGCTTGCTGTGGAACACCTATCCCAAATGGTGGAAGCCAGCTCAACAAAATGCCACACACCCAGGTGTAACAAACTACCTTGCCCAAGCTTGGTCTAAGCCCCTCACCTCGTCCCTGTGCTTTGGGGAGCCGGAGGGACAGCCGAGGCCCACGACCCTGAGACCCCTTTGCAAAAAGCCGGCTTCTCTCAGAAACAGTTTTCCTGAGGTGCAGACCCTATCCCAAGTGGATGTGGCAAGGTAAAGCAAATGCCCTCCACTTCTCTGGAAGAAACCACAGTGCCCAACCATGTTCTAAGCTCTCCCATCCTCCCTGGGCTTCTGGCAGCAGGAGTGAAAAGAGAGGAGCAGAGCACGGGGACCCGTTTGACAAAACCCGGCTTCCCACGGGAAAGTCTTTCTCCACGTGCAGACATGCTCCCAGGTGCCTGTGGCAAGGGGAAGGAAATGCCATACACTGACCTGGAAGAGACCACAGGGCCCAGGCACAGTCTGAACCCTTCCCTCAACCCGGCGGTTTTGCTAGGAGGAGTTCAACCCCAACGAACACAGCCCGGAGACCCCTGGGGCAAAAACGGCTTCCGACGAACAATAGGTGCTTGCTGTGGAACACCTATCCCAAGTGGGGGTAGCCAGCTCAACAAAATGCCACACACCCAGGTGTAAGAAACAACATTGCCCAAGCATGGTCTAAGCCCCTCACCTCGTCCCTGTGCTTTGGGGAGCCGGAGGGACAGCCGAGGCCCACGGCCCTGAGACCCCTTTGCAAAAAGCCGGCTTCCCACGGAAAGAGTTTTCCTGAGGTGCAGACCCTATCCCAAGTGGTTGTGGCAAGGTAAAGCAAATGCCCTCCACTTCTCTGGAAGAAACCACAGTGCCCAGCCATGTTCTAAGCCCTCCCATCCTCCCTTGGCTTCTGGCAGCAGGAGTGAAAGGAGAGGAGTAGAGCACTGGGACCCGTTTGACAAAAACCGGCTTCCCACGGGATAGTCGTTCTCCACGTGCAGACATGCTCCCAGGTGCCTGTGGCAAGGGGAAGGAACTGCCATACACTGACCTGGAAGAGACCATAGGGCCCAGGCACAGTCTGAACCCTTCGCTCAACCGGGCGGTTTTGCTAGCAGGAGTTCAACCCCAACGAACAAAGCCCGGAGACCCCTGGGGCAAAAACGGCTTCCGACGAACAATAGGTGCTTGCTGTGGAACACCTATCCCAAGTGGGGGTAGCCAGCTCAACAAAATGCCACACACCCAGGTGTAAGAAACAACATTGCTCAGGCATGGTCTAAGCCCCTCACCTCGTCCCTGTGCTTTGGGGAGCCGGAGGGACAGCCGAGGCACACGGCCCTGAGACCCCTTTGCAAAAAGCTGGCTTCCCACGGAGACAGTTTTCCTGAGGTGCAGACCCTCTCACAAGTGGTTGTGGCAAGGTAAAGCAAATGCCCTCCCCTTCTCTGGAAGAAAGCACAGTGCCCAGCCATGTTCTAAGCCCTCCCATCCTCCCTGGGCTTCTGGCAGTAGGAGTGAAAAGAGAGGAGCAGAGCACGGGGACCCGTTTGACAAAACCCGGCTTCCCACGGGAAAGTCTTTCTCCACGTGCAGACATGCTCCCAGGTGCCTGGGGCAAGGGGAAGGAAATGCCATACACTGACCTGGAAGAGACCACAGGGCCCAGGCACAGTCTGAACCCTTCCCTCAACCCGGCGGTTTTGCTAGCAGGAGTTCAACCCCAACGAACACAGCCCGGAGACCCCTGGGGCAAAAACGGCTTCCGACGAACAATAGGTGCTTGCTGTGGAACACCTATCCCAAGTGGGGGTAGCCAGCTCAACAAAATGCCACACACCCAGGTGTAAGAAACAACATTGCCCAGACATGGTCTAAGCCCCTCACCTCGTCCCTGTGCTTTGGGGAGCCGGAGGGACACCCGAGGCCCACGGCCCTGAGACCCCCTTGCAAAAAGCCGGCTTCCCACGGAAAGAGTTTTCCTGAGGTGCAGACCCTATTCCAAGTGGTTGTGGCAAGGTAAAGCAAATGCCCTCCACTTCTCTGGAAGAAACCACAGTGCCCAGCCATGTTCTAAGCCCTCCCATCCTCCCTTGGCTTCTGGCAGCAGGAGTGAAAGGAGAGGAGTAGAGCACTGGGACCCGTTTGACAAAAACCGGCTTCCCAAGGGAAAGTCGTTCTCCACGTGCAGACATGCTCCCAGGTGCCTGTGGCAAGGGGAAGGAACTGCCATACACTGACCTGGAAGAGACCATAGGGCCCAGGCACAGTCTGAACCCTTCGCTCAACCGGGCGGTTTTGCTAGCAGGAGTTCAACCCCAACGAACAAAGCCCGGAGACCCCTGGGGAAAAACGGCTTCCGACGAACAATAGGTGCTTGCTGTGGAACACCTATCCCAAGTGGGGGTAGCCAGCTCAACAAAATGCCACACACCCAGGTGTAAGAAACAACATTGCCCAGGCATGGTCTAAGCCCCTCACCTCGTCCCTGTGCTTTGGGGAGCCGGAGGGACAGCCGAGGCACACGGCCCTGAGACCCCTTTGTAAAAAGCTGGCTTCCCACGGAGACAGTTTTCCTGAGGGGCAGACCCTATCCCAAGCGGTTGTGGCAAGGTAAAGCAAATGCCCTCCACTTCTCTGGAAGAAACCACAGTGCCCAGCCATGTTCTAAGCCCTCCCATCCTCCCTGGGCTTCTGGCAGTAGGAGTGAAAAGAGAGGAGCAGAGCACGGGGACCCGTTTGACAAAACCCGGCTTCCCACGGGAAAGTCTTTCTCCACGTGCAGACATGCTCCCAGGTGCCTGGGGCAAGGGGAAGGAAATGCCATACACTGACCTGGAAGAGACCACAGGGCCCAGGCACAGTCTGAACCCTTCCCTCAACCCGGCGGTTTTGCTAGCAGGAGTTCAACCCCAACGAACACAGCCCGGAGACCCCTGGGGCAAAAACGGCTTCCGACAAACAATAGGTGTTGCTGTGGAACACCTATCCCAAGTGGGGGTAGCCAGCTCAACAAAATGCCACACACCCAGGTGTAAGAAACAACATCGCCCAGGCAAGGTCTAAGCCCCTCACCTCGTCCTTGTGCATTGGGGAGCCGGAGGGACAGCCGAGGCCCACGGCCCTGAGACCCCTTTGCAAAAAGCCGGCTTCCCACGGAGACAGTTTTCCTGAGGTGCAGACCCTATCCCAAGCGGTTGTGGCAAGGTAAAGCAAATGCCCTCCACTTCTCTTTAAGAAACCACAGTGCCCAACCATGTTCTAAGCCCTCCCATCCTCCCTGGGCTTCTGGCAGCAGGAGTGAAAAGAGAGGAGCAGAGCACTGGGACCCGTTTGACAAAACCCGGCTTCCCACGGGAAAGTCTTTCTCCACGTGCAGACATGCTCCCAGGTGCCTGTGGCAAGGGGAAGGAAATGCCATACACTGACCTGGAAGAGACCACAGGGCCCAGGCACAGTCTGAACCCTTCCCTCAACCCGGCGGTTTTGCTAGCAGGAGTTCAACCCCAACGAACACAGCCCGGAGACCCCTGGGGCAAAAACGGCTTCCGACGAACAATAGGTGCTTGCTGTGGAACACCTATCCCAAGTGGGAGTAGCCAGCTCAACAAAATGCCACACACCCAGGTGTAAGAAACAACATTGCCCAGGCATGGTCTAAGCCCCTCACCTCGTCCCTGTGCTTTGGGGAGCCGGAGGGACAGCCGAGGCCCACGGCCCTGAGACCCCTTTGCAAAAAGCGGGCTTCCCACGGAGACAGTTTTCCTGAGGTGCAGACCCTATCCCAAGCGGTTGTGGCAAGGTAAAGCAAATGCCCTCCACTTCTCTGGAAGAAACCACAGTGCCCAGCCATGTTCTAAGCCCTCCCATCCTCCCTGGGCTTCTGGCAGCAGGAGTGAAAAGATAGGAGCAGATCACTGGGACCCGTTTGACAAAAACCGGCTTCCCACGGGAAAGTCTTTCTCCACGTGCAGACATGCTCCCAGGTGCCTGTGGCAAAGGGAAGGAAATGCCATACACTGACCTGGAAGAGACCACACGGCCCAGGCACAGTCTGAACCCTTCCCTCAACCCGGCGGTTTTGCTAGCAGGAGTTCAACCCCAACGAACACAGCCCGGAGACCCCTGGGGCAAAAAAGGCTTACGACGATCAATAGGTGCTTGCTGTGGAACACCTATCCCAAATGGTGGAAGCCAGCTCAACAAAATGCCACACACCCAGGTGTAACAAACTACCTTGCCCAGGCTTGGTCTAAGCCCCTCACCTCGTCCCTGTGCTTTGGGGAGCCGGAGGGACAGCCGAGGCCCACGACCCTGAGACCCCTTTGCAAAAAGCCGGCTTCTCTCGGAAACAGTTTTCCTGAGGTGCAGACCCTATCCAAGGGGATGTGGCAAGGTAAAGCAAATGCCCTCCACTTCTCTGGAAGAAACCACAGTGCCCAACCATGTTCTACGCCCTCCCATCCTCCCTGGGCTTCTGGCAGCAGGAGTGAAAAGAGAACAGCAGAGCACTGGGACCCGTTTGACAAAACCCGGCTTCCCACGAGAATGTCTTTCTCCACGTGCACACATGCTCCCAGGTGCCTGTGGCAAGGGGAAGGAAATGCCATACACTGACCTGGAAGAGACCACAGGGCCCAGGCACAGTGTGAACCCTTCCCTCAACCCCGCGGTTTTGCTAGCAGTTGTTCAACCCCAACGAACACAGCCCGGAGCCCCCTGGGGCAAAAAAGGCTTCCGACGAACAATAGGTGCTTGCTGTGAAACACCTATCCCAAGTGGGGGTAGCCAGCTCAACAAAATGCCACACACCCAGGTGTAAGAAACAACATTGCCCAGGCATGGTCTAAGCCCCTCACCTCGTCCCTCGGCTTTGGGGAGTCGGAGGGACAGCCGAGGCCCACGGCCCTGAGACCCCTTTGCAAAAAGCCGGCTTCCCACGGAAAGAGTTTTCCTGAGGTTCAGACCCTATCCCAAGCGGTTGTGGCAAGGTAAAGCAAATGCCCTCCACTTCTCTGGAAGAAACCACAGTGCCCAGCCATGTTCTAAGCCCTCCCATCCTCCCTGGGCTTCTGGCAGCAGGAGTGAAAAGAGAGGAGCAGATCACTGGGACCCGTTTGACAAAAACCGGCTTCCCACGGGAAAGTCTTTCTCCACGTGCAGACATGCTCCCAGGTGCCTGTGGCAAAGGGAAGGAAATGCCATACACTGACCTGGAAGAGACCACACGGCCCAGGCACAGTCTGAACCCTTCCCTCAACCCGGCGGTTTTGCTAGCAGGAGTTCAACCCCAACGAACACAGCCCGGAGACCCCTGGGGCAAAAACGGCTTACGACGATCAATAGGTGCTTGCTGTGGAACACCTATCCCAAATGGGGAAGCCAGCTCAACAAAATGCCACACACCCAGGTGTAACAAACTACCTTGCCCAAGCTTGGTCTAAGCCCCTCACCTCGTCCCTGTGCTTTGGGGAGCCGGAGGGACAGCCGAGGTCCACGACCCTGAGACCCCTTTGCAAAAAGCCGGCTTCTCTCGGAAACAGTTTTCCTGAGGTGCAGACCCTATCCCAAGTGGATGTGGCAAGGTAAAGCAAATGCCCTCCACTTCTCTGGAAGAAACCACAGTGCCCAACCATGTTCTAAGCCCTCCCATCCTCCCTGGGCTTCTGGCAGCAGGAGTGAAAAGAGAGGAGCAGAGCACGGGGACCCGTTTGACAAAACCCGGCTTCCCACGGGAAAGTCTTTCTCCACGTGCAGACATGCTCCCAGGTGCCTGTGGCAAGGGGAAGGAAATGCCATACACTGACCTGGAAGAGACCACAGGGCCCAGGCACAGTCTGAACCCTTCCCTCAACCCGGCGGTTTTGCTAGGAGGAGTTCAACCCCAACGAACACAGCCCGGAGACCCCTGGGGCAAAAACGGCTTCCGACGAACAATAGGTGCTTGCTGTGGAACACCTATCCCAAGTGGGGGTAGCCAGCTCAACAAAATGCCACACACCCAGGTGTAAGAAACAACATTGCCCAAGCATGGTCTAAGCCCCTCACCTCGTCCCTGTGCTTTGGGGAGCCGGAGGGACAGCCGAGGCCCACGGCCCTGAGACCCCTTTGCAAAAAGCCGGCTTCCCACGGAAAGAGTTTTCCTGAGGTGCAGACCCTATCCCAAGTGGTTGTGGCAAGGTAAAGCAAATGCCCTCCACTTCTCTGGAAGAAACCACAGTGCCCAGCCATGTTCTAAGCCCTCCCATCCTCCCTGGGCTTCTGGCAGTAGGAGTGAAAAGAGAGGAGCAGAGCACGGGGACCCGTTTGACAAAACCCGGCTTCCCACGGGAAAGTCTTTCTCCACGTGCAGACATGCTCCCAGGTGCCTGGGGCAAGGGGAAGGAAATGCCATACACTGACCTGGAAGAGACCACAGGGCCCAGGCACAGTCTGAACCCTTCCCTCAACCCCGCGGTTTTGCTAGCAGGAGTTCAACCCCAACGAACACAGCCCGGAGACCCCTGGGGCAAAAAAGGCTTACGACGATCAATAGGTGCTTGCTGTGGAACACCTATCCCAAATGGTGGAAGCCAGCTCAACAAAATGCCACACACCCAGGTGTAACAAACTACCTTGCCCAGGCTTGGTCTAAGCCCCTCACCTCGTCCCTGTGCTTTGGGGAGCCGGAGGGACAGCCGAGGCCCACGACCCTGAGACCCCTTTGCAAAAAGCCGGCTTCCCTCGGAAACAGTTTTCCTGAGGTGCAGACCCTATCCCAAGTGGATGTGGCAAGGTAAAGCAAATGCCCTCCACTTCTCTGGAAGAAACCACAGTGCCCAACCATGTTCTACGCCCTCCCATCCTCCCTGGGCTTCTGGCAGCAGGAGTGAAAAGAGAACAGCAGAGCACTGGGACCCGTTTGACAAAACCCGGCTTCCCACGAGAAAGTCTTTCTCCACGTGCAGACATGCTCCCAGGTGCCTGTGGCAAGGGGAAGGAAATGCCATACACTGACCTGGAAGAGACCACAGGGCCCAGGCACAGTGTGAACCCTTCCCTCAACCCCGCGGTTTTGCTAGCAGGAGTTCAACCCCAACGAACACAGCCCGGAGACCCCTGGGGCAAAAAAGGCTTCCGACGAACAATAGGTGCTTGCTGTGAAACACCTATCCCAAGTGGGGGTAGCCAGCTCAACAAAATGCCACACACCCAGGTGTAAGAAACAACATTGCCCAGGCATGGTCTAAGCCCCTCACCTCGTCCCTCGGCTTTGGGGAGTCGGAGGGACAGCCGAGGCCCACGGCCCTGAGACCCCTTTGCAAAAAGCCGGCTTCCCACGGAAAGAGTTTTCCTGAGGTTCAGACCCTATCCCAAGCGGTTGTGGCAAGGTAAAGCAAATGCCCTCCACTTCTCTGGAAGAAACCACAGTGCCCAGCCATGTTCTAAGCCCTCCCATCCTCCCTGGGCTTCTGGCAGCAGGAGTGAAAAGAGAGGAGCAGATCACTGGGACCCATTTGACAAAAACCGGCTTCCCACGGGAAAGTCTTTCTCCACGTGCAGACATGCTCCCAGGTGCCTGTGGCAAAGGGAAGGAAATGCCATACACTGACCTGGAAGAGACCACACGGCCCAGGCACAGTCTGAACCCTTCCCTCAACCCGGCGGTTTTGCTAGCAGGAGTTCAACCCCAACGAACACAGCCCGGAGACCCCTGGGGCAAAAACGGCTTACGACGATCAATAGGTGCTTGCTGTGGAACACCTATCCCAAATGGTGGAAGCCAGCTCAACAAAATGCCACACACCCAGGTGTAACAAACTACCTTGCCCAAGCTTGGTCTAAGCCCCTCACCTCGTCCCTGTGCTTTGGGGAGCCGGAGGGACAGCCGAGGTCCACGACCCTGAGACCCCTTTGCAAAAAGCCGGCTTCTCTCGGAAACAGTTTTCCTGAGGTGCAGACCCTATCCCAAGTGGATGTGGCAAGGTAAAGCAAATGCCCTCCACTTCTCTGGAAGAAACCACAGTGCCCAACCATGTTCTAAGCCCTCCCATCCTCCCTGGGCTTCTGGCAGCAGGAGTGAAAAGAGAGGAGCAGAGCACGGGGACCCGTTTGACAAAACCCGGCTTCCCACGGGAAAGTCTTTCTCCACGTGCAGACATGCTCCCAGGTGCCTGTGGCAAGGGGAAGGAAATGCCATACACTGACCTGGAAGAGACCACAGGGCCCAGGCACAGTCTGAACCCTTCCCTCAACCCGGCGGTTTTGCTAGGAGGAGTTCAACCCCAACGAACACAGCCCGGAGACCCCTGGGGCAAAAACGGCTTCCGACGAACAATAGGTGCTTGCTGTGGAACACCTATCCCAAGTGGGGGTAGCCAGCTCAACAAAATGCCACACACCCAGGTGTAAGAAACAACATTGCCCAAGCATGGTCTAAGCCCCTCACCTCGTCCCTGTGCTTTGGGGAGCCGGAGGGACAGCCGAGGCCCACGGCCCTGAGACCCCTTTGCAAAAAGCCGGCTTCCCACGGAAAGAGTTTTCCTGAGGTGCAGACCCTATCCCAAGTGGTTGTGGCAAGGTAAAGCAAATGCCCTCCACTTCCCTGGAAGAAACCACAGTGCCCAGCCATGTTCTAAGCCCTCCCATCCTCCCTTGGCTTCTGGCAGCAGGAGTGAAAGGAGAGGAGTAGAGCACTGGGACCCGTTTGACAAAAACCGGCTTCCCACGGGAAAGTCGTTCTCCACGTGCAGACATGCTCCCAGGTGCCTGTGGCAAGGGGAAGGAACTGCCATACACTGACCTGGAAGAGACCATAGGGCCCAGGCACAGTCTGAACCCTTCGCTCAACCGGGCGGTTTTGCTAGCAGGAGTTCAACCCCAACGAACACAGCCCGGAGACCCCTGGGGCAAAAACGGCTTCCGACGAACAATAGGTGCTTGCTGTGGAACACCTATCCCAAGTGGGGGTAGCCAGCTCAACAAAATGCCACACACCCAGGTGTAAGAAACAACATTGCCCAGGCATGGTCTAAGCCCCTCACCTCGTCCTGTGCTTTGGGGAGCCGGAGGGACAGCCGAGGCACACGGCCCTGAGACCCCTTTGCAAAAAGCTGGCTTCCCACGGAGATAGTTTTCCTGAGGTGCAGACCCTATCCCAAGCGGTTGTGGCAAGGTAAAGCAAATGCCCTCCCCTTCTCTGGAAGAAAGCACAGTGCCCAGCCATGTTCTAAGCCCTCCCATCCTCCCTGGGCTTCTGGCAGTAGGAGTGAAAAGAGAGGAGCAGAGCACGGGGACCCGTTTGACAAAACCCGGCTTCCCACGGGAAAGTCTTTCTCCACGTGCAGACATGCTCCCAGGTGACTGGGGCAAGGGGAAGGAAATGCCATACACTGACCTGGAAGAGACCACAGGGCCCAGGCACAGTCTGAACCCTTCCCTCAACCCGGCGGTTTTGCTAGCAGGAGTTCAACCCCAACGAACACAGCCCGGAGACCCCTGGGGCAAAAACGGCTTCCGACGAACAATAGGTGCTTGCTGTGGAACACCTATCCCAAGTGGGGGTAGCCAGCTCAACAAAATGCCACACACCCAGGTGTAAGAAACAACATTGCCCAGACATGGTCTAAGCCCCTCACCTCGTCCCTGTGCTTTGGTAAGCCGGAGGGACACCCGAGGCCCACGGCCCTGAGACCCCTTTGCAAAAAGCCGGCTTCCCACGGAAAGAGTTTTCCTGAGGTGCAGACCCTATTCCAAGTGGTTGTGGCAAGGTAAAGCAAATGCCCTCCACTTCTCTGGAAGAAACCACAGTGCCCAGCCATGTTCTAAGCCCTCCCATCCTCCCTTGGCTTCTGGCAGCAGGAGTGAAAGGAGAGGAGTAGAGCACTGGGACCCGTTTGACAAAAACCGGCTTCCCACGGGAAAGTCGTTCTCCACGTGCAGACATGCTCCCAGGTGCCTGTGGCAAGGGGAAGGAACTGCCATACACTGACCTGGAAGAGACCATAGGCCCAGGCACAGTCTGAACCCTTCGCTCAACCAGGCGGTTTTGCTAGCAGGAGTTCA
Organism: Ursus arctos; assembly: GCF_023065955.2. Taxonomy (NCBI): domain Eukaryota; kingdom Metazoa; phylum Chordata; class Mammalia; order Carnivora; family Ursidae; genus Ursus; species Ursus arctos. Next base: position 64,262,750 of record NW_026622819.1, read on the forward strand.
ACCCCAACGAACAAAGCCCGGAGACCCCTGGGGAAAAACGGCTTCCGACGAACAATAGGTGCTTGCTGTGGAACACCTATCCCAAGTGGGGGTAGCCAGCTCAACAAAATGCCACACACCCAGGTGTAAGAAACAACATTGCCCAGGCATGGTCTAAGCCCCTCACCTCGTCCCTGTGCTTTGGGGAGCCGGAGGGACAGCCGAGGCACACGGCCCTGAGACCCCTTTGTAAAAAGCTGGCTTCCCACGGAGACAGTTTTCCTGAGGTGCAGACCCTATCCCAAGCGGTTGTGGCAAGGTAAAGCAAATGCCCTCCACTTCTCTGGAAGAAACCAGAGTGCCCAGCCATGTTCTAAGCCCTCCCATCCTCCCTGGGCTTCTGGCAGTAGGAGTGAAAAGAGAGGAGCAGAGCACGGGGACCCGTTTGACAAAACCCGGCTTCCCACGGGAAAGTCTTTCTCCACGTGCAGACATGCTCCCAGGTGCCTGGGGCAAGGGGAAGGAAATGCCATACACTGACCTGGAAGAGACCACAGGGCCCAGGCACAGTCTGAACACTTCCCTCAACTCGGCAGTTTTGCTAGCAGGAGTTCAACCCCAGCGAACATAACCCGGAGACCCCTGGGGCAAAAACGGCTTCCGACGAACAATAGGTGCTTGGTGTGGAACACCTATCCCAAGTGGGGGTAGCCAGCTCAACAAAATGCCACACACCCAGGTGTAAGAAACAACATTGCCCAGGCATGGTCTAAGCCCCTCACCTCGTCCCTGTGCTTTGGGGAGCCGGAGGGACACCCGAGGCCCACGGCCCTGAGACCCCTTTGCAAAAAGCCGGCTTCCCACGGAGACAGTTTTCCTGAGGTGCAGACCCTATCCCAAGTGGTTGTGGCAAGGTAAAGCAAATGCCCTCCACTTCTCTGGAAGAAACCACAGTGCCCAGCCATGTTCTAAGCCCTCCCATCCTCCCTGGGCTTCTGGCAGCAGGAGTGAAAAGAGAGGAGCAGAGCACTGGGACCCGTTTGACAAAAACCGGCTTCCCACGGGAAAGTCTTTCTCCACGTGCAGACATGCTCCCAGGTGCCTGGGGCAAGGGGAAGGAAATGCCATACACTGACCTGGAAGAGACCACAGGGCCCAGGCACAGTCTGAACCCTTCCCTCAACCCGGCGGTTTTGCTAGCAGGAGTTCAACCCCAACGAACACAGCCCGGAGACCCCTGGGGCAAAAACGGCTTCCGACGAACAATAGATGCTTGCTGTGGAACACCTATCCCAAGTGGGGGAAGCCAGGTCAACAATGCCACACACCCAGGTGTAAGAAACAACATTGCCCAGGCATGGTCTAAGCCCCTCACCTCGTCCCTGGGCTTTGGGGAGTCGGAGGGACAGCCGAGGCCCACGGCCCTGAGACCCCTTTGCAAAAAGCGGGCTTCCCACGGAGACAGTTTTCCTGAGGTTCAGACCCTATCCCAAGCGGTTGTGGCAAGGTAAAGCAAATGCCCTCCATTTCTCTGGAAGAAACCACAGTGCCCAGCCATGTTCTAAGCCCTCCCATCCTCCCTGGGCTTCTGGCAGCAGGAGTGAAAAGAGAGGAGCAGATCACTGGGACCCGTTTGACAAAAACCGGCTTCCCACGGGAAAGTCTTTCTCCACGTGCAGACATGCTCCCAGGTGCCTGTGGCAAAGGGAAGGAAATGCCATACACTGACCTGGAAGAGACCACACGGCCCAGGCACAGTCTGAACCCTTCCCTCAACCCGGCTGTTTTGCTAGCAGGAGTTCAACCCCAACGAACACAGCCCGGAGACCCCTGGGGCAAAAACGGCTTACGACGATCAATAGGTGCTTGCTGTGGAACACCTATCCCAAATGGTGGAAGCCAGCTCAACAAAATGGCACACACCCAGGTGTAACAAACTACCTTGCCCAAGCTTGGTCAAAGCCCCTCACCTCGTCCCTGTGCTTTGGGGAGCCGGAGGGACAGCCGAGGCCCACGACCCTGAGACCCCTTTGCAAAAAGCCGGCTTCTCTCGGAAACAGTTTTCCTGAGGTGCAGACCCTATTCCAAGTGGTTGTGGCAAGGTAAAGCAAATGCCCTCCACTTCTCTGGAAGAAACCACAGTGCCCAGCCATGTTCTAAGCCCTCCCATCCTCCCTTGGCTTCTGGCAGCAGGAGTGAAAGGAGAGGAGTAGAGCACTGGGACCAGTTTGACAAAAACCGGCTTCCCACGGGAAAGTCGTTCTCCACGTGCAGACATGCTCCCAGGTGCCTGTGGCAAGGGGAAGGAACTGCCATACACTGACCTGGAAGAGACCACAGGGCCCAGGCACAGTCTGAACACTTCCCTCAACTCGACAGTTTTGCTAGCAGGAGTTCAACCCCAACGAACAGAACCCGGAGACCCCTGGGGAAAAACGGCTTCCGACGAACAATAGGTGCTTGCTGTGGAACACCTATCCCAAGTGGGGGTAGCCAGCTCAACAAAATGCCACACACCCAGGTGTAAGAAACAACATTGCCCAGGCATGGTCTAAGCCCCTCACCTCGTCCCTGTGCTTTGGGGAGCCGGAGGGACACCCGAGGCCCACGGCCCTGAGACCCCTTTGCAAAAAGCCGGCTTCCCACGGAAACAGTTTTCCTGAGGTGCAGACCCTATCCCAAGTGGTTGTGGCAAGGTAAAGCAAATGCCCTCCACTTCTCTGGAAGAAACCACAGTGCCCAGCCATGTTCTAAGCCCTCCCATCCTCCCTGGGCTTCTGGCAGCAGGAGTGAAAAGAGAGGAGCAGAGCACTGGGACCCGTTTGACAAAAACCGGCTTCCCACGGGAAAGTCGTTCTCCACGTGCAGACATGCTCCCAGGTGCCTGTGGCAAGGGGAAGGAAATGCCATACACTGACCTGGAAGAGACCACAGGGCCCAGGCACAGTCTGAACCCTTCCCTCAACCCGGCGGTTTTGCTAGCAGGAGTTCAACCCCAACGAACACAGCCCGGAGACCCCTGGGGCAAAAACGGCTTCCGACAAACAATAGGTGCTTGCTGTGGAACACCTATCCCAAGTGGGGGTAGCCAGCTCAACAAAATGCCACACACCCAGGTGTAAGAAACAACATTGCCCAGGCAAGGTCTAAGCCCCTCACCTCGTCCTTGTGCATTGGGGAGCCGGAGGGACAGCCGAGGCCCACGGCCCTGAGACCCCTTTGCAAAAAGCCGGCTTCCCACGGAGACAGTTTTCCTGAGGTGCAGACCCTATCCCAAGCGGTTGTGGCAAGGTAAAGCAAATGCCCTCCACTTCTCTTTAAGAAACCACAGTGCCCAACCATGTTCTAAGCCCTCCCATCCTCCCTGGGCTTCTGGCAGCAGGAGTGAAAAGAGAGGAGCAGAGCACTGGGACCCGTTTGACAAAAACCGGCTTCCCACGGGAAAGTCTTTCTCCACGTGCAGACATGCTCCCAGGTGCCTGGGGCAAGGGGAAGGAAATGCCATACACTGACCTGGAAGAGACCACAGGGCCCAGGCACAGTCTGAACCCTTCCCTCAACCCGGCGGTTTTGCTAGCAGGAGTTCAACCCCAACGAACACAGCCCGGAGACCCCTGGGGCAAAAACGGCTTCCGACGAACAATAGGTGCTTGCTGTGGAACACCTATCCCAAGTGGGAGTAGCCAGCTCAACAAAATGCCACACACCCAGGTGTAAGAAACAACATTGCCCAGGCATGGTCTAAGCCCCTCACCTCGTCCCTGTGCTTTGGGGAGCCGGAGGGACAGCCGAGGCCCACGGCCCTGAGACCCCTTTGCAAAAAGCGGGCTTCCCACGGAGACAGTTTTCCTGAGGTGCAGACCCTATCCCAAGTGGATGTGGCAAGGTAAAGCAAATGCCCTCCACTTCTCTGGAAGAAACCACAGTGCCCAACCATGTTCTACGCCCTCCCATCCTCCCTGGGCTTCTGGCAGCAGGAGTGAAAAGAGAACAGCAGAGCACTGGGACCCGTTTGACAAAACCCGGCTTCCCACGAGAAAGTCTTTCTCCACGTGCAGACATGCTCCCAGGTCCCTGTGGCAAGGGGAAGGAAATGCCATACACTGACCTGGAAGAGACCACAGGGCCCAGGCACAGTCTGAACCCTTCCCTCAACCCCGCGGTTTTGCTAGCAGGAGTTCAACCCCAACGAACACAGCCCGGAGACCCCTGGGGCAAAAAAGGCTTCCGACGAACAATAGGTGCTTGCTGTGAAACACCTATCCCAAGTGGGGGTAGCCAGCTCAACAAAATGCCACACACCCAGGTGTAAGAAACAACATTGCCCAGGCATGGTCTAAGCCCCTCACCTCGTCCCTGGGCTTTGGGGAGTCGGAGGGACAGCCGAGGCCCACGGCCCTGAGACCCCTTTGCAAAAAGCGGGCTTCCCACGGAGACAGTTTTCCTGAGGTTCAGACCCTATCCCAAGCGGTTGTGGCAAGGTAAAGCAAATGCCCTCCATTTCTCTGGAAGAAACCACAGTGCCCAGCCATGTTCTAAGCCCTCCCATCCTCCCTGGGCTTCTGGCAGCAGGAGTGAAAAGAGAGGAGCAGATCACTGGGACCCGTTTGACAAAAACCGGCTTCCCACGGGAAAGTCTTTCTCCACGTGCAGACATGCTCCCAGGTGCCTGTGGCAAAGGGAAGGAAATGCCATACACTGACCTGGAAGAGACCACACGGCCCAGGCACAGTCTGAACCCTTCCCTCAACCCGGCGGTTTTGGTAGCAGGAGTTCAACCCCAACGAACACAGCCCGGAGACCCCTGGGGCAAAAACGGCTTACGACGATCAATAGGTGCTTGCTGTGGAACACCTATCCCAAATGGTGGAAGCCAGCTCAACAAAATGCCACACACCCAGGTGTAACAAACTACCTTGCCCAAGCTTGGTCTAAGCCCCTCACCTCGTCCCTGTGCTTTGGGGAGCCGGAGGGACAGCCGAGGCCCACGACCCTGAGACCCCTTTGCAAAAAGCCGGCTTCTCTCGGAAACAGTTTTCCTGAGGTGCAGACCCTATCCCAAGTGGATGTGGCAAGGTAAAGCAAATGCCCTCCACTTCTCTGGAAGAAACCACAGTGCCCAACCATGTTCTAAGCTCTCCCATCCTCCCTGGGCTTCTGGCAGCAGGAGTGAAAAGAGAGGAGCAGAGCACGGGGACCCGTTTGACAAAACCCGGCTTCCCACGGGAAAGTCTTTCTCCACGTGCAGACATGCTCCCAGGTGCCTGTGGCAAGGGGAAGGAAATGCCATACACTGACCTGGAAGAGACCACAGGGCCCAGGCACAGTCTGAACCCTTCCCTCAACCCGGCGGTTTTGCTAGGAGGAGTTCAACCCCAACGAACACAGACCGGAGACCCCTGGGGCAAAAACGGCTTCCGACGAACAATAGGTGCTTGCTGTGGAACACCTATCCCAAGTGGGGGTAGCCAGCTCAACAAAATGCCACACACCCAGGTGTAAGAAACAACATTGCTCAGGCATGGTCTAAGCACCTCACCTCGTCCCTGTGCTTTGGGGAGCCGGAGGGACAGCCGAGGCCCACGGCCCTGAGACCCCTTTGCAAAAAGCCGGCTTCCCACGGAAGGAGTTTTCCTGAGGTGCAGACCCTATTCCAAGTGGTTGTGGCAAGGTAAAGCAAATGCCCTCCACTTCTCTGGAAGAAACCACAGTGCCCAGCCATGTTCTAAGCCCTCCCATCCTCCCTTGGCTTCTGGCAGCAGGAGTGAAAGGAGAGGAGTAGAGCACTGGGACCAGTTTGACAAAAACCGGCTTCCCAAGGGAAAGTCGTTCTCCACGTGCAGACATGCTCCCAGGTGCCTGTGGCAAGGGGAAGGAACTGCCATACACTGACCTGGAAGAGACCATAGGGCCCAGGCACAGTCTGAACCCTTCGCTCAACCGGGCGGTTTTGCTAGCAGGAGTTCAACCCCAACGAACAAAGCCCGGAGACCCCTGGGGAAAAACGGCTTCCGACGAACAATAGGTGCTTGCTGTGGAACACCTATCCCAAGTGGGGGTAGCCAGCTCAACAAAATGCCACACACCCAGGTGTAAGAAACAACATTGCCCAGGCATGGTCTAAGCCCCTCACCTCGTCCCTGTGCTTTGGGGAGCCGGAGGGACAGCCGAGGCCCACGGCCCTGAGACCCCTTTGCAAAAAGCCGGCTTCTCTCGGAAACAGTTTTCCTGAGGTGCAGACCCTATCCCAAGTGGATGTGGCAAGGTAAAGCAAATGCCCTCCACTTCTTGGAAGAAACCACAGTGCCCAACCATGTTCTAAGCTCTCCCATCCTCCCTGGGCTTCTGGCAGCAGGAGTGAAAAGAGAGGAGCAGAGCACGGGGACCCGTTTGACAAAACCCGGCTTCCCACGGGAAAGTCTTTCTCCACGTGCAGACATGCTCCCAGGTGCCTGGGGCAAGGGGAAGGAAATGCCATACACTGACTTGGAAGAGACCACAGGGCCCAGGCACAGTCTGAACCCTTCCCTCAACCCGGCGGTTTTGCTAGGAGGAGTTCAACCCCAACGAACACAGCCCGGAGACCCCTGGGGCAAAAACGGCTTCCGACGAACAATAGGTGCTTGCTGTGGAACACCTATCCCAAGTGGGGGTAGCCAGCTCAACAAAATGCCACACACCCAGGTGTAAGAAACAACATTGCCCAAGCATGGTCTAAGCCCCTCACCTCGTCCCTGTGCTTTGGGGAGCCGGAGGGACAGCCGAGGCCCACGGCCCTGAGACCCCTTTGCAAAAAGCCGGCTTCCCACGGAAAGAGTTTTCCTGAGGTGCAGACCCTATCCCAAGTGGTTGTGGCAAGGTAAAGCAAATGCCCTCCACTTCTCTGGAAGAAACCACAGTGCCCAGCCATGTTCTAAGCCCTCCCATCCTCCCTTGGCTTCTGGCAGCAGGAGTGAAAGGAGAGGAGTAGAGCACTGGGACCCGTTTGACAAAAACCGGCTTCCCACGGGATAGTCGTTCTCCACGTGCAGACATGCTCCCAGGTGCCTGTGGCAAGGGGAAGGAACTGCCATACACTGACCTGGAAGAGACCATAGGGCCCAGGCACAGTCTGAACCCTTCGCTCAACCGGGCGGTTTTGCTAGCAGGAGTTCAACCCCAACGAACAAAGCCCGGAGACCCCTGGGGCAAAAACGGCTTCCGACGAACAATAGGTGCTTGCTGTGGAACACCTATCCCAAGTGGGGGTAGCCAGCTCAACAAAATGCCACACACCCAGGTGTAAGAAACAACATTGCTCAGGTATGGTCTAAGCCCCTCACCTCGTCCCTGTGCTTTGGGGAGCCGGAGGGACAGCCGAGGCACACGGCCCTGAGAACCCTTTGCAAAAAGCTGGCTTCCCACGGAGACAGTTTTCCTGAGGTGCAGACCCTCTCACAAGTGGTTGTGGCAAGGTAAAGCAAATGCCCTCCCCTTCTCTGGAAGAAAGCACAGTGCCCAGCCATGTTCTAAGCCCTCCCATCCTCCCTGGGCTTCTGGCAGTAGGAGTGAAAAGAGAGGAGCAGAGCACGGGGACCCGTTTGACAAAACCCGGCTTCCCACGGGAAAGTCTTTCTCCACGTGCAGACATGCTCCCAGGTGCCTGGGGCAAGGGGAAGGAAATGCCATACACTGACCTGGAAGAGACCACAGGGCCCAGGCACAGTCTGAACCCTTCCCTCAACCCGGTGGTTTTGCTAGCAGGAGTTCAACCCCAACGAACACAGCCCGGAGACCCCTGGGGCAAAAACGGCTTCCGACGAACAATAGGTGCTTGCTGTGGAACACCTATCCCAAGTGGGGGTAGCCAGCTCAACAAAATGCCACACACCCAGGTGTAAGAAACAACATTGCCCAGACATGGTCTAAGCCCCTCACCTCGTCCCTGTGCTTTGGGGAGCCGGAGGGACACCCGAGGCCCACGGCCCTGAGACCCCTTTGCAAAAAGCCGGCTTCCCACGGAAAGAGTTTTCCTGAGGTGCAGACCCTATTCCAAGTGGTTGTGGCAAGGTAAAGCAAATGCCCTCCACTTCTCTGGAAGAAACCACAGTGCCCAGCCATGTTCTAAGCCCTCCCATCCTCCCTTGGCTTCTGGCAGCAGGAGTGAAAGGAGAGGAGTAGAGCACTGGGACCAGTTTGACAAAAACCGGCTTCCCACGGGAAAGTCGTTCTCCACGTGCAGACATGCTCCCAGGTGCCTGTGACAAGGGGAAGGAACTGCCATACACTGACCTGGAAGAGACCATAGGGCCCAGGCACAGTCTGAACCCTTCGCTCAACCGGGCGGTTTTGCTAGCAGGAGTTCAACCCCAACGAACAAAGCCCGGAGACCCCTGGGGAAAAACGGCTTCCGACGAACAATAGGTGCTTGCTGTGGAACACCTATCCCAAGTGGGGGTAGCCAGCTCAACAAAATGCCACACACCCAGGTGTAAGAAACAACATTGCCCAGGCATGGTCTAAGCCCCTCACCTCGTCCCTGTGCTTTGGGGAGCCGGAGGGACAGCCGAGGCCCACGGCCCTGAGACCCCTTTGCAAAAAGCCGGCTTCCCACGGAGACAGTTTTCCTGAGGTGCAGACCCTATCCCAAGCGGTTGTGGCAAGGTAAAGCAAATGCCCTCCATTTCTCTGGAAGAAACCACAGTGCCCAGCCATGTTCTAAGCCCTCCCATCCTCCCTGGGCTTCTGGCAGCAGGAGTGAAAAGAGAGGAGCAGAGCACTGGGACCCGTTTGACAAAAACCGGCTTCCCACGGGAAAGTCGTTCTCCACGTGCAGACATGCTCCCAGGTGCCTGTGGCAAAGGGAAGGAAATGCCATACACTGACCTGGAAGAGACCACACGGCCCAGGCACAGTCTGAACCCTTCCCTCAACCCGGCGGTTTTGGTAGCAGGAGTTCAACCCCAACGAACACAGCCCGGAGACCCCTGGGGCAAAAACGGCTTACGACGATCAATAGGTGCTTGCTGTGGAACACCTATCCCAAATGGTGGAAGCCAGCTCAACAAAATGCCACACACCCAGGTGTAACAAACTACCTTGCCCAAGCTTGGTCTAAGCCCCTCACCTCGTCCCTGTGCTTTGGGGAGCCGGAGGGACAGCCGAGGCCCACGACCCTGAGACCCCTTTGCAAAAAGCCGGCTTCTCTCGGAAACAGTTTTCCTGAGGTGCAGACCCTATCCCAAGTGGATGTGGCAAGGTAAAGCAAATGCCCTCCACTTCTCTGGAAGAAACCACAGTGCCCAACCATGTTCTAAGCTCTCCCATCCTCCCTGGGCTTCTGGCAGCAGGAGTGAAAAGAGAGGAGCAGAGCACGGGGACCCGTTTGACAAAACCCGGCTTCCCACGGGAAAGTCTTTCTCCACGTGCAGACATGCTCCCAGGTGCCTGTGGCAAGGGGAAGGAAATGCCATACACTGACCTGGAAGAGACCACAGGGCCCAGGCACAGTCTGAACCCTTCCCTCAACCCGGCGGTTTTGCTAGGAGGAGTTCAACCCCAACGAACACAGCCCGGAGACCCCTGGGGCAAAAACGGCTTCCGACGAACAATAGGTGCTTGCTGTGGAACACCTATCCCAAGTGGGGGTAGCCAGCTCAACAAAATGCCACACACCCAGGTGTAAGAAACAACATTGCCCAAGCATGGTCTAAGCCCCTCACCTCGTCCCTGTGCTTTGGGGAGCCGGAGGGACAGCCGAGGCCCACGGCCCTGAGACCCCTTTGCAAAAAGCCGGCTTCCCACGGAAAGAGTTTTCCTGAGGTGCAGACCCTATCCCAAGTGGTTGTGGCAAGGTAAAGCAAATGCCCTCCACTTCTCTGGAAGAAACCACAGTGCCCAGCCATGTTCTAAGCCCTCCCATCCTCCCTTGGCTTCTGGCAGCAGGAGTGAAAGGAGAGGAGTAGAGCACTGGGACCCGTTTGACAAAAACCGGCTTCCCACGGGATAGTCGTTCTCCACGTGCAGACATGCTCCCAGGTGCCTGTGGCAAGGGGAAGGAACTGCCATACACTGACCTGGAAGAGACCATAGGGCCCAGGCACAGTCTGAACCCTTCGCTCAACCGGGCGGTTTTGCTAGCAGGAGTTCAACCCCAACGAACAAAGCCCGGAGACCCCTGGGGCAAAAACGGCTTCCGACGAACAATAGGTGCTTGCTGTGGAACACCTATCCCAAGTGGGGGTAGCCAGCTCAACAAAATGCCACACACCCAGGTGTAAGAAACAACATTGCTCAGGCATGGTCTAAGCCCCTCACCTCGTCCCTGTGCTTTGGGGAGCCGGAGGGACAGCCGAGGCACACGGCCCTGAGACCCCTTTGCAAAAAGCAGGCTTCCCACGGAGACAGTTTTCCTGAGGTGCAGACCCTCTCACAAGTGGTTGTGGCAAGGTAAAGCAAATGCCCTCCCCTTCTCTGGAAGAAAGCACAGTGCCCAGCCATGTTCTAAGCCCTCCCATCCTCCCTGGGCTTCTGGCAGTAGGAGTGAAAAGAGAGGAGCAGAGCACGGGGACCCGTTTGACGAAACCCGGCTTCCCACGGGAAAGTCTTTCTCCACGTGCAGACATGCTCCCAGGTGCCTGGGGCAAGGGGAAGGAAATGCCATACACTGACCTGGAAGAGACCACAGGGCCCAGGCACAGTCTGAACCCTTCCCTCAACCCGGCGGTTTTGCTAGCAGGAGTTCAACCCCAACGAACACAGCCCGGAGACCCCTGGGGCAAAAACGGCTTCCGACGAACAATAGGTGCTTGCTGTGGAACACCTATCCCAAGTGGGAGTAGCCAGCTCAAGAAAATGCCACACACCCAGGTGTAAGAAACAACATTGCCCAGGCATGGTCTAAGCCCCTCACCTCGTCCCTGTGCTTTGGGGAGCCGGAGGGACAGCCGAGGCCCACGGCCCTGAGACCCCTTTGCAAAAAGCGGGCTTCCCACGGAGACAGTTTTCCTGAGGTGCAGACCCTATCCCAAGTGGATGTGGCAAGGTAAAGCAAATGCCCTCCACTTCTCTGGAAGAAACCACAGTGCCCAACCATGTTCTACGCCCTCCCATCATCCCTGGGCTTCTGGCAGCAGGAGTGAAAAGAGAACAGCAGAGCACTGGGACCCGTTTGACAAAACCGGGCTTCCCACGAGAAAGTCTTTCTCCACGTGCAGACATGCTCCCAGGTGCCTGTGGCAAGGGGAAGGAAATGCCATACACTGACCTGGAAGAGACCACAGGGCCCAGGCACAGTCTGAACCCTTCCCTCAACCCCGCGGTTTTGCTAGCAGGAGTTCAACCCCAACGAACACAGCCCGGAGACCCCTGGGGCAAAAAAGGCTTCCGACGAACAATAGGTGCTTGCTGTGAAACACCTATCCCAAGTGGGGGTAGCCAGCTCAACAAAATGCCACACACCCAGGTGTAAGAAACAACATTGCCCAGGCATGGTCTAAGCCCCTCACCTCGTCCCTGGGCTTTGGGGAGTCGGAGGGACAGCCGAGGCCCACGGCCCTGAGACCCCTTTGCAAAAAGCGGGCTTCCCACGGAGACAGTTTTCCTGAGGTTCAGACCCTATCCCAAGCGGTTGTGGCAAGGTAAAGCAAATGCCCTCCATTTCTCTGGAAGAAACCACAGTGCCCAGCCATGTTCTAAGCCCTCCCATCCTCCCTGGGCTTCTGGCAGCAGGAGTGAAAAGAGAGGAGCAGATCACTGGGACCCGTTTGACAAAAACCGGTTTCCCACGGGAAAGTCTTTCTCCACGTGCAGACATGCTCCCAGGTGCCTGTGGCAAAGGGAAGGAAATGCCATACACTGACCTGGAAGAGACCACACGGCCCAGGCACAGTCTGAACCCTTCCCTCAACCCGGCGGTTTTGCTAGCAGGAGTTCAACCCAAACGAACACAGCCCGGAGACCCCTGGGGCAAAAACGGCTTACGACGATCAATAGGTGCTTGCGGTGGAACACCTATCCCAAATGGTGGAAGCCAGCTCAACAAAATGCCACACACCCAGGTGTAACAAACTACCTTGCCCAAGCTTGGTCTAAGCCCCTCACCTCGTCCCTGTGCTTTGGGGAGCCGGAGGGACAGCCGAGGCCCACGACCCTGAGACCCCTTTGCAAAAAGCCGGCTTCTCTCGGAAACAGTTTTCCTGAGGTGCAGACCCTATCCCAAGTGGATGTGGCAAGGTAAAGCAAATGCCCTCCACTTCTCTGGAAGAAACCACAGTGCCCAACCATGTTCTAAGCTCTCCCATCCTCCCTGGGCTTCTGGCAGCAGGAGTGAAAAGAGAGGAGCAGAGCACGGGGACCCGTTTGACAAAACCCGGCTTCCCACGGGAAAGTCTTTCTCCACGTGCAGACATGCTCCCAGGTGCCTATGGCAAGGGGAAGGAAATGCCATACACTGACCTGGAAGAGACCACAGGGCCCAGGCACAGTCTGAACCCTTCCCTCAACCCGGCGGTTTTGCTAGGAGGAGTTCAACCCCAACGAACACAGCCCGGAGACCCCTGGGGCAAAAACGGCTTCCGACGAACAATAGGTGCTTGCTGTGGAACACCTATCCCAAGTGGGGGTAGCCAGCTCAACAAAATGCCACACACCCAGGTGTAAGAAACAACATTGCCCAAGCATGGTCTAAGCCCCTCACCTCGTCCCTGTGCTTTGGGGAGCCGGAGGGACAGCCGAGGCCCACGGCCCTGAGACCCCTTTGCAAAAAGCCGGCTTCCCACGGAAAGAGTTTTCCTGAGGTGCAGACCCTATCCCAAGTGGTTGTGGCAAGGTAAAGCAAATGCCCTCCACTTCTCTGGAAGAAACCACAGTGCCCAGCCATGTTCTAAGCCCTCCCATCCTCCCTGGGCTTCTGGCAGCAGGAGTGAAAGGAGAGGAGTAGAGCACTGGGACCCGTTTGACAAAAACCGGCTTCCCACGGGATAGTCGTTCTCCACGTGCAGACATGCTCCCAGGTGCCTGTGGCAAGGGGAAGGAACTGCCATACACTGACCTGGAAGAGACCATAGGGCCCAGGCACAGTCTGAACCCTTCGCTCAACCGGGCGGTTTTGCTAGCAGGAGTTCAACCCCAACGAACAAAGCCCGGAGACCCCTGGGGCAAAAACGGCTTCCGACGAACAATAGGTGCTTGCTGTGGAACACCTATCCCAAGTGGGGGTAGCCAGCTCAACAAAATGCCACACACCCAGGTGTAAGAAACAACATTGCTCAGGCATGGTCTAAGCCCCTCACCTCGTCCCTGTGCTTTGGGGAGCCGGAGGGACAGCCGAGGCACACGGCCCTGAGAACCCTTTGCAAAAAGCTGGCTTCCCACGGAGACAGTTTTCCTGAGGTGCAGACCCTCTCACAAGTGGTTGTGGCAAGGTAAAGCAAATGCCCTCCCCTTCTCTGGAAGAAAGCACAGTGCCCAGCCATGTTCTAAGCCCTCCCATCCTCCCTGGGCTTCTGGCAGTAGGAGTGAAAAGAGAGGAGCAGAGCACGGGGACCCGTTTGACAAAACCCGGCTTCCCACGGGAAAGTCTTTCTCCACGTGCAGACATGCTCCCAGGTGCCTGGGGCAAGGGGAAGGAAATGCCATACACTGACCTGGAAGAGACCACAGGGCCCAGGCACAGTCTGAACCCTTCCCTCAACCCGGCGGTTTTGCTAGCAGGAGTTCAACCCCAACGAACACAGCCCGGAGACCCCTGGGGCAAAAACGGCTTCCGACGAACAATAGGTGCTTGCTGTGGAACACCTATCCCAAGTGGGGGTAGCCAGCTCAACAAAATGCCACACACCCAGGTGTAAGAAACAACATTGCCCAGACATGGTCTAAGCCCCTCACCTCGTCCCTGTGCTTTGGGGAGCCGGAGGGACACCCGAGGCCCACGGCCCTGAGACCCCTTTGCAAAAAGCCGGCTTCCCACGGAAAGAGTTTTCCTGAGGTGCAGACCCTATTCCAAGTGGTTGTGGCAAGGTAAAGCAAATGCCCTCCACTTCTCTGGAAGAAACCACAGTGCCCAGCCATGTTCTAAGCCCTCCCATCCTCCCTTGGCTTCTGGCAGCAGGAGTGAAAGGAGAGGAGTAGAGCACTGGGACCAGTTTGACAAAAACCGGCTTCCCAAGGGAAAGTCGTTCTCCACGTGCAGACATGCTCCCAGGTGCCTGTGGCAAGGGGAAGGAACTGCCATACACTGACCTGGAAGAGACCATAGGGCCCAGGCACAGTCTGAACCCTTCGCTCAACCGGGCGGTTTTGCTAGCAGGAGTTCAACCCCAACGAACAAAGCCCGGAGACCCCTGGGGAAAAACGGCTTCCGACGAACAATAGGTGCTTGCTGTGGAACACCTATCCCAAGTGGGGGTAGCCAGCTCAACAAAATGCCACACACCCAGGTGTAAGAAACAACATTGCCCAGGCATGGTCTAAGCCCCTCACCTCGTCCCTGTGCTTTGGGGAGCCGGAGGGACAGCCGAGGCCCACGGCCCTGAGACCCCTTTGCAAAAAGCCAGCTTCCCACGGAGACAGTTTTCCTGAGGTGCAGACCCTATCCCAAGCGGTTGTGGCAAGGTAAAGCAAATGCCCTCCACTTCTCTTTAAGAAACCACAGTGCCCAACCATGTTCTAAGCCCTCCCATCCTCCCTGGGCTTCTGGCAGCAGGAGTGAAAAGAGAGGAGCAGAGCACTGGGACCCGTTTGACAAAAACCGGCTTCCCACGGGAAAGTCGTTCTCCACGTGCAGACATGCTCCCAGGTGCCTGTGGCAAGGGGAAGGAAATGCCATACACTGACCTGGAAGAGACCACAGGGCCCAGGCACAGTCTGAACCCTTCCCTCAACCCGGCGGTTTTGCTAGCAGGAGTTCAACCCCAACGAACACAGCCCGGAGACCCCTGGGGCAAAAACGGCTTCCGACAAACAATAGGTGCTTGCTGTGGAACACCTATCCCAAGTGGGGGTAGCCAGCTCAACAAAATGCCACACACCCAGGTGTAAGAAACAACATTGCCCAGGCAAGGTCTAAGCCCCTCACCTCGTCCTTGTGCATTGGGGAGCCGGAGGGACAGCCGAGGCCCACGGCCCTGAGACCCCTTTGCAAAAAGCCGGCTTCCCACGGAGACAGTTTTCCTGAGGTGCAGACCCTATCCCAAGCGGTTGTGGCAAGGTAAAGCAAATGCCCTCCACTTCTCTTTAAGAAACCACAGTGCCCAACCATGTTCTAAGCCCTCCCATCCTCCCTGGGCTTCTGGCAGCAGGAGTGAAAAGAGAGGAGCAGAGCACTGGGACCCGTTTGACAAAACCCGGCTTCCCACGGGAAAGTCTTTCTCCACGTGCAGACATGCTCCCAGGTGCCTGTGGCAAGGGGAAGGAAATGCCATACACTGACCTGGAAGAGACCACAGGGCCCAGGCACATTCTGAACCCTTCCCTCAACCCGGCGGTTTTGCTAGCAGGAGTTCAACCCCAACGAACACAGCCCGGAGACCCCTGGGGCAAAAACGGCTTCCGACGAACAATAGGTGCTTGCTGTGGAACACCTATCCCAAGTGGGAGTAGCCAGCTCAACAAAATGCCACACACCCAGGTGTAAGAAACAACATTGCCCAGGCATGGTCTAAGCCCCTCACCTCGTCCCTGTGCTTTGGGGAGCCGGAGGGACAGCCGAGGCCCACGGCCCTGAGACCCCTTTGCAAAAAGCGGGCTTCCCACGGAGACAGTTTTCCTGAGGTGCAGACCCTATCCCAAGTGGATGTGGCAAGGTAAAGCAAATGCCCTCCACTTCTCTGGAAGAAACCACAGTGCCCAACCATGTTCTACGCCCTCCCATCCTCCCTGGGCTTCTGGCAGCAGGAGTGAAAAGAGAACAGCAGAGCAATGGGACCCGTTTGACAAAACCCGGCTTCCCACGGGAAAGTCTTTCTCCACGTGCAGACATGCTCCCAGGTGCCTGTGGCAAGGGGAAGGAAATGCCATACACTGACCTGGAAGAGACCACAGGGCCCAGGCACAGTCTGAACCCTTCCCTCAACCCCGCGGTTTTGCTAGCAGGAGTTCAACCCCAACGAACACAGCCCGGAGACCCCTGGGGCAAAAAAGGCTTCCGACGAACAATAGGTGCTTGCTGTGAAACACCTATCCCAAGTGGGGGTAGCCAGCTCAACAAAATGCCACACACCCAGGTGTAAGAAACAACATTGCCCAGGCATGGTCTAAGCCCCTCACCTCGTCCCTGGGCTTTGGGGAGCCGGAGGGACAGCGGAGGCCCACGGCCCTGAGACCCCTTTGCAAAAAGCGGGCTTCCCACGGAGACAGTTTTCCTGAGGTTCAGACCCTATCCCAAGCGGTTGTGGCAAGGTAAAGCAAATGCCCTCCATTTCTCTGGAAGAAACCACAGTGCCCAGCCATGTTCTAAGCCCTCCCATCCTCCCTGGGCTTCTGGCAGCAGGAGTGAAAAGAGAGGAGCAGATCACTGGGACCCGTTTGACAAAAACCGGCTTCCCACGGGAAAGTCTTTCTCCACGTGCAGACATGCTCCCAGGTGCCTGTGGCAAAGGGAAGGAAATGCCATACACTGACCTGGAAGAGACCACACGGCCCAGGCACAGTCTGAACCCTTCCCTCAACCCGGCGGTTTTGGTAGCAGGAGTTCAACCCCAACGAACACAGCCTGGAGACCCCTGGGGCAAAAACGGCTTACGACGATCAATAGGTGCTTGCTGTGGAACACCTATCCCAAATGGTGGAAGCCAGCTCAACAAAATGCCACACACCCAGGTGTAACAAACTACCTTGCCCAAGCTTGGTCTAAGCCCCTCACCTCGTCCCTGTGCTTTGGGGAGCCGGAGGGACAGCCGAGGCCCACGACCCTGAGACCCCTTTGCAAAAAGCCGGCTTCTCTCGGAAACAGTTTTCCTGAGGTGCAGACCCTATCCCAAGTGGATGTGGCAAGGTAAAGCAAATGCCCTCCACTTCTCTGGAAGAAACCACAGTGCCCAACCATGTTCTAAGCTCTCCCATCCTCCCTGGGCTTCTGGCAGCAGGAGTGAAAAGAGAGGAGCAGAGCACGGGGACCCGTTTGACAAAACCCGGCTTCCCACGGGAAAGTCTTTCTCCACGTGCAGACATGCTCCCAGGTGCCTGTGGCAAGGGGAAGGAAATGCCATACACTGACCTGGAAGAGACCACAGGGCCCAGGCACAGTCTGAACCCTTCCCTCAACCCGGCGGTTTTGCTAGGAGGAGTTCAACCCCAACGAACACAGCCCGGAGACCCCTGGGGCAAAAACGGCTTCCGACGAACAATAGGTGCTTGCTGTGGAACACCTATCCCAAGTGGGGGTAGCCAGCTCAACAAAATGCCACACACCCAGGTGTAAGAAACAACATTGCCCAAGCATGGTCTAAGCCCCTCACCTCGTCCCTGTGCTTTGGGGAGCCGGAGGGACAGCCGAGGCCCACGGCCCTGAGACCCCTTTGCAAAAAGCCGGCTTCCCACGGAAAGAGTTTTCCTGAGGTGCAGACCCTATCCCAAGTGGTTGTGGCAAGGTAAAGCAAATGCCCTCCACTTCTCTGGAAGAAACCACAGTGCCCAGCCATGTTCTAAGCCCTCCCATCCTCCCTTGGCTTCTGGCAGCAGGAGTGAAAGGAGAGGAGTAGAGCACTGGGACCCGTTTGACAAAAACCGGCTTCCCACGGGAAAGTCGTTCTCCACGTGCAGACATGCTCCCAGGTGCCTGTGGCAAGGGGAAGGAACTGCCATACACTGACCTGGAAGAGACCATAGGGCCCAGGCACAGTCTGAACCCTTCGCTCAACCGGGCGGTTTTGCTAGCAGGAGTTCAACCCCAACGAACAAAGCCTGGAGACCCCTGGGGCAAAAACGGCTTCCGACGAACAATAGGTGCTTGCTGTGGAACACCTATCCCAAGTGGGGGTAGCCAGCTCAACAAAATGCCACACACCCAGGTGTAAGAAACAACATTGCTCAGGCATGGTCTAAGCCCCTCACCTCGTCCCTGTGCTTTGGGGAGCCGGAGGGACAGCCGAGGCACACGGCCCTGAGACCCCTTTGCAAAAAGCTGGCTTCCCACGGAGACAGTTTTCCTGAGGTGCAGACCCTCTCACAAGTGGTTGTGGCAAGGTAAAGCAAATGCCCTCCCCTTCTCTGGAAGAAAGCACAGTGCCCAGCCATGTTCTAAGCCCTCCCATCCTCCCTGGGCTTCTGGCAGTAGGAGTGAAAAGAGAGGAGCAGAGCACGGGGACCCGTTTGACAAAACCCGGCTTCCCACGGGAAAGTCTTTCTCCACGTGCAGACATGCTCCCAGGTGCCTGGGGCAAGGGGAAGGAAATGCCATACACTGACCTGGAAGAGACCACAGGGCCCAGGCACAGTCTGAACCCTTCCCTCAACCCGGCGGTTTTGCTAGCAGGAGTTCAACCCCAACGAACACAGCCCGGAGACCCCTGGGGCAAAAACGGCTTCCGACGAACAATAGGTGCTTGCTGTGGAACACCTATCCCAAGTGGGGGTAGCCAGCTCAACAAAATGCCACACACCCAGGTGTAAGAAACAACATTGCCCAGACATGGTCTAAGCCCCTCACCTCGTCCCTGTGCTTTGGGGAGCCGGAGGGACACCCGAGGCCCACGGCCCTGAGACCCCTTTGCAAAAAGCCGGCTTCCCACGGAAAGAGTTTTCCTGAGGTGCAGACCCTATTCCAAGTGGTTGTGGCAAGGTAAAGCAAATGCCCTCCACTTCTCTGGAAGAAACCACAGTGCCCAGCCATGTTCTAAGCCCTCCCATCCTCCCTTGGCTTCTGGCAGCAGGAGTGAAAGGAGAGGAGTAGAGCACTGGGACCAGTTTGACAAAAACCGGCTTCCCAAGGGAAAGTCGTTCTCCACGTGCAGACATGCTCCCAGGTGCCTGTGGCAAGGGGAAGGAACTGCCATACACTGACCTGGAAGAGACCATAGGGCCCAGGCACAGTCTGAACCCTTCGCTCAACCGGGCGGTTTTGCTAGCAGGAGTTCAACCCCAACGAACAAAGCCCGGAGACCCCTGGGGAAAAACGGCTTCCGACGAACAATAGGTGCTTGCTGTGGAACACCTATCCCAAGTGGGGGTAGCCAGCTCAACAAAATGCCACACACCCAGGTGTAAGAAACAACATTGCCCAGGCATGGTCTAAGCCCCTCACCTCGTCCCTGTGCTTTGGGGAGCCGGAGGGACAGCCGAGGCACACGGCCCTGAGACCCCTTTGTAAAAAGCTGGCTTCCCACGGAGACAGTTTTCCTGAGGGGCAGACCCTATCCCAAGCGGTTGTGGCAAGATAAAGCAAATGCCCTCCACTTCTCTGGAAGAAACCACAGTGCCCAGCCATGTTCTAAGCCCTCCCATCCTCCCTGGGCTTCTGGCAGTAGGAGTGAAAAGAGAGGAGCAGAGCACGGGGACCCGTTTGACAAAACCCGGCTTCCCACGGGAAAGTCTTTCTCCACGTGCAGACATGCTCCCAGGTGCCTGGGGCAAGGGGAAGGAACTGCCATACACTGACCTGGAAGAGACCACAGGGCCCAGGCACAGTCTGAACCCTTCCCTCAACCCGGCGGTTTTGCTAGCAGGAGTTCAACCCCAACGAACACAGCCCGGAGACCCCTGGGGCAAAAACGGCTTCCGACAAACAATAGGTGCTTGCTGTGGAACACCTATCCCAAGTGGGGGTAGCCAGCTCAACAAAATGCCACACACCCAGGTGTAAGAAACAACATCGCCCAGGCAAGGTCTAAGCCCCTCACCTCGTCCTTGTGCATTGGGGAGCCGGAGGGACAGCCGAGGCCCACGGCCCTGAGACCCCTTTGCAAAAAGCCGGCTTCCGACGGAGACAGTTTTCCTGAGGTGCAGACCCTATCCCAAGCGGTTGTGGCAAGGTAAAGCAAATGCCCTCCACTTCTCTTTAAGAAACCACAGTGCCCAACCATGTTCTAAGCCCTCCCATCCTCCCTGGGCTTCTGGCAGCAGGAGTGAAAAGAGAGGAGCAGAGCACTGGGACCCGTTTGACAAAACCCGGCTTCCCACGGGAAAGTCTTTCTCCACGTGCAGACATGCTCCCAGGTGCCTGTGGCAAGGGGAAGGAAATGCCATACACTGACCTGGAAGAGACCACAGGGCCCAGGCACAGTCTGAACCCTTCCCTCAACCCGGCGGTTTTGCTAGCAGGAGTTCAACCCCAACGAACACAGCCCGGAGACCCCTGGGGCAAAAACGGCTTCCGACGAACAATAGGTGCTTGCTGTGGAACACCTATCCCAAGTGGGAGTAGCCAGCTCAACAAAATGCCACACACCCAGGTGTAAGAAACAACATTGCCCAGGCATGTTCTAAGCCCCTCACCTCGTCCCTGTGCTTTGGGGAGCCGGAGGGACAGCCGAGGCCCACGGCCCTGAGACCCCTTTGCAAAAAGCGGGCTTCCCACGGAGACAGTTTTCCTGAGGTGCAGACCCTATCCCAAGCGGTTGTGGCAAGGTAAAGCAAATGCCCTCCACTTCTCTGGAAGAAACCACAGTGCCCAGCCATGTTCTAAGCCCTCCCATCCTCCCTGGGCTTCTGGCAGCAGGAGTGAAAAGATAGGAGCAGATCACTGGGACCCGTTTGACAAAAACCGGCTTCCCACGGGAAAGTCTTTCTCCACGTGCAGACATGCTCCCAGGTGCCTGTGGCAAAGGGAAGGAAATGCCATACACTGACCTGGAAGAGACCACACGGCCCAGGCACAGTCTGAACTCTTCCCTCAACCCCGCGGTTTTGCTAGCAGGAGTTCAACCCCAACGAACACAGCCCGGAGACCCCTGGGGCAAAAAAGGCTTACGACGATCAATAGGTGCTTGCTGTGGAACACCTATCCCAAATGGTGGAAGCCAGCTCAACAAAATGCCACACACCCAGGTGTAACAAACTACCTTGCCCAGGCTTGGTCTAAGCCCCTCACCTCGTCCCTGTGCTTTGGGGAGCCGGAGGGACAGCCGAGGCCCACGACCCTGAGACCCCTTTGCAAAAAGCCGGCTTCCCACGGAGACAGTTTTCCTGAGGTGCAGACCCTATCCCAAGCGGTTGTGGCAAGGTAAAGCAAATGCCCTCCACTTCTCTGGAAGAAACCACAGTGCCCAGCCATGTTCTAAGCCCTCCCATCCTCTCTGGGCTTCTGGCAGCAGGAGTGAAAAGATAGGAGCAGAGCACTGGGACCCGTTTGACAAAAACCGGCTTCCCACGGGAAAGTCTTTCTCCACGTGCAGACATGCTCCCAGGTGCCTGTGGCAAAGGGAAGGAAATGCCATACACTGACCTGGAAGAGACCACACGGCCCAGGCACAGTCTGAACCCTTCCCTCAACCCCGCGGTTTTGCTAGCAGGAGTTCAACCCCAACGAACACAGCCCGGAGACCCCTGGGGAAAAAAAGGCTTACGACGATCAATAGGTGCTTGCTGTGGAACACCTATCCCAAATGGTGGAAGCCAGCTCAACAAAATGCCACACACCCAGGTGTAACAAACTACCTTGCCCAGGCTTGGTCTAAGCCCCTCACCTCGTCCCTGTGCTTTGGGGAGCCGGAGGGACAGCCGAGGCCCACGACCCTGAGACCCCTTTGCAAAAAGCCGGCTTCCCTCGGAAACAGTTTTCCTGAGGTGCAGACCCTATCCCAAGTGGATGTGGCAAGGTAAAGCAAATGCCCTCCACTTCTCTGGAAGAAACCACAGTGCCCAACCATGTTCTAAGCTCTCCCATCCTCCCTGGGCTTCTGGCAGCAAGAGTGAAAAGAGAACAGCAGAGCACTGGGACCCGTTTGACAAAACCCGGCTTCCCACGAGAAAGTCTTTCTCCACGTGCAGACATGCTCCCAGGTGCCTGTGGCAAGGGGAAGGAAATGCCATACACTGACCTGGAAGAGACCACAGGGCCCAGGCACAGTGTGAACCCTTCCCTCAACCCCGCGGTTTTGCTAGCAGGAGTTCAACCCCAACGAACACAGCCCGGAGACCCCTGGGGCAAAAAAGGCTTCCGACGAACAATAGGTGCTTGCTGTGGAACACCTATCCCAAGTGGGGGTAGCCAGCTCAACAAAATGCCACACACCCAGGTGTAAGAAACAACATTGCCCAGGCATGGTCTAAGCCCCTCACCTCGTCCCTCGGCTTTGGGGAGTCGGAGGGACAGCCGAGGCCCACGGCCCTGAGACCCCTTTGCAAAAAGCCGGCTTCCCACGGAAAGAGTTTTCCTGAGGTTCAGACCCTATCCCAAGCGGTTGTGGCAAGGTAAAGCAAATGCCCTCCACTTCTCTGGAAGAAACCACAGTGCCCAGCCATGTTCTAAGCCCTCCCATCCTCCCTGGGCTTCTGGCAGCAGGAGTGAAAAGAGAGGAGCAGATCACTGGGACCCGTTTGACAAAAACCGGCTTCCCACGGGAAAGTCTTTCTCCACGTGCAGACATGCTCCCAGGTGCCTGTGGCAAAGGGAAGGAAATGCCATACACTGACCTGGAAGAGACCACACGGCCCAGGCACAGTCTGAACCCTTCCCTCAACCCGGCGGTTTTGGTAGCAGGAGTTCAACCCCAACGAACACAGCCCGGAGACCCCTGGGGCAAAAACGGCTTACGACGATCAATAGGTGCTTGCTGTGGAACACCTATCCCAAATGGTGGAAGCCAGCTCAACAAAATGCCACACACCCAGGTGTAACAAACTACCTTGCCCAAGCTTGGTCTAAGCCCCTCACCTCGTCCCTGTGCTTTGGGGAGCCGGAGGGACAGCCGAGGCCCACGACCCTGAGACCCCTTTGCAAAAAGCCGGCTTCTCTCGGAAACAGTTTTCCTGAGGTGCAGACCCTATCCCAAGTGGATGTGGCAAGGTAAAGCAAATGCCCTCCACTTCTCTGGAAGAAACCACAGTGCCCAACCATGTTCTAAGCTCTCCCATCCTCCCTGGGCTTCTGGCAGCAGGAGTGAAAAGAGAGGAGCAGAGCACGGGGACCCGTTTGACAAAACCCGGCTTCCCACGGGAAAGTCTTTCTCCACGTGCAGACATGCTCCCAGGTGCCTGTGGCAAGGGGAAGGAAATGCCATACACTGACCTGGAAGAGACCACAGGGCCCAGGCACAGTCTGAACCCTTCCCTCAACCCGGCGGTTTTGCTAGGAGGAGTTCAACCCCAACGAACACAGCCCGGAGACCCCTGGGGCAAAAACGGCTTCCGACGAACAATAGGTGCTTGCTGTGGAACACCTATCCCAAGTGGGGGTAGCCAGCTCAACAAAATGCCACACACCCAGGTGTAAGAAACAACATTGCCCAAGCATGGTCTAAGCCCCTCACCTCGTCCCTGTGCTTTGGGGAGCCGGAGGGACAGCCGAGGCCCACGGCCCTGAGACCCCTTTGCAAAAAGCCGGCTTCCCACGGAAAGAGTTTTCCTGAGGTGCAGACCCTATCCCAAGTGGTTGTGGCAAGGTAAAGCAAATGCCCTCCACTTCTCTGGAAGAAACCACAGTGCCCAGCCATGTTCTAAGCCCTCCCATCCTCCCTTGGCTTCTGGCAGCAGGAGTGAAAGGAGAGGAGTAGAGCACTGGGACCCGTTTGACAAAAACCGGCTTCCCACGGGATAGTCGTTCTCCACGTGCAGACATGCTCCCAGGTGCCTGTGGCAAGGGGAAGGAACTGCCATACACTGACCTGGAAGAGACCATAGGGCCCAGGCACAGTCTGAACCCTTCGCTCAACCGGGCGGTTTTGCTAGCAGGAGTTCAACCCCAACGAACAAAGCCCGGAGACCCCTGGGGCAAAAACGGCTTCCGACGAACAATAGGTGCTTGCTGTGGAACACCTATCCCAAGTGGGGGTAGCCAGCTCAACAAAATGCCACACACCCAGGTGTAAGAAACAACATTGCTCAGGCATGGTCTAAGCCCCTCACCTCGTCCCTGTGCTTTGGGGAGCCGGAGGGACAGCCGAGGCACACGGCCCTGAGACCCCTTTGCAAAAAGCTGGCTTCCCACGGAGACAGTTTTCCTGAGGTGCAGACCCTCTCACAAGTGGTTGTGGCAAGGTAAAGCAAATGCCCTCCCCTTCTCTGGAAGAAAGCACAGTGCCCAGCCATGTTCTAAGCCCTCCCATCCTCCCTGGGCTTCTGGCAGTAGGAGTGAAAAGAGAGGAGCAGAGCACGGGGACCCGTTTGACAAAACCCGGCTTCCCACGGGAAAGTCTTTCTCCACGTGCAGACATGCTCCCAGGTGCCTGGGGCAAGGGGAAGGAAATGCCATACACTGACCTGGAAGAGACCACAGGGCCCAGGCACAGTCTGAACCCTTCCCTCAACCCGGCGGTTTTGCTAGCAGGAGTTCAACCCCAACGAACACAGCCCGGAGACCCCTGGGGCAAAAACGGCTTCCGACGAACAATAGGTGCTTGCTGTGGAACACCTATCCCAAGTGGGGGTAGCCAGCTCAACAAAATGCCACACACCCAGGTGTAAGAAACAACATTGCCCAGACATGGTCTAAGCCCCTCACCTCGTCCCTGTGCTTTGGGGAGCCGGAGGGACACCCGAGGCCCACGGCCCTGAGACCCCTTTGCAAAAAGCCGGCTTCCCACGGAAAGAGTTTTCCTGAGGTGCAGACCCTATTCCAAGTGGTTGTGGCAAGGTAAAGCAAATGCCCTCCACTTCTCTGGAAGAAACCACAGTGCCCAGCCATGTTCTAAGCCCTCCCATCCTCCCTGGGCTTCTGGCAGCAGGAGTGAAAAGATAGGAGCAGATCACTGGGACCCGTTTGACAAAAACCGGCTTCCCACGGGAAAGTCTTTCTCCACGTGCAGACATGCTCCCAGGTGCCTGTGGCAAAGGGAAGGAAATGCCATACACTGACCTGGAAGAGACCACACGGCCCAGGCACAGTCTGAACCCTTCCCTCAACCCGGCGGTTTTGCTAGCAGGAGTTCAACCCCAACGAACACAGCCCGGAGACCCCTGGGGCAAAAAAGGCTTACGACGATCAATAGGTGCTTGCTGTGGAACACCTATCCCAAATGGTGGAAGCCAGCTCAACAAAATGCCACACACCCAGGTGTAACAAACTACCTTGCCCAGGCTTGGTCTAAGCCCCTCACCTCGTCCCTGTGCTTTGGGGAGCCGGAGGGACAGCCGAGGCCCACGACCCTGAGACCCCTTTGCAAAAAGCCGGCTTCTCTCGGAAACAGTTTTCCTGAGGTGCAGACCCTATCCCAAGTGGATGTGGCAAGGTAAAGCAAATGCCCTCCACTTCTCTGGAAGAAACCACAGTGCCCAACCATGTTCTACGCCCTCCCATCCTCCCTGGGCTTCTGGCAGCAGGAGTGAAAAGAGAACAGCAGAGCACTGGGACCCGTTTGACAAAACCCGGCTTCCCACGAGAAAGTCTTTCTCCACGTGCACACATGCTCCCAGGTGCCTGTGGCAAGGGGAAGGAAATGCCATACACTGACCTGGAAGAGACCACAGGGCCCAGGCACAGTGTGAACCCTTCCCTCAACCCCGCGGTTTTGCTAGCAGTTGTTCAACCCCAACGAACACAGCCCGGAGCCCCCTGGGGCAAAAAAGGCTTCCGACGAACAATAGGTGCTTGCTGTGAAACACCTATCCCAAGTGGGGGTAGCCAGCTCAACAAAATGCCACACACCCAGGTGTAAGAAACAACATTGCCCAGGCATGGTCTAAGCCCCTCACCTCGTCC
Organism: Ursus arctos; assembly: GCF_023065955.2. Taxonomy (NCBI): domain Eukaryota; kingdom Metazoa; phylum Chordata; class Mammalia; order Carnivora; family Ursidae; genus Ursus; species Ursus arctos. The sequence continues at coordinate 64,288,500 of NW_026622819.1, forward strand.
CTCGGCTTTGGGGAGTCGGAGGGACAGCCGAGGCCCACGGCCCTGAGACCCCTTTGCAAAAAGCCGGCTTCCCACGGAAAGAGTTTTCCTGAGGTTCAGACCCTATCCCAAGCGGTTGTGGCAAGGTAAAGCAAATGCCCTCCACTTCTCTGGAAGAAACCACAGTGCCCAGCCATGTTCTAAGCCCTCCCATCCTCCCTGGGCTTCTGGCAGCAGGAGTGAAAAGAGAGGAGCAGATCACTGGGACCCGTTTGACAAAAACCGGCTTCCCACGGGAAAGTCTTTCTCCACGTGCAGACATGCTCCCAGGTGCCTGTGGCAAAGGGAAGGAAATGCCATACACTGACCTGGAAGAGACCACACGGCCCAGGCACAGTCTGAACCCTTCCCTCAACCCGGCGGTTTTGCTAGCAGGAGTTCAACCCCAACGAACACAGCCCGGAGACCCCTGGGGCAAAAACGGCTTACGACGATCAATAGGTGCTTGCTGTGGAACACCTATCCCAAATGGGGAAGCCAGCTCAACAAAATGCCACACACCCAGGTGTAACAAACTACCTTGCCCAAGCTTGGTCTAAGCCCCTCACCTCGTCCCTGTGCTTTGGGGAGCCGGAGGGACAGCCGAGGTCCACGACCCTGAGACCCCTTTGCAAAAAGCCGGCTTCTCTCGGAAACAGTTTTCCTGAGGTGCAGACCCTATCCCAAGTGGATGTGGCAAGGTAAAGCAAATGCCCTCCACTTCTCTGGAAGAAACCACAGTGCCCAACCATGTTCTAAGCCCTCCCATCCTCCCTGGGCTTCTGGCAGCAGGAGTGAAAAGAGAGGAGCAGAGCACGGGGACCCGTTTGACAAAACCCGGCTTCCCACGGGAAAGTCTTTCTCCACGTGCAGACATGCTCCCAGGTGCCTGTGGCAAGGGGAAGGAAATGCCATACACTGACCTGGAAGAGACCACAGGGCCCAGGCACAGTCTGAACCCTTCCCTCAACCCGGCGGTTTTGCTAGGAGGAGTTCAACCCCAACGAACACAGCCCGGAGACCCCTGGGGCAAAAACGGCTTCCGACGAACAATAGGTGCTTGCTGTGGAACACCTATCCCAAGTGGGGGTAGCCAGCTCAACAAAATGCCACACACCCAGGTGTAAGAAACAACATTGCCCAAGCATGGTCTAAGCCCCTCACCTCGTCCCTGTGCTTTGGGGAGCCGGAGGGACAGCCGAGGCCCACGGCCCTGAGACCCCTTTGCAAAAAGCCGGCTTCCCACGGAAAGAGTTTTCCTGAGGTGCAGACCCTATCCCAAGTGGTTGTGGCAAGGTAAAGCAAATGCCCTCCACTTCTCTGGAAGAAACCACAGTGCCCAGCCATGTTCTAAGCCCTCCCATCCTCCCTGGGCTTCTGGCAGTAGGAGTGAAAAGAGAGGAGCAGAGCACGGGGACCCGTTTGACAAAACCCGGCTTCCCACGGGAAAGTCTTTCTCCACGTGCAGACATGCTCCCAGGTGCCTGGGGCAAGGGGAAGGAAATGCCATACACTGACCTGGAAGAGACCACAGGGCCCAGGCACAGTCTGAACCCTTCCCTCAACCCCGCGGTTTTGCTAGCAGGAGTTCAACCCCAACGAACACAGCCCGGAGACCCCTGGGGCAAAAAAGGCTTACGACGATCAATAGGTGCTTGCTGTGGAACACCTATCCCAAATGGTGGAAGCCAGCTCAACAAAATGCCACACACCCAGGTGTAACAAACTACCTTGCCCAGGCTTGGTCTAAGCCCCTCACCTCGTCCCTGTGCTTTGGGGAGCCGGAGGGACAGCCGAGGCCCACGACCCTGAGACCCCTTTGCAAAAAGCCGGCTTCCCTCGGAAACAGTTTTCCTGAGGTGCAGACCCTATCCCAAGTGGATGTGGCAAGGTAAAGCAAATGCCCTCCACTTCTCTGGAAGAAACCACAGTGCCCAACCATGTTCTACGCCCTCCCATCCTCCCTGGGCTTCTGGCAGCAGGAGTGAAAAGAGAACAGCAGAGCACTGGGACCCGTTTGACAAAACCCGGCTTCCCACGAGAAAGTCTTTCTCCACGTGCAGACATGCTCCCAGGTGCCTGTGGCAAGGGGAAGGAAATGCCATACACTGACCTGGAAGAGACCACAGGGCCCAGGCACAGTGTGAACCCTTCCCTCAACCCCGCGGTTTTGCTAGCAGGAGTTCAACCCCAACGAACACAGCCCGGAGACCCCTGGGGCAAAAAAGGCTTCCGACGAACAATAGGTGCTTGCTGTGAAACATCTATCCCAAGTGGGGGTAGCCAGCTCAACAAAATGCCACACACCCAGGTGTAAGAAACAACATTGCCCAGGCATGGTCTAAGCCCCTCACCTCGTCCCTCGGCTTTGGGGAGTCGGAGGGACAGCCGAGGCCCACGGCCCTGAGACCCCTTTGCAAAAAGCCGGCTTCCCACGGAAAGAGTTTTCCTGAGGTTCAGACCCTATCCCAAGCGGTTGTGGCAAGGTAAAGCAAATGCCCTCCACTTCTCTGGAAGAAACCACAGTGCCCAGCCATGTTCTAAGCCCTCCCATCCTCCCTGGGCTTCTGGCAGCAGGAGTGAAAAGAGAGGAGCAGATCACTGGGACCCATTTGACAAAAACCGGCTTCCCACGGGAAAGTCTTTCTCCACGTGCAGACATGCTCCCAGGTGCCTGTGGCAAAGGGAAGGAAATGCCATACACTGACCTGGAAGAGACCACACGGCCCAGGCACAGTCTGAACCCTTCCCTCAACCCGGCGGTTTTGCTAGCAGGAGTTCAACCCCAACGAACACAGCCCGGAGACCCCTGGGGCAAAAACGGCTTACGACGATCAATAGGTGCTTGCTGTGGAACACCTATCCCAAATGGTGGAAGCCAGCTCAACAAAATGCCACACACCCAGGTGTAACAAACTACCTTGCCCAAGCTTGGTCTAAGCCCCTCACCTCGTCCCTGTGCTTTGGGGAGCCGGAGGGACAGCCGAGGTCCACGACCCTGAGACCCCTTTGCAAAAAGCCGGCTTCTCTCGGAAACAGTTTTCCTGAGGTGCAGACCCTATCCCAAGTGGATGTGGCAAGGTAAAGCAAATGCCCTCCACTTCTCTGGAAGAAACCACAGTGCCCAACCATGTTCTAAGCCCTCCCATCCTCCCTGGGCTTCTGGCAGCAGGAGTGAAAAGAGAGGAGCAGAGCACGGGGACCCGTTTGACAAAACCCGGCTTCCCACGGGAAAGTCTTTCTCCACGTGCAGACATGCTCCCAGGTGCCTGTGGCAAGGGGAAGGAAATGCCATACACTGACCTGGAAGAGACCACAGGGCCCAGGCACAGTCTGAACCCTTCCCTCAACCCGGCGGTTTTGCTAGGAGGAGTTCAACCCCAACGAACACAGCCCGGAGACCCCTGGGGCAAAAACGGCTTCCGACGAACAATAGGTGCTTGCTGTGGAACACCTATCCCAAGTGGGGGTAGCCAGCTCAACAAAATGCCACACACCCAGGTGTAAGAAACAACATTGCCCAAGCATGGTCTAAGCCCCTCACCTCGTCCCTGTGCTTTGGGGAGCCGGAGGGACAGCCGAGGCCCACGGCCCTGAGACCCCTTTGCAAAAAGCCGGCTTCCCACGGAAAGAGTTTTCCTGAGGTGCAGACCCTATCCCAAGTGGTTGTGGCAAGGTAAAGCAAATGCCCTCCACTTCCCTGGAAGAAACCACAGTGCCCAGCCATGTTCTAAGCCCTCCCATCCTCCCTTGGCTTCTGGCAGCAGGAGTGAAAGGAGAGGAGTAGAGCACTGGGACCCGTTTGACAAAAACCGGCTTCCCACGGGAAAGTCGTTCTCCACGTGCAGACATGCTCCCAGGTGCCTGTGGCAAGGGGAAGGAACTGCCATACACTGACCTGGAAGAGACCATAGGGCCCAGGCACAGTCTGAACCCTTCGCTCAACCGGGCGGTTTTGCTAGCAGGAGTTCAACCCCAACGAACACAGCCCGGAGACCCCTGGGGCAAAAACGGCTTCCGACGAACAATAGGTGCTTGCTGTGGAACACCTATCCCAAGTGGGGGTAGCCAGCTCAACAAAATGCCACACACCCAGGTGTAAGAAACAACATTGCCCAGGCATGGTCTAAGCCCCTCACCTCGTCCTGTGCTTTGGGGAGCCGGAGGGACAGCCGAGGCACACGGCCCTGAGACCCCTTTGCAAAAAGCTGGCTTCCCACGGAGATAGTTTTCCTGAGGTGCAGACCCTATCCCAAGCGGTTGTGGCAAGGTAAAGCAAATGCCCTCCCCTTCTCTGGAAGAAAGCACAGTGCCCAGCCATGTTCTAAGCCCTCCCATCCTCCCTGGGCTTCTGGCAGTAGGAGTGAAAAGAGAGGAGCAGAGCACGGGGACCCGTTTGACAAAACCCGGCTTCCCACGGGAAAGTCTTTCTCCACGTGCAGACATGCTCCCAGGTGACTGGGGCAAGGGGAAGGAAATGCCATACACTGACCTGGAAGAGACCACAGGGCCCAGGCACAGTCTGAACCCTTCCCTCAACCCGGCGGTTTTGCTAGCAGGAGTTCAACCCCAGCGAACAGAACCCGGAGACCCCTGGGGCAAAAACGGCTTCCGACGAACAATAGGTGCTTGCTGTGGAACACCTATCCCAAGTGGGGGTAGCCAGCTCAACAAAATGCCACACACCCAGGTGTAAGAAACAACATTGCCCAGGCATGGTCTAAGCCCCTCACCTCGTCCCTGTGCTTTGGGGAGCCGGAGGGACACCCGAGGCCCACGGCCCTGAGACCCCTTTGCAAAAAGCCGGCTTCCCACGGAAACAGTTTTCCTGAGGTGCAGACCCTATCCCAAGTGGTTGTGGCAAGGTAAAGCAAATGCCCTCCACTTCTCTGGAAGAAACCACAGTGCCCAGCCATGTTCTAAGCCCTCCCATCCTCCCTGGGCTTCTGGCAGCAGGAGTGAAAAGAGAGGAGCAGAGCACTGGGACCCGTTTGACAAAAACCGGCTTCCCACGGGAAAGTCGTTCTCCACGTGCAGACATGCTCCCAGGTGCCTGTGGCAAGGGGAAGGAACTGCCATACACTGACCTGGAAGAGACCACAGGGCCCAGGCACAGTCTGAACCCTTCCCTCAACCCGGCGGTTTTGCTAGCAGGAGTTCAACCCCAACGAACACAGCCCGGAGACCCCTGGGGCAAAAACGGCTTCCGACAAACAATAGGTGCTTGCTGTGGAACACCTATCCCAAGTGGGGGTAGCCAGCTCAACAAAATGCCACACACCCAGGTGTAAGAAACAACATTGCCCAGGCAAGGTCTAAGCCCCTCACCTCGTCCTTGTGCATTGGGGAGCCGGAGGGACAGCCGAGGCCCACGGCCCTGAGACCCCTTTGCAAAAAGCCGGCTTCCCACGGAGACAGTTTTCCTGAGGTGCAGACCCTATCCCAAGCGGTTGTGGCAAGGTAAAGCAAATGCCCTCCACTTCTCTTTAAGAAACCACAGTGCCCAACCATGTTCTAAGCCCTCCCATCCTCCCTGGGCTTCTGGCAGCAGGAGTGAAAAGAGAGGAGCAGAGCACTGGGACCCGTTTGACAAAACCCGGCTTCCCACGGGAAAGTCTTTCTCCACGTGCAGACATGCTCCCAGGTGCCTGTGGCAAGGGGAAGGAAATGCCATACACTGACCTGGAAGAGACCACAGGGCCCAGGCACAGTCTGAACCCTTCCCTCAACCCGGCGGTTTTGCTAGCAGGAGTTCAACCCCAACGAACACAGCCCGGAGACCCCTGGGGCAAAAACGGCTTCCGACGAACAATAGGTGCTTGCTGTGGAACACCTATCCCAAGTGGGAGTAGCCAGCTCAACAAAATGCCACACACCCAGGTGTAAGAAACAACATTGCCCAGGCATGGTCTAAGCCCCTCACCTCGTCCCTGTGCTTTGGGGAGCCGGAGGGACAGCCGAGGCCCACGGCCCTGAGACCCCTTTGCAAAAAGCGGGCTTCCCACGGAGACAGTTTTCCTGAGGTGCAGACCCTATCCCAAGTGGATGTGGCAAGGTAAAGCAAATGCCCTCCACTTCTCTGGAAGAAACCACAGTGCCCAACCATATTCTACGCCCTCCCATCCTCCCTGGGCTTCTGGCAGCAGGAGTGAAAAGAGAACAGCAGAGCACTGGGACCCGTTTGACAAAACCCGGCTTCCCACGAGAAAGTCTTTCTCCACGTGCAGACATGCTCCCAGGTCCCTGTGGCAAGGGGAAGGAAATGCCATACACTGACCTGGAAGAGACCACAGGGCCCAGGCACAGTCTGAACCCTTCCCTCAACCCCGCGGTTTTGCTAGCAGGAGTTCAACCCCAACGAACACAGCCCGGAGACCCCTGGGGCAAAAAAGGCTTCCGACGAACAATAGGTGCTTGCTGTGAAACACCTATCCCAAGTGGGGGTAGCCAGCTCAACAAAATGCCACACACCCAGGTGTAAGAAACAACATTGCCCAGGCATGGTCTAAGCCCCTCACCTCGTCCCTGGGCTTTGGGGAGTCGGAGGGACAGCCGAGGCCCACGGCCCTGAGACCCCTTTGCAAAAAGCGGGCTTCCCACGGAGACAGTTTTCCTGAGGTTCAGACCCTATCCCAAGCGGTTGTGGCAAGGTAAAGCAAATGCCCTCCATTTCTCTGGAAGAAACCACAGTGCCCAGCCATGTTCTAAGCCCTCCCATCCTCCCTGGGCTTCTGGCAGCAGGAGTGAAAAGAGAGGAGCAGATCACTGGGACCCGTTTGACAAAAACCGGCTTCCCACGGGAAAGTCTTTCTCCACGTGCAGACATGCTCCCAGGTGCCTGTGGCAAAGGGAAGGAAATGCCATACACTGACCTGGAAGAGACCACACGGCCCAGGCACAGTCTGAACCCTTCCCTCAACCCGGCGGTTTTGGTAGCAGGAGTTCAACCCCAACGAACACAGCCCGGAGACCCCTGGGGCAAAAACGGCTTACGACGATCAATAGGTGCTTGCTGTGGAACACCTATCCCAAATGGTGGAAGCCAGCTCAACAAAATGCCACACACCCAGGTGTAACAAACTACCTTGCCCAAGCTTGGTCTAAGCCCCTCACCTCGTCCCTGTGCTTTGGGGAGCCGGAGGGACAGCCGAGGCCCACGACCCTGAGACCCCTTTGCAAAAAGCCGGCTTCTCTCGGAAACAGTTTTCCTGAGGTGCAGACCCTATCCCAAGTGGATGTGGCAAGGTAAAGCAAATGCCCTCCACTTCTCTGGAAGAAACCACAGTGCCCAACCATGTTCTAAGCTCTCCCATCCTCCCTGGGCTTCTGGCAGCAGGAGTGAAAAGAGAGGAGCAGAGCACGGGGACCCGTTTGACAAAACCCGGCTTCCCACGGGAAAGTCTTTCTCCACGTGCAGACATGCTCCCAGGTGCCTGTGGCAAGGGGAAGGAAATGCCATACACTGACCTGGAAGAGACCACAGGGCCCAGGCACAGTCTGAACCCTTCCCTCAACCCGGCGGTTTTGCTAGGAGGAGTTCAACCCCAACGAACACAGCCCGGAGACCCCTGGGGCAAAAACGGCTTCCGACGAACAATAGGTGCTTGCTGTGGAACACCTATCCCAAGTGGGGGTAGCCAGCTCAACAAAATGCCACACACCCAGGTGTAAGAAACAACATTGCCCAAGCATGGTCTAAGCCCCTCACCTCGTCCCTGTGCTTTGGGGAGCCGGAGGGACAGCCGAGGCCCACGGCCCTGAGACCCCTTTGCAAAAAGCCGGCTTCCCACGGAAAGAGTTTTCCTGAGGTGCAGACCCTATCCCAAGTGGTTGTGGCAAGGTAAAGCAAATGCCCTCCACTTCTCTGGAAGAAACCACAGTGCCCAGCCATGTTCTAAGCCCTCCCATCCTCCCTTGGCTTCTGGCAGCAGGAGTGAAAGGAGAGGAGTAGAGCACTGGGACCCGTTTGACAAAAACCGGCTTCCCACGGGATAGTCGTTCTCCACGTGCAGACATGCTCCCAGGTGCCTGTGGCAAGGGGAAGGAACTGCCATACACTGACCTGGAAGAGACCATAGGGCCCAGGCACAGTCTGAACCCTTCGCTCAACCGGGCGGTTTTGCTAGCAGGAGTTCAACCCCAACGAACAAAGCCCGGAGACCCCTGGGGCAAAAACGGCTTCCGACGAACAATAGGTGCTTGCTGTGGAACACCTATCCCAAGTGGGGGTAGCCAGCTCAACAAAATGCCACACACCCAGGTGTAAGAAACAACATTGCTCAGGCATGGTCTAAGCCCCTCACTTCGTCCCTGTGCTTTGGGGAGCCGGAGGGACAGCCGAGGCACACGGCCCTGAGACCCCTTTGCAAAAAGCTGGCTTCCCACGGAGACAGTTTTCCTGAGGTGCAGACCCTCTCACAAGTGGTTGTGGCAAGGTAAAGCAAATGCCCTCCCCTTCTCTGGAAGAAAGCACAGTGCCCAGCCATGTTCTAAGCCCTCCCATCCTCCCTGGGCTTCTGGCAGTAGGAGTGAAAAGAGAGGAGCAGAGCACGGGGACCCGTTTGACGAAACCCGGCTTCCCACGGGAAAGTCTTTCTCCACGTGCAGACATGCTCCCAGGTGCCTGGGGCAAGGGGAAGGAAATGCCATACACTGACCTGGAAGAGACCACAGGGCCCAGGCACAGTCTGAACCCTTCCCTCAACCCGGCGGTTTTGCTAGCAGGAGTTCAACCCCAACGAACACAGCCCGGAGACCCCTGGGGCAAAAACGGCTTCCGACGAACAATAGGTGCTTGCTGTGGAACACCTATCCCAAGTGGGGGTAGCCAGCTCAACAAAATGCCACACACCCAGGTGTAAGAAACAACATTGCCCAGACATGGTCTAAGCCCCTCACCTCGTCCCTGTGCTTTGGGGAGCCGGAGGGACACCCGAGGCCCACGGCCCTGAGACCCCTTTGCAAAAAGCCGGCTTCCCACGGAAAGAGTTTTCCTGAGGTGCAGACCCTATTCCAAGTGGTTGTGGCAAGGTAAAGCAAATGCCCTCCACTTCTCTGGAAGAAACCACAGTGCCCAGCCATGTTCTAAGCCCTCCCATCCTCCCTTGGCTTCTGGCAGCAGGAGTGAAAGGAGAGGAGTAGAGCACTGGGACCAGTTTGACAAAAACCGGCTTCCCAAGGGAAAGTCGTTCTCCACGTGCAGACATGCTCCCAGGTGCCTGTGGCAAGGGGAAGGAACTGCCATACACTGACCTGGAAGAGACCATAGGGCCCAGGCACAGTCTGAACCCTTCGCTCAACCGGGCGGTTTTGCTAGCAGGAGTTCAACCCCAACGAACAAAGCCCGGAGACCCCTGGGGAAAAACGGCTTCCGACGAACAATAGGTGCTTGCTGTGGAACACCTATCCCAAGTGGGGGTAGCCAGCTCAACAAAATGCCACACACCCAGGTGTAAGAAACAACATCGCCCAGGCAAGGTCTAAGCCCCTCACCTCGTCCTTGTGCATTGGGGAGCCGGAGAGACAGCCGAGGCCCACGGCCCTGAGACCCCTTTGCAAAAAGCCGGCTTCCCACGGAGACAGTTTTCCTGAGGTGCAGACCCTATCCCAAGCGGTTGTGGCAAGGTAAAGCAAATGCCCTCCACTTCTCTTTAAGAAACCACAGTGCCCAACCATGTTCTAAGCCCTCCCATCCTCCCTGGGCTTCTGGCAGCAGGAGTGAAAAGAGAGGAGCAGAGCACTGGGACCCGTTTGACAAAACCCGGCTTCCCACGGGAAAGTCTTTCTCCACGTGCAGACATGCTCCCAGGTGCCTGTGGCAAGGGGAAGGAAATGCCATACACTGACCTGGAAGAGACCACAGGGCCCAGGCACAGTCTGAACCCTTCCCTCAACCCGGCGGTTTTGCTAGCAGGAGTTCAACCCCAACGAACACAGCCCGGAGACCCCTGGGGCAAAAACGGCTTCCGACGAACAATAGGTGCTTGCTGTGGAACACCTATCCCAAGTGGGAGTAGCCAGCTCAACAAAATGCCACACACCCAGGTGTAAGAAACAACATTGCCCAGGCATGTTCTAAGCCCCTCACCTCGTCCCTGTGCTTTGGGGAGCCGGAGGGACAGCCGAGGCCCACGGCCCTGAGACCCCTTTGCAAAAAGCGGGCTTCCCACGGAGACAGTTTTCCTGAGGTGCAGACCCTATCCCAAGCGGTTGTGGCAAGGTAAAGCAAATGCCCTCCACTTCTCTGGAAGAAACCACAGTGCCCAGCCATGTTCTAAGCCCTCCCATCCTCTCTGGGCTTCTGGCAGCAGGAGTGAAAAGATAGGAGCAGATCACTGGGACCCGTTTGACAAAAACCGGCTTCCCACGGGAAAGTCTTTCTCCACGTGCAGACATGCTCCCAGGTGCCTGTGGCAAAGGGAAGGAAATGCCATACACTGACCTGGAAGAGACCACACGGCCCAGGCACAGTCTGAACTCTTCCCTCAACCCCGCGGTTTTGCTAGCAGGAGTTCAACCCCAACGAACACAGCCCGGAGACCCCTGGGGCAAAAAAGGCTTACGACGATCAATAGGTGCTTGCTGTGGAACACCTATCCCAAATGGTGGAAGCCAGCTCAACAAAATGCCACACACCCAGGTGTAACAAACTACCTTGCCCAGGCTTGGTCTAAGCCCCTCACCTCGTCCCTGTGCTTTGGGGAGCCGGAGGGACAGCCGAGGCCCACGACCCTGAGACCCCTTTGCAAAAAGCCGGCTTCCCACGGAGACAGTTTTCCTGAGGTGCAGACCCTATCCCAAGCGGTTGTGGCAAGGTAAAGCAAATGCCCTCCACTTCTCTGGAAGAAACCACAGTGCCCAGCCATGTTCTAAGCCCTCCCATCCTCTCTGGGCTTCTGGCAGCAGGAGTGAAAAGATAGGAGCAGATCACTGGGACCCGTTTGACAAAAACCGGCTTCCCACGGGAAAGTCTTTCTCCACGTGCAGACATGCTCCCAGGTGCCTGTGGCAAAGGGAAGGAAATGCCATACACTGACCTGGAAGAGACCACACGGCCCAGGCACAGTCTGAACCCTTCCCTCAACCCCGCGGTTTTGCTAGCAGGAGTTCAACCCCAACGAACACAGCCCGGAGACCCCTGGGGCAAAAAAGGCTTACGACGATCAATAGGTGCTTGCTGTGGAACACCTATCCCAAATGGTGGAAGCCAGCTCAACAAAATGCCACACACCCAGGTGTAACAAACTACCTTGCCCAGGCTTGGTCTAAGCCCCTCACCTCGTCCCTGTGCTTTGGGGAGCCGGAGGGACAGCCGAGGCCCACGACCCTGAGACCCCTTTGCAAAAAGCCGGCTTCCCTCGGAAACAGTTTTCCTGAGGTGCAGACCCTATCCCAAGTGGATGTGGCAAGGTAAAGCAAATGCCCTCCACTTCTCTGGAAGAAACCACAGTGCCCAACCATGTTCTACGCCCTCCCATCCTCCCTGGGCTTCTGGCAGCAAGAGTGAAAAGAGAACAGCAGAGCACTGGGACCCGTTTGACAAAACCCGGCTTCCCACGAGAAAGTCTTTCTCCACGTGCAGACATGCTCCCAGGTGCCTGTGGCAAGGGGAAGGAAATGCCATACACTGACCTGGAAGAGACCACACGGCCCAGGCACAGTGTGAACCCTTCCCTCAACCCCGCGGTTTTGCTAGCAGGAGTTCAACCCCAACGAACACAGCCCGGAGACCCCTGGGGCAAAAAAGGCTTCCGACGAACAATAGGTGCTTGCTGTGAAACACCTATCCCAAGTGGGGGTAGCCAGCTCAACAAAATGCCACACACCCAGGTGTAAGAAACAACATTGCCCAGGCATGGTCTAAGCCCCTCACCTCGTCCCTCGGCTTTGGGGAGTCGGAGGGACAGCCGAGGCCCACGGCCCTGAGACCCCTTTGCAAAAAGCCGGCTTCCCACGGAAAGAGTTTTCCTGAGGTTCAGACCCTATCCCAAGCGGTTGTGGCAAGGTAAAGCAAATGCCCTCCACTTCTCTGGAAGAAACCACAGTGCCCAGCCATGTTCTAAGCCCTCCCATCCTCCCTGGGCTTCTGGCAGCAGGAGTGAAAAGAGAGGAGCAGATCACTGGGACCCGTTTGACAAAAACCGGCTTCCCACGGGAAAGTCTTTCTCCACGTGCAGACATGCTCCCAGGTGCCTGTGGCAAAGGGAAGGAAATGCCATACACTGACCTGGAAGAGACCACACGGCCCAGGCACAGTCTGAACCCTTCCCTCAACCCGGCGGTTTTGGTAGCAGGAGTTCAACCCCAACGAACACAGCCCGGAGACCCCTGGGGCAAAAACGGCTTACGACGATCAATAGGTGCTTGCTGTGGAACACCTATCCCAAATGGTGGAAGCCAGCTCAACAAAATGCCACACACCCAGGTGTAACAAACTACCTTGCCCAAGCTTGGTCTAAGCCCCTCACCTCGTCCCTGTGCTTTGGGGAGCCGGAGGGACAGCCGAGGCCCACGACCCTGAGACCCCTTTGCAAAAAGCCGGCTTCTCTCGGAAACAGTTTTCCTGAGGTGCAGACCCTATCCCAAGTGGATGTGGCAAGGTAAAGCAAATGCCCTCCACTTCTCTGGAAGAAACCACAGTGCCCAACCATGTTCTAAGCTCTCCCATCCTCCCTGGGCTTCTGGCAGCAGGAGTGAAAAGAGAGGAGCAGAGCACGGGGACCCGTTTGACAAAACCCGGCTTCCCACGGGAAAGTCTTTCTCCACGTGCAGACATGCTCCCAGGTGCCTGTGGCAAGGGGAAGGAAATGCCATACACTGACCTGGAAGAGACCACAGGGCCCAGGCACAGTCTGAACCCTTCCCTCAACCCGGCGGTTTTGCTAGGAGGAGTTCAACCCCAACGAACACAGCCCGGAGACCCCTGGGGCAAAAACGGCTTCCGACGAACAATAGGTGCTTGCTGTGGAACACCTATCCCAAGTGGGGGTAGCCAGCTCAACAAAATGCCACACACCCAGGTGTAAGAAACAACATTGCCCAAGCATGGTCTAAGCCCCTCACCTCGTCCCTGTGCTTTGGGGAGCCGGAGGGACAGCCGAGGCCCACGGCCCTGAGACCCCTTTGCAAAAAGCCGGCTTCCCACGGAAAGAGTTTTTCTGAGGTGCAGACCCTATCCCAAGTGGTTGTGGCAAGGTAAAGCAAATGCCCTCCACTTCTCTGGAAGAAACCACAGTGCCCAGCCATGTTCTAAGCCCTCCCATCCTCCCTTGGCTTCTGGCAGCAGGAGTGAAAGGAGAGGAGTAGAGCACTGGGACCCGTTTGACAAAAACCGGCTTCCCACGGGATAGTCGTTCTCCACGTGCAGACATGCTCCCAGGTGCCTGTGGCAAGGGGAAGGAACTGCCATACACTGACCTGGAAGAGACCATAGGGCCCAGGCACAGTCTGAACCCTTCGCTCAACCGGGCGGTTTTGCTAGCAGGAGTTCAACCCCAACGAACAAAGCCCGGAGACCCCTGGGGCAAAAACGGCTTCCGACGAACAATAGGTGCTTGCTGTGGAACACCTATCCCAAGTGGGGGTAGCCAGCTCAACAAAATGCCACACACCCAGGTGTAAGAAACAACATTGCTCAGGCATGGTCTAAGCCCCTCACCTCGTCCCTGTGCTTTGGGGAGCCGGAGGGACACCCGAGGCCCACGGCCCTGAGACCCCTTTGCAAAAAGCCGGCTTCCCACGGAAAGAGTTTTCCTGAGGTGCAGACCCTATTCCAAGTGGTTGTGGCAAGGTAAAGCAAATGCCCTCCACTTCTCTGGAAGAAACCACAGTGCCCAGCCATGTTCTAAGCCCTCCCATCCTCCCTTGGCTTCTGGCAGCAGGAGTGAAAGGAGAGGAGTAGAGCACTGGGACCAGTTTGACAAAAACCGGCTTCCCAAGGGAAAGTCGTTCTCCACGTGCAGACATGCTCCCAGGTGCCTGTGGCAAGGGGAAGGAACTGCCATACACTGACCTGGAAGAGACCATAGGGCCCAGGCACAGTCTGAACCCTTCGCTCAACCGGGCGGTTTTGCTAGCAGGAGTTCAACCCCAACGAACAAAGCCCGGAGACCCCTGGGGAAAAACGGCTTCCGACGAACAATAGGTGCTTGCTGTGGAACACCTATCCCAAGTGGGGGTAGCCAGCTCAACAAAATGCCACACACCCAGGTGTAAGAAACAACATTGCCCAGGCATGGTCTAAGCCCCTCACCTCGTCCCTGTGCTTTGGGGAGCCGGAGGGACAGCCGAGGCACACGGCCCTGAGACCCCTTTGTAAAAAGCTGGCTTCCCACGGAGACAGTTTTCCTGAGGGGCAGACCCTATCCCAAGCGGTTGTGGCAAGGTAAAGCAAATGCCCTCCACTTCTCTTTAAGAAACCACAGTGCCCAGCCATGTTCTAAGCCCTCCCATCCTCCCTGGGCTTCTGGCAGTAGGAGTGAAAAGAGAGGAGCAGAGCACGGGGACCCGTTTGACAAAACCCGGCTTCCCACGGGAAAGTCTTTCTCCACGTGCAGACATGCTCCCAGGTGCCTGGGGCAAGGGGAAGGAAATGCCATACACTGACCTGGAAGAGACCACAGGGCCCAGGCACAGTCTGAACCCTTCCCTCAACCCGGCGGTTTTGCTAGCAGGAGTTCAACCCCAACGAACACAGCCCGGAGACCCCTGGGGCAAAAACGGCTTCCGACAAACAATAGGTGCTTGCTGTGGAACACCTATCCCAAGTGGGGGTAGCCAGCTCAACAAAATGCCACACACCCAGGTGTAAGAAACAACATCGCCCAGGCAAGGTCTAAGCCCCTCACCTCGTCCTTGTGCATTGGGGAGCCGGAGGGACAGCCGAGGCCCACGGCCCTGAGACCCCTTTGCAAAAAGCCGGCTTCCCACGGAGACAGTTTTCCTGAGGTGCAGACCCTATCCCAAGCGGTTGTGGCAAGGTAAAGCAAATGCCCTCCACTTCTCTTTAAGAAACCACAGTGCCCAACCATGTTCTAAGCCCTCCCATCCTCCCTGGGCTTCTGGCAGCAGGAGTGAAAAGAGAGGAGCAGAGCACTGGGACCCGTTTGACAAAACCCGGCTTCCCACGGGAAAGTCTTTCTCCACGTGCAGACATGCTCCCAGGTGCCTGTGGCAAGGGGAAGGAAATGCCATACACTGACCTGGAAGAGACCACAGGGCCCAGGCACAGTCTGAACCCTTCCCTCAACCCGGCGGTTTTGCTAGCAGGAGTTCAACCCCAACGAACACAGCCCGGAGACCCCTGGGGCAAAAACGGCTTCCGACGAACAATAGGTGCTTGCTGTGGAACACCTATCCCAAGTGGGAGTAGCCAGCTCAACAAAATGCCACACACCCAGGTGTAAGAAACAACATTGCCCAGGCATGGTCTAAGCCCCTCACCTCGTCCCTGTGCTTTGGGGCGCCGGAGGGACAGCCGAGGCCCACGGCCCTGAGACCCCTTTGCAAAAAGCGGGCTTCCCACGGAGACAGTTTTCCTGAGGTGCAGACCCTATCCCAAGCGGTTGTGGCAAGGTAAAGCAAATGCCCTCCACTTCTCTGGAAGAAACCACAGTGCCCAGCCATGTTCTAAGCCCTCCCATCCTCCCTGGGCTTCTGGCAGCAGGAGTGAAAAGATAGGAGCAGATCACTGGGACCCGTTTGACAAAAACCGGCTTCCCACGGGAAAGTCTTTCTCCACGTGCAGACATGCTCCCAGGTGCCTGTGGCAAAGGGAAGGAAATGCCATACACTTACCTGGAAGAGACCACACGGCCCAGGCACAGTCTGAACCCTTCCCTCAACCCGGCGGTTTTGCTAGCAGGAGTTCAACCCCAACGAACACAGCCCGGAGACCCCTGGGGCAAAAAAGGCTTACGACGATCAATAGGTGCTTGCTGTGGAACACCTATCCCAAATGGTGGAAGCCAGCTCAACAAAATGCCACACACCCAGGTGTAACAAACTACCTTGCCCAGGCTTGGTCTAAGCCCCTCACCTCGTCCCTGTGCTTTGGGGAGCCGGAGGGACAGCCGAGGCCCACGACCCTGAGACCCCTTTGCAAAAAGCCGGCTTCCCTCGGAAACAGTTTTCCTGAGGTGCAGACCCTATCCCAAGTGGATGTGGCAAGGTAAAGCAAATGCCCTCCACTTCTCTGGAAGAAACCACAGTGCCCAACCATGTTCTACGCCCTCCCATCCTCCCTGGGCTTCTGGCAGCAGGAGTGAAAAGAGAACAGCAGAGCACTGGGACCCGTTTGACAAAACCCGGCTTCCCACGAGAAAGTCTTTCTCCACGTGCAGACATGCTCCCAGGTGCCTGTGGCAAGGGGAAGGAAATGCCATACACTGACCTGGAAGAGACCACAGGGCCCAGGCACAGTGTGAACCCTTCCCTCAACCCCGCGGTTTTGCTAGCAGGAGTTCAACCCCAACGAACACAGCCCGGAGACCCCTGGGGCAAAAAAGGCTTCCGACGAACAATAGGTGCTTGCTGTGAAACACCTATCCCAAGTGGGGGTAGCCAGCTCAACAAAATGCCACACACCCAGGTGTAAGAAACAACATTGCCCAGGCATGGTCTAAGCCCCTCACCTCGTCCCTCGGCTTTGGGGAGTCGGAGGGACAGCCGAGGCCCACGGCCCTGAGACCCCTTTGCAAAAAGCCGGCTTCCCACGGAAAGAGTTTTCCTGAGGTTCAGACCCTATCCCAAGCGGTTGTGGCAAGGTAAAGCAAATGCCCTCCACTTCTCTGGAAGAAACCACAGTGCCCAGCCATGTTCTAAGCCCTCCCATCCTCCCTGGGCTTCTGGCAGCAGGAGTGAAAAGAGAGGAGCAGATCACTGGGACCCGTTTGACAAAAACCGGCTTCCCACGGGAAAGTCTTTCTCCACGTGCAGACATGCTCCCAGGTGCCTGTGGCAAAGGGAAGGAAATGCCATACACTGACCTGGAAGAGACCACACGGCCCAGGCACAGTCTGAACCCTTCCCTCAACCCGGCGGTTTTGCTAGCAGGAGTTCAACCCCAACGAACACAGCCCGGAGACCCCTGGGGCAAAAACGGCTTACGACGATCAATAGGTGCTTGCTGTGGAACACCTATCCCAAATGGGGAAGCCAGCTCAACAAAATGCCACACACCCAGGTGTAACAAACTACCTTGCCCAAGCTTGGTCTAAGCCCCTCACCTCGTCCCTGTGCTTTGGGGAGCCGGAGGGACAGCCGAGGTCCACGACCCTGAGACCCCTTTGCAAAAAGCCGGCTTCTCTCGGAAACAGTTTTCCTGAGGTGCAGACCCTATCCCAAGTGGATGTGGCAAGGTAAAGCAAATGCCCTCCACTTCTCTGGAAGAAACCACAGTGCCCAACCATGTTCTAAGCCCTCCCATCCTCCCTGGGCTTCTGGCAGCAGGAGTGAAAAGAGAGGAGCAGAGCACGGGGACCCGTTTGACAAAACCCGGCTTCCCACGGGAAAGTCTTTCTCCACGTGCAGACATGCTCCCAGGTGCCTGTGGCAAGGGGAAGGAAATGCCATACACTGACCTGGAAGAGACCACAGGGCCCAGGCACAGTCTGAACCCTTCCCTCAACCCGGCGGTTTTGCTAGGAGGAGTTCAACCCCAACGAACACAGCCCGGAGACCCCTGGGGCAAAAACGGCTTCCGACGAACAATAGGTGCTTGCTGTGGAACACCTATCCCAAGTGGGGGTAGCCAGCTCAACAAAATGCCACACACCCAGGTGTAAGAAACAACATTGCCCAAGCATGGTCTAAGCCCCTCACCTCGTCCCTGTGCTTTGGGGAGCCGGAGGGACAGCCGAGGCCCACGGCCCTGAGACCCCTTTGCAAAAAGCCGGCTTCCCACGGAAAGAGTTTTCCTGAGGTGCAGACCCTATCCCAAGTGGTTGTGGCAAGGTAAAGCAAATGCCCTCCACTTCTCTGGAAGAAACCACAGTGCCCAGCCATGTTCTAAGCCCTCCCATCCTCCCTGGGCTTCTGGCAGTAGGAGTGAAAAGAGAGGAGCAGAGCACGGGGACCCGTTTGACAAAACCCGGCTTCCCACGGGAAAGTCTTTCTCCACGTGCAGACATGCTCCCAGGTGCCTGGGGCAAGGGGAAGGAAATGCCATACACTGACCTGGAAGAGACCACAGGGCCCAGGCACAGTCTGAACCCTTCCCTCAACCCCGCGGTTTTGCTAGCAGGAGTTCAACCCCAACGAACACAGCCCGGAGACCCCTGGGGCAAAAAAGGCTTACGACGATCAATAGGTGCTTGCTGTGGAACACCTATCCCAAATGGTGGAAGCCAGCTCAACAAAATGCCACACACCCAGGTGTAACAAACTACCTTGCCCAGGCTTGGTCTAAGCCCCTCACCTCGTCCCTGTGCTTTGGGGAGCCGGAGGGACAGCCGAGGCCCACGACCCTGAGACCCCTTTGCAAAAAGCCGGCTTCCCTCGGAAACAGTTTTCCTGAGGTGCAGACCCTATCCCAAGTGGATGTGGCAAGGTAAAGCAAATGCCCTCCACTTCTCTGGAAGAAACCACAGTGCCCAACCATGTTCTACGCCCTCCCATCCTCCCTGGGCTTCTGGCAGCAGGAGTGAAAAGAGAACAGCAGAGCACTGGGACCCGTTTGACAAAACCCGGCTTCCCACGAGAAAGTCTTTCTCCACGTGCAGACATGCTCCCAGGTGCCTGTGGCAAGGGGAAGGAAATGCCATACACTGACCTGGAAGAGACCACAGGGCCCAGGCACAGTGTGAACCCTTCCCTCAACCCCGCGGTTTTGCTAGCAGGAGTTCAACCCCAACGAACACAGCCCGGAGACCCCTGGGGCAAAAAAGGCTTCCGACGAACAATAGGTGCTTGCTGTGAAACACCTATCCCAAGTGGGGGTAGCCAGCTCAACAAAATGCCACACACCCAGGTGTAAGAAACAACATTGCCCAGGCATGGTCTAAGCCCCTCACCTCGTCCCTCGGCTTTGGGGAGTCGGAGGGACAGCCGAGGCCCACGGCCCTGAGACCCCTTTGCAAAAAGCCGGCTTCCCACGGAAAGAGTTTTCCTGAGGTTCAGACCCTATCCCAAGCGGTTGTGGCAAGGTAAAGCAAATGCCCTCCACTTCTCTGGAAGAAACCACAGTGCCCAGCCATGTTCTAAGCCCTCCCATCCTCCCTGGGCTTCTGGCAGCAGGAGTGAAAAGAGAGGAGCAGATCACTGGGACCCGTTTGACAAAAACCGGCTTCCCACGGGAAAGTCTTTCTCCACGTGCAGACATGCTCCCAGGTGCCTGTGGCAAAGGGAAGGAAATGCCATACACTGACCTGGAAGAGACCACACGGCCCAGGCACAGTCTGAACCCTTCCCTCAACCCGGCGGTTTTGCTAGCAGGAGTTCAACCCCAACGAACACAGCCCGGAGACCCCTGGGGCAAAAACGGCTTACGACGATCAATAGGTGCTTGCTGTGGAACACCTATCCCAAATGGTGGAAGCCAGCTCAACAAAATGCCACACACCCAGGTGTAACAAACTACCTTGCCCAAGCTTGGTCTAAGCCCCTCACCTCGTCCCTGTGCTTTGGGGAGCCGGAGGGACAGCCGAGGTCCACGACCCTGAGACCCCTTTGCAAAAAGCCGGCTTCTCTCGGAAACAGTTTTCCTGAGGTGCAGACCCTATCCCAAGTGGATGTGGCAAGGTAAAGCAAATGCCCTCCACTTCTCTGGAAGAAACCACAGTGCCCAACCATGTTCTAAGCCCTCCCATCCTCCCTGGGCTTCTGGCAGCAGGAGTGAAAAGAGAGGAGCAGAGCACGGGGACCCGTTTGACAAAACCCGGCTTCCCACGGGAAAGTCGTTCTCCACGTGCAGACATGCTCCCAGGTGCCTGTGGCAAGGGGAAGGAACTGCCATACACTGACCTGGAAGAGACCACAGGGCCCAGGCACAGTCTGAACCCTTCGCTCAACCCGGCGGTTTTGCTAGGAGGAGTTCAACCCCAACGAACACAGCCCGGAGACCCCTGGGGCAAAAACGGCTTCCGACGAACAATAGGTGCTTGCTGTGGAACACCTATCCCAAGTGGGGGTAGCCAGCTCAACAAAATGCCACACACCCAGGTGTAAGAAACAACATTGCCCAGGCATGGTCTAAGCCCCTCACCTCGTCCCTGTGCTTTGGGGAGCCGGAGGGACAGCCGAGGCACACGGCCCTGAGACCCCTTTGCAAAAAGCTGGCTTCCCACGGAGACAGTTTTCCTGAGGTGCAGACCCTATCCCAAGCGGTTATGGCAAGGTAAAGCAAATGCCCTCCCCTTCTCTGGAAGAAAGCACAGTGCCCAGCCATGTTCTAAGCCCTCCCATCCTCCCTGGGCTTCTGGCAGTAGGAGTGAAAAGAGAGGAGCAGAGCACGGGGACCCGTTTGACAAAACCCGGCTTCCCACGGGAAAGTCTTTCTCCACGTGCAGACATGCTCCCAGGTGACTGGGGCAAGGGGAAGGAAATGCCATACACTGACCTGGAAGAGACCACAGGGCCCAGGCACAGTCTGAACCCTTCCCTCAACCCGGCGGTTTTGCTAGCAGGAGTTCAACCCCAACGAACACAGCCCGGAGACCCCTGGGGCAAAAACGGCTTCCGACGAACAATAGGTGCTTGCTGTGGAACACCTATCCCAAGTGGGGGTAGCCAGCTCAACAAAATGCCACACACCCAGGTGTAAGAAACAACATTGCCCAGACATGGTCTAAGCCCCTCACCTCGTCCCTGTGCTTTGGTAAGCCGGAGGGACACCCGAGGCCCACGGCCCTGAGACCCCTTTGCAAAAAGCCGGCTTCCCACGGAAAGAGTTTTCCTGAGGTGCAGACCCTATTCCAAGTGGTTGTGGCAAGGTAAAGCAAATGCCCTCCACTTCTCTGGAAGAAACCACAGTGCCCAGCCATGTTCTAAGCCCTCCCATCCTCCCTTGGCTTCTGGCAGCAGGAGTGAAAGGAGAGGAGTAGAGCACTGGGACCCGTTTGACAAAAACCGGCTTCCCACGGGAAAGTCGTTCTCCACGTGCAGACATGCTCCCAGGTGCCTGTGGCAAGGGGAAGGAACTGCCATACACTGACCTGGAAGAGACCATAGGCCCAGGCACAGTCTGAACCCTTCGCTCAACCAGGCGGTTTTGCTAGCAGGAGTTCAACCCCAACGAACAAAGCCCGGAGACCCCTGGGGAAAAACGGCTTCCGACGAACAATAGGTGCTTGCTGTGGAACACCTATCCCAAGTGGGGGTAGCCAGCTCAACAAAATGCCACACACCCAGGTATAAGAAACAACATTGCCCAGGCATGGTCTAAGCCCCTCACCTCGTCCCTGTGCTTTGGGGAGCCGGAGGGACAGCCGAGGCACACGGCCCTGAGACCCCTTTGTAAAAAGCTGGCTTCCCACGGAGACAGTTTTCCTGAGGTGCAGACCCTATCCCAAGCGGTTGTGGCAAGGTAAAGCAAATGCCCTCCACTTCTCTGGAAGAAACCACAGTGCCCAGCCATGTTCTAAGCCCTCCCATCCTCCCTGGGCTTCTGGCAGTAGGAGTGAAAAGAGAGGAGCAGAGCACGGGGACCCGTTTGACAAAACCCGGCTTCCCACGGGAAAGTCTTTCTCCACGTGCAGACATGCTCCCAGGTGCCTGGGGCAAGGGGAAGGAAATGCCATACACTGACCTGGAAGAGACCACAGGGCCCAGGCACAGTCTGAACACTTCCCTCAACTCGGCAGTTTTGCTAGCAGGAGTTCAACCCCAACGAACACAGCCCGGAGACCCCTGGGGCAAAAACGGCTTCCGACGAACAATAGATGCTTGCTGTGGAACACCTATCCCAAGTGGGGGAAGCCAGGTCAACAATGCCACACACCCAGGTGTAAGAAACAACATTGCCCAGGCATGGTCTAAGCCCCTCACCTCATCCATGTGCTTTGGGGAGCCGGAGGGACACCCGAGGCCCACGGCCCTGAGACCCCTTTGCAAAAAGCCGGCTTCCCACGGAGACAGTTTTCCTGAGGTGAAGACCCTATCCCAAGCGGTTGTGGCAAGGTAAAGCAAATGCCCTCCACTTCTCTGGAGGAAACCACAGTGCCCAGCCATGTTCTAAGCCCTCCCATCCTCCCTTGGCTTCTGGCAGCAGGAGTGAAAAGAGAGGAGCAGAGCACTGGGACCCGTTTGACAAAAACCGGCTTCCCACGGGAAAGTCTTTCTCCACGTGCAGACATGCTCCCAGGTGCCTGTGGCAAGGGGAAGGAAATGCCATACACTGACCTGGAAGAGACCACAGCGCCCAGGCACAGTCTGAACCTTTCCCTCAACCCGGCGGTTTTGCTAGCAGGAGTTCAACCCCAACGAACACAGCCCGGAGACCCCTGGGGCAAAAACGGCTTCCGACGAACAATAGGTGCTTGCTGTGGAACACCTATCCCAAGTGGGGGTAGCCAGCTCAACAAAATGCCACACACCCAGGTGCAAGAAACAACATTGCCCAGGCATAGTCTAAGCCCCTCACCTCGTCCCAGTGCTTTGGGGAGCCGGAGGGACAGCCGAGGCACACGGCCCTGAGACCCCTTTGAAAAAAGCTGGCTTCCCACGGAGACAGTTTTCCTGAGGTGCAGACCCTATCCCAAGCGGTTGTGGCAAGGTAAAGCAAATGCCCTCCACTTCTCTGGAAGAAACCACAGTGCCCAACCATGTTCTAAGCCCTCCCATCCTCCCTGGGCTTCTGGCAGCAGGAGTGAAAAGACAGGAGCAGAGCACTGGGACCCGTTTGACAAAACCCGGCTTCCCACGGGAAAGTCTTTCTCCACGTGCAGACATGCTCCCAGGTGCCTGTGTCAAGGGGAAGGAAATGCCATACACTGACCTGGAAGAGACCACAGGGCCCAGGCACAGTCTGAACCCTTCCCTCAATCCGGCGGTTTTGCTAGCAGGAGTTCAACCCCAACGAACACAGCCCGGAGACCCCTGGGGCAAAAACGGCTTCCGACGAACAATAGGTGCTTGCTGTGGAACACCTATCCCAAGTGGGGGTAGCCAGCTCAACAAAATGCCACACACCCAGGTGTAAGAAACAACATTGCCCAAGCATGGTCTAAGCCCCTCACCTCGTCCCTGTGCTTTGGGGAGCCGGAGGGACACCCGAGGCCCACGCCCCTGAGACCCCTTTGCATAAAGCCGGCTTCCCAAGGAAAGAATTTTCCTGAGGTGCAGACCCTATCCCAAGTGGTTGTGGCAAGGTAAAGCAAATGACCTCCACTTCTCTGGAAGAAACCACAGTGCCCAGCCATGTTCTAAGCCCTCCCATCCTCCCTTGGCTTCTGGCAGCAGGAGTGAAAAGAGAGGAGCAGAGCACTGGGACCCGTTTGACAAAACCCGGCTTCCCACGGGAAAGTATTTCTCCACGTGCAGACATGCTCCCAAGTGCCTGTGTCAAGGGGAAGGAAATGCCATACACTGACCTGGAAGAGACCACAGGGCCCAGGCACAGTCTGAACCCTTCCCTCAACCCGGTGGTTTTGCTAGCAGGAGTTCAACGCCAATGAACACAGCCCGGAGACCCCTGGGGCAAAAACGGCTTCCGACGAACAATAGGTGCTTGCTGTGGAACACTTATCCCAAGTGGGGGTAGCCAGCTCAACAAAATGCCACACACCCAGGTGTAAGAAACAACATTGCCCAGGCATGGTCTAAGCCCCTCACCTCATCCCTGTCCTTTGGGGATCCGGAGGGACAGCCGAGGCCCACGGCCCTGAGACCCCTTTGCAAAAAGCCGGCTTCCCACGGAGACAGTTTTCCTGAGGTGCAGACCCTATCCCAAGCGGTTGTGGCAAGGTAAAGCAAATGCCCTCCACTTCTCTGGAAGAAACCACAGTGCCCAGCCAATTCTAAGCCCTCCCATCCTCCCTGGGCTTCTGGCAGCAGGAGTGAAAAGAGAGGAGCAGAGCACTGGGACCCGTTTGACAAAAACCGGCTTCCCACGGGAAAGTCGTTCTCCACGTGCAGACATGCTCCCAGGTGCCTGTGGCAAGGGGAAGGAAATGCCATACACTGACCTGGAAGAGACCACAGGGCCCAGGCACAGTCTGAACCCTTCCCTCAACCCGGCGGTTTTGCTAGCAGGAGTTCAACCCCAACGAACACAGCCCGGAGACCCCTGGGGCAAAAACGGCTTCCGACGAACAATAGGTGCTTGCTGTGGAACACCAATCCCAAGTGGGGGTAGCCAGCTCAACAAAATGCCACACACCCAGGTGTAAGAAACAACATTGCCCAGGCTTGGTCTAAGCCCCTCACCTCGTCCCTGTGCTTTGGGGAGCCGGAGGGACAGCCGAGGCCCACGACCCTGAGACCCCTTTGCAAAAAGCCGGCTTCCCACGGAAACAGTTTTCCTGAGGTGCAGACCCTATCCCAAGTGGTTGTGGCAAGGTAAAGCAAATGCCCTCCACTTCCCTGGAAGAAACCACAGTGCCCAACCATGTTCTAAGCCCTCCCATCCTCCCTGGGCTTCAGGCAGCAGGAGTGAAAAGAGAGGAGCAGAGCACTGGGACCCGTTTGACAAAACCCGGCTTCCCAAGGGAAAGTCTTTCTCCACGTGCAGACATGCTCCCAAGTGCCTGTGTCAAGGGGAAGGAAATGCCATACACTGACCTGGAAGAGACCACAGGGCCCAGGCACAGTCTGAACCCTTCCCTCAACCCGGCGGTTTTGCTAGCAGGAGTTCACCCCCAACGAACACAGCCCGGAGACCCCTGGGGCAAAAACGGCTTCCGACGAACAATAGGTGCTTGCTGTGGAACACCTATCCCAAGTGGGGGTAGCCAGCTCAACAAAATGCCACACACCCAGGTGTAAGAAACAACATTGCCCAGGCATGGTCTAAGCCCCTCAGCTCGTCCCTGTGCTTTGGGGAGCCGGAGGGACACCCGAGGCCCACGGCCCTGAGACCCCTTTGCAAAAAGCCGGCTTCCCACGGAAAGAGTTTTCCTGAGGTGCAGACCCTATCCCAAGTGCTTGTGGCAAGGTAAAGCAAATGCCCTCCACTTCTCTGGAGGAAACCACAGTGCCCAGCCATGTTCTAAGCCCTCCCATCCTCCCTTGGCTTCTGGCAGCAGGAGTGAAAAGAGAGGAACAGAGCACTGGGACCCGTTTGACAAAAACCGGCTTCCCACGGGAAAGTCTTTCTCCACGTGCAGACATGCTCCCAGGTGCCTGTGGCAAGGGGAAGGAAATGCCATACACTGACCTGGAAGAGACCACAGGGCCCAGGCACAGTCTGAACCTTTCCCTCAACCCGGCGGTTTTGCTAGCAGGAGTTCAACCCCAACGAACACAGCCCGGAGACCCCTGGGGCAAAAACGGCTTCCGACGAACAATAGGTGCTTGCTGTGGAACACCTATCCCAAGTGGGGGTAGCCAGCTCAACAAAATGCCACACACCCAGGTGTAAGAAACAACATTGCCCAGGCATGGTCTAAGCCCCTCACCTCGTCCCTGTGCTTTGGGGAGCCGGAGGGACACCCGAGGCCCACGGCCCTGAGACCCCTTTGCAAAAAGCCGGCTTCCCACGGAGACAGTTTTCCTGAGGTGCAGACCCTATCCCAAGCGGTTGTGGCAAGGTAAAGCAAATGCCCTCCACTTCTCTGGAAGAAACCACAGTGCCCAGCCATGTTCTAAGCCCTCCCATCCTCCCTGGGCTTCTGGCAGCAGGAGTGAAAAGAGAGGAGCAGAGCACTGGGACCCGTTTGACGAAAACCGGCTTCCCACGGGAAAGTCGTTCTCCACGTGCAGACATGCTCCCAGGTGCCTGTGTCAAGGGGAAGGAAATGCCATACACTGACCTGGAAGAGACCACAGGGCCCAGGCACAGTCTGAACCCTTCCCTCAACCCGGCGGTTTTGCTAGCAGGAGTTCAACCCCAACGAACACAGCCCGGAGACCCCTGGGGCAAAAACGGCTTCCGACGAACAATAGGTGCTTGCTGTGGAAAACCTATTACAAGTGGGGGTAGCCAGCTCAACAAAATGCCACACACCCAGGTGTAAGAAACAACATTGCCCAGGCATGGTCTAAGCCCCTCACCTCGTCCCTGTGCTTTGGGGAGCCGGAGGGACAGCCGAGGCCCACGGCCCTGAGACCCCTTTGCAAAAAGCCGGCTTCCCACGGAGACAGTTTTCCTGAGGTGCAGACCCTATCCCAAGCGGTTGTGGCAAGGTAAAGCAAATGCCCTCCACTTCTCTGGAAGAAACCACAGTGCCCAGCCATGTTCTAAGCCCTCCCATCCTCCCTGGTCTTCTGGCAGTAGGAGTGAAAAGAGAGGAGCAGAGCACGGGGACCCGTTTGACAAAAACCGGCTTCCCACGGGAAAGTCTTTCTCCACGTGCAGACATGCTCCCAGGTGCCTGGGGCAAGGGGAAGGTAAAGCCATACACTGACCTGGAAGAGACCACAGGGCCCAGGCACAGTCTGAACACTTCCCTCAACTCGGCAGTTTTGCTAGCAGGAGTTCAAACCCAGCGAACATAGCCCGGAGACCCCTGGAGCAAAAACAGCTTCCGACGAACAATAGGTGCTTGCTGTGGAACACCTATCCCAAGTGGGGGTAGCCAGCTCAACAAAATGCCACACACCCAGGTGTAACAAACTACCTTGCCCAGGCTTGGTCTAAGCCCCTCACCTCGTCCCTGTGCTTTGGGGAGCCGGAGGGACAGCCGAGGCCCACGACCCTGAGACCCCTTTGCAAAAAGCCGGCTTCCCTCGGAAACAGTTTTCCTGAGGTGCAGACCCTATCCCAAGTGGATGTGGCAAGGTAAAGCAAATGCCCTCCACTTCTCTGGAAGAAACCACAGTGCCCAACCATGTTCTAAGCCCTCCCATCCTCCCTGGGCTTCTGGCAGCAGGAGTGAAAAGAGAGGAGCAGAGCACTGGGACCCGTTTGACAAAACCCGGCTTCCCACGGGAAAGTCTTTCTCCACGTGCAGACATGCTCCCAGGTGCCTGTGGCAAGGGGAAGGAAATGCCATACACTGACCTGGAAGAGACCACAGGGCCCAGGCACAGTCTGAACCCTTCCCTCAACCCGGCGGTTTTGCTAGCAGTTCAACCCCAACGAACACAGCCCGGAGACCCCTGGGGCAAAAACGGCTTCCGACGAACAATAGGTGCTTGCTGTGGAACACCTATCCCAAGTGGGGGTAGCCAGCTCAACAAAATGCCACACACCCAGGTGTAAGAAACAACATTGCTCAAGCACGGTCTAAGCCCCTCACCTCGTCCCCGTGCTTTGGGGAGCCGGAGGGACAGCCGAGGCCCACGGCCCTGAGACCCCTTTGCAAAAAGCCGGCTTCCCAAGGAAAGAATTTTCCTGAGGTGCAGACCCTATCCCAAGTGGTTGTGGCAAGGTAAAGCAAATGCCCTCCACTTCTCTGGAAGAAACCACAGTGCCCAGCCATGTTCTAAGCCCTCCCATCCTCCCTGGGCTTCTGGCAGCAGGAGTGAAAAGAGGGGAACAGAGCACTGGGACCCGTTTGACAAAACCCGGCTTCCCACGGGAAAGTTTCTCCACGTGCAGACATGCTCCCAGGTGCCTGTGGCAAGGGGAAGGAAATGCCATACACTGACCTGGAAGAGACCACAGGGCCCAGGCACAGTCTGAACCCTTCCCTCAACCCGGCGGTTTTGCTAGCAGGAGTTCAACCCCAACGAACACAGCCCGGAGACCCCTGGGGCAAAAACGGCTTCCGACGAACAATAGATGCTTGCTGTGGAACACCTATCCCAAGTGGGGGTAGCCAGGCCAACAATGCCACACACCCAGGTGTAAGAAACAACATTGCCCAGGCATGGTCTAAGCCCCTCACCTCGTCCCTGTGCTTTGGGGAGCCGGAGGGACAGCCGAGGCCCACGGCCCTGAGACCCCTTTGCAAAAAGCCGGCTTCCCACGGAAAGAGTTTTCCTGAGGTGCAGACCCTATCCCAAGTGCTTGTGGCAAGGTAAAGCAAATGCCCTCCACTTCTCTGGAAGAAACCACAGTGCCCAGCCATGTTCTAAGCCCTCCCATCCTCCCTTGGCTTCTGGCAGCAGGAGTGAAAAGAGAGGAGCAGAGCACTGGGACCCGTTTGACAAAAACCGGCTTCCCACGGGAAAGTCTTTCTCCACGTGCAGACATGCTCCCAGGTGCCTGTGGCAAGGGGAAGGAAATGCCATACACTGACCTGGAAGAGACCACAGGGCCCAGGCACAGTCTGAACCTTTCCCTCAACCCGGCGGTTTTGCTAGCAGGAGTTCAACCCCAACGAACACAGCCTGGAGACCCCTGGGGCAAAAACGGCTTCCGACGAACAATAGGTGCTTGCTGTGGAACACCTATCCCAAGTGGGGGTAGCCAGCTCAACAAAATGCCACACACCCAGGTGTAAGAAACAACATTGCCCAGGCATGGTCTAAGCCCCTCACCTCGTCCCTGTGCTTTGGGGAGCCGGAGGGACAGCCGAGGCACACGGCCCTGAGACCCCTTTGCAAAAACTGGCTTCCCACGGAGACAGTTTTCCTGAGGTGCAGACCCTATCCCAAGCGGTTGTGGCAAGGTAAAGCAAATGCCCTCCACTTCTCTGGAAGAAACCACAGTGCCCAACCATGTTCTAAGCCCTCCCATCCTCCCTGGGCTTCTGGCAGCAGGAGTGAAAAGAGAGGAGCAGAGCACTGGGACCCGTTTGACAAAACCCGGCTTCCCACGGGAAAGTCTTTCTCCACGTGCAGACATGCTCCCAAGTGCCTGTGTCAAGGGGAAGGAAATGCCATACACTGACCTGGAAGAGACCACAGGGCCCAGGCACAGTCTGAACCCTTCCCTCAACCCGGCGGTTTTGCTAGCAGGAGTTCAACCCCAACGAACACAGCCCGGAGACCCCTGGGGCAAAAACGGCTTCCGACGAACAATAGGTGCTTGCTGTGGAACACCTATCCCAAGTGGGGGTAGCCAGCTCAACAAAATGCCACACACCCAGGTGTAAGAAACAACATTGCCCAAGCATGGTCTAAGCCCCTCACCTCGTCCTTATGCTTTGGGGAGCCGGAGGGACACCCGAGGCCCACGGCCCTGAGACCCCTTTGCAAAAAGCCGGCTTCCCACGGAGACAGTTTTCCTGAGGTGCAGACCCTATCCCAAGCGGTTGTGGCAAGGTAAAGCAAATGCCCTCCACTTCTCTGGAAGAAACCACAGTGCCCAGCCATGTTCTAAGCCCTCCCATCCTCCCTGGGCTTCTGGCAGCAGGAGTGAAAAGAGAGGAGCAGAGCACTGGGACCCGTTTGAGAAAAACCGGCTTCCCACGGGAAAGTCGTTCTCCACGTGCAGACATGCTCCCAGGTGCCTGTGGCAAGGGGAAGGAAATGCCATACACTGACCTGGAAGAGACCACAGGGCCCAGGCACAGTCTGAACCCTTCCCTCAACACGGCGGTTTTGCTAGCAGGAGTTCAACCCCAACGAACACAGCCCGGAGACCCCTGGGGCAAAAACGGCTTCCGACGAACAATAGGTGCTTGCTGTGGAACACCTATCCCAAGTGGGGGTAGCCAGCTCAACAAAATGCCACACACCCAGGTGTAAGAAACAACATTGCCCAGGCATGGTCTAAGCCCCTCACCTCGTCCCTGTGCTTTGGGGAGCCGGAGGGACAGCCGAGGCCCACGGCCCTGAGACCCCTTTGCAAAAAGCCGGCTTCCCACGGAGACAGTTTTCCTGAGGTGCAGACCCTATCCCAAGCGGTTGTGGCAAGGTAAAGCAAATGCCCTCCACTTCTCTGGAAGAAACCACAGTGCCCAGCCATGTTCTAAGCCCTCCCATCCTCCCTGGTCTTCTGGCAGTAGGAGTGAAAAGAGAGGAGCAGAGCACGGGGACCCGTTTGACAAAAACCGGCTTCCCACGGGAAAGTCTTTCTCCACGTGCAGACATGCTCCCAGGTGCCTGGGGCAAGGGGAAGGTAAAGCCATACACTGACCTGGAAGAGACCACAGGGCCCAGGCACAGTCTGAACACTTCCCTCAACTCGGCAGTTTTGCTAGCAGGAGTTCAAACCCAGCAAACATAGCCCGGAGACCCCTGGAGCAAAAACAGCTTCCGACGAACAATAGGTGCTTGCTGTGGAACACCTATCCCAAGTGGGGGTAGCCAGCTCAACAAAATGCCACACACCCAGGTGTAACAAACTACCTTGCCCAGGCTTGGTCTAAGCCCCTCACCTCGTCCCTGTGCTTTGGGGAGCCGGAGGGACAGCCGAGGCCCACGACCCTGAGACCCCTTTGCAAAAAGCTGGCTTCCCTCGGAAACAGTTTTCCTGAGGTGCAGACCCTATCCCAAGTGGATGTGGCAAGGTAAAGCAAATGCCCTCCACTTCTCTGGAAGAAACCACAGTGCCCAACCATGTTCTAAGCCCTCCCATCCTCCCTGGGCTTCTGGCAGCAGGAGTGAAAAGAGAGGAGCAGAGCACTGGGACCCGTTTGACAAAACCCGGCTTCCCACGGGAAAGTCTTTCTCCACGTGCAGACATGCTCCCAGGTGCCTGTGGCAAGGGGAAGGAAATGCCATACACTGACCTGGAAGAGACCACAGGGCCCAGGCACAGTCTGAACCCTTCCCTCAACCCGGCGGTTTTGCTAGCAGTTCAACCCCAACGAAAACAGCCCGGAGACCCCTGGGGCAAAAACGGCTTCCGACGAACAATAGGTGCTTGCTGTGGAACACCTATCCCAAGTGGGGGTAGCCAGCTCAACAAAATGCCACACACCCAGGTGTAAGAAACAACATTGCTCAAGCACGGTCTAAGCCCCTCACCTCGTCCCTGTGCTTTGGTAAGCCGGAGGGACACCCGAGGCCCACGGCCCTGAGACCCCTTTGCAAAAAGCCGGCTTCCCACGGAAAGAGTTTTCCTGAGGTGCAGACCCTATTCCAAGTGGTTGTGGCAAGGTAAAGCAAATGCCCTCCACTTCTCTGGAAGAAACCACAGTGCCCAGCCATGTTCTAAGCCCTCCCATCCTCCCTTGGCTTCTGGCAGCAGGAGTGAAAGGAGAGGAGTAGAGCACTGGGACCCGTTTGACAAAAACCGGCTTCCCACGGGAAAGTCGTTCTCCACGTGCAGACATGCTCCCAGGTGCCTGTGGCAAGGGGAAGGAACTGCCATACACTGACCTGGAAGAGACCATAGGCCCAGGCACAGTCTGAACCCTTCGCTCAACCAGGCGGTTTTGCTAGCAGGAGTTCAACCCCAACGAACAAAGCCCGGAGACCCCTGGGGAAAAACGGCTTCCGACGAACAATAGGTGCTTGCTGTGGAACACCTATCCCAAGTGGGGGTAGCCAGCTCAACAAAATGCCACACACCCAGGTGTAAGAAACAACATTGCCCAGGCATGGTCTAAGCCCCTCACCTCGTCCCTGTGCTTTGGGGAGCCGGAGGGACAGCCGAGGCACACGGCCCTGAGACCCCTTTGTAAAAAGCTGGCTTCCCACGGAGACAGTTTTCCTGAGGTGCAGACCCTATCCCAAGCGGTTGTGGCAAGGTAAAGCAAATGCCCTCCACTTCTCTGGAAGAAACCACAGTGCCCAGCCATGTTCTAAGCCCTCCCATCCTCCCTGGGCTTCTGGCAGTAGGAGTGAAAAGAGAGGAGCAGAGCACGGGGACCCGTTTGACAAAACCCGGCTTCCCACGGGAAAGTCTTTCTCCACGTGCAGACATGCTCCCAGGTGCCTGGGGCAAGGGGAAGGAAATGCCATACACTGACCTGGAAGAGACCACAGGGCCCAGGCACAGTCTGAACCCTTCCCTCAATCCGGCGGTTTTGCTAGCAGGAGTTCAACCCCAACGAACACAGCCCGGAGACCCCTGGGGCAAAAACGGCTTCCGACGAACAATAGGTGCTTGCTGTGGAACACCTATCCCAAGTGGGGGTAGCCAGCTCAACAAAATGCCACACACCCAGGTGTAAGAAACAACATTGCCCAAGCATGGTCTAAGCCCCTCACCTCGTCCCTGTGCTTTGGGGAGCCGGAGGGACACCCGAGGCCCACGCCCCTGAGACCCCTTTGCATAAAGCCGGCTTCCCAAGGAAAGAATTTTCCTGAGGTGCAGACCCTATCCCAAGTGGTTGTGGCAAGGTAAAGCAAATGACCTCCACTTCTCTGGAAGAAACCACAGTGCCCAGCCATGTTCTAAGCCCTCCCATCCTCCCTTGGCTTCTGGCAGCAGGAGTGAAAAGAGAGGAGCAGAGCACTGGGACCCGTTTGACAAAACCCGGCTTCCCACGGGAAAGTATTTCTCCACGTGCAGACATGCTCCCAAGTGCCTGTGTCAAGGGGAAGGAAATGCCATACACTGACCTGGAAGAGACCACAGGGCCCAGGCACAGTCTGAACCCTTCCCTCAACCCGGTGGTTTTGCTAGCAGGAGTTCAACGCCAATGAACACAGCCCGGAGACCCCTGGGGCAAAAACGGCTTCCGACGAACAATAGGTGCTTGCTGTGGAACACTTATCCCAAGTGGGGGTAGCCAGCTCAACAAAATGCCACACACCCAGGTGTAAGAAACAACATTGCCCAGGCATGGTCTAAGCCCCTCACCTCATCCCTGTGCTTTGGGGATCCGGAGGGACAGCCGAGGCCCACGGCCCTGAGACCCCTTTGCAAAAAGCCGGCTTCCCACGGAGACAGTTTTCCTGAGGTGCAGACCCTATCCCAAGCGGTTGTGGCAAGGTAAAGCAAATGCCCTCCACTTCTCTGGAAGAAACCACAGTGCCCAGCCAATTCTAAGCCCTCCCATCCTCCCTGGGCTTCTGGCAGCAGGAGTGAAAAGAGAGGAGCAGAGCACTGGGACCCGTTTGACAAAAACCGGCTTCCCACGGGAAAGTCGTTCTCCACGTGCAGACATGCTCCCAGGTGCCTGTGGCAAGGGGAAGGAAATGCCATACACTGACCTGGAAGAGACCACAGGGCCCAGGCACAGTCTGAACCCTTCCCTCAACCCGGCGGTTTTGCTAGCAGGAGTTCAACCCCAACGAACACAGCCCGGAGACCCCTGGGGCAAAAACGGCTTCCGACGAACAATAGGTGCTTGCTGTGGAACACCAATCCCAAGTGGGGGTAGCCAGCTCAACAAAATGCCACACACCCAGGTGTAAGAAACAACATTGCCCAGGCTTGGTCTAAGCCCCTCACCTCGTCCCTGTGCTTTGGGGAGCCGGAGGGACAGCCGAGGCCCACGACCCTGAGACCCCTTTGCAAAAAGCCGGCTTCCCACGGAAACAGGTTTCCTGAGGTGCAGACCCTATCCCAAGTGGTTGTGGCAAGGTAAAGCAAATGCCCTCCACTTCCCTGGAAGAAACCACAGTGCCCAACCATGTTCTAAGCCCTCCCATCCTCCCTGGGCTTCAGGCAGCAGGAGTGAAAAGAGAGGAGCAGAGCACTGGGACCCGTTTGACAAAACCCGGCTTCCCAAGGGAAAGTCTTTCTCCACGTGCAGACATGCTCCCAAGTGCCTGTGTCAAGGGGAAGGAAATGCCATACACTGACCTGGAAGAGACCACAGGGCCCAGGCACAGTCTGAACCCTTCCCTCAACCCGGCGGTTTTGCTAGCAGGAGTTCACCCCCAACGAACACAGCCCGGAGACCCCTGGGGCAAAAACGGCTTCCGACGAACAATAGGTGCTTGCTGTGGAACACCTATCCCAAGTGGGGGTAGCCAGCTCAACAAAATGCCACACACCCAGGTGTAAGAAACAACATTGCCCAGGCATGGTCTAAGCCCCTCACCTCGTCCCTGTGCTTTGGGGAGCCGGAGGGACACCCGAGGCCCACGGCCCTGAGACCCCTTTGCAAAAAGCCGGCTTCCCACGGAAAGAGTTTTCCTGAGGTGCAGACCCTATCCCAAGTGCTTGTGGCAAGGTAAAGCAAATGCCCTCCACTTCTCTGGAAGAAACCACAGTGCCCAGCCATGTTCTAAGCCCTCCCATCCTCCCTTGGCTTCTGGCAGCAGGAGTGAAAAGAGAGGAGCAGAGCACTGGGACCCGTTTGACAAAAACCGGCTTCCCACGGGAAAGTCTTTCTCCACGTGCAGACATGCTCCCAGGTGCCTGTGGCAAGGGGAAGGAAATGCCATACACTGACCTGGAAGAGACCACAGGGCCCAGGCACAGTCTGAACCTTTCCCTCAACCCGGCGGTTTTGCTAGCAGGAGTTCAACCCCAACGAACACAGCCTGGAGACCCCTGGGGCAAAAACGGCTTCCGACGAACAATAGGTGCTTGCTGTGGAACACCTATCCCAAGTGGGGGTAGCCAGCTCAACAAAATGCCACACACCCAGGTGTAAGAAACAACATTGCCCAGGCATGGTCTAAGCCCCTCACCTCGTCCCTGTGCTTTGGGGAGCCGGAGGGACAGCCGAGGCACACGGCCCTGAGACCCCTTTGCAAAAACTGGCTTCCCACGGAGACAGTTTTCCTGAGGTGCAGACCCTATCCCAAGCGGTTGTGGCAAGGTAAAGCAAATGCCCTCCACTTCTCTGGAAGAAACCACAGTGCCCAACCATGTTCTAAGCCCTCCCATCCTCCCTGGGCTTCTGGCAGCAGGAGTGAAAAGAGAGGAGCAGAGCACTGGGACCCGTTTGACAAAACCCGGCTTCCCACGGGAAAGTCTTTCTCCACGTGCAGACATGCTCCCAAGTGCCTGTGTCAAGGGGAAGGAAATGCCATACACTGACCTGGAAGAGACCACAGGGCCCAGGCACAGTCTGAACCCTTCCCTCAACCCGGCGCTTTTGCTAGCAGGAGTTCAACCCCAACGAACACAGCCCGGAGACCATTGGGGCAAAAACGGCTTCCGACGAACAATAGGTGCTTGCTGTGGAACACCTATCCCAAGTGGGGGTAGCCAGCTCAACAAAATGCCACACACCCAGGTGTAAGAAACAACATTGCCCAAGCATGGTCTAAGCCCCTCACCTCGTCCCTGTGCTTTGGGGAGCCGGAGGGACACCCGAGGCCCACGGCCCTGAGACCCCTTTGCAAAAAGCCGGCTTCCCACGGAGACAGTTTTCCTGAGGTGCAGACCCTATCCCAAGCGGTTGTGGCAAGGTAAAGCAAATGCCCTCCACTTCTCTGGAAGAAACCACAGTGCCCAGCCATGTTCTAAGCCCTCCCATCCTCCCTGGGCTTCTGGCAGCAGGAGTGAAAAGAGAGGAGCAGAGCACTGGGACCCGTTTGAGAAAAACCGGCTTCCCACGGGAAAGTCGTTCTCCACGTGCAGACATGCTCCCAGGTGCCTGTGGCAAGGGGAAGGAAATGCCATACACTGACCTGGAAGAGACCACAGGGCCCAGGCACAGTCTGAACCCTTCCCTCAACACGGCGGTTTTGCTAGCAGGAGTTCAACCCCAACGAACACAGCCCGGAGACCCCTGGGGCAAAAACGGCTTCCGACGAACAATAGGTGCTTGCTGTGGAACACCTATCCCAAGTGGGGGTAGCCAGCTCAACAAAATGCCACACACCCAGGTGTAAGAAACAACATTGCCCAGGCATGGTCTAAGCCCCTCACCTCGTCCCTGTGCTTTGGGGAGCCGGAGGGACACCCGAGGCCCACGGCCCTGAGACCCCTTTGCAAAAAGCCGGCTTCCCACGGAAAGAGTTTTCCTGAGGTGCAGACCCTATCCCAAGTGCTTGTGGCAAGGTAAAGCAAATGCCCTCCACTTCTCTGGAGGAAACCACAGTGCCCAGCCATGTTCTAAGCCCTCCCATCCTCCTTTGGCTTCTGGCAGCAGGAGTGAAAAGAGAGGAGCAGAGCACTGGGACCCGTTTGACAAAAACCGGCTTCCCACGGGAAAGTCTTTCTCCACGTGCAGACATGCTCCCAGGTGCCTGTGGCAAGGGGAAGGAAATGCCATACACTGACCTGGAAGAGACCACAGGGCCCAGGCACAGTCTGAACCTTTCCCTCAACCCGGCGGTTTTGCTAGCAGGAGTTCAACCCCAACGAACACAGCCTGGAGACCCCTGGGGCAAAAACGGCTACCGACGAACAATAGGTGCTTGCTGTGGAACACCTATCCCAAGTGGGGGTAGCCAGCTCAACAAAATGCCACACACCCAGGTGTAAGAAACAACATTGCCCAGGCATGGTCTAAGCCCCTCACCTCGTCCCTGTGCTTTGGGGAGCCGGAGGGACAGCCGAGGCACACGGCCCTGAGACCCCTTTGCAAAAAGCTGGCTTCCCACGGAGACAGTTTTCCTGAGGTGCAGACCCTATCCCAAGCGGTTGTGGCAAGGTAAAGCAAATGCCCTCCACTTCTCTGGAAGAAACCACAGTGCCCAACCATGTTCTAAGCCCTCCCATCCTCCCTGGGCTTCTGGCAGCAGGAGTGAAAAGAGAGGAGCAGAGCACTGGGACCCGTTTGACAAAACCCGGCTTCCCACGGGAAAGTCTTTCTCCACGTGCAGACATGCTCCCAAGTGCCTGTGTCAAGGGGAAGGAAATGCCATACACTGACCTGGAAGAGACCACAGGGCCCAGGCACAGTCTGAACCCTTCCCTCAACCCGGCGGTTTTGCTAGCAGGAGTTCAACCCCAACGAACACAGCCCGGAGACCCCTGGGGCAAAAACGGCTTCCGACGAACAATAGGTGCTTGCTGTGGAACACCTATCCCAAGTGGGGGTAGCCAGCTCAACAAAATGCCACACACCCAGGTGTAAGAAACAACATTGCCCAAGCATGGTCTAAGCCCCTCACCTCGTCCTTGTGCTTTGGGGAGCCGGAGGGACAGCCGAGGCCCACGGCCCTGAGACCCCTTTGCAAAAAGCCGGCTTCCCACGGAGACAGTTTTCCTGAGGTGCAGACCCTATCCCAAGCGGTTGTGGCAAGGTAAAGCAAATGCCCTCCACTTCTCTGGAAGAAACCACAGTGCCCAGCCATGTTCTAAGCCCTCCCATCCTCCCTGGGCTTCTGGCAGCAGGAGTGAAAAGAGAGGAGCAGAGCACTGGGACCCGTTTGACGAAAACCGGCTTCCCACGGGAAAGTCGTTCTCCACGTGCAGACATGTTCCCAGGTGCCTGTGTCAAGGGGAAGGAAATGCCATACACTGACCTGGAAGAGACCACAGGGCCCAGGCACAGTCTGAACCCTTCCCTCAACCCGGCGGTTTTGCTAGCAGGAGTTCAACCCCAACGAACACAGCCCGGAGACCCCTGGGGCAAAAACGGCTTCCGACGAACAATAGGTGCTTGCTGTGGAAAACCTATTACAAGTGGGGGTAGCCAGCTCAACAAAATGCCACACACCCAGGTGTAAGAAACAACATTGCCCAGGCATGGTCTAAGCCCCTCACCTCGTCCCTGTGCTTTGGGGAGCCGGAGGGACAGCCGAGGCCCACGGCCCTGAGACCCCTTTGCAAAAAGCCGACTTCCCACGGAGACAGTTTTCCTGAGGTGCAGACCCTATCCCAAGCGGTTGTGGCAAGGTAAAGCAAATGCCCTCCACTTCTCTGGAAGAAACCACAGTGCCCAGCCATGTTCTAAGCCCTCCCATCCTCCCTGGTCTTCTGGCAGTAGGAGTGAAAAGAGAGGAGCAGAGCACGGGGACCCGTTTGACAAAAACCGGCTTCCCACGGGAAAGTCTTTCTCCACGTGCAGACATGCTCCCAGGTGCCTGGGGCAAGGGGAAGGTAAAGCCATACACTGACCTGGAAGAGACCACAGGGCCCAGGCACAGTCTGAACACTTCCCTCAACTCGGCAGTTTTGCTAGCAGGAGTTCAAACCCAGCGAACATAGCCCGGAGACCCCTGGAGCAAAAACAGCTTCCGACGAACAATAGGTGCTTGCTGTGGAACACCTATCCCAAGTGGGGGTAGCCAGCTCAACAAAATGCCACACACCCAGGTGTAACAAACTACCTTGCCCAGGCTTGGTCTAAGCCCCTCACCTCGTCCCTGTGCTTTGGGGAGCCGGAGGGACAGCCGAGGCCCACGACCCTGAGACCCCTTTGCAAAAAGCCGGCTTCCCTCGGAAACAGTTTTCCTGAGGTGCAGACCCTATCCCAAGTGGATGTGGCAAGGTAAAGCAAATGCCCTCCACTTCTCTGGAAGAAACCACAGTGCCCAACCATGCTCTAAGCCCTCCCATCCTCCCTGGGCTTCTGGCAGCAGGAGTGAAAAGAGAGGAGCAGAGCACTGGGACCCGTTTGACAAAACCCGGCTTCCCACGGGAAAGTCTTTCTCCACGTGCAGACATGCTCCCAGGTGCCTGTGGCAAGGGGAAGGAAATGCCATACACTGACCTGGAAGAGACCACAGGGCCCAGGCACAGTCTGAACCCTTCCCTCAACCCGGCGGTTTTGCTAGCAGTTCAACCCCAACGAACACAGCCCGGAGACCCCTGGGGCAAAAACGGCTTCCGACGAACAATAGGTGCTTGCTGTGGAACACCTATCCCAAGTGGGGGTAGCCAGCTCAACAAAATGCCACACACCCAGGTGTAAGAAACAACATTGCTCAAGCACGGTCTAAGCCCCTCACCTCGTCCCCGTGCTTTGGGGAGCCGGAGGGACAGCCGAGGCCCACGGCCCTGAGACCCCTTTGCAAAAAGCCGGCTTCCCAAGGAAAGAATTTTCCTGAGGTGCAGACCCTATCCCAAGTGGTTGTGGCAAGGTAAAGCAAATGCCCTCCACTTCTCTGGAAGAAACCACAGTGCCCAGCCATGTTCTAAGCCCTCCCATCCTCCCTGGGCTTCTGGCAGCAGGAGTGAAAAGAGGGGAACAGAGCACTGGGACCCGTTTGACAAAACCCGGCTTCCCACGGGAAAGTTTCTCCACGTGCAGACATGCTCCCAGGTGCCTGTGGCAAGGGGAAGGAAATGCCATACACTGACCTGGAAGAGACCACAGGGCCCAGGCACAGTCTGAACCCTTCCCTCAACCCGGCGGTTTTGCTAGCAGGAGTTCAACCCCAACGAACACAGCCCGGAGACCCCTGGGGCAAAAACGGCTTCCGACGAACAATAGATGCTTGCTGTGGAACACCTATCCCAAGTGGGGGTAGCCAGGCCAACAATGCCACACACCCAGGTGTAAGAAACAACATTGCCCAGGCTTGGTCTAAGCCCCTCACCTCGTCCCTGTGCTTTGGGGAGCCGGAGGGACAGCCGAGGCCCACGACCCTGAGACCCCTTTGCAAAAAGCCGGCTTCCCACGGAAACAGTTTTCCTGAGGTGCAGACCCTATCCCAAGTGGTTGTGGCAAGGTAAAGCAAATGCCCTCCACTTCCCTGGAAGAAACCACAGTGCCCAACCATGTTCTAAGCCCTCCCATCCTCCCTGGGCTTCAGGCAGCAGGAGTGAAAAGAGAGGAGCAGAGCACTGGGACCCGTTTGACAAAACCCGGCTTCCCAAGGGAAAGTCTTTCTCCACGTGCAGACATGCTCCCAAGTGCCTGTGTCAAGGGGAAGGAAATGCCATACACTGACCTGGAAGAGACCACAGGGCCCAGGCACAGTCTGAACCCTTCCCTCAACCCGGCGGTTTTGCTAGCAGGAGTTCACCCCCAACGAACACAGCCCGGAGACCCCTGGGGCAAAAACGGCTTCCGACGAACAATAGGTGCTTGCTGTGGAACACCTATCCCAAGTGGGGGTAGCCAGCTCAACAAAATGCCACACACCCAGGTGTAAGAAACAACATTGCCCAGGCATGGTCTAAGCCCCTCAGCTCGTCCCTGTGCTTTGGGGAGCCGGAGGGACACCCGAGGCCCACGGCCCTGAGACCCCTTTGCAAAAAGCCGGCTTCCCACGGAAAGAGTTTTCCTGAGGTGCAGACCCTATCCCAAGTGCTTGTGGCAAGGTAAAGCAAATGCCCTCCACTTCTCTGGAGGAAACCACAGTGCCCAGCCATGTTCTAAGCCCTCCCATCCTCCCTTGGCTTCTGGCAGCAGGAGTGAAAAGAGAGGAACAGAGCACTGGGACCCGTTTGACAAAAACCGGCTTCCCACGGGAAAGTCTTTCTCCACGTGCAGACATGCTCCCAGGTGCCTGTGGCAAGGGGAAGGAAATGCCATACACTGACCTGGAAGAGACCACAGGGCCCAGGCACAGTCTGAACCTTTCCCTCAACCCGGCGGTTTTGCTAGCAGGAGTTCAACCCCAACGAACACAGCCCGGAGACCCCTGGGGCAAAAACGGCTTCCGACGAACAATAGGTGCTTGCTGTGGAACACCTATCCCAAGTGGGGGTAGCCAGCTCAACAAAATGCCACACACCCAGGTGTAAGAAACAACATTGCCCAGGCATGGTCTAAGCCCCTCACCTCGTCCCTGTGCTTTGGGGAGCCGGAGGGACACCCGAGGCCCACGGCCCTGAGACCCCTTTGCAAAAAGCCGGCTTCCCACGGAAAGAGTTTTCCTGAGGTGCAGACCCTATCCCAAGTGCTTGTGGCAAGGTAAAGCAAATGCCCTCCACTTCTCTGGAAGAAACCACAGTGCCCAGCCATGTTCTAAGCCCTCCCATCCTCCCTTGGCTTCTGGCAGCAGGAGTGAAAAGAGAGGAGCAGAGCACTGGGACCCGTTTGACAAAAACCGGCTTCCCACGGGAAAGTCTTTCTCCACGTGCAGACATGCTCCCAGGTGCCTGTGGCAAGGGGAAGGAAATGCCATACACTGACCTGGAAGAGACCACAGGGCCCAGGCACAGTCTGAACCTTTCCCTCAACCCGGCGGTTTTGCTAGCAGGAGTTCAACCCCAACGAACACAGCCTGGAGACCCCTGGGGCAAAAACGGCTTCCGACGAACAATAGGTGCTTGCTGTGGAACACCTATCCCAAGTGGGGGTAGCCAGCTCAACAAAATGCCACACACCCAGGTGTAAGAAACAACATTGCCCAGGCTTGGTCTAAGCCCCTCACCTCGTCCCTGTGCTTTGGGGAGCCGGAGGGACAGCCGAGGCCCACGACCCTGAGACCCCTTTGCAAAAAGCCGGCTTCCCACGGAAACAGTTTTCCTGAGGTGCAGACCCTATCCCAAGTGGTTGTGGCAAGGTAAAGCAAATGCCCTCCACTTCCCTGGAAGAAACCACAGTGCCCAACCATGTTCTAAGCCCTCCCATCCTCCCTGGGCTTCTGGCAGCAGGAGTGAAAAGAGAGGAGCAGAGCACTGGGACCCGTTTGACAAAACCCGGCTTCCCAAGGGAAAGTCTTTCTCCACGTGCAGACATGCTCCCAAGTGCCTGTGTCAAGGGGAAGGAAATGCCATACCCTGACCTGGAAGAGACCACAGGGCCCAGGCACAGTCTGAACCCTTCCCTCAACCCGGCGGTTTTGCTAGCAGGAGTTCAACCCCAACGAACACAGCCCGGAGACCCCTGGGGCAAAAACGGCTTCCGACGAACAATAGGTGCTTGCTGTGGAACACCTATCCCAAGTGGGGGTAGCCAGCTCAACAAAATGCCACACACCCAGGTGTAAGAAACAACATTGCCCAGGCATGGTCTAAGCCCCTCACCTCGTCCCTGTGCTTTGGGGAGCCGGAGGGACACCCGAGGCCCACGGCCCTGAGACCCCTTTGCAAAAAGCCGGCTTCCCACGGAAAGAGTTTTCCTGAGGTGCAGACCCTATCCCAAGTGCTTGTGGCAAGGTAAAGCAAATGCCCTCCACTTCTCTGGAAGAAACCACAGTGCCCAGCCATGTTCTAAGCCCTCCCATCCTCCCTTGGCTTCTGGCAGCAGGAGTGAAAAGAGAGGAGCAGAGCACTGGGACCCGTTTGACAAAAACCGGCTTCCCACGGGAAAGTCTTTCTCCACGTGCAGACATGCTCCCAGGTGCCTGTGGCAAGGGGAAGGAAATGCCATACACTGACCTGGAAGAGACCACAGGGCCCAGGCACAGTCTGAACCTTTCCCTCAACCCGGCGGTTTTGCTAGCAGGAGTTCAACCCCAACGAACACAGCCTGGAGACCCCTGGGGCAAAAACGGCTTCCGACGAACAATAGGTGCTTGCTGTGGAACACCTATCCCAAGTGGGGGTAGCCAGCTCAACAAAATGCCACACACCCAGGTGTAAGAAACAACATTGCCCAGGCATGGTCTAAGCCCCTCACCTCGTCCCTGTGCTTTGGGGAGCCGGAGGGACAGCCGAGGCACACGGCCCTGAGACCCCTTTGCAAAAACTGGCTTCCCACGGAGACAGTTTTCCTGAGGTGCAGACCCTATCCCAAGCGGTTGTGGCAAGGTAAAGCAAATGCCCTCCACTTCTCTGGAAGAAACCACAGTGCCCAACCATGTTCTAAGCCCTCCCATCCTCCCTGGGCTTCTGGCAGCAGGAGTGAAAAGAGAGGAGCAGAGCACTGGGACCCGTTTGACAAAACCCGGCTTCCCACGGGAAAGTCTTTCTCCACGTGCAGACATGCTCCCAAGTGCCTGTGTCAAGGGGAAGGAAATGCCATACACTGACCTGGAAGAGACCACAGGGCCCAGGCACAGTCTGAACCCTTCCCTCAACCCGGCGCTTTTGCTAGCAGGAGTTCAACCCCAACGAACACAGCCCGGAGACCCCTGGGGCAAAAACGGCTTCCGACGAACAATAGGTGCTTGCTGTGGAACACCTATCCCAAGTGGGGGTAGCCAGCTCAACAAAATGCCACACACCCAGGTGTAAGAAACAACATTGCCCAAGCATGGTCTAAGCCCCTCACCTCGTCCTTGTGCTTTGGGGAGCCGGAGGGACACCCGAGGCCCACGGCCCTGAGACCCCTTTGCAAAAAGCCGGCTTCCCACGGAGACAGTTTTCCTGAGGTGCAGACCCTATCCCAAGCGGTTGTGGCAAGGTAAAGCAAATGCCCTCCACTTCTCTGGAAGAAACCACAGTGCCCAGCCATGTTCTAAGCCCTCCCATCCTCCCTGGGCTTCTGGCAGCAGGAGTGAAAAGAGAGGAGCAGAGCACTGGGACCCGTTTGAGAAAAACCGGCTTCCCACGGGAAAGTCGTTCTCCACGTGCAGACATGCTCCCAGGTGCCTGTGGCAAGGGGAAGGAAATGCCATACACTGACCTGGAAGAGACCACAGGGCCCAGGCACAGTCTGAACCCTTCCCTCAACACGGCGGTTTTGCTAGCAGGAGTTCAACCCCAACGAACACAGCCCGGAGACCCCTGGGGCAAAAACGGCTTCCGACGAACAATAGGTGCTTGCTGTGGAACACCTATCCCAAGTGGGGGTAGCCAGCTCAACAAAATGCCACACACCCAGGTGTAAGAAACAACATTGCCCAGGCATGGTCTAAGCCCCTCACCTCGTCCCTGTGCTTTGGGGAGCCGGAGGGACACCCGAGGCCCACGGCCCTGAGACCCCTTTGCAAAAAGCCGGCTTCCCACGGAAAGAGTTTTCCTGAGGTGCAGACCCTATCCCAAGTGCTTGTGGCAAGGTAAAGCAAATGCCCTCCACTTCTCTGGAGGAAACCACAGTGCCCAGCCATGTTCTAAGCCCTCCCATCCTCCCTTGGCTTCTGGCAGCAGGAGTGAAAAGAGAGGAGCAGAGCACTGGGACCCGTTTGACAAAAACCGGCTTCCCACGGGAAAGTCTTTCTCCACGTGCAGACATGCTCCCAGGTGCCTGTGGCAAGGGGAAGGAAATGCCATACACTGACCTGGAAGAGACCACAGGGCCCAGGCACAGTCTGAACCTTTCCCTCAACCCGGCGGTTTTGCTAGCAGGAGTTCAACCCCAACGAACACAGCCTGGAGACCCCTGGGGCAAAAACGGCTACCGACGAACAATAGGTGCTTGCTGTGGAACACCTATCCCAAGTGGGGGTAGCCAGCTCAACAAAATGCCACACACCCAGGTGTAAGAAACAACATTGCCCAGGCATGGTCTAAGCCCCTCACCTCGTCCCTGTGCTTTGGGGAGCCGGAGGGACAGCCGAGGCACACGGCCCTGAGACCCCTTTGCAAAAAGCTGGCTTCCCACGGAGACAGTTTTCCTGAGGTGCAGACCCTATCCCAAGCGGTTGTGGCAAGGTAAAGCAAATGCCCTCCACTTCTCTGGAAGAAACCACAGTGCCCAACCATGTTCTAAGCCCTCCCATCCTCCCTGGGCTTCTGGCAGCAGGAGTGAAAAGAGAGGAGCAGAGCACTGGGACCCGTTTGACAAAACCCGGCTTCCCACGGGAAAGTCTTTCTCCACGTGCAGACATGCTCCCAAGTGCCTGTGTCAAGGGGAAGGAAATGCCATACACTGACCTGGAAGAGACCACAGGGCCCAGGCACAGTCTGAACCCTTCCCTCAACCCGGCGGTTTTGCTAGCAGGAGTTCAACCCCAACGAACACAGCCCGGAGACCCCTGGGGCAAAAACGGCTTCCGACGAACAATAGGTGCTTGCTGTGGAACACCTATCCCAAGTGGGGGTAGCCAGCTCAACAAAATGCCACACACCCAGGTGTAAGAAACAACATTGCCCAAGCATGGTCTAAGCCCCTCACCTCGTCCTTGTGCTTTGGGGAGCCGGAGGGACACCCGAGGCCCACGGCCCTGAGACCCCTTTGCAAAAAGCCGGCTT
Organism: Ursus arctos; assembly: GCF_023065955.2. Classification (NCBI taxonomy): domain Eukaryota; kingdom Metazoa; phylum Chordata; class Mammalia; order Carnivora; family Ursidae; genus Ursus; species Ursus arctos. Next base: position 64,333,162 of record NW_026622819.1, read on the forward strand.
CCCACGGAGACAGTTTTCCTGAGGTGCAGACCCTATCCCAAGCGGTTGTGGCAAGGTAAAGCAAATGCCCTCCACTTCTCTGGAAGAAACCACAGTGCCCAGCCATGTTCTAAGCCCTCCCATCCTCCCTGGGCTTCTGGCAGCAGGAGTGAAAAGAGAGGAGCAGAGCACTGGGACCCGTTTGACGAAAACCGGCTTCCCACGGGAAAGTCGTTCTCCACGTGCAGACATGCTCCCAGGTGCCTGTGTCAAGGGGAAGGAAATGCCATACACTGACCTGGAAGAGACCACAGGGCCCAGGCACAGTCTGAACCCTTCCCTCAACCCGGCGGTTTTGCTAGCAGGAGTTCAACCCCAACGAACACAGCCCGGAGACCCCTGGGGCAAAAACGGCTTCCGACGAACAATAGGTGCTTGCTGTGGAAAACCTATTACAAGTGGGGGTAGCCAGCTCAACAAAATGCCACACACCCAGGTGTAAGAAACAACATTGCTCAAGCACGGTCTAAGCCCCTCACCTCGTCCCCGTGCTTTGGGGAGCCGGAGGGACAGCCGAGGCACACGGCCCTGAGACCCCTTTGCAAAAAGCCGGCTTCCCAAGGAAAGAATTTTCCTGAGGTGCAGACCCTATCCCAAGTGGTTGTGGCAAGGTAAAGCAAATGCCCTCCACTTCTCTGGAAGAAACCACAGTGCCCAGCCATGTTCTAAGCCCTCCCATCCTCCCTGGGCTTCTGGCAGCAGGAGTGAAAAGAGGGGAACAGAGCACTGGGACCCGTTTGACAAAACCCGGCTTCCCACGGGAAAGTTTCTCCACGTGCAGACATGCTCCCAGGTGCCTGTGGCAAGGGGAAGGAAATGCCATACACTGACCTGGAAGAGACCACAGGGCCCAGGCACAGTCTGAACCCTTCCCTCACCCGGCGGTTTTGCTAGCAGGAGTTCAACCCCAATGAACATAGCCCGGAGACCCCTGGGGCAAAAACGGCTTCCGACGAACAATAGATGCTTGCTGTGGAACACCTATCCCAAGTGGGGGTAGCCAGGCCAACAATGCCACACACCCAGGTGTAAGAAACAACATTGCCCAGGCTTGGTCTAAGCCCCTCACCTCGTCCCTGTGCTTTGGGGAGCCGGAGGGACAGCCGAGGCCCACGACCCTGAGACCCCTTTGCAAAAAGCCGGCTTCCCACGGAAACAGTTTTCCTGAGGTGCAGACCCTATCCCAAGTGGTTGTGGCAAGGTAAAGCAAATGCCCTCCACTTCCCTGGAAGAAACCACAGTGCCCAACCATGTTCTAAGCCCTCCCATCCTCCCTGGGCTTCAGGCAGCAGGAGTGAAAAGAGAGGAGCAGAGCACTGGGACCCGTTTGACAAAACCCGGCTTCCCAAGGGAAAGTCTTTCTCCACGTGCAGACATGCTCCCAAGTGCCTGTGTCAAGGGGAAGGAAATGCCATACACTGACCTGGAAGAGACCACAGGGCCCAGGCACAGTCTGAACCCTTCCCTCAACCCGGCGGTTTTGCTAGCAGGAGTTCACCCCCAACGAACACAGCCCGGAGACCCCTGGGGCAAAAACGGCTTCCGACGAACAATAGGTGCTTGCTGTGGAACACCTATCCCAAGTGGGGGTAGCCAGCTCAACAAAATGCCACACACCCAGGTGTAAGAAACAACATTGCCCAGGCATGGTCTAAGCCCCTCAGCTCGTCCCTGTGCTTTGGGGAGCCGGAGGGACACCCGAGGCCCACGGCCCTGAGACCCCTTTGCAAAAAGCCGGCTTCCCACGGAAAGAGTTTTCCTGAGGTGCAGACCCTATCCCAAGTGCTTGTGGCAAGGTAAAGCAAATGCCCTCCACTTCTCTGGAGGAAACCACAGTGCCCAGCCATGTTCTAAGCCCTCCCATCCTCCCTTGGCTTCTGGCAGCAGGAGTGAAAAGAGAGGAACAGAGCACTGGGACCCGTTTGACAAAAACCGGCTTCCCACGGGAAAGTCTTTCTCCACGTGCAGACATGCTCCCAGGTGCCTGTGGCAAGGGGAAGGAAATGCCATACACTGACCTGGAAGAGACCACAGGGCCCAGGCACAGTCTGAACCTTTCCCTCAACCCGGCGGTTTTGCTAGCAGGAGTTCAACCCCAACGAACACAGCCCGGAGACCCCTGGGGCAAAAACGGCTTCCGACGAACAATAGGTGCTTGCTGTGGAACACCTATCCCAAGTGGGGGTAGCCAGCTCAACAAAATGCCACACACCCAGGTGTAAGAAACAACATTGCCCAGGCATGGTCTAAGCCCCTCACCTCGTCCCTGTGCTTTGGGGAGCCGGAGGGACACCCGAGGCCCACGGCCCTGAGACCCCTTTGCAAAAAGCCGGCTTCCCACGGAAAGAGTTTTCCTGAGGTGCAGACCCTATCCCAAGTGCTTGTGGCAAGGTAAAGCAAATGCCCTCCACTTCTCTGGAAGAAACCACAGTGCCCAGCCATGTTCTAAGCCCTCCCATCCTCCCTTGGCTTCTGGCAGCAGGAGTGAAAAGAGAGGAGCAGAGCACTGGGACCCGTTTGACAAAAACCGGCTTCCCACGGGAAAGTCTTTCTCCACGTGCAGACATGCTCCCAGGTGCCTGTGGCAAGGGGAAGGAAATGCCATACACTGACCTGGAAGAGACCACAGGGCCCAGGCACAGTCTGAACCTTTCCCTCAACCCGGCGGTTTTGCTAGCAGGAGTTCAACCCCAACGAACACAGCCTGGAGACCCCTGGGGCAAAAACGGCTTCCGACGAACAATAGGTGCTTGCTGTGGAACACCTATCCCAAGTGGGGGTAGCCAGCTCAACAAAATGCCACACACCCAGGTGTAAGAAACAACATTGCCCAGGCATGGTCTAAGCCCCTCACCTCGTCCCTGTGCTTTGGGGAGCCGGAGGGACAGCCGAGGCACACGGCCCTGAGACCCCTTTGCAAAAACTGGCTTCCCACGGAGACAGTTTTCCTGAGGTGCAGACCCTATCCCAAGCGGTTGTGGCAAGGTAAAGCAAATGCCCTCCACTTCTCTGGAAGAAACCACAGTGCCCAGCCATGTTCTAAGCCCTCCCATCCTCCCTGGGCTTCTGGCAGCAGGAGTGAAAAGAGAGGAGCAGAGCACTGGGACCCGTTTGACAAAACCCGGCTTCCCACGGGAAAGTCTTTCTCCACGTGCAGACATGCTCCCAAGTGCCTGTGTCAAGGGGAAGGAAATGCCATACACTGACCTGGAAGAGACCACAGGGCCCAGGCACAGTCTGAACCCTTCCCTCAACCCGGCGGTTTTGCTAGCAGGAGTTCAACCCCAACGAACACAGCCCGGAGACCCCTGGGGCAAAAACGGCTTCCGACGAACAATAGGTGCTTGCTGTGGAACACCTATCCCAAGTGGGGGTAGCCAGCTCAACAAAATGCCACACACCCAGGTGTAAGAAACAACATTGCCCAAGCATGGTCTAAGCCCCTCACCTCGTCCTTGTGCTTTGGGGAGCCGGAGGGACACCCGAGGCCCACGGCCCTGAGACCCCTTTGCAAAAAGCCGGCTTCCCACGGAGACAGTTTTCCTGAGGTGCAGACCCTATCCCAAGCGGTTGTGGCAAGGTAAAGCAAATGCCCTCCACTTCTCTGGAAGAAACCACAGTGCCCAGCCATGTTCTAAGCCCTCCCATCCTCCCTGGGCTTCTGGCAGCAGGAGTGAAAAGAGAGGAGCAGAGCACTGGGACCCGTTTGAGAAAAACCGGCTTCCCACGGGAAAGTCGTTCTCCACGTGCAGACATGCTCCCAGGTGCCTGTGGCAAGGGGAAGGAAATGCCATACACTGACCTGGAAGAGACCACAGGGCCCAGGCACAGTCTGAACCTTTCCCTCAACCCGGCGGTTTTGCTAGCAGGAGTTCAACCTCAACGAACACAGCCTGGAGACCCCTGGGGCAAAAACGGCTACCGACGAACAATAGGTGCTTGCTGTGGAACACCTATCCCAAGTGGGGGTAGCCAGCTCAACAAAATGCCACACACCCAGGTGTAAGAAACAACATTGCCCAGGCATGGTCTAAGCCCCTCACCTCGTCCCTGTGCTTTGGGGAGCCGGAGGGACAGCCGAGGCACACGGCCCTGAGACCCCTTTGCAAAAAGCTGGCTTCCCACGGAGACAGTTTTCCTGAGGTGCAGACCCTATCCCAAGCGGTTGTGGCAAGGTAAAGCAAATGCCCTCCACTTCTCTGGAAGAAACCACAGTGCCCAACCATGTTCTAAGCCCTCCCATCCTCCCTGGGCTTCTGGCAGCAGGAGTGAAAAGAGAGGAGCAGAGCACTGGGACCCGTTTGACAAAACCCGGCTTCCCACGGGAAAGTCTTTCTCCACGTGCAGACATGCTCCCAAGTGCCTGTGTCAAGGGGAAGGAAATGCCATACACTGACCTGGAAGAGACCACAGGGCCCAGGCACAGTCTGAACCCTTCCCTCAACCCGGCGGTTTTGCTAGCAGGAGTTCACCCCCAACGAACACAGCCCGGAGACCCCTGGGGCAAAAACGGCTTCCGACGAACAATAGGTGCTTGCTGTGGAACACCTATCCCAAGTGGGGGTAGCCAGCTCAACAAAATGCCACACACCCAGGTGTAAGAAACAACATTGCCCAGGCATGGTCTAAGCCCCTCAGCTCGTCCCTGTGCTTTGGGGAGCCGGAGGGACACCCGAGGCCCACGGCCCTGAGACCCCTTTGCAAAAAGCCGGCTTCCCACGGAAAGAGTTTTCCTGAGGTGCAGACCCTATCCCAAGTGCTTGTGGCAAGGTAAAGCAAATGCCCTCCACTTCTCTGGAGGAAACCACAGTGCCCAGCCATGTTCTAAGCCCTCCCATCCTCCCTTGGCTTCTGGCAGCAGGAGTGAAAAGAGAGGAACAGAGCACTGGGACCCGTTTGACAAAAACCGGCTTCCCACGGGAAAGTCTTTCTCCACGTGCAGACATGCTCCCAGGTGCCTGTGGCAAGGGGAAGGAAATGCCATACACTGACCTGGAAGAGACCACAGGGCCCAGGCACAGTCTGAACCTTTCCCTCAACCCGGCGGTTTTGCTAGCAGGAGTTCAACCCCAACGAACACAGCCCGGAGACCCCTGGGGCAAAAACGGCTTCCGACGAACAATAGGTGCTTGCTGTGGAACACCTATCCCAAGTGGGGGTAGCCAGCTCAACAAAATGCCACACACCCAGGTGTAAGAAACAACATTGCCCAGGCATGGTCTAAGCCCCTCACCTCGTCCCTGTGCTTTGGGGAGCCGGAGGGACACCCGAGGCCCACGGCCCTGAGACCCCTTTGCAAAAAGCCGGCTTCCCACGGAAAGAGTTTTCCTGAGGTGCAGACCCTATCCCAAGTGCTTGTGGCAAGGTAAAGCAAATGCCCTCCACTTCTCTGGAAGAAACCACAGTGCCCAGCCATGTTCTAAGCCCTCCCATCCTCCCTTGGCTTCTGGCAGCAGGAGTGAAAAGAGAGGAGCAGAGCACTGGGACCCGTTTGACAAAAACCGGCTTCCCACGGGAAAGTCTTTCTCCACGTGCAGACATGCTCCCAGGTGCCTGTGGCAAGGGGAAGGAAATGCCATACACTGACCTGGAAGAGACCACAGGGCCCAGGCACAGTCTGAACTTTTCCCTCAACCCGGCGGTTTTGCTAGCAGGAGTTCAACCCCAACGAACACAGCCTGGAGACCCCTGGGGCAAAAACGGCTTCCGACGAACAATAGGTGCTTGCTGTGGAACACCTATCCCAAGTGGGGGTAGCCAGCTCAACAAAATGCCACACACCCAGGTGTAAGAAACAACATTGCCCAGGCATGGTCTAAGCCCCTCACCTCGTCCCTGTGCTTTGGGGAGCCGGAGGGACAGCCGAGGCACACGGCCCTGAGACCCCTTTGCAAAAACTGGCTTCCCACGGAGACAGTTTTCCTGAGGTGCAGACCCTATCCCAAGCGGTTGTGGCAAGATAAAGCAAATGCCCTCCACTTCTCTGGAAGAAACCACAGTGCCCAACCATGTTCTAAGCCCTCCCATCCTCCCTGGGCTTCTGGCAGCAGGAGTGAAAAGAGAGGAGCAGAGCACTGGGACCCGTTTGACAAAACCCGGCTTCCCACGGGAAAGTCTTTCTCCACGTGCAGACATGCTCCCAGGTGCCTGTGTCAAGGGGAAGGAAATGCCATACACTGACCTGGAAGAGACCACAGGGCCCAGGCACAGTCTGAACCCTTCCCTCAACCCGGCGGTTTTGCTAGCAGGAGTTCAACCCCAACGAACACAGCCCGGAGACCCCTGGGGCAAAAACGGCTTCCGACGAACAATAGGTGCTTGCTGTGGAACACCTATCCCAAGTGGGGGTAGCCAGCTCAACAAAATGCCACACACCCAGGTGTAAGAAACAACATTGCCCAAGCATGGTCTAAGCCCCTCACCTCGTCCTTGTGCTTTGGGGAGCCGGAGGGACACCCGAGGCCCACGGCCCTGAGACCCCTTTGCAAAAAGCCGGCTTCCCACGGAGACAGTTTTCCTGAGGTGCAGACCCTATCCCAAGCGGTTGTGGCAAGGTAAAGCAAATGCCCTCCACTTCTCTGGAAGAAACCACAGTGCCCAGCCATGTTCTAAGCCCTCCCATCCTCCCTGGGCTTCTGGCAGCAGGAGTGAAAAGAGAGGAGCAGAGCACTGGGACCCGTTTGAGAAAAACCGGCTTCCCACGGGAAAGTCGTTCTCCACGTGCAGACATGCTCCCAGGTGCCTGTGGCAAGGGGAAGGAAATGCCATACACTGACCTGGAAGAGACCACAGGGCCCAGGCACAGTCTGAACCTTTCCCTCAACCCGGCGGTTTTGCTAGCAGGAGTTCAACCCCAACGAACACAGCCTGGAGACCCCTGGGGCAAAAACGGCTACCGACGAACAATAGGTGCTTGCTGTGGAACACCTATCCCAAGTGGGGGTAGCCAGCTCAACAAAATGCCACACACCCAGGTGTAAGAAACAACATTGCCCAGGCATGGTCTAAGCCCCTCACCTCGTCCCTGTGCTTTGGGGAGCCGGAGGGACAGCCGAGGCACACGGCCCTGAGACCCCTTTGCAAAAAGCTGGCTTCCCACGGAGACAGTTTTCCTGAGGTGCAGACCCTATCCCAAGCGGTTGTGGCAAGGTAAAGCAAATGCCCTCCACTTCTCTGGAAGAAACCACAGTGCCCAACCATGTTCTAAGCCCTCCCATCCTCCCTGGGCTTCTGGCAGCAGGAGTGAAAAGAGAGGAGCAGAGCACTGGGACCCGTTTGACAAAACCCGGCTTCCCACGGGAAAGTCTTTCTCCACGTGCAGACATGCTCCCAAGTGCCTGTGTCAAGGGGAAGGAAATGCCATACACTGACCTGGAAGAGACCACAGGGCCCAGGCACAGTCTGAACCCTTCCCTCAACCCGGCGGTTTTGCTAGCAGGAGTTCAACCCCAACGAACACACCCCGGAGACCCCTGGGGCAAAAACGGCTTCCGACGAACAATAGGTGCTTGCTGTGGAACACCTATCCCAAGTGGGGGTAGCCAGCTCAACAAAATGCCACACACCCAGGTGTAAGAAACAACATTGCCCAAGCATGGTCTAAGCCCCTCACCTCGTCCTTGTGCTTTGGGGAGCCGGAGGGACACCCGAGGCCCACGGCCCTGAGACCCCTTTGCAAAAAGCCGGCTTCCCACGGAGACAGTTTTCCTGAGGTGCAGACCCTATCCCAAGCGGTTGTGGCAAGGTAAAGCAAATGCCCTCCACTTCTCTGGAAGAAACCACAGTGCCCAGCCATGTTCTAAGCCCTCCCATCCTCCCTGGGCTTCTGGCAGCAGGAGTGAAAAGAGAGGAGCAGAGCACTGGGACCCGTTTGACGAAAACCGGCTTCCCACGGGAAAGTCGTTCTCCACGTGCAGACATGCTCCCAGGTGCCTGTGTCAAGGGGAAGGAAATGCCATACACTGACCTGGAAGAGACCACAGGGCCCAGGCACAGTCTGAACCCTTCCCTCAACCCGGCGGTTTTGCTAGCAGGAGTTCAACCCCAACGAACACAGCCCGGAGACCCCTGGGGCAAAAACGGCTTCCGACGAACAATAGGTGCTTGCTGTGGAAAACCTATTACAAGTGGGGGTAGCCAGCTCAACAAAATGCCACACACCCAGGTGTAAGAAACAACATTGCCCAGGCATGGTCTAAGCCCCTCACCTCGTCCCTGTGCTTTGGGGAGCCGGAGGGACAGCCGAGGCCCACGGCCCTGAGACCCCTTTGCAAAAAGCCGGCTTCCCACGGAGACAGTTTTCCTGAGGTGCAGACCCTATCCCAAGCGGTTGTGGCAAGGTAAAGCAAATGCCCTCCACTTCTCTGGAAGAAACCACAGTGCCCAGCCATGTTCTAAGCCCTCCCATCCTCCCTGGTCTTCTGGCAGTAGGAGTGAAAAGAGAGGAGCAGAGCACGGGGACCCGTTTGACAAAAACCGGCTTCCCACGGGAAAGTCTTTCTCCACGTGCAGACATGCTCCCAGGTGCCTGGGGCAAGGGGAAGGTAAAGCCATACACTGACCTGGAAGAGACCACAGGGCCCAGGCACAGTCTGAACACTTCCCTCAACTCGGCAGTTTTGCTAGCAGGAGTTCAAACCCAGCGAACATAGCCCGGAGACCCCTGGAGCAAAAACAGCTTCCGACGAACAATAGGTGCTTGCTGTGGAACACCTATCCCAAGTGGGGGTAGCCAGCTCAACAAAATGCCACACACCCAGGTGTAACAAACTACCTTGCCCAGGCTTGGTCTAAGCCCCTCACCTCGTCCCTGTGCTTTGGGGAGCCGGAGGGACAGCCGAGGCCCACGACCCTGAGACCCCTTTGCAAAAAGCCGGCTTCCCTCGGAAACAGTTTTCCTGAGGTGCAGACCCTATCCCAAGTGGATGTGGCAAGGTAAAGCAAATGCCCTCCACTTCTCTGGAAGAAACCACAGTGCCCAACCATGTTCTAAGCCCTCCCATCCTCCCTGGGCTTCTGGCAGCAGGAGTGAAAAGAGAGGAGCAGAGCACTGGGACCCGTTTGACAAAACCCGGCTTCCCACGGGAAAGTCTTTCTCCACGTGCAGACATGCTCCCAGGTGCCTGTGGCAAGGGGAAGGAAATGCCATACACTGACCTGGAAGAGACCACAGGGCCCAGGCACAGTCTGAACCCTTCCCTCAACCCGGCGGTTTTGCTAGCAGTTCAACCCCAACGAACACAGCCCGGAGACCCCTGGGGCAAAAACGGCTTCCGACGAACAATAGGTGCTTGCTGTGGAACACCTATCCCAAGTGGGGGTAGCCAGCTCAACAAAATGCCACACACCCAGGTGTAAGAAACAACATTGCTCAAGCACGGTCTAAGCCCCTCACCTCGTCCCCGTGCTTTGGGGAGCCGGAGGGACAGCCGAGGCCCACGGCCCTGAGACCCCTTTGCAAAAAGCCGGCTTCCCAAGGAAAGAATTTTCCTGAGGTGCAGACCCTATCCCAAGTGGTTGTGGCAAGGTAAAGCAAATGCCCTCCACTTCTCTGGAAGAAACCACAGTGCCCAGCCATGTTCTAAGCCCTCCCATCCTCCCTGGGCTTCTGGCAGCAGGAGTGAAAAGAGGGGAACAGAGCACTGGGACCCGTTTGACAAAACCCGGCTTCCCACGGGAAAGTTTCTCCACGTGCAGACATGCTCCCAGGTGCCTGTGGCAAGGGGAAGGAAATGCCATACACTGACCTGGAAGAGACCACAGGGCCCAGGCACAGTCTGAACCCTTCCCTCAACCCGGCGGTTTTGCTAGCAGGAGTTCAACCCCAACGAACACAGCCCGGAGACCCCTGGGGCAAAAACGGCTTCCGACGAACAATAGATGCTTGCTGTGGAACACCTATCCCAAGTGGGGGTAGCCAGGCCAACAATGCCACACACCCAGGTGTAAGAAACAACATTGCCCAGGCATGGTCTAAGCCCCTCACCTCGTCCCTGTGCTTTGGGGAGCCGGAGGGACAGCCGAGGCCCACGGCCCTGAGACCCCTTTGCAAAAAGCCGGCTTCCCACGGAAAGAGTTTTCCTGAGGTGCAGACCCTATCCCAAGTGCTTGTGGCAAGGTAAAGCAAATGCCCTCCACTTCTCTGGAAGAAACCACAGTGCCCAGCCATGTTCTAAGCCCTCCCATCCTCCCTTGGCTTCTGGCAGCAGGAGTGAAAAGAGAGGAGCAGAGCACTGGGACCCGTTTGACAAAAACCGGCTTCCCACGGGAAAGTCTTTCTCCACGTGCAGACATGCTCCCAGGTGCCTGTGGCAAGGGGAAGGAAATGCCATACACTGACCTGGAAGAGACCACAGGGCCCAGGCACAGTCTGAACCTTTCCCTCAACCCGGCGGTTTTGCTAGCAGGAGTTCAACCCCAACGAACACAGCCTGGAGACCCCTGGGGCAAAAACGGCTTCCGACGAACAATAGGTGCTTGCTGTGGAACACCTATCCCAAGTGGGGGTAGCCAGCTCAACAAAATGCCACACACCCAGGTGTAAGAAACAACATTGCCCAGGCATGGTCTAAGCCCCTCACCTCGTCCCTGTGCTTTGGGGAGCCGGAGGGACAGCCGAGGCACACGGCCCTGAGACCCCTTTGCAAAAACTGGCTTCCCACGGAGACAGTTTTCCTGAGGTGCAGACCCTATCCCAAGCGGTTGTGGCAAGGTAAAGCAAATGCCCTCCACTTCTCTGGAAGAAACCACAGTGCCCAACCATGTTCTAAGCCCTCCCATCCTCCCTGGGCTTCTGGCAGCAGGAGTGAAAAGAGAGGAGCAGAGCACTGGGACCCGTTTGACAAAACCCGGCTTCCCACGGGAAAGTCTTTCTCCACGTGCAGACATGCTCCCAAGTGCCTGTGTCAAGGGGAAGGAAATGCCATACACTGACCTGGAAGAGACCACAGGGCCCAGGCACAGTCTGAACCCTTCCCTCAACCCGGCGGTTTTGCTAGCAGGAGTTCAACCCCAACGAACACAGCCCGGAGACCCCTGGGGCAAAAACGGCTTCCGACGAACAATAGGTGCTTGCTGTGGAACACCTATCCCAAGTGGGGGTAGCCAGCTCAACAAAATGCCACACACCCAGGTGTAAGAAACAACATTGCCCAAGCATGGTCTAAGCCCCTCACCTCGTCCTTGTGCTTTGGGGAGCCGGAGGGACACCCGAGGCCCACGGCCCTGAGACCCCTTTGCAAAAAGCCGGCTTCCCACGGAGACAGTTTTCCTGAGGTGCAGACCCTATCCCAAGCGGTTGTGGCAAGGTAAAGCAAATGCCCTCCACTTCTCTGGAAGAAACCACAGTGCCCAGCCATGTTCTAAGCCCTCCCATCCTCCCTGGGCTTCTGGCAGCAGGAGTGAAAAGAGAGGAGCAGAGCACTGGGACCCGTTTGAGAAAAACCGGCTTCCCACGGGAAAGTCGTTCTCCACGTGCAGACATGCTCCCAGGTGCCTGTGGCAAGGGGAAGGAAATGCCATACACTGACCTGGAAGAGACCACAGGGCCCAGGCACAGTCTGAACCCTTCCCTCAACACGGCGGTTTTGCTAGCAGGAGTTCAACCCCAACGAACACAGCCCGGAGACCCCTGGGGCAAAAACGGCTTCCGACGAACAATAGGTGCTTGCTGTGGAACACCTATCCCAAGTGGGGGTAGCCAGCTCAACAAAATGCCACACACCCAGGTGTAAGAAACAACATTGCCCAGGCATGGTCTAAGCCCCTCACCTCGTCCCTGTGCTTTGGGGAGCCGGAGGGACAGCCGAGGCCCACGGCCCTGAGACCCCTTTGCAAAAAGCCGGCTTCCCACGGAGACAGTTTTCCTGAGGTGCAGACCCTATCCCAAGCGGTTGTGGCAAGGTAAAGCAAATGCCCTCCACTTCTCTGGAAGAAACCACAGTGCCCAGCCATGTTCTAAGCCCTCCCATCCTCCCTGGTCTTCTGGCAGTAGGAGTGAAAAGAGAGGAGCAGAGCACGGGGACCCGTTTGACAAAAACCGGCTTCCCACGGGAAAGTCTTTCTCCACGTGCAGACATGCTCCCAGGTGCCTGGGGCAAGGGGAAGGTAAAGCCATACACTGACCTGGAAGAGACCACAGGGCCCAGGCACAGTCTGAACACTTCCCTCAACTCGGCAGTTTTGCTAGCAGGAGTTCAAACCCAGCAAACATAGCCCGGAGACCCCTGGAGCAAAAACAGCTTCCGACGAACAATAGGTGCTTGCTGTGGAACACCTATCCCAAGTGGGGGTAGCCAGCTCAACAAAATGCCACACACCCAGGTGTAACAAACTACCTTGCCCAGGCTTGGTCTAAGCCCCTCACCTCGTCCCTGTGCTTTGGGGAGCCGGAGGGACAGCCGAGGCCCACGACCCTGAGACCCCTTTGCAAAAAGCTGGCTTCCCTCGGAAACAGCTTTCCTGAGGTGCAGACCCTATCCCAAGTGGATGTGGCAAGGTAAAGCAAATGCCCTCCACTTCTCTGGAAGAAACCACAGTGCCCAACCATGTTCTAAGCCCTCCCATCCTCCCTGGGCTTCTGGCAGCAGGAGTGAAAAGAGAGGAGCAGAGCACTGGGACCCGTTTGACAAAACCCGGCTTCCCACGGGAAAGTCTTTCTCCACGTGCAGACATGCTCCCAGGTGCCTGTGGCAAGGGGAAGGAAATGCCATACACTGACCTGGAAGAGACCACAGGGCCCAGGCACAGTCTGAACCCTTCCCTCAACCCGGCGGTTTTGCTAGCAGTTCAACCCCAACGAAAACAGCCCGGAGACCCCTGGGGCAAAAACGGCTTCCGACGAACAATAGGTGCTTGCTGTGGAACACCTATCCCAAGTGGGGGTAGCCAGCTCAACAAAATGCCACACACCCAGGTGTAAGAAACAACATTGCCCAGGCATGGTCTAAGCCCCTCACCTCGTCCCTGTGCTTTGGGGAGCCGGAGGGACACCCGAGGCCCACGGCCCTGAGACCCCTTTGCAAAAAGCCGGCTTCCCACGGAAAGAGTTTTCCTGAGGTGCAGACCCTATCCCAAGTGCTTGTGGCAAGGTAAAGCAAATGCCCTCCACTTCTCTGGAAGAAACCACAGTGCCCAGCCATGTTCTAAGCCCTCCCATCCTCCCTTGGCTTCTGGCAGCAGGAGTGAAAAGAGAGGAGCAGAGCACTGGGACCCGTTTGACAAAAACCGGCTTCCCACGGGAAAGTCTTTCTCCACGTGCAGACATGCTCCCAGGTGCCTGTGGCAAGGGGAAGGAAATGCCATACACTGACCTGGAAGAGACCACAGGGCCCAGGCACAGTCTGAACCTTTCCCTCAACCCGGCGGTTTTGCTAGCAGGAGTTCAACCCCAACGAACACAGCCTGGAGACCCCTGGGGCAAAAACGGCTTCCGACGAACAATAGGTGCTTGCTGTGGAACACCTATCCCAAGTGGGGGTAGCCAGCTCAACAAAATGCCACACACCCAGGTGTAAGAAACAACATTGCCCAGGCATGGTCTAAGCCCCTCACCTCGTCCCTGTGCTTTGGGGAGCCGGAGGGACAGCCGAGGCACACGGCCCTGAGACCCCTTTGCAAAAACTGGCTTCCCACGGAGACAGTTTTCCTGAGGTGCAGACCCTATCCCAAGCGGTTGTGGCAAGGTAAAGCAAATGCCCTCCACTTCTCTGGAAGAAACCACAGTGCCCAACCATGTTCTAAGCCCTCCCATCCTCCCTGGGCTTCTGGCAGCAGGAGTGAAAAGAGAGGAGCAGAGCACTGGGACCCGTTTGACAAAACCCGGCTTCCCACGGGAAAGTCTTTCTCCACGTGCAGACATGCTCCCAAGTGCCTGTGTCAAGGGGAAGGAAATGCCATACACTGACCTGGAAGAGACCACAGGGCCCAGGCACAGTCTGAACCCTTCCCTCAACCCGGCGCTTTTGCTAGCAGGAGTTCAACCCCAACGAACACAGCCCGGAGACCCCTGGGGCAAAAACGGCTTCCGACGAACAATAGGTGCTTGCTGTGGAACACCTATCCCAAGTGGGGGTAGCCAGCTCAACAAAATGCCACACACCCAGGTGTAAGAAACAACATTGCCCAGGCATGGTCTAAGCCCCTCACCTCATCCCTGTGCTTTGGGGATCCGGAGGGACAGCCGAGGCCCACGGCCCTGAGACCGCTTTGCAAAAAGCCGGCTTCCCACGGAGACAGTTTTCCTGAGGTGCAGACCCTATCCCAAGCGGTTGTGGCAAGGTAAAGCAAATGCCCTCCACTTCTCTGGAAGAAACCACAGTGCCCAGCCAATTCTAAGCCCTCCCATCCTCCCTGGGCTTCTGGCAGCAGGAGTGAAAAGAGAGGAGCAGAGCACGGGGACCCGTTTGACAAAAACCGGCTTCCCACGGGAAAGTCGTTCTCCACGTGCAGACATGCTCCCAGGTGCCTGTGGCAAGGGGAAGGAAATGCCATACACTGACCTGGAAGAGACCACAGGGCCCAGGCACAGTCTGAACCCTTCCCTCAACCCGGCGGTTTTGCTAGCAGGAGTTCAACCCCAACGAACACAGCCCGGAGACCCCTGGGGCAAAAACGGCTTCCGACGAACAATAGGTGCTTGCTGTGGAACACCAATCCCAAGTGGGGGTAGCCAGCTCAACAAAATGCCACACACCCAGGTGTAAGAAACAACATTGCCCAGGCTTGGTCTAAGCCCCTCACCTCGTCCCTGTGCTTTGGGGAGCCGGAGGGACAGCCGAGGCCCACGACCCTGAGACCCCTTTGCAAAAAGCCAGCTTCCCACGGAAACAGTTTTCCTGAGGTGCAGACCCTATCCCAAGTGGTTGTGGCAAGGTAAAGCAAATGCCCTCCACTTCCCTGGAAGAAACCACAGTGCCCAACCATGTTCTAAGCCCTCCCATCCTCCCTGGGCTTCAGGCAGCAGGAGTGAAAAGAGAGGAGCAGAGCACTGGGACCCGTTTGACAAAACCCGGCTTCCCAATGGAAAGTCTTTCTCCACGTGCAGACATGCTCCCAAGTGCCTGTGTCAAGGGGAAGGAAATGCCATACACTGACCTGGAAGAGACCACAGGGCCCAGGCACAGTCTGAACCCTTCCCTCAACCCGGCGGTTTTGCTAGCAGGAGTTCACCCCCAACGAACACAGCCCGGAGACCCCTGGGGCAAAAACGGCTTCCGACGAACAATAGGTGCTTGCTGTGGAACACCTATCCCAAGTGGGGGTAGCCAGCTCAACAAAATGCCACACACCCAGGTGTAAGAAACAACATTGCCCAGGCATGGTCTAAGCCCCTCACCTCGTCCCTGTGCTTTGGGGAGCCGGAGGGACACCCGAGGCCCACGGCCCTGAGACCCCTTTGCAAAAAGCCGGCTTCCCACGGAAAGAGTTTTCCTGAGGTGCAGACCCTATCCCAAGTGCTTGTGGCAAGGTAAAGCAAATGCCCTCCACTTCTCTGGAGGAAACCACAGTGCCCAGCCATGTTCTAAGCCCTCCCATCCTCCCTTGGCTTCTGGCAGCAGGAGTGAAAAGAGAGGAACAGAGCACTGGGACCCGTTTGACAAAAACCGGCTTCCCACGGGAAAGTCTTTCTCCACGTGCAGACATGCTCCCAGGTGCCTGTGGCAAGGGGAAGGAAATGCCATACACTGACCTGGAAGAGACCACAGGGCCCAGGCACAGTCTGAACCTTTCCCTCAACCCGGCGGTTTTGCTAGCAGGAGTTCAAACCCAACGAACACAGCCTGGAGACCCCTGGGGCAAAAACGGCTTCCGACGAACAATAGGTGCTTGCTGTGGAACACCTATCCCAAGTGGGGGTAGCCAGCTCAACAAAATGCCACACACCCAGGTGTAAGAAACAACATTGCCCAAGCATGGTCTAAGCCCCTCACCTCGTCCCTGTGCTTTGGGGAGCCGGAGGGTCAGCCGAGGCCCACGGCCCTGAGACCCCTTTGCAAAAAGCCGGCTTCCCACGGAAAGAGTTTTCCTGAGGTGCAGACCCTATCCCAAGTGGTTGTGGCAAGGTAAAGCAATTGCCCTCCACTTCTCTGGAAGAAACCACAGTGCCCAGCCATGTTCTAAGCCCTCCCGTCCTCCTTGGGCTTCTGGCAGCAGGAGTGAAAAGAGAGGAGCAGAGCACTGGGACCCGTTTGACAAAAACCGGCTTCCCACGGGAAAGTCTTTCTCCACGTGCAGACATGCTCCCAAGTGCCTGTGGCAAGGGGAAGGAAATGCCATACACTGACCTGGAAGAGACCACAGGGCCCAGGCACAGTCTGAACCCTTCCCTCAACCCGGCGGTTTTGCTAGCAGGAGTTCAACCCCAACGAACACAGCCCGGAGACCCCTGGGGCAAAAACGGCTTCCGACGAACAATAGGTGCTTGCTTGGAACACCAATCCCAAGTGGGGGTAGCCAGCTCAACAAAATGCCACACACCCAGGTGTAAGAAACAACATTGCCCAGGCTTGGTCTAAGCCCCTCACCTCGTCCCTGTGCTTTGGGGAGCCGGAGGGACAGCCGAGGCCCACGACCCTGAGACCCCTTTGCAAAAAGCCGGCTTCCCACGGAAACAGTTTTCCTGAGGTGCAGACCCTATCCCAAGTGGTTGTGGCAAGGTAAAGCAAATGCCCTCCACTTCCCTGGAAGAAACCACAGTGCCCAACCATGTTCTAAGCCCTCCCATCCTCCCTGGGCTTCTGGCAGCAGGAGTGAAAAGAGAGGAGCAGAGCACTGGGACCCGTTTGACAAAACCCGGCTTCCCAAGGGAAAGTCTTTCTCCACGTGCAGACATGCTCCCAAGTGCCTGTGTCAAGGGGAAGGAAATGCCATACCCTGACCTGGAAGAGACCACAGGGCCCAGGCACAGTCTGAACCCTTCCCTCAACCCGGCGGTTTTGCTAGCAGGAGTTCAACCCCAACGAACACAGCCCGGAGACCCCTGGGGCAAAAACGGCTTCCGACGAACAATAGGTGCTTGCTGTGGAACACCTATCCCAAGTGGGGGTAGCCAGCTCAACAAAATGCCACACACCCAGGTGTAAGAAACAACATTGCCCAGGCATGGTCTAAGCCCCTCACCTCGTCCCTGTGCTTTGGGGAGCCGGAGGGACACCCGAGGCCCACGGCCCTGAGACCCCTTTGCAAAAAGCCGGCTTCCCACGGAAAGAGTTTTCCTGAGGTGCAGACCCTATCCCAAGTGCTTGTGGCAAGGTAAAGCAAATGCCCTCCACTTCTCTGGAAGAAACCACAGTGCCCAGCCATGTTCTAAGCCCTCCCATCCTCCCTTGGCTTCTGGCAGCAGGAGTGAAAAGAGAGGAGCAGAGCACTGGGACCCGTTTGACAAAAACCGGCTTCCCACGGGAAAGTCTTTCTCCACGTGCAGACATGCTCCCAGGTGCCTGTGGCAAGGGGAAGGAAATGCCATACACTGACCTGGAAGAGACCACAGGGCCCAGGCACAGTCTGAACCTTTCCCTCAACCCGGCGGTTTTGCTAGCAGGAGTTCAACCCCAACGAACACAGCCTGGAGACCCTTGGGGCAAAAACGGCTTCCGACGAACAATAGGTGCTTGCTGTGGAACACCTATCCCAAGTGGGGGTAGCCAGCTCAACAAAATGCCACACACCCAGGTGTAAGAAACAACATTGCCCAGGCATGGTCTAAGCCCCTCACCTCGTCCCTGTGCTTTGGGGAGCCGGAGGGACAGCCGAGGCACACGGCCCTGAGACCCCTTTGCAAAAACTGGCTTCCCACGGAGACAGTTTTCCTGAGGTGCAGACCCTATCCCAAGCGGTTGTGGCAAGGTAAAGCAAATGCCCTCCACTTCTCTGGAAGAAACCACAGTGCCCAACCATGTTCTAAGCCCTCCCATCCTCCCTGGGCTTCTGGCAGCAGGAGTGAAAAGAGAGGAGCAGAGCACTGGGACCCGTTTGACAAAACCCGGCTTCCCACGGGAAAGTCTTTCTCCACGTGCAGACATGCTCCCAAGTGCCTGTGTCAAGGGGAAGGAAATGCCATACACTGACCTGGAAGAGACCACAGGGCCCAGGCACAGTCTGAACCCTTCCCTCAACCCGGCGCTTTTGCTAGCAGGAGTTCAACCCCAACGAACACAGCCCGGAGACCCCTGGGGCAAAAACGGCTTCCGACGAACAATAGGTGCTTGCTGTGGAACACCTATCCCAAGTGGGGGTAGCCAGCTCAACAAAATGCCACACACCCAGGTGTAAGAAACAACATTGCCCAAGCATGGTCTAAGCCCCTCACCTCGTCCTTGTGCTTTGGGGAGCCGGAGGGACACCCGAGGCCCACGGCCCTGAGACCCCTTTGCAAAAAGCCGGCTTCCCACGGAGACAGTTTTCCTGAGGTGCAGACCCTATCCCAAGCGGTTGTGGCAAGGTAAAGCAAATGCCCTCCACTTCTCTGGAAGAAACCACAGTGCCCAGCCATGTTCTAAGCCCTCCCATCCTCCCTGGGCTTCTGGCAGCAGGAGTGAAAAGAGAGGAGCAGAGCACTGGGACCCGTTTGAGAAAAACCGGCTTCCCACGGGAAAGTCGTTCTCCACGTGCAGACATGCTCCCAGGTGCCTGTGGCAAGGGGAAGGAAATGCCATACACTGACCTGGAAGAGACCACAGGGCCCAGGCACAGTCTGAACCCTTCCCTCAACACGGCGGTTTTGCTAGCAGGAGTTCAACCCCAACGAACACAGCCCGGAGACCCCTGGGGCAAAAACGGCTTCCGACGAACAATAGGTGCTTGCTGTGGAACACCTATCCCAAGTGGGGGTAGCCAGCTCAACAAAATGCCACACACCCAGGTGTAAGAAACAACATTGCCCAGGCATGGTCTAAGCCCCTCACCTCGTCCCTGTGCTTTGGGGAGCCGGAGGGACACCCGAGGCCCACGGCCCTGAGACCCCTTTGCAAAAAGCCGGCTTCCCACGGAAAGAGTTTTCCTGAGGTGCAGACCCTATCCCAAGTGCTTGTGGCAAGGTAAAGCAAATGCCCTCCACTTCTCTGGAGGAAACCACAGTGCCCAGCCATGTTCTAAGCCCTCCCATCCTCCCTTGGCTTCTGGCAGCAGGAGTGAAAAGAGAGGAGCAGAGCACTGGGACCCGTTTGACAAAAACCGGCTTCCCACGGGAAAGTCTTTCTCCACGTGCAGACATGCTCCCAGGTGCCTGTGGCAAGGGGAAGGAAATGCCATACACTGACCTGGAAGAGACCACAGGGCCCAGGCACAGTCTGAACCTTTCCCTCAACCCGGCGGTTTTGCTAGCAGGAGTTCAACCCCAACGAACACAGCCTGGAGACCCCTGGGGCAAAAACGGCTACCGACGAACAATAGGTGCTTGCTGTGGAACACCTATCCCAAGTGGGGGTAGCCAGCTCAACAAAATGCCACACACCCAGGTGTAAGAAACAACATTGCCCAGGCATGGTCTAAGCCCCTCACCTCGTCCCTGTGCTTTGGGGAGCCGGAGGGACAGCCGAGGCACACGGCCCTGAGACCCCTTTGCAAAAAGCTGGCTTCCCACGGAGACAGTTTTCCTGAGGTGCAGACCCTATCCCAAGCGGTTGTGGCAAGGTAAAGCAAATGCCCTCCACTTCTCTGGAAGAAACCACAGTGCCCAACCATGTTCTAAGCCCTCCCATCCTCCCTGGGCTTCTGGCAGCAGGAGTGAAAAGAGAGGAGCAGAGCACTGGGACCCGTTTGACAAAACCCGGCTTCCCACGGGAAAGTCTTTCTCCACGTGCAGACATGCTCCCAAGTGCCTGTGTCAAGGGGAAGGAAATGCCATACACTGACCTGGAAGAGACCACAGGGCCCAGGCACAGTCTGAACCCTTCCCTCAACCCGGCGGTTTTGCTAGCAGGAGTTCAACCCCAACGAACACAGCCCGGAGACCCCTGGGGCAAAAACGGCTTCCGACGAACAATAGGTGCTTGCTGTGGAACACCTATCCCAAGTGGGGGTAGCCAGCTCAACAAAATGCCACACACCCAGGTGTAAGAAACAACATTGCCCAAGCATGGTCTAAGCCCCTCACCTCGTCCTTGTGCTTTGGGGAGCCGGAGGGACACCCGAGGCCCACGGCCCTGAGACCCCTTTGCAAAAAGCCGGCTTCCCACGGAGACAGTTTTCCTGAGGTGCAGACCCTATCCCAAGCGGTTGTGGCAAGGTAAAGCAAATGCCCTCCACTTCTCTGGAAGAAACCACAGTGCCCAGCCATGTTCTAAGCCCTCCCATCCTCCCTGGGCTTCTGGCAGCAGGAGTGAAAAGAGAGGAGCAGAGCACTGGGACCCGTTTGACGAAAACCGGCTTCCCACGGGAAAGTCGTTCTCCACGTGCAGACATGCTCCCAGGTGCCTGTGTCAAGGGGAAGGAAATGCCATACACTGACCTGGAAGAGACCACAGGGCCCAGGCACAGTCTGAACCCTTCCCTCAACCCGGCGGTTTTGCTAGCAGGAGTTCAACCCCAACGAACACAGCCCGGAGACCCCTGGGGCAAAAACGGCTTCCGACGAACAATAGGTGCTTGCTGTGGAAAACCTATTACAAGTGGGGGTAGCCAGCTCAACAAAATGCCACACACCCAGGTGTAAGAAACAACATTGCCCAGGCATGGTCTAAGCCCCTCACCTCGTCCCTGTGCTTTGGGGAGCCGGAGGGACAGCCGAGGCCCACGGCCCTGAGACCCCTTTGCAAAAAGCCGGCTTCCCACGGAGACAGTTTTCCTGAGGTGCAGACCCTATCCCAAGCGGTTGTGGCAAGGTAAAGCAAATGCCCTCCACTTCTCTGGAAGAAACCACAGTGCCCAGCCATGTTCTAAGCCCTCCCATCCTCCCTGGTCTTCTGGCAGTAGGAGTGAAAAGAGAGGAGCAGAGCACGGGGACCCGTTTGACAAAAACCGGCTTCCCACGGGAAAGTCTTTCTCCACGTGCAGACATGCTCCCAGGTGCCTGGGGCAAGGGGAAGGTAAAGCCATACACTGACCTGGAAGAGACCACAGGGCCCAGGCACAGTCTGAACACTTCCCTCAACTCGGCAGTTTTGCTAGCAGGAGTTCAAACCCAGCGAACATAGCCCGGAGACCCCTGGAGCAAAAACAGCTTCCGACGAACAATAGGTGCTTGCTGTGGAACACCTATCCCAAGTGGGGGTAGCCAGCTCAACAAAATGCCACACACCCAGGTGTAACAAACTACCTTGCCCAGGCTTGGTCTAAGCCCCTCACCTCGTCCCTGTGCTTTGGGGAGCCGGAGGGACAGCCGAGGCCCACGACCCTGAGACCCCTTTGCAAAAAGCCGGCTTCCCTCGGAAACAGTTTTCCTGAGGTGCAGACCCTATCCCAAGTGGATGTGGCAAGGTAAAGCAAATGCCCTCCACTTCTCTGGAAGAAACCACAGTGCCCAACCATGTTCTAAGCCCTCCCATCCTCCCTGGGCTTCTGGCAGCAGGAGTGAAAAGAGAGGAGCAGAGCACTGGGACCCGTTTGACAAAACCCGGCTTCCCACGGGAAAGTCTTTCTCCACGTGCAGACATGCTCCCAGGTGCCTGTGGCAAGGGGAAGGAAATGCCATACACTGACCTGGAAGAGACCACAGGGCCCAGGCACAGTCTGAACCCTTCCCTCAACCCGGCGGTTTTGCTAGCAGTTCAACCCCAACGAACACAGCCCGGAGACCCCTGGGGCAAAAACGGCTTCCGACGAACAATAGGTGCTTGCTGTGGAACACCTATCCCAAGTGGGGGTAGCCAGCTCAACAAAATGCCACACACCCAGGTGTAAGAAACAACATTGCTCAAGCACGGTCTAAGCCCCTCACCTCGTCCCCGTGCTTTGGGGAGCCGGAGGGACAGCCGAGGCACACGGCCCTGAGACCCCTTTGCAAAAAGCCGGCTTCCCAAGGAAAGAATTTTCCTGAGGTGCAGACCCTATCCCAAGTGGTTGTGGCAAGGTAAAGCAAATGCCCTCCACTTCTCTGGAAGAAACCACAGTGCCCAGCCATGTTCTAAGCCCTCCCATCCTCCCTGGGCTTCTGGCAGCAGGAGTGAAAAGAGGGGAACAGAGCACTGGGACCCGTTTGACAAAACCCGGCTTCCCACGGGAAAGTTTCTCCACGTGCAGACATGCTCCCAGGTGCCTGTGGCAAGGGGAAGGAAATGCCATACACTGACCTGGAAGAGACCACAGGGCCCAGGCACAGTCTGAACCCTTCCCTCACCCGGCGGTTTTGCTAGCAGGAGTTCAACCCCAACGAACACAGCCCGGAGACCCCTGGGGCAAAAACGGCTTCCGACGAACAATAGATGCTTGCTGTGGAACACCTATCCCAAGTGGGGGTAGCCAGGCCAACAATGCCACACACCCAGGTGTAAGAAACAACATTGCCCAGGCTTGGTCTAAGCCCCTCACCTCGTCCCTGTGCTTTGGGGAGCCGGAGGGACAGCCGAGGCCCACGACCCTGAGACCCCTTTGCAAAAAGCCGGCTTCCCACGGAAACAGTTTTCCTGAGGTGCAGACCCTATCCCAAGTGGTTGTGGCAAGGTAAAGCAAATGCCCTCCACTTCCCTGGAAGAAACCACAGTGCCCAACCATGTTCTAAGCCCTCCCATCCTCCCTGGGCTTCAGGCAGCAGGAGTGAAAAGAGAGGAGCAGAGCACTGGGACCCGTTTGACAAAACCCGGCTTCCCAAGGGAAAGTCTTTCTCCACGTGCAGACATGCTCCCAAGTGCCTGTGTCAAGGGGAAGGAAATGCCATACACTGACCTGGAAGAGACCACAGGGCCCAGGCACAGTCTGAACCCTTCCCTCAACCCGGCGGTTTTGCTAGCAGGAGTTCACCCCCAACGAACACAGCCCGGAGACCCCTGGGGCAAAAACGGCTTCCGACGAACAATAGGTGCTTGCTGTGGAACACCTATCCCAAGTGGGGGTAGCCAGCTCAACAAAATGCCACACACCCAGGTGTAAGAAACAACATTGCCCAGGCATGGTCTAAGCCCCTCAGCTCGTCCCTGTGCTTTGGGGAGCCGGAGGGACACCCGAGGCCCACGGCCCTGAGACCCCTTTGCAAAAAGCCGGCTTCCCACGGAAAGAGTTTTCCTGAGGTGCAGACCCTATCCCAAGTGCTTGTGGCAAGGTAAAGCAAATGCCCTCCACTTCTCTGGAGGAAACCACAGTGCCCAGCCATGTTCTAAGCCCTCCCATCCTCCCTTGGCTTCTGGCAGCAGGAGTGAAAAGAGAGGAACAGAGCACTGGGACCCGTTTGACAAAAACCGGCTTCCCACGGGAAAGTCTTTCTCCACGTGCAGACATGCTCCCAGGTGCCTGTGGCAAGGGGAAGGAAATGCCATACACTGACCTGGAAGAGACCACAGGGCCCAGGCACAGTCTGAACCTTTACCTCAACCCGGCGGTTTTGCTAGCAGGAGTTCAACCCCAACGAACACAGCCCGGAGACCCCTGGGGCAAAAACGGCTTCCGACGAACAATAGGTGCTTGCTGTGGAACACCTATCCCAAGTGGGGGTAGCCAGCTCAACAAAATGCCACACACCCAGGTGTAAGAAACAACATTGCCCAGGCATGGTCTAAGCCCCTCACCTCGTCCCTGTGCTTTGGGGAGCCGGAGGGACACCCGAGGCCCACGGCCCTGAGACCCCTTTGCAAAAAGCCGGCTTCCCACGGAAAGAGTTTTCCTGAGGTGCAGACCCTATCCCAAGTGCTTGTGGCAAGGTAAAGCAAATGCCCTCCACTTCTCTGGAAGAAACCACAGTGCCCAGCCATGTTCTAAGCCCTCCCATCCTCCCTTGGCTTCTGGCAGCAGGAGTGAAAAGAGAGGAGCAGAGCACTGGGACCCGTTTGACAAAAACCGGCTTCCCACGGGAAAGTCTTTCTCCACGTGTAGACATGCTCCCAGGTGCCTGTGGCAAGGGGAAGGAAATGCCATACACTGACCTGGAAGAGACCACAGGGCCCAGGCACAGTCTGAACCTTTCCCTCAACCCGGCGGTTTTGCTAGCAGGAGTTCAACCCCAACGAACACAGCCTGGAGACCCCTGGGGCAAAAACGGCTTCCGACGAACAATAGGTGCTTGCTGTGGAACACCTATCCCAAGTGGGGGTAGCCAGCTCAACAAAATGCCACACACCCAGGTGTAAGAAACAACATTGCCCAGGCATGGTCTAAGCCCCTCACCTCGTCCCTGTGCTTTGGGGAGCCGGAGGGACAGCCGAGGCACACGGCCCTGAGACCCCTTTGCAAAAACTGGCTTCCCACGGAGACAGTTTTCCTGAGGTGCAGACCCTATCCCAAGCGGTTGTGGCAAGGTAAAGCAAATGCCCTCCACTTCTCTGGAAGAAACCACAGTGCCCAACCATGTTCTAAGCCCTCCCATCCTCCCTGGGCTTCTGGCAGCAGGAGTGAAAAGAGAGGAGCAGAGCACTGGGACCCGTTTGACAAAACCCGGCTTCCCACGGGAAAGTCTTTCTCCACGTGCAGACATGCTCCCAAGTGCCTGTGTCAAGGGGAAGGAAATGCCATACACTGACCTGGAAGAGACCACAGGGCCCAGGCACAGTCTGAACCCTTCCCTCAACCCGGCGCTTTTGCTAGCAGGAGTTCAACCCCAACGAACACAGCCCGGAGACCCCTGGGGCAAAAACGGCTTCCGACGAACAATAGGTGCTTGCTGTGGAACACCTATCCCAAGTGGGGGTAGCCAGCTCAACAAAATGCCACACACCCAGGTGTAAGAAACAACATTGCCCAAGCATGGTCTAAGCCCCTCACCTCGTCCTTGTGCTTTGGGGAGCCGGAGGGACACCCGAGGCCCACGGCCCTGAGACCCCTTTGCAAAAAGCCGGCTTCCCACGGAGACAGTTTTCCTGAGGTGCAGACCCTATCCCAAGCGGTTGTGGCAAGGTAAAGCAAATGCCCTCCACTTCTCTGGAAGAAACCACAGTGCCCAACCATGTTCTAAGCCCTCCCATCCTCCCTGGGCTTCTGGCAGCAGGAGTGAAAAGAGAGGAGCAGAGCACTGGGACCCGTTTGAGAAAAACCGGCTTCCCACGGGAAAGTCGTTCTCCACGTGCAGACATGCTCCCAGGTGCCTGTGGCAAGGGGAAGGAAATGCCATACACTGACCTGGAAGAGACCACAGGGCCCAGGCACAGTCTGAACCTTTCCCTCAACCCGGCGGTTTTGCTAGCAGGAGTTCAACCCCAACGAACACAGCCTGGAGACCCCTGGGGCAAAAACGGCTACCGACGAACAATAGGTGCTTGCTGTGGAACACCTATCCCAAGTGGGGGTAGCCAGCTCAACAAAATGCCACACACCCAGGTGTAAGAAACAACATTGCCCAGGCATGGTCTAAGCCCCTCACCTCGTCCCTGTGCTTTGGGGAGCCGGAGGGACAGCCGAGGCACACGGCCCTGAGACCCCTTTGCAAAAAGCTGGCTTCCCACGGAGACAGTTTTCCTGAGGTGCAGACCCTATCCCAAGCGGTTGTGGCAAGGTAAAGCAAATGCCCTCCACTTCTCTGGAAGAAACCACAGTGCCCAACCATGTTCTAAGCCCTCCCATCCTCCCTGGGCTTCTGGCAGCAGGAGTGAAAAGAGAGGAGCAGAGCACTGGGACCCGTTTGACAAAACCCGGCTTCCCACGGGAAAGTCTTTCTCCACGTGCAGACATGCTCCCAAGTGCCTGTGTCAAGGGGAAGGAAATGCCATACACTGACCTGGAAGAGACCACAGGGCCCAGGCACAGTCTGAACCCTTCCCTCAACCCGGCGGTTTTGCTAGCAGGAGTTCACCCCCAACGAACACAGCCCGGAGACCCCTGGGGCAAAAACGGCTTCCGACGAACAATAGGTGCTTGCTGTGGAACACCTATCCCAAGTGGGGGTAGCCAGCTCAACAAAATGCCACACACCCAGGTGTAAGAAACAACATTGCCCAGGCATGGTCTAAGCCCCTCAGCTCGTCCCTGTGCTTTGGGGAGCCGGAGGGACACCCGAGGCCCACGGCCCTGAGACCCCTTTGCAAAAAGCCGGCTTCCCACGGAAAGAGTTTTCCTGAGGTGCAGACCCTATCCCAAGTGCTTGTGGCAAGGTAAAGCAAATGCCCTCCACTTCTCTGGAGGAAACCACAGTGCCCAGCCATGTTCTAAGCCCTCCCATCCTCCCTTGGCTTCTGGCAGCAGGAGTGAAAAGAGAGGAACAGAGCACTGGGACCCGTTTGACAAAAACCGGCTTCCCACGGGAAAGTCTTTCTCCACGTGCAGACATGCTCCCAGGTGCCTGTGGCAAGGGGAAGGAAATGCCATACACTGACCTGGAAGAGACCACAGGGCCCAGGCACAGTCTGAACCTTTCCCTCAACCCGGCGGTTTTGCTAGCAGGAGTTCAACCCCAACGAACACAGCCCGGAGACCCCTGGGGCAAAAACGGCTTCCGACGAACAATAGGTGCTTGCTGTGGAACACCTATCCCAAGTGGGGGTAGCCAGCTCAACAAAATGCCACACACCCAGGTGTAAGAAACAACATTGCCCAGGCATGGTCTAAGCCCCTCACCTCGTCCCTGTGCTTTGGGGAGCCGGAGGGACACCCGAGGCCCACGGCCCTGAGACCCCTTTGCAAAAAGCCGGCTTCCCACGGAAAGAGTTTTCCTGAGGTGCAGACCCTATCCCAAGTGCTTGTGGCAAGGTAAAGCAAATGCCCTCCACTTCTCTGGAAGAAACCACAGTGCCCAGCCATGTTCTAAGCCCTCCCATCCTCCCTTGGCTTCTGGCAGCAGGAGTGAAAAGAGAGGAGCAGAGCACTGGGACCCGTTTGACAAAAACCGGCTTCCCACGGGAAAGTCTTTCTCCACGTGCAGACATGCTCCCAGGTGCCTGTGGCAAGGGGAAGGAAATGCCATACACTGACCTGGAAGAGACCACAGGGCCCAGGCACAGTCTGAACCTTTCCCTCAACCCGGCGGTTTTGCTAGCAGGAGTTCAACCCCAACGAACACAGCCTGGAGACCCCTGGGGCAAAAACGGCTTCCGACGAACAATAGGTGCTTGCTGTGGAACACCTATCCCAAGTGGGGGTAGCCAGCTCAACAAAATGCCACACACCCAGGTGTAAGAAACAACATTGCCCAGGCATGGTCTAAGCCCCTCACCTCGTCCCTGTGCTTTGGGGAGCCGGAGGGACAGCCGAGGCACACGGCCCTGAGACCCCTTTGCAAAAACTGGCTTCCCACGGAGACAGTTTTCCTGAGGTGCAGACCCTATCCCAAGCGGTTGTGGCAAGGTAAAGCAAATGCCCTCCACTTCTCTGGAAGAAACCACAGTGCCCAACCATGTTCTAAGCCCTCCCATCCTCCCTGGGCTTCTGGCAGCAGGAGTGAAAAGAGAGGAGCAGAGCACTGGGACCCGTTTGACAAAACCCGGCTTCCCACGGGAAAGTCTTTCTCCACGTGCAGACATGCTCCCAAGTGCCTGTGTCAAGGGGAAGGAAATGCCATACACTGACCTGGAAGAGACCACAGGGCCCAGGCACAGTCTGAACCCTTCCCTCAACCCGGCGGTTTTGCTAGCAGGAGTTCAACCCCAACGAACACAGCCCGGAGACCCCTGGGGCAAAAACGGCTTCCGACGAACAATAGGTGCTTGCTGTGGAACACCTATCCCAAGTGGGGGTAGCCAGCTCAACAAAATGCCACACACCCAGGTGTAAGAAACAACATTGCCCAAGCATGGTCTAAGCCCCTCACCTCGTCCTTGTGCTTTGGGGAGCCGGAGGGACACCCGAGGCCCACGGCCCTGAGACCCCTTTGCAAAAAGCCGGCTTCCCACGGAGACAGTTTTCCTGAGGTGCAGACCCTATCCCAAGCGGTTGTGGCAAGGTAAAGCAAATGCCCTCCACTTCTCTGGAAGAAACCACAGTGCCCAGCCATGTTCTAAGCCCTCCCATCCTCCCTGGGCTTCTGGCAGCAGGAGTGAAAAGAGAGGAGCAGAGCACTGGGACCCGTTTGAGAAAAACCGGCTTTCCACGGGAAAGTCGTTCTCCACGTGCAGACATGCTCCCAGGTGCCTGTGGCAAGGGGAAGGAAATGCCATACACTGACCTGGAAGAGACCACAGGGCCCAGGCACAGTCTGAACCTTTCCCTCAACCCGGCGGTTTTGCTAGCAGGAGTTCAACCCCAACGAACACAGCCTGGAGACCCCTGGGGCAAAAACGGCTACCGACGAACAATAGGTGCTTGCTGTGGAACACCTATCCCAAGTGGGGGTAGCCAGCTCAACAAAATGCCACACACCCAGGTGTAAGAAACAACATTGCCCAGGCATGGTCTAAGCCCCTCACCTCGTCCCTGTGCTTTGGGGAGCCGGAGGGACAGCCGAGGCACACGGCCCTGAGACCCCTTTGCAAAAAGCTGGCTTCCCACGGAGACAGTTTTCCTGAGGTGCAGACCCTATCCCAAGCGGTTGTGGCAAGGTAAAGCAAATGCCCTCCACTTCTCTGGAAGAAACCACAGTGCCCAACCATGTTCTAAGCCCTCCCATCCTCCCTGGGCTTCTGGCAGCAGGAGTGAAAAGAGAGGAGCAGAGCACTGGGACCCGTTTGACAAAACCCGGCTTCCCACGGGAAAGTCTTTCTCCACGTGCAGACATGCTCCCAAGTGCCTGTGTCAAGGGGAAGGAAATGCCATACACTGACCTGGAAGAGACCACAGGGCCCAGGCACAGTCTGAACCCTTCCCTCAACCCGGCGGTTTTGCTAGCAGGAGTTCAACCCCAACGAACACAGCCCGGAGACCCCTGGGGCAAAAACGGCTTCCGACGAACAATAGGTGCTTGCTGTGGAACACCTATCCCAAGTGGGGGTAGCCAGCTCAACAAAATGCCACACACCCAGGTGTAAGAAACAACATTGCCCAAGCATGGTCTAAGCCCCTCACCTCGTCCTTGTGCTTTGGGGAGCCGGAGGGACACCCGAGGCCCACGGCCCTGAGACCCCTTTGCAAAAAGCCGGCTTCCCACGGAGACAGTTTTCCTGAGGTGCAGACCCTATCCCAAGCGGTTGTGGCAAGGTAAAGCAAATGCCCTCCACTTCTCTGGAAGAAACCACAGTGCCCAGCCATGTTCTAAGCCCTCCCATCCTCCCTGGGCTTCTGGCAGCAGGAGTGAAAAGAGAGGAGCAGAGCACTGGGACCCGTTTGACGAAAACCGGCTTCCCACGGGAAAGTCGTTCTCCACGTGCAGACATGCTCCCAGGTGCCTGTGTCAAGGGGAAGGAAATGCCATACACTGACCTGGAAGAGACCACAGGGCCCAGGCACAGTCTGAACCCTTCCCTCAACCCGGCGGTTTTGCTAGCAGGAGTTCAACCCCAACGAACACAGCCCGGAGACCCCTGGGGCAAAAACGGCTTCCGACGAACAATAGGTGCTTGCTGTGGAACACCTATCCCAAGTGGGGGTAGCCAGCTCAACAAAATGCCACACACCCAGGTGTAAGAAACAACATTGCCCAGGCATGGTCTAAGCCCCTCACCTCGTCCCTGTGCTTTGGGGAGCCGGAGGGACAGCCGAGGCCCACGGCCCTGAGACCCCTTTGCAAAAAGCCGGCTTCCCACGGAGACAGTTTTCCTGAGGTGCAGACCCTATCCCAAGCGGTTGTGGCAAGGTAAAGCAAATGCCCTCCACTTCTCTGGAAGAAACCACAGTGCCCAGCCATGTTCTAAGCCCTCCCATCCTCCCTGGTCTTCTGGCAGTAGGAGTGAAAAGAGAGGAGCAGAGCACGGGGACCCGTTTGACAAAAACCGGCTTCCCACGGGAAAGTCTTTCTCCACGTGCAGACATGCTCCCAGGTGCCTGGGGCAAGGGGAAGGTAAAGCCATACACTGACCTGGAAGAGACCACAGGGCCCAGGCACAGTCTGAACACTTCCCTCAACTCGGCAGTTTTGCTAGCAGGAGTTCAAACCCAGCGAACATAGCCCGGAGACCCCTGGAGCAAAAACAGCTTCCGACGAACAATAGGTGCTTGCTGTGGAACACCTATCCCAAGTGGGGGTAGCCAGCTCAACAAAATGCCACACACCCAGGTGTAACAAACTACCTTGCCCAGGCTTGGTCTAAGCCCCTCACCTCGTCCCTGTGCTTTGGGGAGCCGGAGGGACAGCCGAGGCCCACGACCCTGAGACCCCTTTGCAAAAAGCCGGCTTCCCTCGGAAACAGTTTTCCTGAGGTGCAGACCCTATCCCAAGTGGATGTGGCAAGGTAAAGCAAATGCCCTCCACTTCTCTGGAAGAAACCACAGTGCCCAACCATGTTCTAAGCCCTCCCATCCTCCCTGGGCTTCTGGCAGCAGGAGTGAAAAGAGAGGAGCAGAGCACTGGGACCCGTTTGACAAAACCCGGCTTCCCACGGGAAAGTCTTTCTCCACGTGCAGACATGCTCCCAGGTGCCTGTGGCAAGGGGAAGGAAATGCCATACACTGACCTGGAAGAGACCACAGGGCCCAGGCACAGTCTGAACCCTTCCCTCAACCCGGCGGTTTTGCTAGCAGTTCAACCCCAACGAACACAGCCCGGAGACCCCTGGGGCAAAAACGGCTTCCGACGAACAATAGGTGCTTGCTGTGGAACACCTATCCCAAGTGGGGGTAGCCAGCTCAACAAAATGCCACACACCCAGGTGTAAGAAACAACATTGCTCAAGCACGGTCTAAGCCCCTCACCTCGTCCCCGTGCTTTGGGGAGCCGGAGGGACAGCCGAGGCCCACGGCCCTGAGACCCCTTTGCAAAAAGCCGGCTTCCCAAGGAAAGAATTTTCCTGAGGTGCACACCCTATCCCAAGTGGTTGTGGCAAGGTAAAGCAAATGCCCTCCACTTCTCTGGAAGAAACCACAGTGCCCAGCCATGTTCTAAGCCCTCCCATCCTCCCTGGGCTTCTGGCAGCAGGAGTGAAAAGAGGGGAACAGAGCACTGGGACCCGTTTGACAAAACCCGGCTTCCCACGGGAAAGTTTCTCCACGTGCAGACATGCTCCCAGGTGCCTGTGGCAAGGGGAAGGAAATGCCATACACTGACCTGGAAGAGACCACAGGGCCCAGGCACAGTCTGAACCCTTCCCTCAACCCGGCGGTTTTGCTAGCAGGAGTTCAACCCCAACGAACACAGCCCGGAGACCCCTGGGGCAAAAACGGCTTCCGACGAACAATAGATGCTTGCTGTGGAACACCTATCCCAAGTGGGGGTAGCCAGGCCAACAATGCCACACACCCAGGTGTAAGAAACAACATTGCCCAGGCATGGTCTAAGCCCCTCACCTCGTCCCTGTGCTTTGGGGAGCCGGAGGGACAGCCGAGGCCCACGGCCCTGAGACCCCTTTGCAAAAAGCCGGCTTCCCACGGAAAGAGTTTCCTGAGGTGCAGACCCTATCCCAAGTGCTTGTGGCAAGGTAAAGCAAATGCCCTCCACTTCTCTGGAAGAAACCACAGTGCCCAGCCATGTTCTAAGCCCTCCCATCCTCCCTTGGCTTCTGGCAGCAGGAGTGAAAAGAGAGGAGCAGAGCACTGGGACCCGTTTGACAAAAACCGGCTTCCCACGGGAAAGTCTTTCTCCACGTGCAGACATGCTCCCAGGTGCCTGTGGCAAGGGGAAGGAAATGCCATACACTGACCTGGAAGAGACCACAGGGCCCAGGCACAGTCTGAACCTTTCCCTCAACCCGGCGGTTTTGCTAGCAGGAGTTCAACCCCAACGAACACAGCCTGGAGACCCCTGGGGCAAAAACGGCTTCCGACGAACAATAGGTGCTTGCTGTGGAACACCTA
The DNA here is from genome assembly GCF_023065955.2 of Ursus arctos. Lineage (NCBI taxonomy): Eukaryota > Metazoa > Chordata > Mammalia > Carnivora > Ursidae > Ursus > Ursus arctos. Next base: position 64,365,088 of record NW_026622819.1, read on the forward strand.
TCCCAAGTGGGGGTAGCCAGCTCAACAAAATGCCACACACCCAGGTGTAAGAAACAACATTGCCCAGGCATGGTCTAAGCCCCTCACCTCGTCCCTGTGCTTTGGGGAGCCGGAGGGACAGCCGAGGCACACGGCCCTGAGACCCCTTTGCAAAAACTGGCTTCCCACGGAGACAGTTTTCCTGAGGTGCAGACCCTATCCCAAGCGGTTGTGGCAAGGTAAAGCAAATGCCCTCCACTTCTCTGGAAGAAACCACAGTGCCCAACCATGTTCTAAGCCCTCCCATCCTCCCTGGGCTTCTGGCAGCAGGAGTGAAAAGAGAGGAGCAGAGCACTGGGACCCGTTTGACAAAACCCGGCTTCCCACGGGAAAGTCTTTCTCCACGTGCAGACATGCTCCCAAGTGCCTGTGTCAAGGGGAAGGAAATGCCATACACTGACCTGGAAGAGACCACAGGGCCCAGGCACAGTCTGAACCCTTCCCTCAACCCGGCGGTTTTGCTAGCAGGAGTTCAACCCCAACGAACACAGCCCGGAGACCCCTGGGGCAAAAACGGCTTCCGACGAACAATAGGTGCTTGCTGTGGAACACCTATCCCAAGTGGGGGTAGCCAGCTCAACAAAATGCCACACACCCAGGTGTAAGAAACAACATTGCCCAAGCATGGTCTAAGCCCCTCACCTCGTCCTTGTGCTTTGGGGAGCCGGAGGGACACCCGAGGCCCACGGCCCTGAGACCCCTTTGCAAAAAGCCGGCTTCCCACGGAGACAGTTTTCCTGAGGTGCAGACCCTATCCCAAGCGGTTGTGGCAAGGTAAAGCAAATGCCCTCCACTTCTCTGGAAGAAACCACAGTGCCCAGCCATGTTCTAAGCCCTCCCATCCTCCCTGGGCTTCTGGCAGCAGGAGTGAAAAGAGAGGAGCAGAGCACTGGGACCCGTTTGACAAAAACCGGCTTCCCACGGGAAAGTCTTTCTCCACATGCAGACATGCTCCCAGGTGCCTGGGGCAAGGGGAAGGAAATGCCATACACTGACCTGGAAGAGACCACAGGGCCCAGGCACAGTCTGAACCCTTCCCTCAACCCGGCGGTTTTGCTAGCAGGAGTTCAACCCCAACGAACACAGCCCGGAGACCCCTGGGGCAAAAACGGCTTCCGACGAACAATAGATGCTTGCTGTGGAACACCTATCCCAAGTGGGGGAAGCCAGGTCAACAATGCCACACACCCAGGTGTAAGAAACAACATTGCCCAGGCATGGTCTAAGCCCCTCACCTCATCCCTGTGCTTTGGGGAGCCGGAGGGACACCCGAGGCCCACGGCCCTGAGACCCCTTTGCAAAAAGCCGGCTTCCCACGGAGACAGTTTTCCTGAGGTGAAGACCCTATCCCAAGCGGTTGTGGCAAGGTAAAGCAAATGCCCTCCACTTCTCTGGAGGAAACCACAGTGCCCAGCCATGTTCTAAGCCCTCCCATCCTCCCTTGGCTTCTGGCAGCAGGAGTGAAAAGAGAGGAGCAGAGCACTGGGACCCGTTTGACAAAAACCGGCTTCCCACGGGAAAGTCTTTCTCCACGTGCAGACATGCTCCCAGGTGCCTGTGGCAAGGGGAAGGAAATGCCATACACTGACCTGGAAGAGACCACAGCGCCCAGGCACAGTCTGAACCTTTCCCTCAACCCGGCGGTTTTGCTAGCAGGAGTTCAACCCCAACGAACACAGCCCGGAGACCCCTGGGGCAAAAACGGCTTCCGACGAACAATAGGTGCTTGCTGTGGAACACCTATCCCAAGTGGGGGTAGCCAGCTCAACAAAATGCCACACACCCAGGTGCAAGAAACAACATTGCCCAGGCATAGTCTAAGCCCCTCACCTCGTCCCAGTGCTTTGGGGAGCCGGAGGGACAGCCGAGGCACACGGCCCTGAGACCCCTTTGAAAAAAGCTGGCTTCCCACGGAGACAGTTTTCCTGAGGTGCAGACCCTATCCCAAGCGGTTGTGGCAAGGTAAAGCAAATGCCCTCCACTTCTCTGGAAGAAACCACAGTGCCCAACCATGTTCTAAGCCCTCCCATCCTCCCTGGGCTTCTGGCAGCAGGAGTGAAAAGACAGGAGCAGAGCACTGGGACCCGTTTGACAAAACCCGGCTTCCCACGGGAAAGTCTTTCTCCACGTGCAGACATGCTCCCAGGTGCCTGTGTCAAGGGGAAGGAAATGCCATACACTGACCTGGAAGAGACCACAGGGCCCAGGCACAGTCTGAACCCTTCCCTCAATCCGGCGGTTTTGCTAGCAGGAGTTCAACCCCAACGAACACAGCCCGGAGACCCCTGGGGCAAAAACGGCTTCCGACGAACAATAGGTGCTTGCTGTGGAACACCTATCCCAAGTGGGGGTAGCCAGCTCAACAAAATGCCACACACCCAGGTGTAAGAAACAACATTGCCCAAGCATGGTCTAAGCCCCTCACCTCGTCCCTGTGCTTTGGGGAGCCGGAGGGACACCCGAGGCCCACGCCCCTGAGACCCCTTTGCATAAAGCCGGCTTCCCAAGGAAAGAATTTTCCTGAGGTGCAGACCCTATCCCAAGTGCTTGTGGCAAGGTAAAGCAAATGACCTCCACTTCTCTGGAAGAAACCACAGTGCCCAGCCATGTTCTAAGCCCTCCCATCCTCCCTTGGCTTCTGGCAGCAGGAGTGAAAAGAGAGGAGCAGAGCACTGGGACCCGTTTGACAAAACCCGGCTTCCCACGGGAAAGTATCTCTCCACGTGCAGACATGCTCCCAAGTGCCTGTGTCAAGGGGAAGGAAATGCCATACACTGACCTGGAAGAGACCACAGGGCCCAGGCACAGTCTGAACCCTTCCCTCAACCCGGTGGTTTTGCTAGCAGGAGTTCAACGCCAATGAACACAGCCCGGAGACCCCTGGGGCAAAAACGGCTTCCGACGAACAATAGGTGCTTGCTGTGGAACACTTATCCCAAGTGGGGGTAGCCAGCTCAACAAAATGCCACACACCCAGGTGTAAGAAACAACATTGCCCAGGCATGGTCTAAGCCCCTCACCTCATCCCTGTGCTTTGGGGATCCGGAGGGACAGCCGAGGCCCACGGCCCTGAGACCCCTTTGCAAAAAGCCGGCTTCCCACGGAGACAGTTTTCCTGAGGTGCAGACCCTATCCCAAGCGGTTGTGGCAAGGTAAAGCAAATGCCCTCCACTTCTCTGGAAGAAACCACAGTGCCCAGCCAATTCTAAGCCCTCCCATCCTCCCTGGGCTTCTGGCAGCAGGAGTGAAAAGAGAGGAGCAGAGCACTGGGACCCGTTTGACAAAAACCGGCTTCCCACGGGAAAGTCGTTCTCCACGTGCAGACATGCTCCCAGGTGCCTGTGGCAAGGGGAAGGAAATGCCATACACTGACCTGGAAGAGACCACAGGGCCCAGGCACAGTCTGAACCCTTCCCTCAACCCGACGGTTTTGCTAGCAGGAGTTCAACCCCAACGAACACAGCCCGGAGACCCCTGGGGCAAAAACGGCTTCCGACGAACAATAGGTGCTTGCTGTGGAACACCAATCCCAAGTGGGGGTAGCCAGCTCAACAAAATGCCACACACCCAGGTGTAAGAAACAACATTGCCCAGGCTTGGTCTAAGCCCCTCACCTCGTCCCTGTGCTTTGGGGAGCCGGAGGGACAGCCGAGGCCCACGACCCTGAGACCCCTTTGCAAAAAGCCGGCTTCCCACGGAAACAGTTTTCCTGAGGTGCAGACCCTATCCCAAGTGGTTGTGGCAAGGTAAAGCAAATGCCCTCCACTTCCCTGGAAGAAACCACAGTGCCCAACCATGTTCTAAGCCCTCCCATCCTCCCTGGGCTTCAGGCAGCAGGAGTGAAAAGAGAGGAGCAGAGCACTGGGACCCGTTTGACAAAACCCGGCTTCCCAAGGGAAAGTCTTTCTCCACGTGCAGACATGCTCCCAAGTGCCTGTGTCAAGGGGAAGGAAATGCCATACACTGACCTGGAAGAGACCACAGGGCCCAGGCACAGTCTGAACCCTTCCCTCAACCCGGCGGTTTTGCTAGCAGGAGTTCACCCCCAACGAACACAGCCCGGAGACCCCTGGGGCAAAAACGGCTTCCGACGAACAATAGGTGCTTGCTGTGGAACACCTATCCCAAGTGGGGGTAGCCAGCTCAACAAAATGCCACACACCCAGGTGTAAGAAACAACATTGCCCAGGCATGGTCTAAGCCCCTCACCTCGTCCCTGTGCTTTGGGGAGCCGGAGGGACACCCGAGGCCCACGGCCCTGAGACCCCTTTGCAAAAAGCCGGCTTCCCACGGAAAGAGTTTTCCTGAGGTGCAGACCCTATCCCAAGTGCTTGTGGCAAGGTAAAGCAAATGCCCTCCACTTCTCTGGAGGAAACCACAGTGCCCAGCCATGTTCTAAGCCCTCCCATCCTCCCTTGGCTTCTGGCAGCAGGAGTGAAAAGAGAGGAACAGAGCACTGGGACCCGTTTGACAAAAACCGGCTTCCCACGGGAAAGTCTTTCTCCACGTGCAGACATGCTCCCAGGTGCCTGTGGCAAGGGGAAGGAAATGCCATACACTGACCTGGAAGAGACCACAGGGCCCAGGCACAGTCTGAACCTTTCCCTCAACCCGGCGGTTTTGCTAGCAGGAGTTCAAACCCAACGAACACAGCCTGGAGACCCCTGGGGCAAAAACGGCTTCCGACGAACAATAGGTGCTTGCTGTGGAACACCTATCCCAAGTGGGGGTAGCCAGCTCAACAAAATGCCACACACCCAGGTGTAAGAAACAACATTGCCCAAGCATGGTCTAAGCCCCTCACCTCGTCCCTGTGCTTTGGGGAGCCGGAGGGTCAGCCGAGGCCCACGGCCCTGAGACCCCTTTGCAAAAAGCCGGCTTCCCACGGAAAGAGTTTTCCTGAGGTGCAGACCCTATCCCAAGTGGTTGTGGCAAGGTAAAGCAATTGCCCTCCACTTCTCTGGAAGAAACCACAGTGCCCAGCCATGTTCTAAGCCCTCCCGTCCTCCTTGGGCTTCTGGCAGCAGGAGTGAAAAGAGAGGAGCAGAGCACTGGGACCCGTTTGACAAAAACCGGCTTCCCACGGGAAAGTCTTTCTCCACGTGCAGACATGCTCCCAAGTGCCTGTGGCAAGGGGAAGGAAATGCCATACACTGACCTGGAAGAGACCACAGGGCCCAGGCACAGTCTGAACCCTTCCCTCAACCCGGCGGTTTTGCTAGCAGGAGTTCAACCCCAACGAACACAGCCCGGAGACCCCTGGGGCAAAAACGGCTTCCGACGAACAATAGGTGCTTGCTTGGAACACCAATCCCAAGTGGGGGTAGCCAGCTCAACAAAATGCCACACACCCAGGTGTAAGAAACAACATTGCCCAGGCTTGGTCTAAGCCCCTCACCTCGTCCCTGTGCTTTGGGGAGCCGGAGGGACAGCCGAGGCCCACGACCCTGAGACCCCTTTGCAAAAAGCCGGCTTCCCACGGAAACAGTTTTCCTGAGGTGCAGACCCTATCCCAAGTGGTTGTGGCAAGGTAAAGCAAATGCCCTCCACTTCCCTGGAAGAAACCACAGTGCCCAACCATGTTCTAAGCCCTCCCATCCTCCCTGGGCTTCTGGCAGCAGGAGTGAAAAGAGAGGAGCAGAGCACTGGGACCCGTTTGACAAAACCCGGCTTCCCAAGGGAAAGTCTTTCTCCACGTGCAGACATGCTCCCAAGTGCCTGTGTCAAGGGGAAGGAAATGCCATACCCTGACCTGGAAGAGACCACAGGGCCCAGGCACAGTCTGAACCCTTCCCTCAACCCGGCGGTTTTGCTAGCAGGAGTTCAACCCCAACGAACACAGCCCGGAGACCCCTGGGGCAAAAACGGCTTCCGACGAACAATAGGTGCTTGCTGTGGAACACCTATCCCAAGTGGGGGTAGCCAGCTCAACAAAATGCCACACACCCAGGTGTAAGAAACAACATTGCCCAAGCATGGTCTAAGCCCCTCACCTCGTCCTTGTGCTTTGGGGAGCCGGAGGGACACCCGAGGCCCACGGCCCTGAGACCCCTTTGCAAAAAGCCGGCTTCCCACGGAGACAGTTTTCCTGAGGTGCAGACCCTATCCCAAGCGGTTGTGGCAAGGTAAAGCAAATGCCCTCCACTTCTCTGGAAGAAACCACAGTGCCCAGCCATGTTCTAAGCCCTCCCATCCTCCCTGGGCTTCTGGCAGCAGGAGTGAAAAGAGAGGAGCAGAGCACTGGGACCCGTTTGAGAAAAACCGGCTTCCCACGGGAAAGTCGTTCTCCACGTGCAGACATGCTCCCAGGTGCCTGTGGCAAGGGGAAGGAAATGCCATACACTGACCTGGAAGAGACCACAGGGCCCAGGCACAGTCTGAACCCTTCCCTCAACACGGCGGTTTTGCTAGCAGGAGTTCAACCCCAACGAACACAGCCCGGAGACCCCTGGGGCAAAAACGGCTTCCGACGAACAATAGGTGCTTGCTGTGGAACACCTATCCCAAGTGGGGGTAGCCAGCTCAACAAAATGCCACACACCCAGGTGTAAGAAACAACATTGCCCAGGCATGGTCTAAGCCCCTCACCTCGTCCCTGTGCTTTGGGGAGCCGGAGGGACACCCGAGGCCCACGGCCCTGAGACCCCTTTGCAAAAAGCCGGCTTCCCACGGAAAGAGTTTTCCTGAGGTGCAGACCCTATCCCAAGTGCTTGTGGCAAGGTAAAGCAAATGCCCTCCACTTCTCTGGAGGAAACCACAGTGCCCAGCCATGTTCTAAGCCCTCCCATCCTCCCTTGGCTTCTGGCAGCAGGAGTGAAAAGAGAGGAGCAGAGCACTGGGACCCGTTTGACAAAAACCGGCTTCCCACGGGAAAGTCTTTCTCCACGTGCAGACATGCTCCCAGGTGCCTGTGGCAAGGGGAAGGAAATGCCATACACTGACCTGGAAGAGACCACAGGGCCCAGGCACAGTCTGAACCTTTCCCTCAACCCGGCGGTTTTGCTAGCAGGAGTTCAACCCCAACGAACACAGCCTGGAGACCCCTGGGGCAAAAACGGCTTCCGACGAACAATAGGTGCTTGCTGTGGAACACCTATCCCAAGTGGGGGTAGCCAGCTCAACAAAATGCCACACACCCAGGTGTAAGAAACAACATTGCCCAGGCATGGTCTAAGCCCCTCACCTCGTCCCTGTGCTTTGGGGAGCCGGAGGGACAGCCGAGGCACACGGCCCTGAGACCCCTTTGCAAAAAGCTGGCTTCCCACGGAGACAGTTTTCCTGAGGTGCAGACCCTATCCCAAGCGGTTGTGGCAAGGTAAAGCAAATGCCCTCCACTTCTCTGGAAGAAACCACAGTGCCCAACCATGTTCTAAGCCCTCCCATCCTCCCTGGGCTTCTGGCAGCAGGAGTGAAAAGAGAGGAGCAGAGCACTGGGACCCGTTTGACAAAACCCGGCTTCCCACGGGAAAGTCTTTCTCCACGTGCAGACATGCTCCCAAGTGCCTGTGTCAAGGGGAAGGAAATGCCATACACTGACCTGGAAGAGACCACAGGGCCCAGGCACAGTCTGAACCCTTCCCTCAACCCGGCGGTTTTGCTAGCAGGAGTTCAACCCCAACGAACACAGCCCGGAGACCCCTGGGGCAAAAACGGCTTCCGACGAACAATAGGTGCTTGCTGTGGAACACCTATCCCAAGTGGGGGTAGCCAGCTCAACAAAATGCCACACACCCAGGTGTAAGAAACAACATTGCCCAAGCATGGTCTAAGCCCCTCACCTCGTCCTTGTGCTTTGGGGAGCCGGAGGGACAGCCGAGGCCCACGGCCCTGAGACCCCTTTGCAAAAAGCCGGCTTCCCACGGAGACAGTTTTCCTGAGGTGCAGACCCTATCCCAAGCGGTTGTGGCAAGGTAAAGCAAATGCCCTCCACTTCTCTGGAAGAAACCACAGTGCCCAGCCATGTTCTAAGCCCTCCCATCCTCCCTGGGCTTCTGGCAGCAGGAGTGAAAAGAGAGGAGCAGAGCACTGGGACCCGTTTGAGAAAAACCGGCTTCCCACGGGAAAGTCGTTCTCCACGTGCAGACATGCTCCCAGGTGCCTGTGGCAAGGGGAAGGAAATGCCATACACTGACCTGGAAGAGACCACAGGGCCCAGGCACAGTCTGAACCCTTCCCTCAACACGGCGGTTTTGCTAGCAGGAGTTCAACCCCAACGAACACAGCCCGGAGACCCCTGGGGCAAAAACGGCTTCCGACGAACAATAGGTGCTTGCTGTGGAACACCTATCCCAAGTGGGGGTAGCCAGCTCAACAAAATGCCACACACCCAGGTGTAAGAAACAACATTGCCCAGGCATGGTCTAAGCCCCTCACCTCGTCCCTGTGCTTTGGGGAGCCGGAGGGACAGCCGAGGCCCACGGCCCTGAGACCCCTTTGCAAAAAGCCGGCTTCCCACGGAGACAGTTTTCCTGAGGTGCAGACCCTATCCCAAGCGGTTGTGGCAAGGTAAAGCAAATGCCCTCCACTTCTCTGGAAGAAACCACAGTGCCCAGCCATGTTCTAAGCCCTCCCATCCTCCCTGGTCTTCTGGCAGTAGGAGTGAAAAGAGAGGAGCAGAGCACGGGGACCCGTTTGACAAAAACCGGCTTCCCACGGGAAAGTCTTTCTCCACGTGCAGACATGCTCCCAGGTGCCTGGGGCAAGGGGAAGGTAAAGCCATACACTGACCTGGAAGAGACCACAGGGCCCAGGCACAGTCTGAACACTTCCCTCAACTCGGCAGTTTTGCTAGCAGGAGTTCAAACCCAGCGAACATAGCCCGGAGACCCCTGGAGCAAAAACAGCTTCCGACGAACAATAGGTGCTTGCTGTGGAACACCTATCCCAAGTGGGGGTAGCCAGCTCAACAAAATGCCACACACCCAGGTGTAACAAACTACCTTGCCCAGGCTTGGTCTAAGCCCCTCACCTCGTCCCTGTGCTTTGGGGAGCCGGAGGGACAGCCGAGGCCCACGACCCTGAGACCCCTTTGCAAAAAGCCGGCTTCCCTCGGAAACAGTTTTCCTGAGGTGCAGACCCTATCCCAAGTGGATGTGGCAAGGTAAAGCAAATGCCCTCCACTTCTCTGGAAGAAACCACAGTGCCCAACCATGTTCTAAGCCCTCCCATCCTCCCTGGGCTTCTGGCAGCAGGAGTGAAAAGAGAGGAGCAGAGCACTGGGACCCGTTTGACAAAACCCGGCTTCCCACGGGAAAGTCTTTCTCCACGTGCAGACATGCTCCCAGGTGCCTGTGGCAAGGGGAAGGAAATGCCATACACTGACCTGGAAGAGACCACAGGGCCCAGGCACAGTCTGAACCCTTCCCTCAACCCGGCGGTTTTGCTAGCAGTTCAACCCCAACGAACACAGCCCGGAGACCCCTGGGGCAAAAACGGCTTCCGACGAACAATAGGTGCTTGCTGTGGAACACCTATCCCAAGTGGGGGTAGCCAGCTCAACAAAATGCCACACACCCAGGTGTAAGAAACAACATTGCTCAAGCACGGTCTAAGCCCCTCACCTCGTCCCCGTGCTTTGGGGAGCCGGAGGGACAGCCGAGGCCCACGGCCCTGAGACCCCTTTGCAAAAAGCCGGCTTCCCAAGGAAAGAATTTTCCTGAGGTGCAGACCCTATCCCAAGTGGTTGTGGCAAGGTAAAGCAAATGCCCTCCACTTCTCTGGAAGAAACCACAGTGCCCAGCCATGTTCTAAGCCCTCCCATCCTCCCTGGGCTTCTGGCAGCAGGAGTGAAAAGAGGGGAACAGAGCACTGGGACCCGTTTGACAAAACCCGGCTTCCCACGGGAAAGTTTCTCCACGTGCAGACATGCTCCCAGGTGCCTGTGGCAAGGGGAAGGAAATGCCATACACTGACCTGGAAGAGACCACAGGGCCCAGGCACAGTCTGAACCCTTCCCTCAACCCGGCGGTTTTGCTAGCAGGAGTTCAACCCCAACGAACACAGCCCGGAGACCCCTGGGGCAAAAACGGCTTCCGACGAACAATAGATGCTTGCTGTGGAACACCTATCCCAAGTGGGGGTAGCCAGGCCAACAATGCCACACACCCAGGTGTAAGAAACAACATTGCCCAGGCATGGTCTAAGCCCCTCACCTCGTCCCTGTGCTTTGGGGAGCCGGAGGGACAGCCGAGGCCCACGGCCCTGAGACCCCTTTGCAAAAAGCCGGCTTCCCACGGAAAGAGTTTTCCTGAGGTGCAGACCCTATCCCAAGTGCTTGTGGCAAGGTAAAGCAAATGCCCTCCACTTCTCTGGAAGAAACCACAGTGCCCAGCCATGTTCTAAGCCCTCCCATCCTCCCTTGGCTTCTGGCAGCAGGAGTGAAAAGAGAGGAGCAGAGCACTGGGACCCGTTTGACAAAAACCGGCTTCCCACGGGAAAGTCTTTCTCCACGTGCAGAAATGCTCCCAGGTGCCTGTGGCAAGGGGAAGGAAATGCCATACACTGACCTGGAAGAGACCACAGGGCCCAGGCACAGTCTGAACCTTTCCCTCAACCCGGCGGTTTTGCTAGCAGGAGTTCAACCCCAACGAACACAGCCTGGAGACCCCTGGGGCAAAAACGGCTTCCGACGAACAATAGGTGCTTGCTGTGGAACACCTATCCCAAGTGGGGGTAGCCAGCTCAACAAAATGCCACACACCCAGGTGTAAGAAACAACATTGCCCAGGCATGGTCTAAGCCCCTCACCTCGTCCCTGTGCTTTGGGGAGCCGGAGGGACAGCCGAGGCACACGGCCCTGAGACCCCTTTGCAAAAACTGGCTTCCCACGGAGACAGTTTTCCTGAGGTGCAGACCCTATCCCAAGCGGTTGTGGCAAGGTAAAGCAAATGCCCTCCACTTCTCTGGAAGAAACCACAGTGCCCAACCATGTTCTAAGCCCTCCCATCCTCCCTGGGCTTCTGGCAGCAGGAGTGAAAAGAGAGGAGCAGAGCACTGGGACCCGTTTGACAAAACCCGGCTTCCCACGGGAAAGTCTTTCTCCACGTGCAGACATGCTCCCAAGTGCCTGTGTCAAGGGGAAGGAAATGCCATACACTGACCTGGAAGAGACCACAGGGCCCAGGCACAGTCTGAACCCTTCCCTCAACCCGGCGGTTTTGCTAGCAGGAGTTCAACCCCAACGAACACAGCCCGGAGACCCCTGGGGCAAAAACGGCTTCCGACGAACAATAGGTGCTTGCTGTGGAACACCTATCCCAAGTGGGGGTAGCCAGCTCAACAAAATGCCACACACCCAGGTGTAAGAAACAACATTGCCCAAGCATGGTCTAAGCCCCTCACCTCGTCCTTGTGCTTTGGGGAGCCGGAGGGACACCCGAGGCCCACGGCCCTGAGACCCCTTTGCAAAAAGCCGGCTTCCCACGGAGACAGTTTTCCTGAGGTGCAGACCCTATCCCAAGCGGTTGTGGCAAGGTAAAGCAAATGCCCTCCACTTCTCTGGAAGAAACCACAGTGCCCAGCCATGTTCTAAGCCCTCCCATCCTCCCTGGGCTTCTGGCAGCAGGAGTGAAAAGAGAGGAGCAGAGCACTGGGACCCGTTTGAGAAAAACCGGCTTCCCACGGGAAAGTCGTTCTCCACGTGCAGACATGCTCCCAGGTGCCTGTGGCAAGGGGAAGGAAATGCCATACACTGACCTGGAAGAGACCACAGGGCCCAGGCACAGTCTGAACCCTTCCCTCAACACGGCGGTTTTGCTAGCAGGAGTTCAACCCCAACGAACACAGCCCGGAGACCCCTGGGGCAAAAACGGCTTCCGACGAACAATAGGTGCTTGCTGTGGAACACCTATCCCAAGTGGGGGTAGCCAGCTCAACAAAATGCCACACACCCAGGTGTAAGAAACAACATTGCCCAGGCATGGTCTAAGCCCCTCACCTCGTCCCTGTGCTTTGGGGAGCCGGAGGGACAGCCGAGGCCCACGGCCCTGAGACCCCTTTGCAAAAAGCCGGCTTCCCACGGAGACAGTTTTCCTGAGGTGCAGACCCTATCCCAAGCGGTTGTGGCAAGGTAAAGCAAATGCCCTCCACTTCTCTGGAAGAAACCACAGTGCCCAGCCATGTTCTAAGCCCTCCCATCCTCCCTGGTCTTCTGGCAGTAGGAGTGAAAAGAGAGGAGCAGAGCACGGGGACCCGTTTGACAAAAACCGGCTTCCCACGGGAAAGTCTTTCTCCACGTGCAGACATGCTCCCAGGTGCCTGGGGCAAGGGGAAGGTAAAGCCATACACTGACCTGGAAGAGACCACAGGGCCCAGGCACAGTCTGAACACTTCCCTCAACTCGGCAGTTTTGCTAGCAGGAGTTCAAACCCAGCAAACATAGCCCGGAGACCCCTGGAGCAAAAACAGCTTCCGACGAACAATAGGTGCTTGCTGTGGAACACCTATCCCAAGTGGGGGTAGCCAGCTCAACAAAATGCCACACACCCAGGTGTAACAAACTACCTTGCCCAGGCTTGGTCTAAGCCCCTCACCTCGTCCCTGTGCTTTGGGGAGCCGGAGGGACAGCCGAGGCCCACGACCCTGAGACCCCTTTGCAAAAAGCCGGCTTCCCTCGGAAACAGTTTTCCTGAGGTGCACACCCTATCCCAAGTGGATGTGGCAAGGTAAAGCAAATGCCCTCCACTTCTCTGGAAGAAACCACAGTGCCCAACCATGTTCTAAGCCCTCCCATCCTCCCTGGGCTTCTGGCAGCAGGAGTGAAAAGAGAGGAGCAGAGCACTGGGACCCGTTTGACAAAACCCGGCTTCCCACGGGAAAGTCTTTCTCCACGTGCAGACATGCTCCCAGGTGCCTGTGGCAAGGGGAAGGAAATGCCATACACTGACCTGGAAGAGACCACAGGGCCCAGGCACAGTCTGAACCCTTCCCTCAACCCGGCGGTTTTGCTAGCAGTTCAACCCCAACGAACACAGCCCGGAGACCCCTGGGGCAAAAACGGCTTCCGACGAACAATAGGTGCTTGCTGTGGAACACCTATCCCAAGTGGGGGTAGCCAGCTCAACAAAATGCCACACACCCAGGTGTAAGAAACAACATTGCTCAAGCACGGTCTAAGCCCCTCACCTCGTCCCCGTGCTTTGGGGAGCCGGAGGGACAGCCGAGGCCCACGGCCCTGAGACCCCTTTGCAAAAAGCCGGCTTCCCAAGGAAAGAATTTTCCTGAGGTGCAGACCCTATCCCAAGTGGTTGTGGCAAGGTAAAGCAAATGCCCTCCACTTCTCTGGAAGAAACCACAGTGCCCAGCCATGTTCTAAGCCCTCCCATCCTCCCTGGGCTTCTGGCAGCAGGAGTGAAAAGAGGGGAACAGAGCACTGGGACCCGTTTGACAAAACCCGGCTTCCCACGGGAAAGTTTCTCCACGTGCAGACATGCTCCCAGGTGCCTGTGGTAAGGGGAAGGAAATGCCATACACTGACCTGGAAGAGACCACAGGGCCCAGGCACAGTCTGAACCCTTCCCTCAACCCGGCGGTTTTGCTAGCAGGAGTTCAACCCCAACGAACAGAGCCCGGAGAACCCTGGGGCAAAAACGGCTTCCGACGAACAATAGGTGCTTGCTGTGGAACACCTATCCCAAGTGGGGGTAGCCAGCTCAACAAAATGCCACACACCCAGGTGTAAGAAACAACATTGCCCAGGCATGGTTTAAGCCCCTCACCTCGTCCCTGTGCTTTGGGGAGCCGGAGGGACAGCCGAGGCACACGGCCCTGAGACCCCTTTGCAAAAAGCTGGCTTCCCACGGAGACAGTTTTCCTGAGGTGCAGACCCTATCCCAAGCGGTTGTGGCAAGGTAAAGCAAATGCCCTCCACTTCTCTGGAAGAAACCACAGTACCCAGCCATGTTCTAAGCCCTCCCATCCTCCCTGGGCTTCTGGCAGTAGGAGTGAAAAGAGAGGAGCAGAGCACGGGGACCCCTTTGACAAAAACCGGCTTCCCACGGGAAAGTCTTTCTCCACGTGCAGACATGCTCCCAGGTGCCTCGGGCAAGGGGAAGGAAATGCCATACACTGACCTGGAAGAGACCACAGGGCCCAGGCACAGTCTGAACACTTCCCTCAACTCGGCAGTTTTGCTAGCAGGAGTTCAAACCCAGCGAACATAGCCCGGAGACCCCTGGAGCAAAAACAGCTTCCAACGAACAATAGGTGCTTGCTGTGGAACACCTATCCCAAGTGGGGGTAGCCAGCTCAAAAAATGCCACACACCCAGGTGTAAGAAACAACATTGCCCAGGCATGGTCTAAGCCCCTCACCTCGTCCCTGTGCTTTGGGGAGCCGGAGGGACACCCGAGGCCCACTGCCCTGAGACCCCTTTGCAAAAAGCCGGCTTCCCACGGAAAGAGTTTTCCTGAGGTGCAGACCCTATCCCAAGTGGTTGTGGCAAGGTAAAGCAAATTCCCTCCACTTCTCTGGAAGAAACCACAGTGCCCAGCCATGTTCTAAGCCCTCCCATCCTCCCTGGGCTTCTGGCAGCAGGAGTGAAAAGAGAGGAGCAGAGCACTGGGACCCGTTTGACAAAAACCGGCTTCCCACGGGAAAGTCGTTCTCCACGTGCAGACATGCTCCCAGGTGCCTGTGGCAAGGGGAAGGAAATGCCATACACTGACCTGGAAGAGACCACAGGGCCCAGGCACAGTCTGAACCCTTCCCTCAACCCGGCGGTTTTGCTAGCAGGAGTTCAACCCCAACGAACACAGCCCGGAGACCCCTGGGGCAAAAACGGCTTCCGACGAACAATAGGTGCTTGCTGTGGAACACCTATCCCAAGTGGGGGTAGCCAGCTCAACAAAATGCCACACACCCAGGTGTAAGAAACAACATTGCCCAGGCAAGGTCTAAGCCCCTCACCTCGTCCCTGTGCTTTGGGGAGCCGGAGGGACAGCCGAGGCCCACGGCCCTGAGACCCCTTTGCAAAAAGCCGGCTTCCCACGGAGACAGTTTTCCTGAGGTGCAGACCCTATCCCAAGCGGTTGTGGCAAGGTAAAGCAAATGCCCTCCACTTCTCTGGAAGAAACCACAGTGCCCAGCCATGTTCTAAGCCCTCCCATCCTCCCTGGGCTTCTGGCAGCAGGAGTGAAAAGAGAGGAGCAGAGCACTGGGACCCGTTTGACAAAAACCGGCTTCCCACGGGAAAGTCGTTCTCCACGTGCAGACATGCTCCCAGGTGCCTGTGGCAAGGGGAAGGAAATGCCATACACTGACCTGGAAGAGACCACAGGGCCCAGGCACAGTCTGAACCCTTCCCTCAACCCGGCGGTTTTGCTAGCAGGAGTTCAACCCCAATGAACACAGCCCGGAGACCCCTGGGGCAAAAACGGCTTCCGACGAACAATAGGTGCTTGCTGTGGAACACCTATCCCAAGTGGGGGTAGCCAGCTCAACAAAATGCCACACACCCAGGTGTAAGAAACAACATTGCCCAGGCATGGTCTAAGCCCCTCACCTCGTCCCTGTGCTTTGGGGAGCCGGAGGGACAGCCGAGGCCCACGGCCCTGAGACCCCTTTGCAAAAAGCCGGCTTCCCACGGAGACAGTTTTCCTGAGGTGCAGACCCTATCCCAAGCGGTTGTGGCAAGGTAAAGCAAATGCCCTCCACTTCTCTGGAAGAAACCACAGTGCCCAGCCATGTTCTAAGCCCTCCCATCCTCCCTGGGCTTCTGGCAGCAGGAGTGAAAAGAGAGGAGCAGAGCACTGGGACCCGTTTGACAAAAACCGGCTTCCCACGGGAAAGTCTTTCTCCACGTGCAGACATGCTCCCAGGTGCCTGTGGCAAGGGGAAGGAAATGCCATACACTGACCTGGAAGAGACCACAGGGCCCAGGCACAGTCTGAACCCTTCCCTCAACCCGGCGGTTTTGCTAGCAGGAGTTCAACCCCAACGAACACAGCCCGGAGACCCCTGGGGCAAAAACGGCTTCCGACGAACAATAGGTGCTTGCTGTGGAACACCTATCCCAAGTGGGGGTAGACAGCTCTACAAAATGCCACACACCCAGGTGTAAGAAACAACATTGCCCAGGCTTGGTCTAAGCCCCTCACCTCGTCCCTGTGCTTTGGGGAGCCGGAGGGACAGCCGAGGCCCACGACCCTGAGACCCCTTTGCAAAAAGCCGGCTTCCCACGGAAAGAGTTTTCCTGAGGTGCAGACCCTATCCCAAGTGGTTGTGGCAAGGTAAAGCAAATGCCCTCCACTTCTCTGGAAGAAACCACAGTGCCCAACCATGTTCTAAGCCCTCCCATCCTCCCTGGGCTTCTGGCAGCAGGAGTGAAAAGAGAGGAGCAGAGCACTGGGACCCGTTTGACAAAACCCGGCTTCCCAAGGGAAAGTCTTTCTCCACGTGCAGACATGCTCCCAAGTGCCTGTGTCAAGGGGAAGGAAATGCCATACACTGACCTGGAAGAGACCACAGCGCCCAGGCACAGTCTGAACCCTTCCCTCAACCCGGCGGTTTTGCTAGCAGGAGTTCAACCCCAACGAACACAGCCCGGAGACCCCTGGGGCAAAAACGGCTTCCGACGAACAATAGGTGCTTGCTGTGGAACACCTATCCCAAGTGGGGGTAGCCAGCTCAACAAAATGCCACACACCCAGGTGTAAGAAACAACATTGCCCAGGCAAGGTCTAAGCCCCTCACCTCGTCCCTGTGCTTTGGGGAGCCGGAGGGAGAGCCGAGGCCCACGGCCCTGAGACCCCTTTGCAAAAAGCCGGCTTCCCACGGAAAGAGTTTTCCTGAGGTGCAGACCCTATCCCAAGTGGTTGTGGCAAGGTAAAGCAAATGCCCTCGACTTCTCTGGAAGAAACCACACTGCCCAGCCATGTTCTAAGCCCTCCCATCCTCCCTGGGCTTCTGGCAGCAGGAGTGAAAAGAGAGGAGCAGAGCACTGGGACCCGTTTGACAAAACCCGGCTTCCCACGGGAAAGTCTTTCTCCACGTGCAGACATGCTCCCAAGTGCCTGTGTCAAGGGGAAGGAAATGCCATACACTGACCTGGAAGAGACCACAGGGCCCAGGCACAGTCTGAACCCTTCCCTCAATCCGGCGGTTTTGCTAGCAGTTCAACCCCAACGAACACAGCCCGGAGACCCCTGGGGCAAAAACGGCTTCCGACGAACAATAGGTGCTTGCTGTGGAACACCTACCCCAAGTGGGGGTAGCCAGCTCAACAAAATGCCACACACCCAGGTGTAAGAAACAACATTGCCCAGGCATGGTCTAAGCCCCTCACCTCGTCCCTGTGCTTTGGGGAGCCGGAGGGACAGCCGAGGCCCACGGCCCTGAGACCCCTTTGCAAAAAGCCGGCTTCCCACGGAAAGAGTTTTCCTGAGGTGCAGACCCTATCCCAAGTGGTTGTGGCAAGGTAAAGCAAATGCCCTCCACTTCTCTGGAAGAAACCACAGTGCCCAGCCATGTTCTAAGCCCTCCCATCCTCCCTGGGCTTCTGGCAGCAGGAGTGAAAAGAGAGGAGCAGAGCACTGGGACCCGTTTGACAAAAACCGGCTTCCCACGGGAAAGTTCTCCACGTGCAGACATGCTCCCAGGTGCCTGTGGCAAGGGGAAGGAAATGCCATACACTGACCTGGAAGAGACCACAGGGCCCAGGCACAGTCTGAACCCTTCCCTCAACCCGGCGGTTTTGCTAGCAGGAGTTCAACCCCAACGAACACAGCCCGGAGACCCCTGGGGCAAAAACGGCTTCCGACGAACAATAGGTGCTTGCTGTGGAACACCTATCCCAAGTGGGGGTAGCCAGCTCAACAAAATGCCACACACCCAGGTGTAAGAAACAACATTGCCCAGGCATGGTCTAAGCCCCTCACCTCGTCCCTGTGCTTTGGGGAGCCGGAGGGACAGCCGAGGCCCACGGCCCTGAGACCCCTTTGCAAAAAGCCGGCTTCCCACGGAGACAGTTTTCCTGAGGTGCAGACCCTATCCCAAGCGGTTGTGGCAAGGTAAAGCAAATGCCCTCCACTTCTCTGGAAGAAACCACAGTGCCCAGCCATGTTCTAAGCCCTCCCATCCTCCCTGGGCTTCTGGCAGCAGGAGTGAAAAGAGAGGAGCAGAGCACTGGGACCCGTTTGACAAAAACCGGCTTCCCACGGGAAAGTCTTTCTCCACGTGCAGACATGCTCCCAGGTGCCTGTGGCAAGGGGAAGGAAATGCCATACACTGACCTGGAAGAGACCACAGGGCCCAGGCACAGTCTGAACCCTTCCCTCAATCCGGCGGTTTTGCTAGCAGTTCAACCCCAACGAACACAGCCCGGAGACCCCTGGGGCAAAAACGGCTTCCGACGAACAATAGGTGCTTGCTGTGGAACACCTATCCCAAGTGGGGGTAGCCAGCTCTACAAAATGCCACACACCCAGGTGTAAGAAACAACATTGCCCAGGCTTGGTCTAAGCCCCTCACCTCGTCCCTGTGCTTTGGGGAGCCGGAGGGACAGCCGAGGCCCACGACCCTGAGACCCCTTTGCAAAAAGCCGGCTTCCCACGGAAAGAGTTTTCCTGAGGTGCAGACCCTATCCCAAGTGGTTGTGGCAAGGTAAAGCAAATGCCCTCCACTTCTCTGGAAGAAACCACAGTGCCCAACCATGTTCTAAGCCCTCCCATCCTCCCTGGGCTTCTGGCAGCAGGAGTGAAAAGAGAGGAGCAGAGCACTGGGACCCGTTTGACAAAACCCGGCTTCCCAAGGGAAAGTCTTTCTCCACGTGCAGACATGCTCCCAAGTGCCTGTGTCAAGGGGAAGGAAATGCCATACACTGACCTGGAAGAGACCACAGCGCCCAGGCACAGTCTGAACCCTTCCCTCAACCCGGCGGTTTTGCTAGCAGGAGTTCAACCCCAACGAACACAGCCCGGAGACCCCTGGGGCAAAAACGGCTTCCGACGAACAATAGGTGCTTGCTGTGGAACACCTATCCCAAGTGGGGGTAGCCAGCTCAACAAAATGCCACACACCCAGGTGTAAGAAACAACATTGCCCAGGCATGGTCTAAGCCCCTCACCTCGTCCCTGTGCTTTGGGGAGCCGGAGGGACAGCCGAGGCCCACGGCCCTGAGACCCCTTTGCAAAAAGCCGGCTTCCCACGGAAAGAGTTTTCCTGAGGTGCAGACCCTATCCCAAGTGGTTGTGGCAAGGTAAAGCAAATGCCCTCCACTTCTCTGGAAGAAACCACAGTGCCCAGCCATGTTCTAAGCCCTCCCATCCTCCCTGGGCTTCTGGCAGCAGGAGTGAAAAGAGAGGAGCAGAGCACTGGGACCCGTTTGACAAAAACCGGCTTCCCACGGGAAAGTTCTCCACGTGCAGACATGCTCCCAGGTGCCTGTGGCAAGGGGAAGGAAATGCCATACACTGACCTGGAAGAGACCACAGGGCCCAGGCACAGTCTGAACCCTTCCCTCAACCCGGCGGTTTTGCTAGCAGGAGTTCAACCCCAACGAACACAGCCCGGAGACCCCTGGGGCAAAAACGGCTTCCGACGAACAATAGGTGCTTGCTGTGGAACACCTATCCCAAGTGGGGGTAGCCAGCTCAACAAAATGCCACACACCCAGGTGTAAGAAACAACATTGCCCAGGCATGGTCTAAGCCCCTCACCTCGTCCCTGTGCTTTGGGGAGCCGGAGGGACAGCCGAGGCCCACGGCCCTGAGACCCCTTTGCAAAAAGCCGGCTTCCCACGGAGACAGTTTTCCTGAGGTGCAGACCCTATCCCAAGCGGTTGTGGCAAGGTAAAGCAAATGCCCTCCACTTCTCTGGAAGAAACCACAGTGCCCAGCCATGTTCTAAGCCCTCCCATCCTCCCTGGGCTTCTGGCAGCAGGAGTGAAAAGAGAGGAGCAGAGCACTGGGACCCGTTTGACAAAAACCGGCTTCCCACGGGAAAGTCTTTCTCCACGTGCAGACATGCTCCCAGGTGCCTGTGGCAAGGGGAAGGAAATGCCATACACTGACCTGGAAGAGACCACAGGGCCCAGGCACAGTCTGAACCCTTCCCTCAATCCGGCGGTTTTGCTAGCAGTTCAACCCCAACGAACACAGCCCGGAGACCCCTGGGGCAAAAACGGCTTCCGACGAACAATAGGTGCTTGCTGTGGAACACCTATCCCAAGTGGGGGTAGCCAGCTCTACAAAATGCCACACACCCAGGTGTAAGAAACAACATTGCCCAGGCTTGGTCTAAGCCCCTCACCTCGTCCCTGTGCTTTGGGGAGCCGGAGGGACAGCCGAGGCCCACGACCCTGAGACCCCTTTGCAAAAAGCCGGCTTCCCACGGAAAGAGTTTTCCTGAGGTGCAGACCCTATCCCAAGTGGTTGTGGCAAGGTAAAGCAAATGCCCTCCACTTCTCTGGAAGAAACCACAGTGCCCAACCATGTTCTAAGCCCTCCCATCCTCCCTGGGCTTCTGGCAGCAGGAGTGAAAAGAGAGGAGCAGAGCACTGGGACCCGTTTGACAAAACCCGGCTTCCCAAGGGAAAGTCTTTCTCCACGTGCAGACATGCTCCCAAGTGCCTGTGTCAAGGGGAAGGAAATGCCATACACTGACCTGGAAGAGACCACAGCGCCCAGGCACAGTCTGAACCCTTCCCTCAACCCGGCGGTTTTGCTAGCAGGAGTTCAACCCCAACGAACACAGCCCGGAGACCCCTGGGGCAAAAACGGCTTCCGACGAACAATAGGTGCTTGCTGTGGAACACCTATCCCAAGTGGGGGTAGCCAGCTCAACAAAATGCCACACACCCAGGTGTAAGAAACAACATTGCCCAGGCATGGTCTAAGCCCCTCACCTCGTCCCTGTGCTTTGGGGAGCCGGAGGGACAGCCGAGGCCCACGGCCCTGAGACCCCTTTGCAAAAAGCCGGCTTCCCACGGAAAGAGTTTTCCTGAGGTGCAGACCCTATCCCAAGTGCTTGTGGCAAGGTAAAGCAAATGCCCTCCACTTCTCTGGAAGAAACCACAGTGCCCAGCCATGTTCTAAGCCCTCCCATCCTCCCTGGGCTTCTGGCAGCAGGAGTGAAAAGAGAGGAGCAGAGCACTGGGACCCGTTTGACAAAAACCGGCTTCCCACGGGAAAGTCGTTCTCCACGTGCAGACATGCTCCCAGGTGCCTGTGGCAAGGGGAAGGAAATGCCATACACTGACCTGGAAGAGACCACAGGGCCCAGGCACAGTCTGAACCCTTCCCTCAACCCGGCGGTTTTGCTAGCAGGAGTTCAACCCCAACGAACACAGCCCGGAGACCCCTGGGGCAAAAACGGCTTCCGACGAACAATAGGTGCTTGCTGTGGAACCCCTATCCCAAGTGGGGGTAGCCAGCTCAACAAAATGCCACACACCCAGGTGTAAGAAACAACATTGCCCAGGCATGGTCAAAGCCCCTCACCTCGTCCCTGTGCTTTGGGGAGCCGGAGGGACAGCCGAGGCCCACGGCCATGAGACCCCTTTGCAAAAAGCCGGCTTCCCACGGAGACAGTTTTCCTGAGGTGCAGACCCTATCCCAAGCGGTTGTGGCAAGATAAAGCAAATGCCCTCCACTTCTCTGGAAGAAACCACAGTGCCCAGCCATGTTCTAAGCCCTCCCATACTCCCTGGGCTTCTGGCAGCAGGAGTGAAAAGAGAGGAGCAGAGCACTGGGACCCGTTTGACAAAAACCGGCTTCCCACGGGAAAGTCTTTCTCCACGTGCAGACATGCTCCCAGGTGCCTGTGGCAAGGGGAAGGAAATGCCATACACTGACCTGGAAGAGACCACAGGGCCCAGGCACAGTCTGAACCCTTCCTCAACCCGGCGGTTTTGCTAGCAGGAGTTCAACCCCAACGAACACAGCCCGGAGACCCCTGGGGCAAAAACGGCTTCCGACGAACAATAGGTGCTTGCTGTGGAACACCTATCCCAAGTGGGGGTAGCCAGCTCAACAAAATGCCACACACCCAGGTGTAAGAAACAACATTGCCCAGGCTTGGTCTAGCCCCTCACCTCGTCCCTGTGCTTTGGGGAGCCGGAGGGACAGCCGAGGCCCACGACCCTGAGACCCCTTTGCAAAAAGCCGGCTTCCCACGGAAACAGTTTTCCTGAGGTGCAGACCCTATCCCAAGTGGTTGTGGCAAGGTAAAGCAAATGCCCTCCACTTCTCTGGAAGAAACCACAGTGCCCAGCCATGTTCTAAGCCCTCCCATCCTCCCTGGGCTTCTGGCAGCAGGAGTGAAAAGAGAGGAGCAGAGCACTGGGACCCGTTTGACAAAAACCGGCTTCCCACGGGAAAGTCGTTCTCCACGTGCAGACATGCTCCCAGGTGCCTGTGGCAAGGGGAAGGAAATGCCATACACTGACCTGGAAGAGACCACAGGGCCCAGGCACAGTCTGAACCCTTCCCTCAACCCGGCGGTTTTGCTATCAGGAGTTCAACCCCAACGAACACAGCCCGGAGACCCCTGGGGCAAAAACGGCTTCCGACGAACAATAGGTGCTTGCTGTGGAACACCTATCCCAAGTGGGGGTAGCCAGCTCAACAAAATGCCACACACCCAGGTGTAAGAAACAACATTGCCCAGGCAAGGTCTAAGCCCCTCACCTCGTCCCTGTGCTTTGGGGAGCCGGAGGGACAGCCGAGGCCCACGGCCCTGAGACCCCTTTGCAAAAAGCCGGCTTCCCACGGAGACAGTTTTCCTGAGGTGCAGACCCTATCCCAAGCGGTTGTGGCAAGGTAAAGCAAATGCCCTCCACTTCTCTGGAAGAAACCACAGTGCCCAGCCATGTTCTAAGCCCTCCCATCCTCCCTGGGCTTCTGGCAGCAGGAGTGAAAAGAGAGGAGCAGAGCACTGGGACCCGTTTGACAAAAACCGGCTTCCCACGGGAAAGTCGTTCTCCACGTGCAGACATGCTCCCAGGTGCCTGTGGCAAGGGGAAGGAAATGCCATACACTGACCTGGAAGAGACCACAGGGCCCAGGCACAGTCTGAACCCTTCCCTCAACCCGGCGGTTTTGCTAGCAGGAGTTCAACCCCAACGAACACAGCCCGGAGACCCCTGGGGCAAAAACGGCTTCCGACGAACAATAGGTGCTTGCTGTGGAACACCTATCCCAAGTGGGGGTAGCCAGCTCAACAAAATGCCACACACCCAGGTGTAAGAAACAACATTGCCCAGGCATGGTCTAAGCCCCTCACCTCGTCCCTGTGCTTTGGGGAGCCGGAGGGACAGCCGAGGCCCACGGCCCTGAGACCCCTTTGCAAAAAGCCGGCTTCCCACGGAGACAGTTTTCCTGAGGTGCAGACCCTATCCCAAGCGGTTGTGGCAAGGTAAAGCAAATGCCCTCCACTTCTCTGGAAGAAACCACAGTGCCCAGCCATGTTCTAAGCCCTCCCATCCTCCCTGGGCTTCTGGCAGCAGGAGTGAAAAGAGAGGAGCAGAGCACTGGGACCCGTTTGACAAAAACCGGCTTCCCACGGGAAAGTCTTTCTCCACGTGCAGACATGCTCCCAGGTGCCTGTGGCAAGGGGAAGGAAATGCCATACACTGACCTGGAAGAGACCACAGGGCCCAGGCACAGTCTGAACCCTTCCCTCAACCCGGCGGTTTTGCTAGCAGGAGTTCAACCCCAACGAACACAGCCCGGAGACCCCTGGGGCAAAAACGGCTTCCGACGAACAATAGGTGCTTGCTGTGGAACACCTATCCCAAGTGGGGGTAGCCAGCTCAACAAAATGCCACACACCCAGGTGTAAGAAACAACATTGCCCAGGCTTGGTCTAAGCCCCTCACCTCGTCCCTGTGCTTTGGGGAGCCGGAGGGACAGCCGAGGCCCACGACCCTGAGACCCCTTTGCAAAAAGCCGGCTTCCCACGGAAAGAGTTTTCCTGAGGTGCAGACCCTATCCCAAGTGGTTGTGGCAAGGTAAAGCAAATGCCCTCCACTTCTCTGGAAGAAACCACAGTGCCCAACCATGTTCTAAGCCCTCCCATCCTCCCTGGGCTTCTGGCAGCAGGAGTGAAAAGAGAGGAGCAGAGCACTGGGACCCGTTTGACAAAACCCGGCTTCCCAAGGGAAAGTCTTTCTCCACGTGCAGACATGCTCCCAAGTGCCTGTGTCAAGGGGAAGGAAATGCCATACACTGACCTGGAAGAGACCACAGCGCCCAGGCACAGTCTGAACCCTTCCCTCAACCCGGCGGTTTTGCTAGCAGGAGTTCAACCCCAACGAACACAGCCCGGAGACCCCTGGGGCAAAAACGGCTTCCGACGAACAATAGGTGCTTGCTGTGGAACACCTATCCCAAGTGGGGGTAGCCAGCTCAACAAAATGCCACACACCCAGGTGTAAGAAACAACATTGCCCAGGCAAGGTCTAAGCCCCTCACCTCGTCCCTGTGCTTTGGGGAGCCGGAGGGAGAGCCGAGGCCCACGGCCCTGAGACCCCTTTGCAAAAAGCCGGCATCCCACGGAGACAGTTTTCCTGAGGTGCAGACCCTATCCCAAGCGGTTGTGGCAAGGTAAAGCAAATGCCCTCCACTTCTCTGGAAGAAACCACAGTGCCCAGCCATGTTCTAAGCCCTCCCATCCTCCCTGGGCTTCTGGCAGCAGGAGTGAAAAGAGAGGAGCAGAGCACTGGGACCCGTTTGACAAAACCCGGCTTCCCACGGGAAAGTCTTTCTCCACGTGCAGACATGCTCCCAGGTGCCTGGGGCAAGGGGAAGGAAATGCCATACACTGACCTGGAAGAGACCACAGGGCCCAGGCACAGTCTGAACCCTTCCCTCAACCCGGCGGTTTTGCTAGCAGGAGTTCAACCCCAACGAACACAGCCTGGAGACCCCTGGGGCAAAAACGGCTTCCGACGAACAATAGGTGCTTGCTGTGGAACACCTATCCCAAGTGGGGGTAGCCAGCTCAACAAAATGCCACACACCCAGGTGTAAGAAACAACATTGCCCAGGCATGGTCTAAGCCCCTCACCTCGTCCCTGTGCTTTGGAGAGCCGGAGGGACACCCGAGGCCCACGGCCCTGAGACCCCTTTGCAAAAAGCCGGCTTCCCACGGAAAGAGTTTTCCTGAGGTGCAGACCCTATCCCAAGTGGTTGTGGCAAGGTAAAGCAAATGCCCTCCACTTCTCTGGAAGAAACCACAGTGCCCAGCCATATTCTAAGCCCTCCCATCCTCCCTGGGCTTCTGGCAGCAGGAGTGAAAAGAGAGGAGCAGAGCACTGGGACCCGTTTGACAAAAACCGGCTTCCCACGGGAAAGTCGTTCTCCACGTGAGACATGCTCCCAGGTGCCTGTGGCAAGGGGAAGGAAATGCCATACACTGACCTGGAAGAGACCACAGGGCCCAGGCACAGTCTGAACCCTTCCCTCAACCCGGCGGTTTTGCTAGCAGGAGTTCAACCCCAACGAACACAGCCCGGAGACCCCTGGGGCAAAAACGGCTTCCGACGAACAATAGGTGCTTGCTGTGGAACACCTATCCCAAGTGGGAGTAGCCAGCTCAACAAAATGCCACACACCCAGGTGTAAGAAACAACATTGCCCAGGCATGGTCTAAGCCCCTCACCTCGTCCCTGTGCTTTGGGGAGCCGGAGGGACAGCCGAGGCCCACGGCCCTGAGACCCCTTTGCAAAAAGCGGGCTTCCCACGGAGAGAGTTTTCCTGAGGTGCAGACCCTATCCCAAGCGGTTGTGGCAAGGTAAAGCAAATGCCCTCCACTTCTCTGGAAGAAACCACAGTGCCCAGCCATGTTCTAAGCCCTCCCATCCTCCCTGGGCTTCTGGCAGCAGGAGTGAAAAGAGAGGAGCAGATCACTGGGACCCTTTTGACAAAAACCGGCTTCCCACGGGAAAGTCTTTCTCCACGTGCTGACATGCTCCCAGGGGCCTGTGGCAAAGGGAAGGAAATGCCATACACTGACCTGGAAGAGACCACACGGCCCAGGCACAGTCTGAACCCTTCCCTCAACCCGGCGGTTTTGCTAGCAGGAGTTCAACCCCAACGAACACAGCCCGGAGACCCCTGGGGCAAAAACGGCTTACGACGATCAATAGGTGCTTGCTGTGGAACACCTATCCCAAATGGTGGAAGCCAGCTCAACAAAATGCCACACACCCAGGTGTAACAAACTACCTTGCCCAGGCTTGGTCTAAGCCCCTCACCTCGTCCCTGTGCTTTGGGGAGCCGGAGGGACAGCAAAGGCCCACGACCCTGAGACCCCTTTGCAAAAAGCCGGCTTCCCTCGGAAACAGTTTGCCTGAGGTGCAGACCCTATCCCAAGTGGATGTGGCAAGGTAAAGCAAATGCCCTCCACTTCTCTGGAAGAAACCACAGTGCCCAGCCATATTCTAAGCCCTCCCATCCTCCCTGGGCTTCTGGCAGCAGGAGTGAAAAGAGAGGAGCAGAGCACTGGGACCCGTTTGACAAAAACCGGCTTCCCACGGGAAAGTCGTTCTCCACGTGAGACATGCTCCCAGGTGCCTGTGGCAAGGGGAAGGAAATGCCATACACTGACCTTGAAGAGACCACAGGGCCCAGGCACAGTCTGAACCCTTCCCTCAACCCGGCGGTTTTGCTAGCAGGAGTTCAACCCCAACGAACACAGCCCGGAGACCCCTGGGGCAAAAACGGCTTCCGACGAACAATAGGTGCTTGCTGTGGAACACCTATCCCAAGTGGGAGTAGCCAGCTCAACAAAATGCCACACACCCAGGTGTAAGAAACAACATTGCCCAGGCATGGTCTAAGCCCCTCACCTCGTCCCTGTGCTTTGGGGAGCCGGAGGGACAGCCGAGGCACACGGCCCTGAGACCCCTTTGCAAAAAGCCGGCTTCCCACGGAAAGAGTTTTCCTGAGGTGCAGACCCTATCCCAAGTGGTTGTGGCAAGGTAAAGCAAATGCCCTCCACTTCTCTGGAAGAAACCACAGTGCCCAACCATGTTCTAAGCCCTCCCATCCTCCCTGGGCTTCTGGCAGCAGGAGTGAAAAGAGAGGAGCAGAGCACGGGGACCCGTTTGACAAAACCCGGCTTCCCACGGGAAAGTCTTTCTCCACGTGCAGACATGCTCCCAGGTGCCTGTGGCAAGGGGAAGGAAATGCCATACACTGACCTGGAAGAGACCACAGGGCCCAGGCACAGTCTGAACCCTTCCCTCAACCCGGCGGTTTTGCTAGCAGGAGTTCAACCCCAACGAACACAGCCCGGAGACCCCTGGGGCAAAAACGGCTTCCGACGAACAATAGGTGCTTGCTGTGGAACACCTATCCCAAGTGGGAGTAGCCAGCTCAACAAAATGCCACACACCCAGGTGTAAGAAACAACATTGCCCAGGCATGGTCTAAGACCCTCACCTCGTCCCTGTGCTTTGGGGAGCCGGAGGGACAGCCGAGGCCCACGGCCCTGAGACCCCTTTGCAAAAAGCGGGCTTCCCACGGAGAGAGTTTTCCTGAGGTGCAGACCCTATCCCAAGCGGTTGTGGCAAGGTAAAGCAAATGCCCTCCACTTCTCTAGAAGAAACCACAGTGCCCAGCCATGTTCTAAGCCCTCCCATCCTCCCTGGGCTTCTGGCAGCAGGAGTGAAAAGAGAGGAGCAGATCACTGGGACCCGTTTGGCAAAAACCGGCTTCCCACGGGAAAGTCTTTCTCCACGTGCTGACATGCTCCCAGGGGCCTGTAGCAAAGGGAAGGAAATGCCATACACTGACCTGGAAGAGACCACACGGCCCAGGCACAGTCTGAACCCTTCCCTCAACCCGGCGGTTTTGCTAGCAGGAGTTCAACCCCAACGAACACAGCCCGGAGACCCCTGGGGCAAAAACGGCTTACGACGATCAATAGGTGCTTGCTGTGGAACACCTATCCCAAATGGTGGAAGCCAGCTCAACAAAATGCCACACACCCAGGTGTAACAAACTACCTTGCCCAGGCTTGGTCTAAGCCCCTCACCTCGTCCCTGTGCTTTGGGTAGCCGGAGGGACAGCCGAGGCCCACGACCCTGAGACCCCTTTGCAAAAAGCCGGCTTCCCTCGGAAACAGTTTGCCTGAGGTGCAGACCCTATCCCAAGTGGATGTGGCAAGGTAAAGCAAATGCCCTCCACTTCTCTGGAAGAAACCACAGTGCCCAGCCATATTCTAAGCCCTCCCATCCTCCCTGGGCTTCTGGCAGCAGGAGTGAAAAGAGAGGAGCAGAGCACTGGGACCCGTTTGACAAAAACCGGCTTCCCACGGGAAAGTCTTTCTCCACGTGAGACATGCTCCCAGGTGCCTGTGGCAAGGGGAAGGAAATGCCATACACTGACCTTGAAGAGACCACAGGGCCCAGGCACAGTCTGAACCCTTCCCTCAACCCGGCGGTTTTGCTATCAGGAGTTCAACCCCAACGAACACAGCCCGGAGACCCCTGGGGCAAAAACGGCTTCCGACGAACAATAGGTGCTTGCTGTGGAACACCTATCCCAAGTGGGGGTAGCCAGCTCAACAAAATGCCACACACCCAGGTGTAAGAAACAACATTGCCCAGGCATGGTCTAAGCCCCTCACCTCGTCCCTGGGCTTTGGGGAGTCGGAGGGACAGCCGAGGCCCACGGCCCTGAGACCCCTTTGCAAAAAGCCGGCTTCCCACGGAGACAGTTTTCCTGAGGTTCAGACCCTATCCCAAGCGGTTGTGGCAAGGTAAAGCAAATGCCCTCCACTTCTCTGGAAGAAACCACAGTGCCCAGCCATGTTCTAAGCCCTCCCATCCTCCCTGGGCTTCTGGCAGCAGGAGTGAAAAGAGAGGAGCAGAGCACGGGGACCCGTTTGACAAAACCCGGCTTCCCACGGGAAAGTCTTTCTCCACGGGCAGACATGCTCCCAGGTGCCTGTGGCAAGGGGAAGGAAATGCCATACACTGACCTGGAAGAGACCACAGGGCCCAGGCACAGTCTGAACCCTTCCCTCAACCCGGCGGTTTTGCTAGGAGGAGTTCAACCCCAACGAACACAGCCGGAGACCCCTGGGGCAAAAACGGCTTCCGACGAACAATAGGTGCTTGCTGTGGAACACCTATCCCAAGTGGGGGTAGCCAGCTCAACAAAATGCCACACACCCAGGTGTAAGAAACAACATTGCCCAGGCATGGTCTAAGCCCCTCACCTCGTCCCTGTGCTTTGGAGAGCCGGAGGGACAGCCGAGGCCCACGGCCCTGAGACCCCTTTGCAAAAAGCCGGCTTCCCACGGAAAGAGTTTTCCTGAGGTGCAGACCCTATCCCAAGTGGTTGTGGCAAGGTAAAGCAAATGCCCTCCACTTCTCTGGAAGAAACCACAGTGCCCAGCCATGTTCTAAGCCCTCCCATCCTCCCTGGGCTTCTGGCAGCAGGAGTGAAAAGAGAGGAGCAGAGCACTGGGACCCGTTTGACAAAAACCGGCTTCCCACAGGAAAGTCGTTCTCCACGTGCAGACATGCTCCCAGGTGCCTGTGGCAAGGGGAAGGAAATGCCATACACTGACCTGGAAGAGACCACAGGGCCCAGGCACAGTCTGAACCTTTCCCTCAACCCGGCGGTTTTGCTAGCAGGAGTTCAACCCCAACGAACACAGCCAGGAGACCCCTGGGGCAAAAACGGCTTCCGACGAACAATAGGTGCTTGCTGTGGAACACCTATCCCAAGTGGGGGTAGCCAGCTCAACAAAATGCCACACACCCAGGTGTAAGAAACAACATTGCCCAGGCTTGGTCTAAGCCCCTCACCTCGTCCCTGTGCTTTGGGGAGCCGGAGGGACAGCCGAGGCCCACGACCCTGAGACCCCTTTGCAAAAAGCCTGCTTCCCACGGAAACAGGTTTCCTGAGGTGCAGACCCTATCCCAAGTGGTTGTGGCAAGGTAAAGCAAATGTCCTCCACTTCTCTGGAAGAAACCACATTGCCCAACCATGTTCTAAGCCCTCCCATCCTCCCTGGGCTTCTGGCAGCAGGAATGAAAAGAGAGGAGCAGAGCACTGGGACCCGTTTGACAAAACCCGGCTTCCCACGGGAAAGTCTTTCTCCACGTGCAGACATGCTCCCAAGTGCCTGTGTCAAGGGGAAGGAAATGCCATACACTGACCTGGAAGAGACCACAGGGCCCAGGCACAGTCTGAACCCTTCCCTCAACCCGGCGGTTTTGCTAGCAGGAGTTCAACCCCAACGAACACAGCCCGGAGACCCCTGGGGCAAAAACGGCTTCCGACGAACAATAGGTGCTTGCTGTGGAACACCTATCCCAAGTGGGGGTAGCCAGCTCAACAAAATGCCACACACCCAGGTGTAAGAAACAACATTGCCCAGGCATGGTCTAAGCCCCTCACCTCGTCCCTGTGCTTTGGAGAGCCGGAGGGACACCCGAGGCCCACGGCCCTGAGACCCCTTTGCAAAAAGCCGGCTTCCCACGGAAAGAGTTTTCCTGAGGTGCAGACCCTATCCCAAGTGGTTGTGGCAAGGTAAAGCAAAAGCCCTCCACTTCTCTGGAAGAAACCACAGTGCCCAGCCATGTTCTAAGCCCTCCCATCCTCCCTTGGCTTCTGGCAGCAGGAGTGAAAAGAGAGGAGCAGAGCACTGGGACCCGTTTGACAAAAACCGGCTTCCCACGGGAAAGTCGTTCTCCACGTGCAGACATGCTCCCAGGTGCCTGTGGCAAGGGGAAGGAACTGCCATACACTGACCTGGAAGAGACCACAGGGCCCAGGCACAGTCTGAACCCTTCCCTCAAACCGGCGGTTTTGCTAGCAGGAGTTCAACCCCAACGAACACAGCCCGGAGACCCCTGGGGCAAAAAAGACTTCCGACGAACAATAGGTGCTTGCTGTGGAACACCTATCCCAAGTGGGGGTAGCCAGCTCAACAAAATGCCACACACCCAGGTGTAAGAAACAACATTGCCCAGGCATGGTCTAAGCCCCTCACCTCGTCCCTGTGCTTTGGGGAGCCGGAGGGACAGCCGAGGCCCACGGCCCTGAGACCCCTTTGCAAAAAGCCGGCTTCCCACGGAAAGAGTTTTCCTGAGGTGCAGACCCTATCCCAAGTGGTTGTGGCAAGGTAAAGCAAATGCCCTCCACTTCTCTGGAAGAAACCACAGTGCCCAGCCATGTTCTAAGCCCTCCCATCCTCCCTTGGCTTCTGGCAGCAGGAGTGAAAGGAGAGGAGTAGAGCACTGGGACCCGTTTGACAAAAACCGGCTTCCCACGGGAAAGTCGTTCTCCACGTGCAGACATGCTCCCAGGTGCCTGTGGCAAGGGGAAGGAACTGCCATACACTGACCTGGAAGAGACCATAGGGCCCAGGCACAGTCTGAACCCTTCGCTCAACCGGGCGGTTTTGCTAGCAGGAGTTCAACCCCAACGAACAAAGCCCGGAGACCCCTGGGGCAAAAACGGCTTCCGACGAACAATAGGTGCTTGCTGTGGAACACCTATCCCAAGTGGGGGTAGCCAGCTCAACAAAATGCCACACACCCAGGTGTAAGAAACAACATTGCCCAGGCATGGTCTAAGCCCCTCACCTCGTCCCTGTGCTTTGGGGAGCCGGAGGGACAGCCGAGGCACACGGCCCTGAGACCCCTTTGCAAAAAGCTGGCTTCCCACGGAGACAGTTTTCCTGAGGTGCAGACCCTATCCCAAGCGGTTGTGGCAAGGTAAAGCAAATGCCCTCCACTTCTCTGGAAGAAACCACAGTGCCCAGCCATGTTCTAAGCCCTCCATCCTCCCTGGGCTTCTGGCAGTAGGAGTGAAAAGAGAGGAGCAGAGCACGGGGACCCGTTTGCCAAAACCCGGCTTCCCACGGGAAAGTCTTTCTCCACGTGCAGACATGCTCCCAGGTGCCTGGGGCAAGGGGAAGGAAATGCCATACACTGACCTGGAAGAGACCACAGGGCCCAGGCACAGTCTGAACACTTCCCTCAACTCGGCAGTTTTGCTAGCAGGAGTTCAACCCCAGCGAACATAACCCGGAGACCCCTGGGGCAAAAACGGCTTCCGACGAACAATAGGTGCTTGGTGTGGAACACCTATCCCAAGTGGGGGTAGCCAGCTCAACAAAATGCCACACACCCAGGTGTAAGAAACAACATTGCCCAGGCATGGTCTAAGCCCCTCACCTCGTCCCTGTGCTTTGGGGAGCCGGAGGGACACCCGAGGCCCACGGCCCTGAGACCCCTTTGCAAAAAGCCGGCTTCCCACGGAAAGAGTTTTCCTGAGGTGCAGACCCTATCCCAAGTGGTTGTGGCAAGGTAAAGCAAATGCCCTCCACTTCTCTGGAAGAAACCACAGTGCCCAGCCATGTTCTAAGCCCTCCCATCCTCCCTGGGCTTCTGGCAGCAGGAGTGAAAAGAGAGGAGCAGAGCACTGGGACCCGTTTGACAAAAACCGGCTTCCCACGGGAAAGTCGTTCTCCACGTGCAGACATGCTCCCAGGTGCCTGTGGCAAGGGGAAGGAAATGCCATACACTGACCTTGAAGAGACCACAGGGCCCAGGCACAGTCTGAACCCTTCCCTCAACCCGGCGGTTTTGCTAGCAGGAGTTCAACCCCAACGAACACAGCCCGGAGACCCCTGGGGCAAAAACGGCTTCCGACGAACAATAGGTGCTTGCTGTGGAACACCTATCCCAAGTGGGGGTAGCCAGCTCAACAAAATGCCACACACCCAGGTGTAAGAAACAACATTGCCCAGGCATGGTCTAAGCCCCTCACCTCGTCCCTGTGCTTTGGGGAGCCGGAGGGACACCCGAGGCCCACGGCCCTGAGACCCCTTTGCAAAAAGCCGGCTTCCCACGGAGACAGTTTTCCTGAGGTGCAGACCCTATCCCAAGTGGTTGTGGCAAGGTAAAGCAAATGCCCTCCACTTCTCTGGAAGAAACCACAGTACCCAGCCATGTTCTAAGCCCTCCCATCCTCCCTGGGCTTCTGGCAGCAGGAGTGAAAAGAGAGGAGCAGAGCACTGGGACCCGTTTGACAAAAACCGGCTTCCCACGGGAAAGTCGTTCTCCACGTGCAGACATGCTCCCAGGTGCCTGTGGCAAGGGGAAGGAAATGCCATACACTGACCTGGAAGAGACCACAGGGCCCAGGCACAGTCTGAACCCTTCCCTCAACCCGGCGGTTTTGCTAGCAGGAGTTCAACCCCAACGAACACAGCCCGGAGACCCATGGGGCAAAAACGGCTTCCGACGAACAATAGGTGCTTGCTGTGGAAAACCTATTACAAGTGGGGGTAGCCAGCTCAACAAAATGCCACACACCCAGGTGTAAGAAACAACATTGCCCAGGCATGGTCTAAGCCCCTCACCTCGTCCCTGTGCTTTGGGGAGCCGGAGGGACAGCCGAGGCCCACGGCCCTGAGACCCCTTTGCAAAAAGCCGGCTTCCCACGGAGACAGTTTTCCTGAGGTGCAGACCCTATCCCAAGCGGTTGTGGCAAGGTAAAGCAAATGCCCTCCACTTCTCTGGAAGAAACCACAGTGCCCAGCCATGTTCTAAGCCCTCCCATCCTCCCTGGGCTTCTGGCAGTAGGAGTGAAAAGAGAGGAGCAGAGCACTGGGACCCGTTTGACAAAAACCGGCTTCCCACGGGAAAGTCGTTCTCCACGTGCAGACATGCTCCCAGGTGCCTGTGGCAAGGGGAAGGAACTGCCATACACTGACCTGGAAGAGACCACAGGGCCCAGGCACAGTCTGAACCCTTCCCTCAAACCGGCGGTTTTGCTAGCAGGAGTTCAACCCCAATGAACACAGCCCGGAGACCCCTGAGGCAAAAACGACTTCCGACGAACAATAGGTGCTTGCTGTGGAACACCTATCCCAAGTGGGGGTAGCCAGCTCAACAAAATGCCACACACCCAGGTGTAAGAAACAACATTGCCCAGGCATGGTCTAAGCCCCTCACCTCGGCCCTGT
Organism: Ursus arctos; assembly: GCF_023065955.2. Classification (NCBI taxonomy): domain Eukaryota; kingdom Metazoa; phylum Chordata; class Mammalia; order Carnivora; family Ursidae; genus Ursus; species Ursus arctos. The sequence goes on from NW_026622819.1 coordinate 64,399,060, forward strand.
GCTTTGGGGAGCCGGAGGGACAGCCGAGGCCCACGGCCCTGAGACCCCTTTGCAAAAAGCCGGCTTCCCACGGAAAGAGTTTTCCTGAGGTGCAGACCCTATCCCAAGTGGTTGTGGCAAGGTAAAGCAAATGCCCTCCACTTCTCTGGAAGAAACCACAGTGCCCAGCCATGTTCTAAGCCCTCCCATCCTCCCTTGGCTTCTGGCAGCAGGAGTGAAGGAGAGGAGTAGAGCACTGGGACCCGTTTGACAAAAACCGGCTTCCCACGGGAAAGTCGTTCTCCACGTGCAGACATGCTCCCAGGTGCCTGTGGCAAGGGGAAGGAACTGCCATACACTGACCTGGAAGAGACCATAGGGCCCAGGCACAGTCTGAACCCTTCGCTCAACCGGGCGGTTTTGCTAGCAGGAGTTCAACCCCAACGAACAAAGCCCGGAGACCCCTGGGGCAAAAACGGCTTCCGACGAACAATAGGTGCTTGCTGTGGAACACCTATCCCAAGTGGGGGTAGCCAGCTCAACAAAATGCCACACACCCAGGTGTAAGAAACAACATTGCCCAGGCATGGTCTAAGCCCCTCACCTCGTCCCTGTGCTTTGGGGAGCCGGAGGGACAGCCGAGGCACACGGCCCTGAGACCCCTTTGCAAAAAGCTGGCTTCCCACGGAGACAGTTTTCCTGAGGTGCAGACCCTATCCCAAGCGGTTGTGGCAAGGTAAAGCAAATGCCCTCCACTTCTCTGGAAGAAACCACAGTGCCCAGCCATGTTCTAAGCCCTCCATCCTCCCTGGGCTTCTGGCAGTAGGAGTGAAAAGAGAGGAGCAGAGCACGGGGACCCGTTTGACAAAACCCGGCTTCCCACGGGAAAGTCTTTCTCCACGTGCAGACATGCTCCCAGGTGCCTGGGGCAAGGGGAAGGAAATGCCATACACTGACCTGGAAGAGACCACAGGGCCCAGGCACAGTCTGAACACTTCCCTCAACTCGGCAGTTTTGCTAGCAGGAGTTCAACCCCAGCGAACATAACCCGGAGACCCCTGGGGCAAAAACGGCTTCCGACGAACAATAGGTGCTTGCTGTGGAACACCTATCCCAAGTGGGGGTAGCCAGCTCAACAAAATGCCACACACCCAGGTGTAAGAAACAACATTGCCCAGGCATGGTCTAAGCCCCTCACCTCGTCCCTGTGCTTTGGGGAGCCGGAGGGACACCCGAGGCCCACGGCCCTGAGACCCCTTTGCAAAAAGCCGGCTTCCCACGGAAAGAGTTTTCCTGAGGTGCAGACCCTATCCCAAGTGGTTGTGGCAAGGTAAAGCAAATGCCCTCCACTTCTCTGGAAGAAACCACAGTGCCCAGCCATGTTCTAAGCCCTCCCATCCTCCCTGGGCTTCTGGCAGCAGGAGTGAAAAGAGAGGAGCAGAGCACTGGGACCCGTTTGACAAAAACCGGCTTCCCACGGGAAAGTCTTTCTCCACGTGCAGACATGCTCCCAGGTGCCTGTGGCAAGGGGAAGGAAATGCCATACACTGAATTGAAGAGACCACAGGACCCAGGCACAGTCTGAACCCTTCCCTCAACCCGGCGGTTTTGCTAGCAGGAGTTCAACCCCAACGAACACAGCCCGGAGACCCCTGGGGCAAAAACGGCTTCCGACGAACAATAGGTGCTTGCTGTGGAAAACCTATTACAAGTGGGGGTAGCCAGCTCAACAAAATGCCACACACCCAGGTGTAAGAAACAACATTGCCCAGGCATGGTCTAAGCCCCTCACCTCGTCCCTGTGCTTTGGGGAGCCGGAGGGACAGCCGAGGCCCACGGCCCTGAGACCCCTTTGCAAAAAGCCGGCTTCCCACGGAGACAGTTTTCCTGAGGTGCAGACCCTATCCCAAGCGGTTGTGGCAAGGTAAAGCAAATGCCCTCCACTTCTCTGGAAGAAACCACAGTGCCCAGCCATGTTCTAAGCCCTCCCATCCTCCCTGGGCTTCTGGCAGTAGGAGTGAAAAGAGAGGAGCAGAGCACTGGGACCCGTTTGACAAAAACCGGCTTCCCACGGGAAAGTCGTTCTCCACGTGCAGACATGCTCCCAGGTGCCTGTGGCAAGGGGAAGGAAATGCCATACACTGACCTGGAAGAGACCACAGGGCCCAGGCACAGTCTGAACCCTTCCCTCAACCCGGCGGTTTTGCTAGCAGGAGTTCAACCCCAACGAACACAGCCCGGAGACCCCTGGGGCAAAAACGGCTTCCGACGAACAATAGGTGCTTGCTGTGGAACACCTATCCCAAGTGGGGGTAGCCAGCTCAACAAAATGCCACACACCCAGGTGTAAGAAACAACATTGCCCAGGCAAGGTCTAAGCCCCTCACCTCGTCCCTGTGCTTTGGGGAGCCGGAGGGAGAGCCGAGGCCCACGGCCCTGAGACCCCTTTGCAAAAAGCCGGCTTCCCACGGAAAGAGTTTTCCTGAGGTGCAGACCCTATCCCAAGTGGTTGTGGCAAGGTAAAGCAAATGCCCTCCACTTCTCTGGAAGAAACCACAGTGCCCAGCCATGTTCTAAGCCCTCCCATCCTCCCTGGGCTTCTGGCAGCAGGAGTGAAAAGAGAGGAGCAGAGCACTGGGACCCGTTTGACAAAACCCGGCTTCCCACGGGAAAGTCTTTCTCCACGTGCAGACATGCTCCCAGGTGCCTGGGGCAAGGGGAAGGAAATGCCATACACTGACCTGGAAGAGACCACAGGGCCCAGGCACAGTCTGAACCCTTCCCTCAATCCGGCGGTTTTGCTAGCAGTTCAACCCCAACGAACACAGCCCGGAGACCCCTGGGGCAAAAACGGCTTCCGAGGAACAATAGGTGCTTGCTGTGGAACACCTATCCCAAGTGGGGGTAGCCAGCTCAACAAAATGCCACACACCCAGGTGTAAGAAACAACATTGCCCAGGCATGGTCTAAGCCCCTCACCTCGTCCCCGTGCTTTGGGGAGCCGGAGGGACAGCCGAGGCCCACGGCCCTGAGACCCCTTTGCAAAAAGCCGGCTTCCCACGGAAAGAGTTTTCCTGAGGTGCAGACCCTATCCCAAGTGGTTGTGGCAAGGTAAAGCAAATGCCCTCCACTTCTCTGGAAGAAACCACAGTGCCCAGCCATGTTCTAAGCCCTCCCATCCTCCCTGGGCTTCTGGCAGCAGGAGTGAAAAGAGAGGAGCAGAGCACTGGGACCCGTTTGACAAAAACCGGCTTCCCACGGGAAAGTCGTTCTCCACGTGCAGACATGCTCCCAGGTGCCTGTGGCAAGGGGAAGGAAATGCCATACACTGACCTGGAAGAGACCACAGGGCCCAGGCACAGTCTGAACCCTTCCCTCAACCCGGCGGTTTTGCTAGCAGGAGTTCAACCCCAACGAACACAGCCCGGAGACCCCTGGGGCAAAAACGGCTTCCGACGAACAATAGGTGCTTGCTGTGGAACACCTATCCCAAGTGGGGGTAGCCAGCTCAACAAAATGCCACACACCCAGGTGTAAGAAACAACATTGCCCAGGCATGGTCTAAGCCCCTCACCTCGTCCCTGTGCTTTGGGGAGCCGGAGGGACAGCCGAGGCCCACGGCCCTGAGACCCCTTTGCAAAAAGCCGGCTTCCCACGGAGACAGTTTTCCTGAGGTGCAGACCCTATCCCAAGCGGTTGTGGCAAGGTAAAGCAAATGCCCTCCACTTCTCTGGAAGAAACCACAGTGCCCAGCCATGTTCTAAGCCCTCCCATCCTCCCTGGGCTTCTGGCAGCAGGAGTGAAAAGAGAGGAGCAGAGCACTGGGTCCCGTTTGACAAAAACCGGCTTCCCACGGGAAAGTCTTTCTCCACGTGCAGACATGCTCCCAGGTGCCTGTGGCAAGGGGAAGGAAATGCCATACACTGACCTGGAAGAGACCACAGGGCCCAGGCACAGTCTGAACCCTTCCCTCAACCCGGCGGTTTTGCTAGCAGGAGTTCAACCCCAACGAACACAGCCCGGAGACCCCTGGGGCAAAAACGGCTTCCGACGAACAATAGGTGCTTGCTGTGGAACACCTATCCCAAGTGGGGGTAGCCAGCTCTACAAAATGCCACACACCCAGGTGTAAGAAACAACATTGCCCAGGCTTGGTCTAAGCCCCTCACCTCGTCCCTGTGCTTTGGGGAGCCGGAGGGACAGCCGAGGCCCACGACCCTGAGACCCCTTTGCAAAAAGCCGGCTTCCCACGGAAAGAGTTTTCCTGAGGTGCAGACCCTATCCCAAGTGGTTGTGGCAAGGTAAAGCAAATGCCCTCCACTTCTCTGGAAGAAACCACAGTGCCCAACCATGTTCTAAGCCCTCCCATCCTCCCTTGGCTTCTGGCAGCAGGAGTGAAAAGAGAGGAGCAGAGCACTGGGACCCGTTTGACAAAACCCGGCTTCCCAAGGGAAAGTCTTTCTCCACGTGCAGACATGCTCCCAAGTGCCTGTGTCAAGGGGAAGGAAATGCCATACACTGACCTGGAAGAGACCACAGCGCCCAGGCACAGTCTGAACCCTTCCCTCAACCCGGCGGTTTTGCTAGCAGGAGTTCAACCCCAACGAACACAGCCCGGAGACCCCTGGGGCAAAAACGGCTTCCGACGAACAATAGGTGCTTGCTGTGGAACACCTATCCCAAGTGGGGGTAGCCAGCTCAACAAAATGCCACACACCCAGGTGTAAGAAACAACATTGCCCAGGCAAGGTCTAAGCCCCTCACCTCGTCCCTGTGCTTTGGGGAGCCGGAGGGAGAGCCGAGGCCCACGGCCCTGAGACCCCTTTGCAAAAAGCTGGCTTCCCACGGAAAGAGTTTTCCTGAGGTGCAGACCCTATCCCAAGTGGTTGTGGCAAGGTAAAGCAAATGCCCTCCACTTCTCTGGAAGAAACCACAGTGCCCAGCCATGTTCTAAGCCCTCCCATCCTCCCTGGGCTTCTGGCAGCAGGAGTGAAAAGAGAGGAGCAGAGCACTGGGACCCGTTTGACAAAACCCGGCTTCCCACGGGAAAGTCTTTCTCCACGTGCAGACATGCTCCCAGGTGCCTGGGGCAAGGGGAAGGAAATGCCATACACTGACCTGGAAGAGACCACAGGGCCCAGGCACAGTCTGAACCCTTCCCTCAATCCGGCGGTTTTGCTAGCAGTTCAACCCCAACGAACACAGCCCGGAGACCCCTGGGGCAAAAACGGCTTCCGACGAACAATAGGTGCTTGCTGTGGAACACCTATCCCAAGTGGGGGTAGCCAGCTCAACAAAATGCCACACACCCAGGTGTAAGAAACAACATTGCCCAGGCATGGTCTAAGCCCCTCACCTCGTCCCTGTGCTTTGGGGAGCCGGAGGGACACCCGAGGCCCACGGCCCTGAGACCCCTTTGCAAAAAGCCGGCTTCCCACGGAAAGAGTTTTCCTGAGGTGCAGACCCTATCCCAAGTGGATGTGGCAAGGTAAAGCAAATGCCCTCCACTTCTCTGGAAGAAACCACAGTGCCCAGCCATGTTCTAAGCCCTCCCATCCTCCCTGGGCTTCTGGCAGCAGGAGTGAAAAGAGAGGAGCAGAGCCCTGGGACACGTTTGAAAAAAACCGGCTTCCCACGGGAAAGTCGTTCTCCACTTGCAGACATGATCCCAGGTGCCTGTGGTAAGGGGAAGGAACTGCCATACACTGACCTGGAAGAGACCACAGGGCCCAGGCACAGTCTGAACCCTTCCCTCAACCCGGCGGTTTTGCTAGCAGGAGTTCAACCCCAACGAACAGAGCCCGGAGAACCCTGGGGCAAAAACAGCTTCCGACGAACAATAGGTGCTTGCTGTGGAACACCTATCCCAAGTGGGGGTAGCCAGCTCAACAAAATGCCACACACCCAGGTGTAAGAAACAACATTGCCCAGGCATGGTTTAAGCCCCTCACCTCGTCCCTGTGCTTTGGGGAGCCGGAGGGATAGCCGAGGCACACGGCCCTGAGACCCCTTTGCAAAAAGCTGGCTTCCCACGGAGACAGTTTTCCTGAGGTGCAGACCCTATCCCAAGCGGTTGTGGCAAGGTAAAGCAAATGCCCTCCACTTCTCTGGAAGAAACCACAGTGCCCAGCCATGTTCTAAGCCCTCCCATCCTCCCTGGGCTTCTGGCAGTAGGAGTGAAAAGAGAGGAGCAGAGCACAGGGACCCCTTTGACAAAAACCGGCTTCCCACGGGAAAGTCTTTCTCCACGTGCAGACATGCTCCCAGGTGCCTGGGGCAAGGGGAAGGAAATGCCATACACTGACCTGGAAGAGACCACAGGGCCCAGGCACAGTCTGAACACTTCCCTCAACTCGGCAGTTTTGCTAGCAGGAGTTCAAACCCAGCGAACATAGCCCGGAGACCCCTGGAGCAAAAACAGCTTCCGACGAACAATAGGTGCTTGCTGTGGAACACCTATCCCAAGTGGGGGTAGCCAGCTCAAAAAATGCCACACACCCAGGTGTAAGAAACAACATTGCCCAGGCATGGTCTAAGCCCCTCACCTCGTCCCTGTGCTTTGGGGAGCCGGAGGGACACCCGAGGCCCACTGCCCTGAGACCCCTTTGCAAAAAGCCGGCTTCCCACGGAAAGAGTTTTCCTGAGGTGCAGACCCTATCCCAAGTGGTTGTGGCAAGGTAAAGCAAATGCCCTCCACTTCTCTGGAAGAAACCACAGTGCCCAGCCATGTTCTAAGCCCTCCCATCCTCCCTGGGCTTCTGGCAGCAGGAGTGAAAAGAGAGGAGCAGAGCACTGGGACCCGTTTGACAAAAACCGGCTTCCCACGGGAAAGTCGTTCTCCACGTGCAGACATGCTCCCAGGTGCCTGTGGCAAGGGGAAGGAAATGCCATACACTGACCTGGAAGAGACCACAGGGCCCAGGCACAGTCTGAACCCTTCCCTCAACCCGGCGGTTTTGCTAGCAGGAGTTCAACCCCAACGAACACAGCCCGGAGACCACTGGGGCAAAAACGGCTTCCGACGAACAATAGGTGCTTGCTGTGGAACACCTATCCCAAGTGGGGGTAGCCAGCTCAACAAAATGCCACACACCCAGGTGTAAGAAACAACATTGCCCAGGCAAGGTCTAAGCCCCTCACCTCGTCCCTGTGCTTTGGGGAGCCGGAGGGACAGCCGAGGCCCACGGCCCTGAGACCCCTTTGCAAAAAGCCGGCTTCCCACGGAGACAGTTTTCCTGAGGTGCTGACCCTATCCCAAGCGGTTGTGGCAAGGTAAAGCAAATGCCCTCCACTTCTCTGGAAGAAACCACAGTGCCCAGCCATGTTCTAAGCCCTCCCATCCTCCCTGGGCTTCTGGCAGCAGGAGTGAAAAGAGAGGAGCAGAGCACTGGGACCCGTTTGACAAAAACCGGCTTCCCACGGGAAAGTCGTTCTCCACGTGCAGACATGCTCCCAGGTGCCTGTGGCAAGGGGAAGGAAATGCCATACACTGACCTGGAAGAGACCACAGGGCCCAGGCACAGTCTGAACCCTTCCCTCAACCCGGCGGTTTTGCTAGCAGGAGTTCAACCCCAATGAACACAGCCCGGAGACCCCTGGGGCAAAAACGGCTTCCGACGAACAATAGGTGCTTGCTGTGGAACACCTATCCCAAGTGGGGGTAGCCAGCTCAACAAAATGCCACACACCCAGGTGTAAGAAACAACATTGCCCAGGCATGGTCTAAGCCCCTCACCTCGTCCCTGTGCTTTGGGGAGCCGGAGGGACAGCCGAGGCCCACGGCCCTGAGACCCCTTTGCAAAAAGCCGGCTTCCCACGGAGACAGTTTTCCTGAGGTGCAGACCCTATCCCAAGCGGTTGTGGCAAGGTAAAGCAAATGCCCTCCACTTCTCTGGAAGAAACCACAGTGCCCAGCCATGTTCTAAGCCCTCCCATCCTCCCTGGGCTTCTGGCAGCAGGAGTGAAAAGAGAGGAGCAGAGCACTGGGACCCGTTTGACAAAAACCGGCTTCCCACGGGAAAGTCTTTCTCCACGTGCAGACATGCTCCCAGGTGCCTGTGGCAAGGGGAAGGAAATGCCATACACTGACCTGGAAGAGACCACAGGGCCCAGGCACAGTCTGAACCCTTCCCTCAACCCGGCGGTTTTGCTAGCAGGAGTTCAACCCCAACGAACACAGCCCGGAGACCCCTGGGGCAAAAACGGCTTCCGACGAACAATAGGTGCTTGCTGTGGAACACCTATCCCAAGTGGGGGTAGCCAGCTCTACAAAATGCCACACACCCAGGTGTAAGAAACAACATTGCCCAAGCTTGGTCTAAGCCCCTCACCTCGTCCCTGTGCTTTGGGGAGCCGGAGGGACAGCCGAGGCCCACGACCCTGAGACCCCTTTGCAAAAAGCCGGCTTCCCACGGAAAGAGTTTTCCTGAGGTGCAGACCCTATCCCAAGTGGTTGTGGCAAGGTAAAGCAAATGCCCTCCACTTCTCTGGAAGAAACCACAGTGCCCAACCATGTTCTAAGCCCTCCCATCCTCCCTGGGCTTCTGGCAGCAGGAGTGAAAAGAGAGGAGCAGAGCACTGGGACCCGTTTGACAAAACCCGGCTTCCCAAGGGAAAGTCTTTCTCCACGTGCAGACATGCTCCCAAGTGCCTGTGTCAAGGGGAAGGAAATGCCATACACTGACCTGGAAGAGACCACAGCGCCCAGGCACAGTCTGAACCCTTCCCTCAACCCGGCGGTTTTGCTAGCAGGAGTTCAACCCCAACGAACACAGCCCGGAGACCCCTGGGGCAAAAACGGCTTCCGACGAACAATAGGTGCTTGCTGTGGAACACCTATCCCAAGTGGGGGTAGCCAGCTCAACAAAATGCCACACACCCAGGTGTAAGAAACAACATTGCCCAGGCATGGTCTAAGCCCCTCACCTCGTCCCTGTGCTTTGGGGAGCCGGAGGGACAGCCGAGGCCCACGGCCCTGAGACCCCTTTGCAAAAAGCCGGCTTCCCACGGAAAGAGTTTTCCTGAGGTGCAGACCCTATCCCAAGTGGTTGTGGCAAGGTAAAGCAAATGCCCTCCACTTCTCTGGAAGAAACCACAGTGCCCAGCCATGTTCTAAGCCCTCCCATCCTCCCTGGGCTTCTGGCAGCAGGAGTGAAAAGAGAGGAGCAGAGCACTGGGACCCGTTTGACAAAAACCGGCTTCCCACGGGAAAGTTCTCCACGTGCAGACATGCTCCCAGGTGCCTGTGGCAAGGGGAAGGAAATGCCATACACTGACCTGGAAGAGACCACAGGGCCCAGGCACAGTCTGAACCCTTCCCTCAACCCGGCGGTTTTGCTAGCAGGAGTTCAACCCCAACGAACACAGCCCGGAGACCCCTGGGGCAAAAACGGCTTCCGACGAACAATAGGTGCTTGCTGTGGAACACCTATCCCAAGTGGGGGTAGCCAGCTCAACAAAATGCCACACACCCAGGTGTAAGAAACAACATTGCCCAGGCATGGTCTAAGCCCCTCACCTCGTCCCTGTGCTTTGGGGAGCCGGAGGGACAGCCGAGGCCCACGGCCCTGAGACCCCTTTGCAAAAAGCCGGCTTCCCACGGAGACAGTTTTCCTGAGGTGCAGACCCTATCCCAAGCGGTTGTGGCAAGGTAAAGCAAATGCCCTCCACTTCTCTGGAAGAAACCACAGTGCCCAGCCATGTTCTAAGCCCTCCCATCCTCCCTGGGCTTCTGGCAGCAGGAGTGAAAAGAGAGGAGCAGAGCACTGGGACCCGTTTGACAAAAACCGGCTTCCCACGGGAAAGTCTTTCTCCACGTGCAGACATGCTCCCAGGTGCCTGTGGCAAGGGGAAGGAAATGCCATACACTGACCTGGAAGAGACCACAGGGCCCAGGCACAGTCTGAACCCTTCCCTCAACCCGGCGGTTTTGCTAGCAGGAGTTCAACCCCAACGAACACAGCCCGGAGACCCCTGGGGCAAAAACGGCTTCCGACGAACAATAGGTGCTTGCTGTGGAACACCTATCCCAAGTGGGGGTAGCCAGCTCTACAAAATGCCACACACCCAGGTGTAAGAAACAACATTGCCCAGGCTTGGTCTAAGCCCCTCACCTCGTCCCTGTGCTTTGGGGAGCCGGAGGGACAGCCGAGGCCCACGACCCTGAGACCCCTTTGCAAAAAGCCGGCTTCCCACGGAAAGAGTTTTCCTGAGGTGCAGACCCTATCCCAAGTGGTTGTGGCAAGGTAAAGCAAATGCCCTCCACTTCTCTGGAAGAAACCACAGTGCCCAACCATGTTCTAAGCCCTCCCATCCTCCCTGGGCTTCTGGCAGCAGGAGTGAAAAGAGAGGAGCAGAGCACTGGGACCCGTTTGACAAAACCCGGCTTCCCAAGGGAAAGTCTTTCTCCACGTGCAGACATGCTCCCAAGTGCCTGTGTCAAGGGGAAGGAAATGCCATACACTGACCTGGAAGAGACCACAGCGCCCAGGCACAGTCTGAACCCTTCCCTCAACCCGGCGGTTTTGCTAGCAGGAGTTCAACCCCAACGAACACAGCCCGGAGACCCCTGGGGCAAAAACGGCTTCCGACGAACAATAGGTGCTTGCTGTGGAACACCTATCCCAAGTGGGGGTAGCCAGCTCAACAAAATGCCACACACCCAGGTGTAAGAAACAACATTGCCCAGGCAAGGTCTAAGCCCCTCACCTCGTCCCTGTGCTTTGGGGAGCCGGAGGGAGAGCCGAGGCCCACGGCCCTGAGACCCCTTTGCAAAAAGCCGGCTTCCCACGGAAAGAGTTTTCCTGAGGTGCAGACCCTATCCCAAGTGGTTGTGGCAAGGTAAAGCAAATGCCCTCCACTTCTCTGGAAGAAACCACAGTGCCCAGCCATGTTCTAAGCCCTCCCATCCTCCCTGGGCTTCTGGCAGCAGGAGTGAAAAGAGAGGAGCAGAGCACTGGGACCCGTTTGACAAAACCCGGCTTCCCACGGGAAAGTCTTTCTCCACGTGCAGACATGCTCCCAGGTGCCTGGGGCAAGGGGAAGGAAATGCCATACACTGACCTGGAAGAGACCACAGGGCCCAGGCACAGTCTGAACCCTTCCCTCAATCCGGCGGTTTTGCTAGCAGTTCAACCCCAACGAACACAGCCCGGAGACCCCTGGGGCAAAAACGGCTTCCGACGAACAATAGGTGCTTGCTGTGGAACACCTATCCCAAGTGGGGGTAGCCAGCTCAACAAAATGCCACACACCCAGGTGTAAGAAACAACATTGCCCAGGCATGGTCTAAGCCCCTCACCTCGTCCCTGTGCTTTGGGGAGCCGGAGGGACAGCCGAGGCCCACGGCCCTGAGACCCCTTTGCAAAAAGCCGGCTTCCCACGGAAAGAGTCTTCCTGAGGTGCAGACCCTATCCCAAGTGGTTGTGGCAAGGTAAAGCAAATGCCCTCCACTTCTCTGGAAGAAACCACAGTGCCCAGCCATGTTCTAAGCCCTCCCATCCTCCCTGGGCTTCTGGCAGCAGGAGTGAAAAGAGAGGAGCAGAGCACTGGGACCCGTTTGACAAAAACCGGCTTCCCACGGGAAAGTCGTTCTCCACGTGCAGACATGCTCCCAGGTGCCTGTGGCAAGGGGAAGGAAATGCCATACACTGACCTGGAAGAGACCACAGGGCCCAGGCACAGTCTGAACCCTTCCCTCAACCCGGCGGTTTTGCTAGCAGGAGTTCAACCCCAACGAACACAGCCCGGAGACCCCTGGGGCAAAAACGGCTTCCGACGAACAATAGGTGCTTGCTGTGGAACCCCTATCCCAAGTGGGGGTAGCCAGCTCAACAAAATGCCACACACCCAGGTGTAAGAAACAACATTGCCCAGGCATGGTCTAAGCCCCTCACCTCGTCCCTGTGCTTTGGGGAGCCGGAGGGACAGCCGAGGCCCACGGCCATGAGACCCCTTTGCAAAAAGCCGGCTTCCCACGGAGACAGTTTTCCTGAGGTGCAGACCCTATCCCAAGCGGTTGTGGCAAGATAAAGCAAATGCCCTCCACTTCTCTGGAAGAAACCACAGTGCCCAGCCATGTTCTAAGCCCTCCCATACTCCCTGGGCTTCTGGCAGCAGGAGTGAAAAGAGAGGAGCAGAGCACTGGGACCCGTTTGACAAAAACCGGCTTCCCACGGGAAAGTCTTTCTCCACGTGCAGACATGCTCCCAGGTGCCTGTGGCAAGGGGAAGGAAATGCCATACACTGACCTGGAAGAGACCACAGGGCCCAGGCACAGTCTGAACCCTTCCTCAACCCGGCGGTTTTGCTAGCAGGAGTTCAACCCCAATGAACACAGCCCGGAGACCCCTGGGGCAAAAACGGCTTCCGACGAACAATAGGTGCTTGCTGTGGAACACCTATCCCAAGTGGGGGTAGCCAGCTCAACAAAATGCCACACACCCAGGTGTAAGAAACAACATTGCCCAGGCTTGGTCTAAGCCCCTCACCTCGTCCCTGTGCTTTGGGGAGCCGGAGGGACAGCCGAGGCCCACGACCCTGAGACCCCTTTGCAAAAAGCCGGCTTCCCACGGAAACAGTTTTCCTGAGGTGCAGACCCTATCCCAAGTGGTTGTGGCAAGGTAAAGCAAATGCCCTCCACTTCTCTGGAAGAAACCACAGTGCCCAACCATGTTCTAAGCCCTCCCATCCTCCCTGGGCTTCTGGCAGCAGGAGTGAAAAGAGAGGAGCAGAGCACTGGGACCCGTTTGACAAAACCCGGCTTCCCAAGGGAAAGTCTTTCTCCACGTGCAGACATGCTCCCAAGTGCCTGTGTCAAGGGGAAGGAAATGCCATACACTGACCTGGAAGAGACCACAGCGCCCAGGCACAGTCTGAACCCTTCCCTCAACCCGGCGGTTTTGCTAGCAGGAGTTCAACCCCAACGAACACAGCCCGGAGACCCCTGGGGCAAAAACGGCTTCCGACGAACAATAGGTGCTTGCTGTGGAACACCTATCCCAAGTGGGGGTAGCCAGCTCAACAAAATGCCACACACCCAGGTGTAAGAAACAACATTGCCCAGGCAAGGTCTAACCCCTCACCTCGTCCCTGTGCTTTGGGGAGCCGGAGGGAGAGCCGAGGCCCACGGCCCTGAGACCCCTTTGCAAAAAGCCGGCTTCCCACGGAAAGAGTTTTCCTGAGGTGCAGACCCTATCCCAAGTGGTTGTGGCAAGGTAAAGCAAATGCCCTCCACTTCTCTGGAAGAAACCACAGTGCCCAGCCATGTTCTAAGCCCTCCCATCCTCCCTGGGCTTCTGGCAGCAGGAGTGAAAAGAGAGGAGCAGAGCACTGGGACCCGTTTGACAAAACCCGGCTTCCCACGGGAAAGTCTTTCTCCACGTGCAGACATGCTCCCAGGTGCCTGGGGCAAGGGGAAGGAAATGCCATACACTGACCTGGAAGAGACCACAGGGCCCAGGCACAGTCTGAACCCTTCCCTCAATCCGGCGGTTTTGCTAGCAGTTCAACCCCAACGAACACAGCCCGGAGACCCCTGGGGCAAAAACGGCTTCCGACGAACAATAGGTGCTTGCTGTGGAACACCTATCCCAAGTGGGGGTAGCCAGCTCAACAAAATGCCACACACCCAGGTGTAAGAAACAACATTGCCCAGGCATGGTCTAAGCCCCTCACCTCGTCCCTGTGCTTTGGGGAGCCGGAGGGACAGCCGAGGCCCACGGCCCTGAGACCCCTTTGCAAAAAGCCGACTTCCCACGGAGACAGTTTTCCTGAGGTGCAGACCCTATCCCAAGCGGTTGTGGCAAGGTAAAGCAAATGCCCTCCACTTCTCTGGAAGAAACCACAGTGCCCAACCATGTTCTAAGCCCTCCCATCCTCCCTGGGCTTCTGGCAGCAGGAGTGAAAAGAGAGGAGCAGAGCACTGGGGCCCGTTTGACAAAACCCGGCTTCCCACGGGAAAGTCTTTCTCCACCTGCAGACATGCTCCCAGGTGCCTGTGGCAAGGGGAAGGAAATGCCATACACTGACCTGGAAGAGACCACAGGGCCCAGGCACAGTCTGAACCCTTCCCTCAACCCGGCGGTTTTGCTAGCAGGAGTTCAACCCCAACGAACACAGCCCGGAGACCCCTGGGGCAAAAACGGCTTCCGACGAACAATAGGTGCTTGCTGTGGAACACCTATCCCAAGTGGGAGTAGCCAGCTCAACAAAATGCCACACACCCAGGTGTAAGAAACAACATTGCCCAGGCATGGTCTAAGCCCCTCACCTCGTCCCTGTGCTTTGGGGAGCCGGAGGGACAGCCGAGGCCCACGGCCCTGAGACCCCTTTGCAAAAAGCCGGCTTCCCACGGAAAGAGTTTTCCTGAGGTGCAGACCCTATCCCAAGTGGTTGTGGCAAGGTAAAGCAAATGCCCTCCACTTCTCTGGAAGAAACCACAGTGCCCAGCCATGTTCTAAGCCCTCCCATCCTCCCTGGGCTTCTGGCAGCAGGAGTGAAAAGAGAGGAGCAGAGCACTGGGACCCGTTTGACAAAAACCGGCTTCCCACGGGAAAGTCGTTCTCCACGTGCAGACATGCTCCCAGGTGCCTGTGGCAAGGGGAAGGAAATGCCATACACTGACCTGGAAGAGACCACAGGGCCCAGGCACAGTCTGAACCCTTCGCTCAACCGGGCGGTTTTGCTAGGAGGAGTTCAACCCCAACGAACACAGCCCGGAGACCCCTGGGGCAAAAACGGCTTCCGACGAACAATAGGTGCTTGCTGTGGAACACCTATCCCAAGTGGGGGTAGCCAGCTCAACAAAATGCCACACACCCAGGTGTAAGAAACAACATTGCCCAGGCTTGGTCTAAGCCCCTCACCTCGTCCCTGTGCTTTGGGGAGCCGGAGGGACAGCCGAGGCCCACGACCCTGAGACCCCTTTGCAAAAAGCCGGCTTCCCACGGAAACAGTTTTCCTGAGGTGCAGACCCTATCCCAAGTGGTTGTGGCAAGGTAAAGCAAATGCCCTCCACTTCTCTGGAAGAAACCACAGTGCCCAACCATGTTCTAAGCCCTCCCATCCTCCCTGGGCTTCTGGCAGCAGGAATGAAAAGAGAGGAGCAGAGCACTGGGACCCGTTTGACAAAACCCGGCTTCCCACGGGAAAGTCTTTCTCCACGTGCAGACATGCTCCCAAGTGCCTGTGTCAAGGGGAAGGAAATGCCATACACTGACCTGGAAGAGACCACAGGGCCCAGGCACAGTCTGAACCCTTCCCTCAACCCGGCGGTTTTGCTAGCAGGAGTTCAACCCCAACGAACACAGCCTGGAGACCCCTGGGGCAAAAACGGCTTCCGACGAACAATAGGTGCTTGCTGTGGAACACCTATCCCAAGTGGGGGTAGCCAGCTCAACAAAATGCCACACACCCAGGTGTAAGAAACAACATTGCCCAGGCTTGGTCTAAGCCCCTCACCTCGTCCCTGTGCTTTGGGGAGCCGGAGGGACAGCCGAGGCCCACGACCCTGAGACCCCTTTGCAAAAAGCCGGCTTCCCACGGAAAGAGTTTTCCTGAGGTGCAGACCCTATCCCAAGTGGTTGTGGCAAGGTAAAGCAAATGCCCTCCACTTCTCTGGAAGAAACCACAGTGCCCAACCATGTTCTAAGCCCTCCCATCCTCCCTGGGCTTCTGGCAGCAGGAGTGAAAAGAGAGGAGCAGAGCACTGGGACCCGTTTGACAAAACCCGGCTTCCCAAGGGAAAGTCTTTCTCCACGTGCAGACATGCTCCCAAGTGCCTGTGTCAAGGGGAAGGAAATGCCATACACTGACCTGGAAGAGACCACAGCGCCCAGGCACAGTCTGAACCCTTCCCTCAACCCGGCGGTTTTGCTAGCAGGAGTTCAACCCCAACGAACACAGCCCGGAGACCCCTGGGGCAAAAACGGCTTCCGACGAACAATAGGTGCTTGCTGTGGAACACCTATCCCAAGTGGGGGTAGCCAGCTCAACAAAATGCCACACACCCAGGTGTAAGAAACAACATTGCCCAGGCAAGGTCTAAGCCCCTCACCTCGTCCCTGTGCTTTGGGGAGCCGGAGGGAGAGCCGAGGCCCACGGCCCTGAGACCCCTTTGCAAAAAGCCGGCTTCCCACGGAAAGAGTTTTCCTGAGGTGCAGACCCTATCCCAAGTGGTTGTGGCAAGGTAAAGCAAATGCCCTCCACTTCTCTGGAAGAAACCACAGTGCCCAGCCATGTTCTAAGCCCTCCCATCCTCCCTGGGCTTCTGGCAGCAGGAGTGAAAAGAGAGGAGCAGAGCACTGGGACCCGTTTGACAAAACCCGGCTTCCCACGGGAAAGTCTTTCTCCACGTGCAGACATGCTCCCAGGTGCCTGGGGCAAGGGGAAGGAAATGCCATACACTGACCTGGAAGAGACCACAGGGCCCAGGCACAGTCTGAACCCTTCCCTCAATCCGGCGGTTTTGCTAGCAGTTCAACCCCAACGAACACAGCCCGGAGACCCCTGGGGCAAAAACGGCTTCCGACGAACAATAGGTGCTTGCTGTGGAACACCTATCCCAAGTGGGGGTAGCCAGCTCAACAAAATGCCACACACCCAGGTGTAAGAAACAACATTGCCCAGGCATGGTCTAAGCCCCTCACCTCGTCCCTGTGCTTTGGGGAGCCGGAGGGACAGCCGAGGCCCACGGCCCTGAGACCCCTTTGCAAAAAGCCGGCTTCCCACGGAAAGAGTCTTCCTGAGGTGCAGACCCTATCCCAAGTGGTTGTGGCAAGGTAAAGCAAATGCCCTCCACTTCTCTGGAAGAAACCACAGTGCCCAGCCATGTTCTAAGCCCTCCCATCCTCCCTGGGCTTCTGGCAGCAGGAGTGAAAAGAGAGGAGCAGAGCACTGGGACCCGTTTGACAAAAACCGGCTTCCCACGGGAAAGTCGTTCTCCACGTGCAGACATGCTCCCAGGTGCCTGTGGCAAGGGGAAGGAAATGCCATACACTGACCTGGAAGAGACCACAGGGCCCAGGCACAGTCTGAACCCTTCCCTCAACCCGGCGGTTTTGCTAGCAGGAGTTCAACCCCAACGAACACAGCCCGGAGACCCCTGGGGCAAAAACGGCTTCCGACGAACAATAGGTGCTTGCTGTGGAACCCCTATCCCAAGTGGGGGTAGCCAGCTCAACAAAATGCCACACACCCAGGTGTAAGAAACAACATTGCCCAGGCATGGTCTAAGCCCCTCACCTCGTCCCTGTGCTTTGGGGAGCCGGAGGGACAGCCGAGGCCCACGGCCATGAGACCCCTTTGCAAAAAGCCGGCTTCCCACGGAGACAGTTTTCCTGAGGTGCAGACCCTATCCCAAGCGGTTGTGGCAAGATAAAGCAAATGCCCTCCACTTCTCTGGAAGAAACCACAGTGCCCAGCCATGTTCTAAGCCCTCCCATACTCCCTGGGCTTCTGGCAGCAGGAGTGAAAAGAGAGGAGCAGAGCACTGGGACCCGTTTGACAAAAACCGGCTTCCCACGGGAAAGTCTTTCTCCACGTGCAGACATGCTCCCAGGTGCCTGTGGCAAGGGGAAGGAAATGCCATACACTGACCTGGAAGAGACCACAGGGCCCAGGCACAGTCTGAACCCTTCCTCAACCCGGCGGTTTTGCTAGCAGGAGTTCAACCCCAATGAACACAGCCCGGAGACCCCTGGGGCAAAAACGGCTTCCGACGAACAATAGGTGCTTGCTGTGGAACACCTATCCCAAGTGGGGGTAGCCAGCTCAACAAAATGCCACACACCCAGGTGTAAGAAACAACATTGCCCAGGCTTGGTCTAAGCCCCTCACCTCGTCCCTGTGCTTTGGGGAGCCGGAGGGACAGCCGAGGCCCACGACCCTGAGACCCCTTTGCAAAAAGCCGGCTTCCCACGGAAACAGTTTTCCTGAGGTGCAGACCCTATCCCAAGTGGTTGTGGCAAGGTAAAGCAAATGCCCTCCACTTCTCTGGAAGAAACCACAGTGCCCAACCATGTTCTAAGCCCTCCCATCCTCCCTGGGCTTCTGGCAGCAGGAGTGAAAAGAGAGGAGCAGAGCACTGGGACCCGTTTGACAAAACCCGGCTTCCCAAGGGAAAGTCTTTCTCCACGTGCAGACATGCTCCCAAGTGCCTGTGTCAAGGGGAAGGAAATGCCATACACTGACCTGGAAGAGACCACAGCGCCCAGGCACAGTCTGAACCCTTCCCTCAACCCGGCGGTTTTGCTAGCAGGAGTTCAACCCCAACGAACACAGCCCGGAGACCCCTGGGGCAAAAACGGCTTCCGACGAACAATAGGTGCTTGCTGTGGAACACCTATCCCAAGTGGGGGTAGCCAGCTCAACAAAATGCCACACACCCAGGTGTAAGAAACAACATTGCCCAGGCAAGGTCTAACCCCTCACCTCGTCCCTGTGCTTTGGGGAGCCGGAGGGAGAGCCGAGGCCCACGGCCCTGAGACCCCTTTGCAAAAAGCCGGCTTCCCACGGAAAGAGTTTTCCTGAGGTGCAGACCCTATCCCAAGTGGTTGTGGCAAGGTAAAGCAAATGCCCTCCACTTCTCTGGAAGAAACCACAGTGCCCAGCCATGTTCTAAGCCCTCCCATCCTCCCTGGGCTTCTGGCAGCAGGAGTGAAAAGAGAGGAGCAGAGCACTGGGACCCGTTTGACAAAACCCGGCTTCCCACGGGAAAGTCTTTCTCCACGTGCAGACATGCTCCCAGGTGCCTGGGGCAAGGGGAAGGAAATGCCATACACTGACCTGGAAGAGACCACAGGGCCCAGGCACAGTCTGAACCCTTCCCTCAATCCGGCGGTTTTGCTAGCAGTTCAACCCCAACGAACACAGCCCGGAGACCCCTGGGGCAAAAACGGCTTCCGACGAACAATAGGTGCTTGCTGTGGAACACCTATCCCAAGTGGGGGTAGCCAGCTCAACAAAATGCCACACACCCAGGTGTAAGAAACAACATTGCCCAGGCATGGTCTAAGCCCCTCACCTCGTCCCTGTGCTTTGGGGAGCCGGAGGGACAGCCGAGGCCCACGGCCCTGAGACCCCTTTGCAAAAAGCCGACTTCCCACGGAGACAGTTTTCCTGAGGTGCAGACCCTATCCCAAGCGGTTGTGG
Source organism: Ursus arctos (assembly GCF_023065955.2). NCBI lineage: Eukaryota > Metazoa > Chordata > Mammalia > Carnivora > Ursidae > Ursus > Ursus arctos. The sequence goes on from NW_026622819.1 coordinate 64,418,188, forward strand.
CAAGGTAAAGCAAATGCCCTCCACTTCTCTGGAAGAAACCACAGTGCCCAACCATGTTCTAAGCCCTCCCATCCTCCCTGGGCTTCTGGCAGCAGGAGTGAAAAGAGAGGAGCAGAGCACTGGGGCCCGTTTGACAAAACCCGGCTTCCCACGGGAAAGTCTTTCTCCACCTGCAGACATGCTCCCAGGTGCCTGTGGCAAGGGGAAGGAAATGCCATACACTGACCTGGAAGAGACCACAGGGCCCAGGCACAGTCTGAACCCTTCCCTCAACCCGGCGGTTTTGCTAGCAGGAGTTCAACCCCAACGAACACAGCCCGGAGACCCCTGGGGCAAAAACGGCTTCCGACGAACAATAGGTGCTTGCTGTGGAACACCTATCCCAAGTGGGAGTAGCCAGCTCAACAAAATGCCACACACCCAGGTGTAAGAAACAACATTGCCCAGGCATGGTCTAAGCCCCTCACCTCGTCCCTGTGCTTTGGGGAGCCGGAGGGACAGCCGAGGCCCACGGCCCTGAGACCCCTTTGCAAAAAGCCGGCTTCCCACGGAAAGAGTTTTCCTGAGGTGCAGACCCTATCCCAAGTGGTTGTGGCAAGGTAAAGCAAATGCCCTCCACTTCTCTGGAAGAAACCACAGTGCCCAGCCATGTTCTAAGCCCTCCCATCCTCCCTGGGCTTCTGGCAGCAGGAGTGAAAAGAGAGGAGCAGAGCACTGGGACCCGTTTGACAAAAACCGGCTTCCCACGGGAAAGTCGTTCTCCACGTGCAGACATGCTCCCAGGTGCCTGTGGCAAGGGGAAGGAAATGCCATACACTGACCTGGAAGAGACCACAGGGCCCAGGCACAGTCTGAACCCTTCGCTCAACCGGGCGGTTTTGCTAGGAGGAGTTCAACCCCAACGAACACAGCCCGGAGACCCCTGGGGCAAAAACGGCTTCCGACGAACAATAGGTGCTTGCTGTGGAACACCTATCCCAAGTGGGGGTAGCCAGCTCAACAAAATGCCACACACCCAGGTGTAAGAAACAACATTGCCCAGGCTTGGTCTAAGCCCCTCACCTCGTCCCTGTGCTTTGGGGAGCCGGAGGGACAGCCGAGGCCCACGACCCTGAGACCCCTTTGCAAAAAGCCGGCTTCCCACGGAAACAGTTTTCCTGAGGTGCAGACCCTATCCCAAGTGGTTGTGGCAAGGTAAAGCAAATGCCCTCCACTTCTCTGGAAGAAACCACAGTGCCCAACCATGTTCTAAGCCCTCCCATCCTCCCTGGGCTTCTGGCAGCAGGAATGAAAAGAGAGGAGCAGAGCACTGGGACCCGTTTGACAAAACCCGGCTTCCCACGGGAAAGTCTTTCTCCACGTGCAGACATGCTCCCAAGTGCCTGTGTCAAGGGGAAGGAAATGCCATACACTGACCTGGAAGAGACCACAGGGCCCAGGCACAGTCTGAACCCTTCCCTCAACCCGGCGGTTTTGCTAGCAGGAGTTCAACCCCAACGAACACAGCCTGGAGACCCCTGGGGCAAAAACGGCTTCCGACGAACAATAGGTGCTTGCTGTGGAACACCTATCCCAAGTGGGGGTAGCCAGCTCAACAAAATGCCACACACCCAGGTGTAAGAAACAACATTGCCCAGGCATGGTCTAAGCCCCTCACCTCGTCCCTGTGCTTTGGAGAGCCGGAGGGACACCCGAGGCCCACGGCCCTGAGACCCCTTTGCAAAAAGCCGGCTTCCCACGGAAAGAGTTTTCCTGAGGTGCAGACCCTATCCCAAGTGGTTGTGGCAAGGTAAAGCAAATGCCCTCCACTTCTCTGGAAGAAACCACAGTGCCCAGCCATGTTCTAAGCCCTCCCATCCTCCCTTGGCTTCTGGCAGCAGGAGTGAAAAGAGAGGAGCAGAGCACTGGGACCCGTTTGACAAAAACCGGCTTCCCACGGGAAAGTCGTTCTCCACGTGCAGACATGCTCCCAGGTGCCTGTGGCAAGGGGAAGAAACTGCCATACACTGACCTGGAAGAGACCACAGGGCCCAGGCACAGTCTGAACCCTTCCCTCAAACCGGCGGTTTTGCTAGCAGGAGTTCAACCCCAACGAACACAGCCCGGAGACCCCTGGGGCAAAAACGACTTCCGACGAACAATAGGTGCTTGCTGTGGAACACCTATCCCAAGTGGGGGTAGCCAGCTCAACAAAATGCCACACACCCAGGTGTAAGAAACAACATTGCCCAGGCATGGTCTAAGCCCCTCACCTCGTCCCTGTGCTTTGGGGAGCCGGAGGGACAGCCGAGGCACACGGCCCTGAGACCCCTTTGCAAAAAGCTGGCTTCCCACGGAGACAGTTTTCCTGAGGTGCAGACCCTATCCCAAGCGGTTGTGGCAAGGTAAAGCAAATGCCCTCTACTTCTCTGGAAGAAACCACAGTGCCCAGCCATGTTCTAAGCCCTCCCATCCTCCCTGGGCTTCTGGCAGTAGGAGTGAAAAGAGAGGAGCAGAGCACGGGGACCCGTTTGACAAAAACCGGCTTCCCACGGGAAAGTCTTTCTCCACGTGCAGACATGCTCCCAGGTGCCTGGGGCAAGGGGAAGGAAATGCCATACACTGACCTGGAAGAGACCACAGGGCCCAGGCACAGTCTGAACACTTCCCTCAACTCGGCAGTTTGCTAGCAGGAGTTCAACCCCAGCGAACATAGCCCGGAGACCCCTGGGGCAAAAACAGCTTCCGACGAACAATAGGTGCTTGCTGTGGAACACCTATCCCAAGTGGGGGTAGCCAGCTCAACAAAATGCCACACACCCAGGTGTAAGAAACAACATTGCCCAGGCATGGTCTAAGCCCCTCACCTCGTCCCTGTGCTTTGGGGAGCCGGAGGTACACCCGAGGCCCACGGCCCTGAGACCCCTTTGCAAAAAGCCGGCTTCCCACGGAAAGAGTTTTCCTGAGGTGCAGACCCTATCCCAAGTGGTTGTGGCAAGGTAAAGCAAATGCCCTCCACTTCTCTGGAAGAAACCACAGTGCCCAGCCATGTTCTAAGCCCTCCCATCCTCCCTGGGCTTCTGGCAGCAGGAGTGAAAAGAGAGGAGCAGAGCACTGGGACCCGTTTGACAAAAACCGGCTTCCCACGGGAAAGTCTTTCTCCACGTGCAGACATGCTCCCAGGTGCCTGTGGCAAGGGGAAGGAAATGCCATACACTGACCTGGAAGAGACCACAGGGCCCAGGCACAGTCTGAACCCTTCCCTCAACCCGGCGGTTTTGCTAGCAGGAGTTCAACCCCAACGAACACAGCCCGGAGACCCCTGGGGCAAAAACGGCTTCCGACGAACAATAGGTGCTTGCTGTGGAACACCTATCCCAAGTGGGGGTAGCCAGCTCTACAAAATGCCACACACCCAGGTGTAAGAAACAACATTGCCCAGGCAAGGTCTAAGCCCCTCACCTCGTCCTTGTGCTTTGGGGAGCCGGAGGGACAGCCGAGGCCCACGGCCCTGAGACCCCTTTGCAAAAAGCGGGCTTCCCACGGAGACAGTGTTCCTGAGGTGCAGACCCTATCCCAAGCGGTTGTGGCAAGGTAAAGCAAATGCCCTCCACTTCTCTGGAAGAAACCACAGTGCCCAGCCATGTTCTAAGCCCTCCCATCCTCCCTGGGCTTCTGGCAGCAGGAGTGAAAAGAGAGGAGCAGATCACTGGGACCCGTTTGACAAAAACCGGCTTCCCACGGGAAAGTCTTTCTCCACGTGCAGACATGCTCCCAGGTGCCTGTGGCAAAGGGAAGGAAATGCCATACACTGACCTGGAAGAGACCACACGGCCCAGGCACAGTCTGAACCCTTCCCTCAACCCGGCGGTTTTGCTAGCAGGAGTTCAACCCCAACGAACACAGCCCGGAGACCCCTGGGGCAAAAACAGCTTCCGACGAACAATAGGTGCTTGCTGTGGAACACCTATCCCAAGTGGGGGTAGCCAGCTCAACAAAATGCCACACACCCAGGTGTAAGAAACAACATTGCCCAGGCAAGGTCTAAGCCCCTCACCTCGTCCTTGTGCTTTGGGGAGCCGGAGGGACAGCCGAGGCCCACGGCCCTGAGACCCCTTTGCAAAATGCCGACTTCCCACGAAGACAGTTTTCCTGAGGTGCAGACCCTATCCCAAGCGGTTGTGGCAAGGTAAAGCAAATGCCCTCCACTTCTCTGGAAGAAACCACAGTGCCCAACCATGTTCTAAGCCCTCCCATCCTCCCTGGGCTTCTGGCAGCAGGAGTGAAAAGAGAGGAGCAGAGCACTGGGACCCGTTTGACAAAACCCGGCTTCCCACGGGAAAGTCTTTCTCCACGTGCAGACATGCTCCCAGGTGCCTGTGGCAAGGGGAAGGAAATGCCATACACTGACCTGGAAGAGACCACAGGGCCCAGGCACAGTCTGAACCCTTCCCTCAACCCGGCGGTTTTGCTAGCAGGAGTTCAACCCCAACGAACACAGCCCGGAGACCCCTGGGGCAAAAACGGCTTCCGACGAACAATAGGTGCTTGCTGTGGAACACCTATCCCAAGTGGGAGTAGCCAGCTCAACAAAATGCCACACACCCAGGTGTAAGAAACAACATTGCCCAGGCATGGTCTAACCCCTCACCTCGTCCCTGTGCTTTGGGGAGCCGGAGGGACAGCCGAGGCCCACGGCCCTGAGACCCCTTTGCAAAAAGCCGGCTTCCCACGGAAAGAGTTTTCCTGAGGTGCAGACCCTATCCCAAGTGGTTGTGGCAAGGTAAAGCAAATGCCCTCCACTTCTCTGGAAGAAACCACAGTGCCCAGCCATGTTCTACGCCCTCCCGTCCTCCCTGGGCTTCTGGCAGCAGGAGTGAAAAGAGAGGAGCAGAGCACTGGGACCCGTTTGACAAAAACCGGCTTCCCACGGGAAAGTCGTTCTCCACGTGCAGACATGCTCCCAGGTGCCTGTGGCAAGGGGAAGGTAATGCCATACACTGACCTGGAAGAGACCACAGGGCCCAGGCACAGTCTGAACCCTTCCCTCAATCCGGCGGTTTTGCTAGCAGTTCAACCCCAACGAACACAGCCCGGAGACCCCTGGGACAAAAACGGCTTCCGACGAACAATAGGTGCTTGCTGTGGAACACCTATCCCAAGTGGGGGTAGTCAGCTCAACAAAATGCCACACACCCAGGTGTAAGAAACAACATTGCCCAGGCATGGTCTAAGCCCCTCACCTCGTCCCTGTGCTTTGGGGAGCCGGAGGGACAGCCGAGGCCCACGGCCCTGAGACCCCTTTGCAAAGAGCCGGCTTCCCACGGAAAGAGTTTTCCTGAGGTGCAGACCCTATCCCAAGTGGTTGTGGCAAGGTAAAGCAAATGCCCTCCACTTCTCTGGAAGAAACCACAGTGCCCTGCCATGCTCTAAGCCCTCCCATCCTCCCTGGGCTTCTGGCAGCAGGAGTGAAAAGAGAGGAGCAGAGCACTGGGACCCGTTTGACAAAAACCGGCTTCCCACGGGAAAGTCGTTCTCCACGTGCAGACATGTTCCCAGGTGCCTGTGGCAAGGGGAAGGAAATGCCATACACTGACCTGGAAGAGACCACAGGGCCCAGGCACAGTCTGAACCCTTCCCTCAACCCGGCGGTTTTGCTAGCAGGAGTTCAACCCCAACGAACACAGCCCGGAGACCCCTGGGGCAAAAACGGCTTCCGACGAACAATAGGTGCTTGCTGTGGAACACCTATCCCAAGTGGGGGTAGCCAGCTCAACAAAATGCCACACACCCAGGTGTAAGAAATAACATTGCCCAGGCAAGGTCTAAGCCCCTCACCTCGTCCTTGTGCTTTGGGGAGCCGGAGGGACAGCCGAGGCCCACGGCCCTGAGACCCCTTTGCAAAAAGCCGACTTCCCACGGAGACAGTTTTCCTGAGGTGCAGACCCTATCCCAAGCGGTTGTGGCAAGGTAAAGCACATGCCCTCCACTTCTCTGGAAGAAACCACAGTGCCCAACCATGTTCTAAGCCCTCCCATCCTCCCTGGGCTTCTGGCAGCAGGAGTGAAAAGAGTGGAGCAGAGCACTGGGGCCCGTTTGACAAAACCCGGCTTCCCACGGGAAAGTCTTTCTCCACCTGCAGACATGCTCCCAGGTGCCTGTGGCAAGGGGAAGGAAATGACATACACTGACCTGGAAGAGACCACAGGGCCCAGGCACAGTCTGAACCCTTCCCTCAACCCGGCGGTTTTGCTAGCAGGAGTTCAACCCCAACGAACACAGCCCGGAGACCCCTGGGGCAAAAACGGCTTCCGACGAACAATAGGTGCTTGCTGTGGAACACCTATCCCAAGTGGGAGTAGCCAGCTCAACAAAATGCCACACACCCAGGTGTAAGAAACAACATTGCCCAGGCATGGTCTAAGCCCCTCACCTCGTCCCTGTGCTTTGGGGAGCCGGAGGGACAGCCGAGGCCCACGGCCCTGAGACCCCTTTGCAAAAAGCCGGCTTCCCACGGAAAGAGTTTTCCTGAGGTGCAGACCCTATCCCAAGTGGTTGTGGCAAGGTAAAGCAAATGCCCTCCACTTCTCTGGAAGAAACCACAGTGCCCAGCCATGTTCTAAGCCCTCCCATCCTCCCTGGGCTTCTGGCAGCAGGAGTGAAAAGAGAGGAGCAGAGCACTGGGACCCGTTTGACAAAAACCGGCTTCCCACGGGAAAGTCGTTCTCCACGTGCAGACATGCTCCCAGGTGCCTGTGGCAAGGGGAAGGAAATGCCATACACTGACCTGGAAGAGACCACAGGGCCCAGGCACAGTCTGAACCCTTCGCTCAACCGGGCGGTTTTGCTAGGAGGAGTTCAACCCCAACGAACACAGCCCGGAGACCCCTGGGGCAAAAACGGCTTCCGACGAACAATAGGTGCTTGCTGTGGAACACCTATCCCAAGTGGGGGTAGCCAGCTCAACAAAATGCCACACACCCAGGTGTAAGAAACAACATTGCCCAGGCTTGGTCTAAGCCCCTCACCTCGTCCCTGTGCTTTGGGGAGCCGGAGGGACAGCCGAGGCCCACGACCCTGAGACCCCTTTGCAAAAACCCGGCTTCCCACGGAAACAGTTTTCCTGAGGTGCAGACCCTATCCCAAGTGCTTGTGGCAAGGTAAAGCAAATGCCCTCCACTTCTCTGGAAGAAACCACAGTGCCCAACCATGTTCTAAGCCCTCCCATCCTCCCTGGGCTTCTGGCAGCAGGAATGAAAAGAGAGGAGCAGAGCACTGGGACCCGTTTGACAAAACCCGGCTTCCCACGGGAAAGTCGTTCTCCACGTGCAGACATGCTCCCAAGTGCCTGTGTCAAGGGGAAGGAAATGCCATACACTGACCTGGAAGAGACCACAGGGCCCAGGCACAGTCTGAACCCTTCCCTCAACCCGGCGGTTTTGCTAGCAGGAGTTCAACCCCAACGAACACAGCCTGGAGACCCCTGGGGCAAAAACGGCTTCCGACGAACAATAGGTGCTTGCTGTGGAACACCTATCCCAAGTGGGGGTAGCCAGCTCAACAAAATGCCACACACCCAGGTGTAAGAAACAACATTGCCCAGGCATGGTCTAAGCCCCTCACCTCGTCCCTGTGCTTTGGAGAGCCGGAGGGACACCCGAGGCCCACGGCCCTGAGACCCCTTTGCAAAAAGCCGGCTTCCCACGGAAAGTGTTTTCCTGAGGTGCAGACCCTATCCCAAGTGGTTGTGGCAAGGTAAAGCAAATGCCCTCCACTTCTCTGGAAGAAACCACAGTGCCCAGCCATGTTCTAAGCCCTCCCATCCTCCCTTGGCTTCTGGCAGCAGGAGTGAAAAGAGAGGAGCAGAGCACTGGGACCCGTTTGACAAAAACCGGCTTCCCACGGGAAAGTCGTTCTCCACGTGCAGACATGCTCCCAGGTGCCTGTGGCAAGGGGAAGAAACTGCCATACACTGACCTGGAAGAGACCACAGGGCCCAGGCACAGTCTGAACCCTTCCCTCAAACCGGCGGTTTTGCTAGCAGGAGTTCAACCCCAACGAACACAGCCCGGAGACCCCTGGGGCAAAAACGACTTCCGACGAACAATAGGTGCTTGCTGTGGAACACCTATCCCAAGTGGGGGTAGCCAGCTCAACAAAATGCCACACACCCAGGTGTAAGAAACAACATTGCCCAGGCATGGTCTAAGCCCCTCACCTCGTCCCTGTGCTTTGGGGAGCCGGAGGGACAGCCGAGGCACACGGCCCTGAGACCCCTTTGCAAAAAGCTGGCTTCCCACGGAGACAGTTTTCCTGAGGTGCAGACCCTATCCCAAGCGGTTGTGGCAAGGTAAAGCAAATGCCCTCTACTTCTCTGGAAGAAACCACAGTGCCCAGCCATGTTCTAAGCCCTCCCATCCTCCCTGGGCTTCTGGCAGTAGGAGTGAAAAGAGAGGAGCAGAGCACGGGGACCCGTTTGACAAAAACCGGCTTCCCACGGGAAAGTCTTTCTCCACGTGCAGACATGCTCCCAGGTGCCTGGGGCAAGGGGAAGGAAATGCCATACACTGACCTGGAAGAGACCACAGGGCCCAGGCACAGTCTGAACACTTCCCTCAACTCGGCAGTTTGCTAGCAGGAGTTCAACCCCAGCGAACATAGCCCGGAGACCCCTGGGGCAAAAACAGCTTCCGACGAACAATAGGTGCTTGCTGTGGAACACCTATCCCAAGTGGGGGTAGCCAGCTCAACAAAATGCCACACACCCAGGTGTAAGAAACAACATTGCCCAGGCATGGTCTAAGCCCCTCACCTCGTCCCTGTGCTTTGGGGAGCCGGAGGTACACCCGAGGCCCACGGCCCTGAGACCCCTTTGCAAAAAGCCGGCTTCCCACGGAAAGAGTTTTCCTGAGGTGCAGACCCTATCCCAAGTGGTTGTGGCAAGGTAAAGCAAATGCCCTCCACTTCTCTGGAAGAAACCACAGTGCCCAGCCATGTTCTAAGCCCTCCCATCCTCCCTGGGCTTCTGGCAGCAGGAGTGAAAAGAGAGGAGCAGAGCACTGGGACCCGTTTGACAAAAACCGGCTTCCCACGGGAAAGTCTTTCTCCACGTGCAGACATGCTCCCAGGTGCCTGTGGCAAGGGGAAGGAAATGCCATACACTGACCTGGAAGAGACCACAGGGCCCAGGCACAGTCTGAACCCTTCCCTCAACCCGGCGGTTTTGCTAGCAGGAGTTCAACCCCAACGAACACAGCCCGGAGACCCCTGGGGCAAAAACGGCTTCCGACGAACAATAGGTGCTTGCTGTGGAACACCTATCCCAAGTGGGGGTAGCCAGCTCTACAAAATGCCACACACCCAGGTGTAAGAAACAACATTGCCCAGGCAAGGTCTAAGCCCCTCACCTCGTCCTTGTGCTTTGGGGAGCCAGAGGGACAGCCGAGGCCCACGGCCCTGAGACCCCTTTGCAAAAAGCCGGCTTCCCACGGAGACAGTTTTCCTGAGGTGCAGACCCTATCCCAAGCGGTTGTGGCAAGGTAAAGCAAATGCCCTCCACTTCTCTGGAAGAAACCACAGTGCCCAACCATGTTCTAAGCCCTCCCATCCTCCCTGGGCTTAAGGCAGCAGGAGTGAAAACAGAGGAGCAGAGCACTGGGACCCGTTTGACAAAACCCGGCTTCCCACGGGAAAGTCTTTCTCCACGTGCAGACATGCTCCCAGGTGCCTGTGGCAAGGGGAAGGAAATGCCATACACTGACCTGGAAGAGACCACAGGGCCCAGGCACAGTCTGAACCCTTCCCTCAACCCGGCGGTTTTGCTAGCAGGAGTTCAACCCCAACGAACACAGCCCGGAGACACCTGGGGCAAAAACGGCTTCCGACGAACAATAGGTGCTTGCTGTGGAACACCTATCCCAAGTGGGAGTAGCCAGCTCAACAAAATGCCACACACCCAGGTGTAAGAAACAACATTGCCCAGGCATGGTCTAAGCCCCTCACCTCGTCCCTGTGCTTTGGGGAGCCGGAGGGACAGCCGAGGCCCACGGCCCTGAGACCCCTTTGCAAAAAGCGGGCTTTCCACGGAGACAGTTTTCCTGAGGTGCAGACCCTATCCCAAGCGGTTGTGGCAAGGTAAAGCAAATGCCCTCCACTTCTCTGGAAGAAACCACAGTGCCCAGCCATGTTCTAAGCCCTCCCATCCTCCCTGGGCTTCTGGCAGCAGGAGTGAAAAGAGAGGAGCAGATCACTGGGACCCGTTTGACAAAAACCGGCTTCCCACGGGAAAGTCTTTCTCCACGTGCAGACATGCTCCCAGGTGCCTGTGGCAAAGGGAAGGAAATGCCATACACTGACCTGGAAGAGACCACACGGCCCAGGCACAGTCTGAACCCTTCCCTCAACCCGGCGGTTTTGCTAGCAGGAGTTCAACCCCAACGAACACAGCCCGGAGACCCCTGGGGCAAAAACGGCTTACGACGATCAATAGGTGCTTGCTGTGGAACACCTATCCCAAATGGTGGAAGCCAGCTCAACAAAATGCCACACACCCAGGTGTAACAAACTACCTTGCACAGGCTTGGTCTAAGCCCCTCACCTCGTCCCTGTGCTTTGGGGAGCCGGAGGGACAGCCGAGGCACACGGCCCTGAGACCCCTTTGCAAAAAGCCGGCTTCCCACGGAGACAGTTTTCCTGAGGTGCAGACCCTCTCCCAAGCGGTTGTGGCAAGGTAAAGCAAATGCCCTCCACTTCTCTGGAAGAAACCACAGTGCCCAGCCATGTTCTAAGCCCTCCCATCCTCCCTGGGCTTCTGGCAGTAGGAGTGAAAAGAGAGGAGCAGAGCACTGGGACCCGTTTGACAAAAACCGGCTTCCCACGGGAAAGTCTTTCTCCACGTGCAGACATGCTCCCAGGTACCTGGGGCAAGGGGAAGGAAATGCCATACACTGACCTGGAAGAGACCACAGGGCCCAGGCACAGTCTGAACACTTCCCTCAACTCGGCAGTTTTGCTAGCAGGAATTCAACCCCAGCGAACATAGCCCGGAGACCCCTGGGGCAAAAACAGCTTCCGACGAACAATAGGTGCTTGCTGTGGAACACCTATCCCAAGTGGGGGTAGCCAGCTCAACAAAATGCCACACACCCAGGTGTAAGAAACAACATTGCCCAGGCATGGTCTAAGCCCCTCACCTCGTCCCTGTGCTTTGGGGAGCCGGAGGGACACCCGAGGCCCACGGCCCTGAGACCCCTTTGCAAAGAGCCGGCTTCCCACGGAAAGAGTTTTCCTGAGGTGCAGACCCAATCTCAAGTGGTTGTGGCAAGGTAAAGCAAATGCCCTCCACTTCTCTGGAAGAAACCACAGTGCCCTGCCATGTTCTAAGCCCTCCCATCCTCCCTGGGCTTCTGGCAGCAGGAGTGAAAAGAGAGGAGCAGAGCACTGGGACCCGTTTGACAAAAACCGGCTTCGCACGGGAAAGTCGTTCTCCACGTGCAGACATGTTCCCAGGTGCCTGTGGCAAGGGGAAGGAAATGCCATACACTGACCTGGAAGAGACCACAGGGCCCAGGCACAGTCTGAACCCTTCCCTCAACCCGGTGGTTTTGCTAGCAGGAGTTCAACCCCAACGAACACAGCCCGGAGACCCCTGGGGCAAAAACGGCTTCCGACGAACAATAGGTGCTTGCTGTGGAACACCTATCCCAAGTGGGGGTAGCCAGCTCAACAAAATGCCACACACCCAGGTGTAAGAAACAACATTGCCCAGGCAAGGTCTAAGCCCCTCACCTCGTCCTTGTGCTTTGGGGAGCCGGAGGGACAGCCGAGGCCCACGGCCCTGAGACCCCTTTGCAAAATGCCGACTTCCCACGAAGACAGTTTTCCTGAGGTGCAGACCCTATCCCAAGCGGTTGTGGCAAGGTAAAGCAAATGCCCTCCACTTCTCTGGAAGAAACCACAGTGCCCAACCATGTTCTAAGCCCTCCCATCCTCCCTGGGCTTCTGGCAGCAGGAGTGAAAAGAGAGGAGCAGAGCACTGGGACCCGTTTGACAAAACCCGGCTTCCCACGGGAAAGTCTTTCTCCACGTGCAGACATGCTCCCAGGTGCCTGTGGCAAGGGGAAGGAAATGCCATACACTGACCTGGAAGAGACCACAGGGCCCAGGCACAGTCTGAACCCTTCCCTCAACCCGGCGGTTTTGCTAGCAGGAGTTCAACCCCAACGAACACAGCCCGGAGACCCCTGGGGCAAAAACGGCTTCCGACGAACAATAGGTGCTTGCTGTGGAACACCTATCCCAAGTGGGAGTAGCCAGCTCAACAAAATGCCACACACCCAGGTGTAAGAAACAACATTGCCCAGGCATGGTCTAAGCCCCTCACCTCGTCCCTGTGCTTTGGGGAGCCGGAGGGACAGCCGAGGCCCACGGCCCTGAGACCCCTTTGCAAAAAGCCGGCTTCCCACGGAAAGAGTTTTCCTGAGGTGCAGACCCTATCCCAAGTGGTTGTGGCAAGGTAAAGCAAATGCCCTCCACTTCTCTGGAAGAAACCACAGTGCCCAGCCATGTTCTAAGCCCTCCCGTCCTCCCTGGGCTTCTGGCAGCAGGAGTGAAAAGAGAGGAGCAGAGCACTGGGACCCGTTTGACAAAAACCGGCTTCCCACGGGAAAGTCGTTCTCCACGTGCAGACATGCTCCCAGGTGCCTGTGGCAAGGGGAAGGAAAGGCCATACACTGACCTGGAAGAGACCACAGGGCCCAGGCACAGTCTGAACCTTTTCCTCAACCCGGCGGTTTTGCTAGCAGGAGTTCAACCCCAACGAACACAGCCAGGAGACCCCTGGGGCAAAAACGGCTTCCGACGAACAATAGGTGCTTGCTGTGGAACACCTATCCAAGTGGGGGTAGCCAGCTCAACAAAATGCCACACACCCAGGTGTAAGAAACAACATTGCCCAGGCTTGGTCTAAGCCCCTCACCTCGTCCCTGTGCTTTGGGGAGCCGGAGGGACAGCCGAGGCCCACGACCCTCAGACCCCTTTGCAAAAAGCCGGCTTCCCACGGAAACAGTTTTCCTGAGGTGCAGACCCTATCCCAAGTGGTTGTGGCAAGGTAAAGCAAATGCCCTCCACTTCTCTGGAAGAAACCACAGTCCCCAACCATGTTCTAAGCCCTCCCATCCTCCCTGGGCTTCTGGCAGCAGGAGTGAAAAGAGAGGAGCAGAGCACTGGGACCCGTTTGACAAAAACCGGCTTCCCACGGGAAAGTCGTTCTCCACGTGCAGACATGCTCCCAGGTGCCTGTGGCAAGGGGAAGGAAATGCCATACACTGACCTGGAAGAGACCACAGGGCCCAGGCACAGTCTGAACCTTTTCCTCAACCCGGCGGTTTTGCTAGCAGGAGTTCAACCCCAACGAACACAGCCAGGAGACCCCTGGGGCAAAAACGGCTTCCGACGAACAATAGGTGCTTGCTGTGGAACACCTATCCCAAGTGGGGGTAGCCAGCTCAACAAAATGCCACACACCCAGGTGTAAGAAACAACATTGCCCAGGCTTGGTCTAAGCCCCTCACCTCGTCCCTGTGCTTTGGGGAGCCGGAGGGACAGCCGAGGCCCACGACCCTGAGACCCCTTTGCAAAAAGCCGGCTTCCCACGGAAACAGTTTTCCTGAGGTGCAGACCCTATCCCAAGTGGTTGTGGCAAGGTAAAGCAAATGCCCTCCACTTCTCTGGAAGAAACCACAGTCCCCAACCATGTTCTAAGCCCTCCCATCCTCCCTGGGCTTCTGGCAGCAGGAATGAAAAGAGAGGAGCAGAGCACTGGGACCCGTTTGACAAAACCCGGCTTCCCACGGGAAAGTCTTTCTCCACGTGCAGACATGCTCCCAAGTGCCTGTGTCAAGGGGAAGGAAATGCCATACACTGACCTGGAAGAGACCACAGGGCCCAGGCACAGTCTGAACACTTCCCTCAACTCGGCAGTTTTGCTAGCAGGAGTTCAACCCCAGCGAACATAGCCCGGAGACCCCTGGGGCAAAAACAGCTTCCGACGAACAATAGGTGCTTGCTGTGGAACACCTATCCCAAGTGGGGGTAGCCAGCTCAACAAAATGCCACACACCCAGGTGTAAGAAACAACATTGCCCAGGCATGGTCTAAACCCCTCACCTCGTCCCTGTGCTTTGGGGAGCCGGAGGGACACCCGAGGCCCACGACCCTGAGACCCCTTTGCAAAAAGCCGGCTTCCCACGGAAAGAGTTTTCCTGAGGTGCAGACCCTTCCCAAGTGGTTGTGGCAAGGTAAAGCAAATGCCCTCCACTTCTCTGGAAGAAACCACAGTGCCCAGCCATGTTCTAAGCCCTCCCATCCTCCCTGGGCTTCTGGCATAGGAGTGAAAAGAGAGGAGCAGAGCACTGGGACCCTTTTGACAAAAACCGGCTTCCCACGGGAAAGTCGTTCTCCACGTGCAGACATGCTCCCAGGTGCCTGTGGCAAGGGGAAGGAAATGCCATACACTGACCTGGAAGAGACCACAGGGCCCAGGCACAGTCTGAACCCTTCCCTCAACCCGGCGGTTTTGCTAGCAGGAGTTCAACCCCAACGAACACAGCCCGGAGACCCCTGGGGCAAAAACGGCTTCCGACGAACAATAGGTGCTTGCTGTGGAACACCTATCCCAAGTGGGAGTAGCCAGCTCAACAAAATGCCACACACCCAGGTGTAAGAAACAACATTGCCCAGGCATGGTCTAAGCCCCTCACCTCGTCCCTGTGCTTTGGGGAGCCGGAGGGACAGCCGAGGCCCACGGCCCTGAGACCCCTTTGCAAAAAGCCGGCTTCCCACGGAGAGAGTTTTCCTGAGGTGCAGACCCTATCCCAAGCGGTTGTGGCAAGGTAAAGCAAATGCCCTCCACTTCTCTGGAAGAAACCACAGTGCCCAGCCATGTTCTAAGCCCTCCCATCCTCCCTGGGCTTCTGGCAGCAGGAGTGAAAAGAGAGGAGCAGAGCACTGGGACCCGTTTGACAAAAACCGGCTTCCCACGGGAAAGTCTTTCTCCACGTGCTGACATGCTCCCAGGTGCCTGTGGCAAAGGGAAGGAAATGCCATACACTGACCTGGAAGAGACCACACGGCCCAGGCACAGTCTGAACCCTTCCCTCAACCCGGCGGTTTTGCTAGCAGGAGTTCAACCCCAACGAACACAGCCCGGAGACCCCTGGGGCAAAAACGGCTTACGACGATCAATAGGTGCTTGCTGTGGAACACCTATCCCAAATGGTGGAAGCCAGCTCAACAAAATGCCACACACCCAGGTGTAACAAACTACCTTGCCCAGGCTTGGTCTAAGCCCCTCACCTCGTCCCTGTGCTTTGGGGAGCCGGAGGGACAGCCGAGGCCCACGACCCTGAGACCCCTTTGCAAAAAGCCGGCTTCTCTCGGAAACAGTTTTCCTGAGGTGTAGACCCTATCCCAAGTGGATGTGGCAAGGTAAAGCAAATGCCCTCCACTTCCCTGGAAGAAACCACAGTGCCCAACCATGTTCTAAGCCCTCCCATCCTCCCTGGGCTTCTGGCAGCAGGAGTGAAAAGAGAGGAGCAGAGCACGGGGACCCGTTTGACAAAACCCGGCTTCCCACGGGAAAGTCTTTCTCCACGTGCAGACATGCTCCCAGGTGCCTGTGGCAAGGGGAAGGAAATGCCATACACTGACCTGGAAGAGACCACAGGGCCCAGGCACAGTCTGAACCCTTCCCTCAACCCGGCGGTTTTGCTAGGAGGAGTTCAACCCCAACGAACACAGCCCGGAGACCCCTGGGGCAAAAACGGCTTCCGACGAACAATAGGTGCTTGCTGTGGAACACCTATCCCAAGTGGGGGTAGCCAGCTCAACAAAATGCCACACACCCAGGTGTAAGAAACAACATTGCCTAAGCATGGTCTAAGCCCCTCACCTCGTCCCTGTGCTTTGGGGAGCCGGAGGGACAGCCGAGGCCCACGGCCCTGAGACCCCTTTGCAAAAAGCCGGCTTCCCACGGAAAGAGTTTTCCTGAGGTGCAGACCCTATCCCAAGTGGTTGTGGCAAGGTAAAGCAAATGCCCTCCACTTCTCTGGAAGAAACCACAGTGCCCAGCCATGTTCTAAGCCCTCCCATCCTCCCTTGGCTTCTGGCAGCAGGAGTGAAAGGAGAGGAGTAGAGCACTGGGACACGTTTGACAAAAACCGGCTTCCCACGGGAAAGTCGTTCTCCACGTGAAGACATGCTCCCAGGTGCCTGTGGCAAGGGGAAGGAACTGCCATACACTGACCTGGAAGAGACCATAGGGCCCAGGCACAGTCTGAACCCTTCGCTCAACCTGGCGGTTTTGCTAGCAGGAGTTCAACCCCAACGAACAAAGCCCGGAGACCCCTGGGGCAAAAACGGCTTCCGACGAACAATAGGTGCTTGCTGTGGAACACCCATCCCAAGTGGGGGTAGCCAGCTCAACAAAATGCCACACACCCAGGTGTAAGAAACAACATTGCCCAGGCATGGTCTAAGCCCCTCACCTCGTCCCTGTGCTTTGGGGAGCCGGAGGGACAGCCGAGGCACACGGACCTGAGACCCCTTTGCAAAAAGCCGGCTTCCCACGGAAAGAGTTTTCCTGAGGTGCAGACCCTATCCCAAGTGGTTGTGGCAAGGTAAAGCAAATGCCCTCCACTTCTCTGGAAGAAACCACAGTGCCCAGCCATATTCTAAGCCCTCCCATCCTCCCTGGGCTTCTGGCAGCAGGAGTGAAAAGAGAGGAGCAGAGCACGGGGACCCGTTTGACAAAAACCGGCTTCCCACGGGAAAGTCTTTCTCCACGTGAGACATGCTCCCAGGTGCCTGTGGCAAGGGGAAGGAACTGCCATACACTGACCTGGAAGAGACCACAGGGCCCAGGCACAGTCTGAACACTTCCCTCAAACCGGCGGTTTTGCTAGCAGGAGTTCAACCCCAACGAACACAGCCCGGAGAACCCTGGGGCAAAAACGACTTCCGACGAACAATAGGTGCTTGCTGTGGAACACCTATCCCAAGTGGGGGTAGCCAGCTCAACAAAATGCCACACACCCAGGTGTAAGAAACAACATTGCCCAGGCATGGTCTAAGCCCCTCACCTCGTCCCTGTGCTTTGGGGAGCCGGAGGTACACCCGAGGCCCACGGCCCTGAGACCCCTTTGCAAAAAGCCGGCTTCCCACGGAAAGAGTTTTCCTGAGGTGCAGACTCTATCCCAAGTGGTTGTGGCAAGGTAAAGCAAATGCCCTCCACTTCTCTGGAAGAAACCACAGTGCCCAGCCATGTTCTAAGCCCTCCCATCCTCCCTGGGCTTCTGGCAGCAGGAGTGAAAAGAGAGGAGCAGAGTACTGGGACCCGTTTGACAAAACCCGGCTTCCCACGGGAAAGTCTTTCTCCACGTGTAGACATGCTCCCAGGTGCCTGTGGCAAGGGGAAGGAAATGCCATACACTGACCTGGAAGAGACCACAGGGCCCAGGCACAGTCTGAACCCTTCCCTCAACCCGGCGGTTTTGCTAGCAGGAGTTCAACCCCAACGAACACAGCCCGGAGACCCCTGGGGCAAAAACGGCTTCCGACGAACAATAGGTGCTTGCTGTGGAACACCTATCCCAAGTGGGAGTAGCCAGCTCAACAAAATGCCACACACCCAGGTGTAAGAAACAACATTGCCCAGGCATGGTCTAAGCCCCTCACCTCGTCCCTGTGCTTTGGAGAGCCGGAGGGACACCCGAGGCCCACGGCCCTGAGACCCCTTTGCAAAAAGCCGGCTTCCCACGGAAAGAGTTTTCCTGAGGTGCAGACCCTATCCCAAGTGGTTGTGGCAAGGTAAAGCAAAAGCCCTCCACTTCTCTGGAAGAAACCACAATGCCCAGCCATGTTCTAAGCCCTCCCATCCTCCCTTGGCTTCTGGCAGCAGGAGTGAAAAGAGAGGAGCAGAGCACGGGGACCCGTTTGACAAAAACCGGCTTCCCACGGGAAAGTCTTTCTCCACGTGCAGACATGCTCCCAGGTGCCTGGGGCAAGGGGAAGGAAATGCCATACACTGACCTGGAATAGACCACAGGGCCCAGGCACAGTCTGAACACTTCCCTCAACTCGGCAGTTTTGCTAGCAGGAGTTCAACCCCAGCGAACATAGCCCGGAGACCCCTGGGGCAAAAACAGCTTCCTACGAACAATAGGTGCTTGCTGTGGAACACCTATCCCAAGTGGGGGTAGCCAGCTCAACAAAATGCCACACACCCATGTGTAAGAAACAACATTGCCCAGGCATGGTCTAAGCCCCTCACCTCGTCCCTGTGCTTTGGGGAGCCGGAGGGACACCCGAGGCCCACGGCCCTGAGACCCCTTTGCAAAAAGCCGGCTTCCCACGGAAAGAGTTTTCCTGAGGTGCAGACCCTATCCCAAGCGGTTGTGGCAAGGTAAAGCAAATGCCCTCCACTTCTCTGGAAGAAACCACAGTGCCCAGCCATGTTCTAAGCCCTCCCATCCTCTCTGGGCTTCTGGCAGCAGGAGTGAAAAGAGAGGAGCAGATCACTGGGACCCGTTTGACAAAAACCGGCTTCCCACGGGAAAGTCTTTCTCCACGTGCAGACATGCTCCCAGGTGCCTGTGGCAAAGGGAAGGAAATGCCATACACTGACCTGGAAGAGACCACACGGCCCAGGCACAGTCTGAACCCTTCCCTCAACCCCGCGGTTTTGCTAGCAGGAGTTCAACCCCAACGAACACAGCCCGGAGACCCCTGGGGCAAAAAAGGCTTACGACGATCAATAGGTGCTTGCTGTGGAACACCTATCCCAAATGGTGGAAGCCAGCTCAACAAAATGCCACACACCCAGGTGTAACAAACTACCTTGCCCAGGCTTGGTCTAAGCCCCTCACCTCGTCCCTGTGCTTTGGGGAGCCGGAGGGACAGCCGAGGCCCACGACCCTGAGACCCCTTTGCAAAAAGCCGGCTTCCCTCGGAAACAGTTTTCCTGAGGTGCAGACCCTATCCCAAGTGGATGTGGCAAGGTAAAGCAAATGCCCTCCACTTCTCTGGAAGAAACCACAGGGCCCAACCATGTTCTACACCCTCCCATCCTCCCTGGGCTTCTGGCAGCAGGAGTGAAAAGAGAACAGCAGAGCACTGGGACCCGTTTGACAAAACCCGGCTTCCCACGAGAAAGTCTTTCTCCACGTGCAGACATGCTCCCAGGTGCCTGTGGCAAGGGGAAGGAAATGCCATACACTGACCTGGAAGAGACCACAGGGCCCAGGCACAGTCTGAACCCTTCCCTCAACCCCGCGGTTTTGCTAGCAGGAGTTCAACCCCAACGAACACAGCCCGGAGACCCCTGGGGCAAAAAAGGCTTCCGACGAACAATAGGTGCTTGCTGTGAAACACCTATCCCAAGTGGGGGTACCAGCTCAACAAAATGCCACACACCCAGGTGTAAGAAACAACATTGCCCAGGCATGGTCTAAGCCCCTCACCTCGTCCCTGGGCTTTGGGGAGTCGGAGGGACAGCCGAGGCCCACGGCCCTGAGACCCCTTTGCAAAAAGCAGGCTTCCCACGGAGACAGTTTTCCTGAGGTTCAGACCCTATCCCAAGCGGTTGTGGCAAGGTAAAGCAAATGCCCTCCACTTCTCTGGAAGAAACCACAGTGCCCAGCCATGTTCTAAGCCCTCCCATCCTCCCTGGGCTTCTGGCAGCAGGAGTGAAAAGAGAGGAGCAGATCACTGGGACCCGTTTGACAAAAACCGGCTTCCCACGGGAAAGTCTTTCTCCACGTGCAGACATGCTCCCAGGTGCCTGTGGCAAAGGGAAGGAAATGCCATACACTGACCTGGAAGAGACCACACGGCCCAGGCACAGTCTGAACCCTTCCCTCAACCCGGCGGTTTTGCTAGCAGGAGTTCAACCCCAACGAACACAGCCCGGAGACCCCTGGGGCAAAAACGGCTTCCGACGAACAATAGGTGCTTGCTGTGGAACACCTATCCCAAGTGGGGGTAGCCAGCTCAACAAAATGCCACACACCCAGGTGTAAGAAACAACATTGCTCAGGCATGGTCTAAGCCCCTCACCTCGTCCCTGTGCTTTGGGGAGCCGGAGGGACAGCCGAGGCACACGGCCCTGAGACCCCTTTGCAAAAAGCTGGCTTCCCACGGAGACAGTTTTCCTGAGGTGCAGACCCTATCCCAAGCGGTTGTGGCAAGGTAAAGCAAATGCCCTCCCCTTCTCTGGAAGAAAGCACAGTGCCCAGCCATGTTCTAAGCCCTCCCATCCTCCCTGGGCTTCTGGCAGTAGGAGTGAAAAGAGAGGAGCAGAGCACTGGGACCCGTTTGACAAAACCCGGCTTCCCACGGGAAAGTCTTTCTCCACGTGCAGACATGCTCCCAGGTGCCTGGGGCAAGGGGAAGGAAATGCCATACACTGACCTGGAAGAGACCACAAGGCCCAGGCACAGTCTGAACCCTTCCCTCAACCCGGCGGTTTTGCTAGCAGGAGTTCAACCCCAACGAACACAGCCCGGAGACCCCTGGGGCAAAAACGGCTTCCGACAAACAATAGGTGCTTGCTGTGGAACACCTATCCCAAGTGGGGGTAGCCAGCTCAACAAAATGCCACACACCCAGGTGTAAGAAACAACATTGCCCAGACATGGTCTAAGCCCCTCACCTCGTCCCTGTGCTTTGGGGAGCCGGAGGGACACCCGAGGCCCACGGCCCTGAGACCCCTTTGCAAAAAGCCGGCTTCCCACGGAAAGAGTTTTCCTGAGGTGCAGACCCTATTCCAAGTGGTTGTGGCAAGGTAAAGCAAATGCCCTCCACTTCTCTGGAAGAAACCACAGTGCCCAGCCATGTTCTAAGCCCTCCCATCCTCCCTTGGCTTCTGGCAGCAGGAGTCAAAGGAGAGGAGTAGAGCACTGGGACCAGTTTGACAAAAACCGGCTTCCCACGGGAAAGTCGTTCTCCACGTGCAGACATGCTCCCAGGTGCCTGTGGCAAGGGGAAGGAACTGCCATACACTGACCTGGAAGAGACCATAGGGCCCAGGCACAGTCTGAACCCTTCGCTCAACCGGGCGGTTTTGCTAGCAGGAGTTCAACCCCAACGAACAAAGCCCGGAGACCCCTGGGGAAAAACGGCTTCCGACGAACAATAGGTGCTTGCTGTGGAACACCTATCCCAAGTGGGGGTAGCCAGCTCAACAAAATGCCACACACCCAGGTGTAAGAAACAACATTGCCCAGGCATGGTCTAAGCCCCTCACCTCGTCCCTCTGCTTTGGGGAGCCGGAGGGACAGCCGAGGCACACGGCCCTGAGACCCCTTTGTAAAAAGCTGGCTTCCCACGGAGACAGTTTTCCTGAGGTGCAGACCCTATCCCAAGCGGTTGTGGCAAGGTAAAGCAAATGCCCTCCACTTCTCTGGAAGAAACCACAGTGCCCAGCCATGTTCTAAGCCCTCCCATCCTCCCTGGGCTTCTGGCAGTAGGAGTGAAAAGAGAGGAGCAGAGCACGGGGACCCGTTTGACAAAACCCGGCTTCCCACGGGAAAGTCTTTCTCCACGTGCAGACATGCTCCCAGGTGCCTGGGGCAAGGGGAATGAAATGCCATACACTGACCTGGAAGAGACCACAGGGCCCAGGCACAGTCTGAACACTTCCCTCAACTCGGCAGTTTTGCTAGCAGGAGTTCAACCCCAGCGAACATAACCCGGAGACCCCTGGGGCAAAAACGGCTTCCGACGAACAATAGGTGCTTGGTGTGGAACACCTATCCCAAGTGGGGGTAGCCAGCTCAACAAAATGCCACACACCCAGGTGTAAGAAACAACATTGCCCAGGCATGGTCTAAGCCCCTCACCTCGTCCCTGTGCTTTGGGGAGCCGGAGGGACACCCGAGGCCCACGGCCCTGAGACCCCTTTGCAAAAAGCCGGCTTCCCACGGAAACAGTTTTCCTGAGGTGCAGACCCTATCCCAAGTGGTTGTGGCAAGGTAAAGCAAATGCCCTCCACTTCTCTGGAAGAAACCACAGTGCCCAGCCATGTTCTAAGCCCTCCCATCCTCCCTGGGCTTCTGGCAGCAGGAGTGAAAAGAGAGGAGCAGAGCACTGGGACCCGTTTGACAAAAACCGGCTTCCCACGGGAAAGTCGTTCTCCACGTGCAGACATGCTCCCAGGTGCCTGTGGCAAGGGGAAGGAAATGCCATACACTGACCTGGAAGAGACCACAGGGCCCAGGCACAGTCTGAACCCTTCCCTCAACCCGGCGGTTTTGCTAGCAGGAGTTCAACCCCAACGAACACAGCCCGGAGACCCCTGGGGCAAAAACGGCTTCCGACAAACAATAGGTGCTTGCTGTGGAACACCTATCCCAAGTGGGGGTAGCCAGCTCAACAAAATGCCACACACCCAGGTGTAAGAAACAACATTGCCCAGGCAAGGTCTAAGCCCCTCACCTCGTCCTTGTGCATTGGGGAGCCGGAGGGACAGCCGAGGCCCACGGCCCTGAGACCCCTTTGCAAAAAGCCGGCTTCCCACGGAGACAGTTTTCCTGAGGTGCAGACCCTATCCCAAGCGGTTGTGGCAAGGTAAAGCAAATGCCCTCCACTTCTCTTTAAGAAACCACAGTGCCCAACCATGTTCTAAGCCCTCCCATCCTCCCTGGGCTTCTGGCAGCAGGAGTGAAAAGAGAGGAGCAGAGCACGGGGACCCGTTTGACAAAACCCGGCTTCCCACGGGAAAGTCTTTCTCCACGTGCAGACATGCTCCCAGGTGCCTGTGGCAAGGGGAAGGAAATGCCATACACTGACCTGGAAGAGACCACAGGGCCCAGGCACAGTCTGAACCCTTCCCTCAACCCGGCGGTTTTGCTAGCAGGAGTTCAACCCCAACGAACACAGCCCGGAGACCCCTGGGGCAAAAACGGCTTCCGACGAACAATAGGTGCTTGCTGTGGAACACCTATCCCAAGTGGGAGTAGCCAGCTCAACAAAATGCCACACACCCAGGTGTAAGAAACAACATTGCCCAGGCATGGTCTAAGCCCCTCACCTCGTCCCTGGGCTTTGGGGAGTCGGAGGGACAGCCGAGGCCCACGGCCCTGAGACCCCTTTGCAAAAAGCGGGCTTCCCACGGAGACAGTTTTCCTGAGGTTCAGACCCTATCCCAAGCGGTTGTGGCAAGGTAAAGCAAATGCCCTCCATTTCTCTGGAAGAAACCACAGTGCCCAGCCATGTTCTAAGCCCTCCCATCCTCCCTGGGCTTCTGGCAGCAGGAGTGAAAAGAGAGGAGCAGATCACTGGGACCCGTTTGACAAAAACCGGCTTCCCACGGGAAAGTCTTTCTCCACGTGCAGACATGCTCCCAGGTGCCTGTGGCAAAGGGAAGGAAATGCCATACACTGACCTGGAAGAGACCACACGGCCCAGGCACAGTCTGAACCCTTCCCTCAACCCGGCGGTTTTGCTAGCAGGAGTTCAACCCCAACGAACACAGCCCGGAGACCCCTGGGGCAAAAACGGCTTACGACGATCAATAGGTGCTTGCTGTGGAACACCTATCCCAAATGGTGGAAGCCAGCTCAACAAAATGCCACACACCCAGGTGTAACAAACTACCTTGCCCAAGCTTGGTCTAAGCCCCTCACCTCGTCCCTGTGCTTTGGGGAGCCGGAGGGACAGCCGAGGCCCACGACCCTGAGACCCCTTTGCAAAAAGCCGGCTTCTCTCGGAAACAGTTTTCCTGAGGTGCAGACCCTATTCCAAGTGGTTGTGGCAAGGTAAAGCAAATGCCCTCCACTTCTCTGGAAGAAACCACAGTGCCCAGCCATGTTCTAAGCCCTCCCATCCTCCCTGGGCTTCTGGCAGCAGGAGTGAAAAGAGAGGAGCAGAGCACTGGGACCCGTTTGACAAAAACCGGCTTCCCACGGGAAAGTCGTTCTCCACGTGCAGACATGCTCCCAGGTGCCTGTGGCAAGGGGAAGGAAATGCCATACACTGACCTGGAAGAGACCACAGGGCCCAGGCACAGTCTGAACCCTTCCCTCAACCCGGCGGTTTTGCTAGCAGGAGTTCAACCCCAACGAACACAGCCCGGAGACCCCTGGGGCAAAAACGGCTTCCGACAAACAATAGGTGCTTGCTGTGGAACACCTATCCCAAGTGGGGGTAGCCAGCTCAACAAAATGCCACACACCCAGGTGTAAGAAACAACATTGCCCAGGCAAGGTCTAAGCCCCTCACCTCGTCCTTGTGCATTGGGGAGCCGGAGGGACAGCCGAGGCCCACGGCCCTGAGACCCCTTTGCAAAAAGCCGGCTTCCCACGGAGACAGTTTTCCTGAGGTGCAGACCCTATCCCAAGCGGTTGTGGCAAGGTAAAGCAAATGCCCTCCACTTCTCTTTAAGAAACCACAGTGCCCAACCATGTTCTAAGCCCTCCCATCCTCCCTGGGCTTCTGGCAGCAGGAGTGAAAAGAGAGGAGCAGAGCACTGGGACCCGTTTGACAAAACCCGGCTTCCCACGGGAAAGTCTTTCTCCACGTGCAGACATGCTCCCAGGTGCCTGTGGCAAGGGGAAGGAAATGCCATACACTGACCTGGAAGAGACCACAGGGCCCAGGCACAGTCTGAACCCTTCCCTCAACCCGGCGGTTTTGCTAGCAGGAGTTCAACCCCAACGAACACAGCCCGGAGACCCCTGGGGCAAAAACGGCTTCCGACGAACAATAGGTGCTTGCTGTGGAACACCTATCCCAAGTGGGAGTAGCCAGCTCAACAAAATGCCACACACCCAGGTGTAAGAAACAACATTGCCCAGGCATGGTCTAAGCCCCTCACCTCGTCCCTGTGCTTTGGGGAGCCGGAGGGACAGCCGAGGCCCACGGCCCTGAGACCCCTTTGCAAAAA
Source organism: Ursus arctos (assembly GCF_023065955.2). NCBI lineage: Eukaryota > Metazoa > Chordata > Mammalia > Carnivora > Ursidae > Ursus > Ursus arctos. The sequence continues at coordinate 64,443,107 of NW_026622819.1, forward strand.
GCGGGCTTCCCACGGAGACAGTTTTCCTGAGGTGCAGACCCTATCCCAAGTGGATGTGGCAAGGTAAAGCAAATGCCCTCCACTTCTCTGGAAGAAACCACAGTGCCCAACCATGTTCTACGCCCTCCCATCCTCCCTGGGCTTCTGGCAGCAGGAGTGAAAAGAGAACAGCAGAGCACTGGGACCCGTTTGACAAAACCCGGCTTCCCACGAGAAAGTCTTTCTCCACGTGCAGACATGCTCCCAGGTGCCTGTGGCAAGGGGAAGGAAATGCCATACACTGACCTGGAAGAGACCACAGGGCCCAGGCACAGTCTGAACCCTTCCCTCAACCCCGCGGTTTTGCTAGCAGGAGTTCAACCCCAACGAACACAGCCCGGAGACCCCTGGGGCAAAAAAGGCTTCCGACGAACAATAGGTGCTTGCTGTGAAACACCTATCCCAAGTGGGGGTAGCCAGCTCAACAAAATGCCACACACCCAGGTGTAAGAAACAACATTGCCCAGGCATGGTCTAAGCCCCTCACCTCGTCCCTGGGCTTTGGGGAGTCGGAGGGACAGCCGAGGCCCACGGCCCTGAGACCCCTTTGCAAAAAGCGGGCTTCCCACGGAGACAGTTTTCCTGAGGTTCAGACCCTATCCCAAGCGGTTGTGGCAAGGTAAAGCAAATGCCCTCCATTTCTCTGGAAGAAACCACAGTGCCCAGCCATGTTCTAAGCCCTCCCATCCTCCCTGGGCTTCTGGCAGCAGGAGTGAAAAGAGAGGAGCAGATCACTGGGACCCGTTTGACAAAAACCGGCTTCCCACGGGAAAGTCTTTCTCCACGTGCAGACATGCTCCCAGGTGCCTGTGGCAAAGGGAAGGAAATGCCATACACTGACCTGGAAGAGACCACACGGCCCAGGCACAGTCTGAACCCTTCCCTCAACCCGGCGGTTTTGCTAGCAGGAGTTCAACCCCAACGAACACAGCCCGGAGACCCCTGGGGCAAAAACGGCTTACGACGATCAATAGGTGCTTGCTGTGGAACACCTATCCCAAATGGTGGAAGCCAGCTCAACAAAATGCCACACACCCAGGTGTAACAAACTACCTTGCCCAAGCTTGGTCTAAGCCCCTCACCTCGTCCCTGTGCTTTGGGGAGCCGGAGGGACAGCCGAGGCCCACGACCCTGAGACCCCTTTGCAAAAAGCCGGCTTCTCTCGGAAACAGTTTTCCTGAGGTGCAGACCCTATCCCAAGTGGATGTGGCAAGGTAAAGCAAATGCCCTCCACTTCTCTGGAAGAAACCACAGTGCCCAACCATGTTCTAAGCTCTCCCATCCTCCCTGGGCTTCTGGCAGCAGGAGTGAAAAGAGAGGAGCAGAGCACGGGGACCCGTTTGACAAAACCCGGCTTCCCACGGGAAAGTCTTTCTCCACGTGCAGACATGCTCCCAGGTGCCTGTGGCAAGGGGAAGGAAATGCCATACACTGACCTGGAAGAGACCACAGGGCCCAGGCACAGTCTGAACCCTTCCCTCAACCCGGCGGTTTTGCTAGGAGGAGTTCAACCCCAACGAACAAGGACCGGAGACCCCTGGGGCAAAAACGGCTTCCGACGAACAATAGGTGCTTGCTGTGGAACACCTATCCCAAGTGGGGGTAGCCAGCTCAACAAAATGCCACACACCCAGGTGTAAGAAACAACATTGCCCAAGCATGGTCTAAGCCCCTCACCTCGTCCCTGTGCTTTGGGGAGCCGGAGGGACAGCCGAGGCCCACGGCCCTGAGACCCCTTTGCAAAAAGCCGGCTTCCCACGGAAAGAGTTTTCCTGAGGTGCAGACCCTATCCCAAGTGGTTGTGGCAAGGTAAAGCAAATGCCCTCCACTTCTCTGGAAGAAACCACAGTGCCCAGCCATGTTCTAAGCCCTCCCATCCTCCCTTGGCTTCTGGCAGCAGGAGTGAAAGGAGAGGAGTAGAGCACTGGGACCCGTTTGACAAAAACCGGCTTCCCACGGGATAGTCGTTCTCCACGTGCAGACATGCTCCCAGGTGCCTGTGGCAAGGGGAAGGAACTGCCATACACTGACCTGGAAGAGACCATAGGGCCCAGGCACAGTCTGAACCCTTCGCTCAACCGGGCGGTTTTGCTAGCAGGAGTTCAACCCCAACGAACACAGCCCGGAGACCCCTGGGGCAAAAACGGCTTCCGACGAACAATAGGTGCTTGCTGTGGAACACCTATCCCAAGTGGGGGTAGCCAGCTCAACAAAATGCCACACACCCAGGTGTAAGAAACAACATTGCTCAGGCATGGTCTAAGCCCCTCACCTCGTCCCTGTGCTTTGGGGAGCCGGAGGGACAGCCGAGGCACACGGCCCTGAGAACCCTTTGCAAAAAGCCGGCTTCCCACGGAGACAGTTTTCCTGAGGTGCAGACCCTCTCACAAGTGGTTGTGGCAAGGTAAAGCAAATGCCCTCCCCTTCTCTGGAAGAAAGCACAGTGCCCAGCCATGTTCTAAGCCCTCCCATCCTCCCTGGGCTTCTGGCAGTAGGAGTGAAAAGAGAGGAGCAGAGCACGGGGACCCGTTTGACAAAACCCGGCTTCCCACGGGAAAGTCTTTCTCCACGTGCAGACATGCTCCCAGGTGCCTGGGGCAAGGGGAAGGAAATGCCATACACTGACCTGGAAGAGACCACAGGGCCCAGGCACAGTCTGAACCCTTCCCTCAACCCGGCGGTTTTGCTAGCAGGAGTTCAACCCCAACGAACACAGCCCGGAGACCCCTGGGGCAAAAACGGCTTCCGACGAACAATAGGTGCTTGCTGTGGAACACCTATCCCAAGTGGGGGTAGCCAGCTCAACAAAATGCCACACACCCAGGTGTAAGAAACAACATTGCCCAGACATGGTCTAAGCCCCTCACCTCGTCCCTGTGCTTTGGGGAGCCGGAGGGACACCCGAGGCCCACGGCCCTGAGACCCCTTTGCAAAAAGCCGGCTTCCCACGGAAGGAGTTTTCCTGAGGTGCAGACCCTATTCCAAGTGGTTGTGGCAAGGTAAAGCAAATGCCCTCCACTTCTCTGGAAGAAACCACAGTGCCCAGCCATGTTCTAAGCCCTCCCATCCTCCCTTGGCTTCTGGCAGCAGGAGTGAAAGGAGAGGAGTAGAGCACTGGGACCAGTTTGACAAAAACCGGCTTCCCAAGGAAAAGTCGTTCTCCACGTGCAGACATGCTCCCAGGTGCCTGTGGCAAGGGGAAGGAACTGCCATACACTGACCTGGAAGAGACCATAGGGCCCAGGCACAGTCTGAACCCTTCGCTCAACCGGGCGGTTTTGCTAGCAGGAGTTCAACCCCAACGAACAAAGCCCGGAGACCCCTGGGGAAAAACGGCTTCCGACGAACAATAGGTGCTTGCTGTGGAACACCTATCCCAAGTGGGGGTAGCCAGCTCAACAAAATGCCACACACCCAGGTGTAAGAAACAACATTGCCCAGGCATGGTCTAAGCCCCTCACCTCGTCCCTGTGCTTTGGGGAGCCGGAGGGACAGCCGAGGCACACGGCCCTGAGACCCCTTTGTAAAAAGCTGGCTTCCCACGGAGACAGTTTTCCTGAGGGGCAGACCCTATCCCAAGCGGTTGTGGCAAGGTAAAGCAAATGCCCTCCACTTCTCTGGAAGAAACCACAGTGCCCAGCCATGTTCTAAGCCCTCCCATCCTCCCTGGGCTTCTGGCAGTAGGAGTGAAAAGAGAGGAGCAGAGCACGGGGACCCGTTTGACAAAACCCGGCTTCCCATGGGAAAGTCTTTCTCCACGTGCAGACATGCTCCCAGGTGCCTGGGGCAAGGGGAAGGAAATGCCATACACTGACCTGGAAGAGACCACAGGGCCCAGGCACAGTCTGAACCCTTCCCTCAACCCGGCGGTTTTGCTAGCAGGAGTTCAACCCCAACGAACACAGCCCGGAGACCCCTGGGGCAAAAACGGCTTCCGACAAACAATAGGTGCTTGCTGTGGAACACCTATCCCAAGTGGGGGTAGCCAGCTCAACAAAATGCCACACACCCAGGTGTAAGAAACAACATCGCCCAGGCAAGGTCTAAGCCCCTCACCTCGTCCTTGTGCATTGGGGAGCCGGAGGGACAGCCGAGGCCCACGGCCCTGAGACCCCTTTGCAAAAAGCCGGCTTCCCACGGAGACAGTTTTCCTGAGGTGCAGACCCTATCCCAAGCGGTTGTGGCAAGGTAAAGCAAATGCCCTCCACTTCTCTTTAAGAAACCACAGTGCCCAACCATGTTCTAAGCCCTCCCATCCTCCCTGGGCTTCTGGCAGCAGGAGTGAAAAGAGAGGAGCAGAGCACTGGGACCCGTTTGACAAAACCCGGCTTCCCACGGGAAAGTCTTTCTCCACGTGCAGACATGCTCCCAGGTGCCTGTGGCAAGCGGAAGGAAATGCCATACACTGACCTGGAAGAGACCACAGGGCCCAGGCACAGTCTGAACCCTTCCCTCAACCCGGCGGTTTTGCTAGCAGGAGTTCAACCCCAACGAACACAGCCCGGAGACCCCTGGGGCAAAAACGGCTTCCGACGAACAATAGGTGCTTGCTGTGGAACACCTATCCCAAGTGGGAGTAGCCAGCTCAACAAAATGCCACACACCCAGGTGTAAGAAACAACATTGCCCAGGCATGGTCTAAGCCCCTCACCTCGTCCCTGTGCTTTGGGGAGCCGGAGGGACAGCCGAGGCCCACGGCCCTGAGACCCTTTGCAAAAAGCGGGCTTCCCACGGAGACAGTTTTCCTGAGGTGCAGACCCTATCCCAAGCGGTTGTGGCAAGGTAAAGCAAATGCCCTCCACTTCTCTGGAAGAAACCACAGTGCCCAGCCATGTTCTAAGCCCTCCCATCCTCTCTGGGCTTCTGGCAGCAGGAGTGAAAAGAGAGGAGCAGAGCACTGGGACCCGTTTGACAAAAACCGGCTTCCCACGGGAAAGTCGTTCTCCACGTGCAGACATGCTCCCAGGTGCCTGTGGCAAGGGGAAGGAAATGCCATACACTGACCTGGAAGAGACCACAGGGCCCAGGCACAGTCTGAACCCTTCCCTCAACCCGGCGGTTTTGCTAGCAGGAGTTCAACCCCAACGAACACAGCCCGGAGACCCCTGGCGCAAAAACGGCTTCCGACAAACAATAGGTGCTTGCTGTGGAACACCTATCCCAAGTGGGGGTAGCCAGCTCAACAAAATGCCACACACCCAGGTGTAAGAAACAACATTGCCCAGGCAAGGTCTAAGCCCCTCACCTCGTCCTTGTGCATTGGGGAGCCGGAGGGACAGCCGAGGCCCACGGCCCTGAGACCCCTTTGCAAAAAGCCGGCTTCCCACGGAGACAGTTTTCCTGAGGTGCAGACCCTATCCCAAGCGGTTGTGGCAAGGTAAAGCAAATGCCCTCCACTTCTCTTTAAGAAACCACAGTGCCCAACCATGTTCTAAGCCCTCCCATCCTCCCTGGGCTTCTGGCAGCAGGAGTGAAAAGAGAGGAGCAGAGCACTGGGACCCGTTTGACAAAACCCGGCTTCCCACGGGAAAGTCTTTCTCCACGTGCAGACATGCTCCCAGGTGCCTGTGGCAAGGGGAAGGAAATGCCATACACTGACCTGAAAGAGACCACAGGGCCCAGGCACAGTCTGAACCCTTCCCTCAACCCGGCGGTTTTGCTAGCAGGAGTTCAACCCCAACGAACACAGCCCGGAGACCCCTGGGGCAAAAACGGCTTCCGACGAACAATAGGTGCTTGCTGTGGAACACCTATCCCAAGTGGGAGTAGCCAGCTCAACAAAATGCCACACACCCAGGTGTAAGAAACAACATTGCCCAGGCATGGTCTAAGCCCCTCACCTCGTCCCTGTGCTTTGGGGAGCCGGAGGGACAGCCGAGGCCCACGGCCCTGAGACCCCTTTGCAAAAAGCGGGCTTCCCACGGAGACAGTTTTCCTGAGGTGCAGACCCTATCCCAAGTGGATGTGGCAAGGTAAAGCAAATGCCCTCCACTTCTCTGGAAGAAACCACAGTGCCCAACCATGTTCTACGCCCTCCCATCCTCCCTGGGCTTCTGGCAGCAGGAGTGAAAAGAGAACAGCAGAGCACTGGGACCCGTTTGACAAAACCCGGCTTCCCACGAGAAAGTCTTTCTCCACGTGCAGACATGCTCCCAGGTGCCTGTGGCAAGGGGAAGGAAATGCCATACACTGACCTGGAAGAGACCACAGGGCCCAGGCACAGTCTGAACCCTTCCCTCAACCCCGCGGTTTTGCTAGCAGGAGTTCAACCCCAACGAACACAGCCCGGAGACCCCTGGGGCAAAAAAGGCTTCCGACGAACAATAGGTGCTTGCTGTGAAACACCTATCCCAAGTGGGGGTAGCCAGCTCAACAAAATGCCACACACCCAGGTGTAAGAAACAACATTGCCCAGGCATGGTCTAAGCCCCTCACCTCGTCCCTGGGCTTTGGGGAGTCGGAGGGACAGCCGAGGCCCACGGCCCTGAGACCCCTTTGCAAAAAGCGGGCTTCCCACGGAGACAGTTTTCCTGAGGTTCAGACCCTATCCCAAGCGGTTGTGGCAAGGTAAAGCAAATGCCCTCCATTTCTCTGGAAGAAACCACAGTGCCCAGCCATGTTCTAACCCCTCCCATCCTCCCTGGGCTTCTGGCAGCAGGAGTGAAAAGAGAGGAGCAGATCACTGGGACCCGTTTGACAAAAACCGGTTTCCCACGGGAAAGTCTTTCTCCACGTGCAGACATGCTCCCAGGTGCCTGTGGCAAAGGGAAGGAAATGCCATACACTGACCTGGAAGAGACCACACGGCCCAGGCACAGTCTGAACCCTTCCCTCAACCCGGCGGTTTTGCTAGCAGGAGTTCAACCCCAACGAACACAGCCCGGAGACCCCTGGGGCAAAAACGGCTTACGACGATCAATAGGTGCTTGCTGTGGAACACCTATCCCAAATGGTGGAAGCCAGCTCAACAAAATGCCACACACCCAGGTGTAACAAACTACCTTGCCCAAGCTTGGTCTAAGCCCCTCACCTCGTCCCTGTGCTTTGGGGAGCCGGAGGGACAGCCGAGGCCCACGACCCTGAGACCCCTTTGCAAAAAGCCGGCTTCTCTCGGAAACAGTTTTCCTGAGGTGCAGACCCTATCCCAAGTGGATGTGGCAAGGTAAAGCAAATGCCCTCCACTTCTCTGGAAGAAACCACAGTGCCCAACCATGTTCTAAGCTCTCCCATCCTCCCTGGGCTTCTGGCAGCAGGAGTGAAAAGAGAGGAGCAGAGCACGGGGACCCGTTTGACAAAACCCGGCTTCCCACGGGAAAGTCTTTCTCCACGTGCAGACATGCTCCCAGGTGCCTATGGCAAGGGGAAGGAAATGCCATACACTGACCTGGAAGAGACCACAGGGCCCAGGCACAGTCTGAACCCTTCCCTCAACCCGGCGGTTTTGCTAGGAGGAGTTCAACCCCAACGAACACAGCCCGGAGACCCCTGGGGCAAAAACGGCTTCCGACGAACAATAGGTGCTTGCTGTGGAACACCTATCCCAAGTGGGGGTAGCCAGCTCAACAAAATGCCACACACCCAGGTGTAAGAAACAACATTGCCCAAGCATGGTCTAAGCCCCTCACCTCGTCCCTGTGCTTTGGGGAGCCGGAGGGACAGCCGAGGCCCACGGCCCCTGAGACCCCTTTGCAAAAAGCCGGCTTCCCACGGAAAGAGTTTTCCTGAGGTGCAGACCCTATCCCAAGTGGTTGTGGCAAGGTAAAGCAAATGCCCTCCACTTCTCTGGAAGAAACCACAGTGCCCAGCCATGTTCTAAGCCCTCCCATCCTCCCTTGGCTTCTGGCAGCAGGAGTGAAAGGAGAGGAGTAGAGCACTGGGACCCGTTTGACAAAAACCGGCTTCCCACGGGATAGTCGTTCTCCACGTGCAGACATGCTCCCAGGTGCCTGTGGCAAGGGAAGGAACTGCCATACACTGACCTGGAAGAGACCATAGGGCCCAGGCACAGTCTGAACCCTTCGCTCAACCGGGCGGTTTTGCTAGCAGGAGTTCAACCCCAACGAACAAAGCCCGGAGACCCCTGGGGCAAAAACGGCTTCCGACGAACAATAGGTGCTTGCTGTGGAACACCTATCCCAAGTGGGGGTAGCCAGCTCAACAAAATGCCACACACCCAGGTGTAAGAAACAACATTGCTCAGGCATGGTCTAAGCCCCTCACCTCGTCCCTGTGCTTTGGGGAGCCGGAGGGACAGCCGAGGCACACGGCCCTGAGAACCCTTTGCAAAAAGCTGGCTTCCCACGGAGACAGTTTTCCTGAGGTGCAGACCCTCTCACAAGTGGTTGTGGCAAGGTAAAGCAAATGCCCTCCCCTTCTCTGGAAGAAAGCACAGTGCCCAGCCATGTTCTAAGCCCTCCCATCCTCCCTGGGCTTCTGGCAGTAGGAGTGAAAAGAGAGGAGCAGAGCACGGGGACCCGTTTGACAAAACCCGGCTTCCCACGGGAAAGTCTTTCTCCACGTGCAGACATGCTCCCAGGTGCCTGGGGCAAGGGGAAGGAAATGCCATACACTGACCTGGAAGAGACCACAGGGCCCAGGCACAGTCTGAACCCTTCCCTCAACCCGGCGGTTTTGCTAGCAGGAGTTCAACCCCAACGAACACAGCCCGGAGACCCCTGGGGCAAAAACGGCTTCCGACGAACAATAGGTGCTTGCTGTGGAACACCTATCCCAAGTGGGGGTAGCCAGCTCAACAAAATGCCACACACCCAGGTGTAAGAAACAACATTGCCCAGACATGGTCTAAGCCCCTCACCTCGTCCCTGTGCTTTGGGGAGCCGGAGGGACACCCGAGGCCCACGGCCCTGAGACCCCTTTGCAAAAAGCCGGCTTCCCACGGAAAGAGTTTTCCTGAGGTGCAGACCCTATTCCAAGTGGTTGTGGCAAGGTAAAGCAAATGCCCTCCACTTCTCTGGAAGAAACCACAGTGCCCAGCCATGTTCTAAGCCCTCCCATCCTCCCTTGGCTTCTGGCAGCAGGAGTGAAAGGAGAGGAGTAGAGCACTGGGACCAGTTTGACAAAAACCGGCTTCCCAAGGGAAAGTCGTTCTCCACGTGCAGACATGCTCCCAGGTGCCTGTGGCAAGGGGAAGGAACTGCCATACACTGACCTGGAAGAGACCATAGGGCCCAGGCACAGTCTGAACCCTTCGCTCAACCGGGCGGTTTTGCTAGCAGGAGTTCAACCCCAACGAACAAAGCCCGGAGACCCCTGGGGAAAAACGGCTTCCGACGAACAATAGGTGCTTGCTGTGGAACACCTATCCCAAGTGGGGGTAGCCAGCTCAACAAAATGCCACACACCCAGGTGTAAGAAACAACATTGCCCAGGCATGGTCTAAGCCCCTCACCTCGTCCCTGTGCTTTGGGGAGCCGGAGGGACAGCCGAGGCCCACGGCCCTGAGACCCCTTTGCAAAAAGCCAGCTTCCCACGGAGACAGTTTTCCTGAGGTGCAGACCCTATCCCAAGCGGTTGTGGCAAGGTAAAGCAAATGCCCTCCACTTCTCTTTAAGAAACCACAGTGCCCAACCATGTTCTAAGCCCTCCCATCCTCCCTGGGCTTCTGGCAGCAGGAGTGAAAAGAGAGGAGCAGAGCACTGGGACCCGTTTGACAAAAACCGGCTTCCCACGGGAAAGTCGTTCTCCACGTGCAGACATGCTCCCAGGTGCCTGTGGCAAGGGGAAGGAAATGCCATACACTGACCTGGAAGAGACCACAGGGCCCAGGCACAGTCTGAACCCTTCCCTCAACCCGGCGGTTTTGCTAGCAGGAGTTCAACCCCAACGAACACAGCCCGGAGACCCCTGGGGCAAAAACGGCTTCCGACAAACAATAGGTGCTTGCTGTGGAACACCTATCCCAAGTGGGGGTAGCCAGCTCAACAAAATGCCACACACCCAGGTGTAAGAAACAACATTGCCCAGGCAAGGTCTAAGCCCCTCACCTCGTCCTTGTGCATTGGGGAGCCGGAGGGACAGCCGAGGCCCACGGCCCTGAGACCCCTTTGCAAAAAGTCGGCTTCCCACGGAGACAGTTTTCCTGAGGTGCAGACCCTATCCCAAGCGGTTGTGGCAAGGTAAAGCAAATGCCCTCCACTTCTCTTTAAGAAACCACAGTGCCCAACCATGTTCTAAGCCCTCCCATCCTCCCTGGGCTTCTGGCAGCAGGAGTGAAAAGAGAGGAGCAGAGCACTGGGACCCGTTTGACAAAACCCGGCTTCCCACGGGAAAGTCTTTCTCCACGTGCAGACATGCTCCCAGGTGCCTGTGGCAAGGGGAAGGAAATGCCATACACTGACCTGGAAGAGACCACAGGGCCCAGGCACAGTCTGAACCCTTCCCTCAACCCGGCGGTTTTGCTAGCAGGAGTTCAACCCCAACGAACACAGCCCGGAGACCCCTGGGGCAAAAACGGCTTCCGACGAACAATAGGTGCTTGCTGTGGAACACCTATCCCAAGTGGGAGTAGCCAGCTCAACAAAATGCCACACACCCAGGTGTAAGAAACAACATTGCCCAGGCATGGTCTAAGCCCCTCACCTCGTCCCTGTGCTTTGGGGAGCCGGAGGGACAGCCGAGGCCCACGGCCCTGAGACCCCTTTGCAAAAAGCGGGCTTCCCACGGAGACAGTTTTCCTGAGGTGCAGACCCTATCCCAAGTGGATGTGGCAAGGTAAAGCAAATGCCCTCCACTTCTCTGGAAGAAACCACAGTGCCCAACCATGTTCTACGCCCTCCCATCCTCCCTGGGCTTCTGGCAGCAGGAGTGAAAAGAGAACAGCAGAGCAATGGGACCCGTTTGACAAAACCCGGCTTCCCACGGGAAAGTCTTTCTCCACGTGCAGACATGCTCCCAGGTGCCTGTGGCAAGGGGAAGGAAATGCCATACACTGACCTGGAAGAGACCACAGGGCCCAGGCACAGTCTGAACCCTTCCCTCAACCCCGCGGTTTTGCTAGCAGGAGTTCAACCCCAACGAACACAGCCCGGAGACCCCTGGGGCAAAAAAGGCTTCCGACGAACAATAGGTGCTTGCTGTGAAACACCTATCCCAAGTGGGGGTAGCCAGCTCAACAAAATGCCACACACCCAGGTGTAAGAAACAACATTGCCCAGGCATGGTCTAAGCCCCTCACCTCGTCCCTGGGCTTTGGGGAGCCGGAGGGACAGCGGAGGCCCACGGCCCTGAGACCCCTTTGCAAAAAGCGGGCTTCCCACGGAGACAGTTTTCCTGAGGTTCAGACCCTATCCCAAGCGGTTGTGGCAAGGTAAAGCAAATGCCCTCCATTTCTCTGGAAGAAACCACAGTGCCCAGCCATGTTCTAAGCCCTCCCATCCTCCCTGGGCTTCTGGCAGCAGGAGTGAAAAGAGAGGAGCAGATCACTGGGACCCGTTTGACAAAAACCGGCTTCCCACGGGAAAGTCTTTCTCCACGTGCAGACATGCTCCCAGGTGCCTGTGGCAAAGGGAAGGAAATGCCATACACTGACCTGGAAGAGACCACACGGCCCAGGCACAGTCTGAACCCTTCCCTCAACCCGGCGGTTTTGGTAGCAGGAGTTCAACCCCAACGAACACAGCCCGGAGACCCCTGGGGCAAAAACGGCTTACGACGATCAATAGGTGCTTGCTGTGGAACACCTATCCCAAATGGTGGAAGCCAGCTCAACAAAATGCCACACACCCAGGTGTAACAAACTACCTTGCCCAAGCTTGGTCTAAGCCCCTCACCTCGTCCCTGTGCTTTGGGGAGCCGGAGGGACAGCCGAGGCCCACGACCCTGAGACCCCTTTGCAAAAAGCCGGCTTCTCTCGGAAACAGTTTTCCTGAGGTGCAGACCCTATCCCAAGTGGATGTGGCAAGGTAAAGCAAATGCCCTCCACTTCTCTGGAAGAAACCACAGTGCCCAACCATGTTCTAAGCTCTCCCATCCTCCCTGGGCTTCTGGCAGCAGGAGTGAAAAGAGAGGAGCAGAGCACGGGGACCCGTTTGACAAAACCCGGCTTCCCACGGGAAAGTCTTTCTCCACGTGCAGACATGCTCCCAGGTGCCTGTGGCAAGGGGAAGGAAATGCCATACACTGACCTGGAAGAGACCACAGGGCCCAGGCACAGTCTGAACCCTTCCCTCAACCCGGCGGTTTTGCTAGGAGGAGTTCAACCCCAACGAACACAGCCCGGAGACCCCTGGGGCAAAAACGGCTTCCGACGAACAATAGGTGCTTGCTGTGGAACACCTATCCCAAGTGGGGGTAGCCAGCTCAACAAAATGCCACACACCCAGGTGTAAGAAACAACATTGCCCAAGCATGGTCTAAGCCCCTCACCTCGTCCCTGTGCTTTGGGGAGCCGGAGGGACAGCCGAGGCCCACGGCCCTGAGACCCCTTTGCAAAAAGCCGGCTTCCCACGGAAAGAGTTTTCCTGAGGTGCAGACCCTATCCCAAGTGGTTGTGGCAAGGTAAAGCAAATGCCCTCCACTTCTCTGGAAGAAACCACAGTGCCCAGCCATGTTCTAAGCCCTCCCATCCTCCCTTGGCTTCTGGCAGCAGGAGTGAAAGGAGAGGAGTAGAGCACTGGGACCCGTTTGACAAAAACCGGCTTCCCACGGGATAGTCGTTCTCCACGTGCAGACATGCTCCCAGGTGCCTGTGGCAAGGGGAAGGAACTGCCATACACTGACCTGGAAGAGACCATAGGGCCCAGGCACAGTCTGAACCCTTCGCTCAACCGGGCGGTTTTGCTAGCAGGAGTTCAACCCCAACGAACAAAGCCCGGAGACCCCTGGGGCAAAAACGGCTTCCGACGAACAATAGGTGCTTGCTGTGGAACACCTATCCCAAGTGGGGGTAGCCAGCTCAACAAAATGCCACACACCCAGGTGTAAGAAACAACATTGCTCAGGCATGGTCTAAGCCCCTCACCTCGTCCCTGTGCTTTGGGGAGCCGGAGGGACAGCCGAGGCACACGGCCCTGAGACCCCTTTGCAAAAAGCTGGCTTCCCACGGAGACAGTTTTCCTGAGGTGCAGACCCTCTCACAAGTGGTTGTGGCAAGGTAAAGCAAATGCCCTCCCCTTCTCTGGAAGAAAGCACAGTGCCCAGCCATGTTCTAAGCCCTCCCATCCTCCCTGGGCTTCTGGCAGTAGGAGTGAAAAGAGAGGAGCAGAGCACGGGGACCCGTTTGACAAAACCCGGCTTCCCACGGGAAAGTCTTTCTCCACGTGCAGACATGCTCCCAGGTGCCTGGGGCAAGGGGAAGGAAATGCCATACACTGACCTGGAAGAGACCACAGGGCCCAGGCACAGTCTGAACCCTTCCCTCAACCCGGCGGTTTTGCTAGCAGGAGTTCAACCCCAACGAACACAGCCCGGAGACCCCTGGGGCAAAAACGGCTTCCGACGAACAATAGGTGCTTGCTGTGGAACACCTATCCCAAGTGGGGGTAGCCAGCTCAACAAAATGCCACACACCCAGGTGTAAGAAACAACATTGCCCAGACATGGTCTAAGCCCCTCACCTCGTCCCTGTGCTTTGGGGAGCCGGAGGGACACCCGAGGCCCACGGCCCTGAGACCCCTTTGCAAAAAGCCGGCTTCCCACGGAAAGAGTTTTCCTGAGGTGCAGACCCTATTCCAAGTGGTTGTGGCAAGGTAAAGCAAATGCCCTCCACTTCTCTGGAAGAAACCACAGTGCCCAGCCATGTTCTAAGCCCTCCCATCCTCCCTTGGCTTCTGGCAGCAGGAGTGAAAGGAGAGGAGTAGAGCACTGGGACCAGTTTGACAAAAACCGGCTTCCCAAGGGAAAGTCGTTCTCCACGTGCAGACATGCTCCCAGGTGCCTGTGGCAAGGGGAAGGAACTGCCATACACTGACCTGGAAGAGACCATAGGGCCCAGGCACAGTCTGAACCCTTCGCTCAACCGGGCGGTTTTGCTAGCAGGAGTTCAACCCCAACGAACAAAGCCCGGAGACCCCTGGGGAAAAACGGCTTCCGACGAACAATAGGTGCTTGCTGTGGAACACCTATCCCAAGTGGGGGTAGCCAGCTCAACAAAATGCCACACACCCAGGTGTAAGAAACAACATTGCCCAGGCATGGTCTAAGCCCCTCACCTCGTCCCTGTGCTTTGGGGAGCCGGAGGGACAGCCGAGGCACACGGCCCTGAGACCCCTTTGTAAAAAGCTGGCTTCCCACGGAGACAGTTTTCCTGAGGGGCAGACCCTATCCCAAGCGGTTGTGGCAAGATAAAGCAAATGCCCTCCACTTCTCTGGAAGAAACCACAGTGCCCAGCCATGTTCTAAGCCCTCCCATCCTCCCTGGGCTTCTGGCAGTAGGAGTGAAAAGAGAGGAGCAGAGCACGGGGACCCGTTTGACAAAACCCGGCTTCCCACGGGAAAGTCTTTCTCCACGTGCAGACATGCTCCCAGGTGCCTGGGGCAAGGGGAAGGAAATGCCATACACTGACCTGGAAGAGACCACAGGGCCCAGGCACAGTCTGAACCCTTCCCTCAACCCGGCGGTTTTGCTAGCAGGAGTTCAACCCCAACGAACACAGCCCGGAGACCCCTGGGGCAAAAACGGCTTCCGACAAACAATAGGTGCTTGCTGTGGAACACCTATCCCAAGTGGGGGTAGCCAGCTCAACAAAATGCCACACACCCAGGTGTAAGAAACAACATCGCCCAGGCAAGGTCTAAGCCCCTCACCTCGTCCTTGTGCATTGGGGAGCCGGAGGGACAGCCGAGGCCCACGGCCCTGATACCCCTTTGCAAAAAGCCGGCTTCCGACGGAGACAGTTTTCCTGAGGTGCAGACCCTATCCCAAGCGGTTGTGGCAAGGTAAAGCAAATGCCCTCCACTTCTCTTTAAGAAACCACAGTGCCCAACCATGTTCTAAGCCCTCCCATCCTCCCTGGGCTTCTGGCAGCAGGAGTGAAAAGAGAGGAGCAGAGCACTGGGACCCGTTTGACAAAACCCGGCTTCCCACGGGAAAGTCTTTCTCCACGTGCAGACATGCTCCCAGGTGCCTGTGGCAAGGGGAAGGAAATGCCATACACTGACCTGGAAGAGACCACAGGGCCCAGGCACAGTCTGAACCCTTCCCTCAACCCGGCGGTTTTGCTAGCAGGAGTTCAACCCCAACGAACACAGCCCGGAGACCCCTGGGGCAAAAACGGCTTCCGACGAACAATAGGTGCTTGCTGTGGAACACCTATCCCAAGTGGGAGTAGCCAGCTCAACAAAATGCCACACACCCAGGTGTAAGAAACAACATTGCCCAGGCATGTTCTAAGCCCCTCACCTCGTCCCTGTGCTTTGGGGAGCCGGAGGGACAGCCGAGGCCCACGGCCCTGAGACCCCTTTGCAAAAAGCGGGCTTCCCACGGAGACAGTTTTCCTGAGGTGCAGACCCTATCCCAAGCGGTTGTGGCAAGGTAAAGCAAATGCCCTCCACTTCTCTGGAAGAAACCACAGTGCCCAGCCATGTTCTAAGCCCTCCCATCCTCTCTGGGCTTCTGGCAGCAGGAGTGAAAAGATAGGAGCAGATCACTGGGACCCGTTTGACAAAAACCGGCTTCCCACGGGAAAGTCTTTCTCCACGTGCAGACATGCTCCCAGGTGCCTGTGGCAAAGGGAAGGAAATGCCATACACTGACCTGGAAGAGACCACACGGCCCAGGCACAGTCTGAACTCTTCCCTCAACCCCGCGGTTTTGCTAGCAGGAGTTCAACCCCAACGAACACAGCCCGGAGACCCCTGGGGCAAAAAAGGCTTACGACGATCAATAGGTGCTTGCTGTGGAACACCTATCCCAAATGGTGGAAGCCAGCTCAACAAAATGCCACACACCCAGGTGTAACAAACTACCTTGCCCAGGCTTGGTCTAAGCCCCTCACCTCGTCCCTGTGCTTTGGGGAGCCGGAGGGACAGCCGAGGCCCACGACCCTGAGACCCCTTTGCAAAAAGCCGGCTTCCCACGGAGACAGTTTTCCTGAGGTGCAGACCCTATCCCAAGCGGTTGTGGCAAGGTAAAGCAAATGCCCTCCACTTCTCTGGAAGAAACCACAGTGCCCAGCCATGTTCTAAGCCCTCCCATCCTCTCTGGGCTTCTGGCAGCAGGAGTGAAAAGATAGGAGCAGAGCACTGGGACCCGTTTGACAAAAACCGGCTTCCCACGGGAAAGTCTTTCTCCACGTGCAGACATGCTCCCAGGTGCCTGTGGCAAAGGGAAGGAAATGCCATACACTGACCTGGAAGAGACCACACGGCCCAGGCACAGTCTGAACCCTTCCCTCAACCCCGCGGTTTTGCTAGCAGGAGTTCAACCCCAACGAACACAGCCCGGAGACCCCTGGGGCAAAAAAGGCTTACGACGATCAATAGGTGCTTGCTGTGGAACACCTATCCCAAATGGTGGAAGCCAGCTCAACAAAATGCCACACACCCAGGTGTAACAAACTACCTTGCCCAGGCTTGGTCTAAGCCCCTCACCTCGTCCCTGTGCTTTGGGGAGCCGGAGGGACAGCCGAGGCCCACGACCCTGAGACCCCTTTGCAAAAAGCCGGCTTCCCTCGGAAACAGTTTTCCTGAGGTGCAGACCCTATCCCAAGTGGATGTGGCAAGGTAAAGCAAATGCCCTCCACTTCTCTGGAAGAAACCACAGTGCCCAACCATGTTCTAAGCTCTCCCATCCTCCCTGGGCTTCTGGCAGCAAGAGTGAAAAGAGAACAGCAGAGCACTGGGACCCGTTTGACAAAACCCGGCTTCCCACGAGAAAGTCTTTCTCCACGTGCAGACATGCTCCCAGGTGCCTGTGGCAAGGGGAAGGAAATGCCATACACTGACCTGGAAGAGACCACAGGGCCCAGGCACAGTGTGAACCCTTCCCTCAACCCCGCGGTTTTGCTAGCAGGAGTTCAACCCCAACGAACAGAGCCCGGAGACCCCTGGGGCAAAAAAGGCTTCCGACGAACAATAGGTGCTTGCTGTGGAACACCTATCCCAAGTGGGGGTAGCCAGCTCAACAAAATGCCACACACCCAGGTGTAAGAAACAACATTGCCCAGGCATGGTCTAAGCCCCTCACCTCGTCCCTCGGCTTTGGGGAGTCGGAGGGACAGCCGAGGCCCACGGCCCTGAGACCCCTTTGCAAAAAGCCGGCTTCCCACGGAAAGAGTTTTCCTGAGGTTCAGACCCTATCCCAAGCGGTTGTGGCAAGGTAAAGCAAATGCCCTCCACTTCTCTGGAAGAAACCACAGTGCCCAGCCATGTTCTAAGCCCTCCCATCCTCCCTGGGCTTCTGGCAGCAGGAGTGAAAAGAGAGGAGCAGATCACTGGGACCCGTTTGACAAAAACCGGCTTCCCACGGGAAAGTCTTTCTCCACGTGCAGACATGCTCCCAGGTGCCTGTGGCAAAGGGAAGGAAATGCCATACACTGACCTGGAAGAGACCACACGGCCCAGGCACAGTCTGAACCCTTCCCTCAACCCGGCGGTTTTGGTAGCAGGAGTTCAACCCCAACGAACACAGCCCGGAGACCCCTGGGGCAGAAACGGCTTACGACGATCAATAGGTGCTTGCTGTGGAACACCTATCCCAAATGGTGGAAGCCAGCTCAACAAAATGCCACACACCCAGGTGTAACAAACTACCTTGCCCAAGCTTGGTCTAAGCCCCTCACCTCGTCCCTGTGCTTTGGGGAGCCGGAGGGACAGCCGAGGCCCACGACCCTGAGACCCCTTTGCAAAAAGCCGGCTTCTCTCGGAAACAGTTTTCCTGAGGTGCAGACCCTATCCCAAGTGGATGTGGCAAGGTAAAGCAAATGCCCTCCACTTCTCTGGAAGAAACCACAGTGCCCAACCATGTTCTAAGCTCTCCCATCCTCCCTGGGCTTCTGGCAGCAGGAGTGAAAAGAGAGGAGCAGAGCACGGGGACCCGTTTGACAAAACCCGGCTTCCCACGGGAAAGTCTTTCTCCACGTGCAGACATGCTCCCAGGTGCCTGTGGCAAGGGGAAGGAAATGCCATACACTGACCTGGAAGAGACCACAGGGCCCAGGCACAGTCTGAACCCTTCCCTCAACCCGGCGGTTTTGCTAGGAGGAGTTCAACCCCAACGAACACAGCCCGGAGACCCCTGGGGCAAAAACGGCTTCCGACGAACAATAGGTGCTTGCTGTGGAACACCTATCCCAAGTGGGGGTAGCCAGCTCAACAAAATGCCACACACCCAGGTGTAAGAAACAACATTGCCCAAGCATGGTCTAAGCCCCTCACCTCGTCCCTGTGCTTTGGGGAGCCGGAGGGACAGCCGAGGCCCACGGCCCTGAGACCCCTTTGCAAAAAGCCGGCTTCCCACGGAAAGAGTTTTCCTGAGGTGCAGACCCTATCCCAAGTGGTTGTGGCAAGGTAAAGCAAATGCCCTCCACTTCTCTGGAAGAAACCACAGTGCCCAGCCATGTTCTAAGCCCTCCCATCCTCCCTTGGCTTCTGGCAGCAGGAGTGAAAGGAGAGGAGTAGAGCACTGGGACCCGTTTGACAAAAACCGGCTTCCCACGGGATAGTCGTTCTCCACGTGCAGACATGCTCCCAGGTGCCTGTGGCAAGGGGAAGGAACTGCCATACACTGACCTGGAAGAGACCATAGGGCCCAGGCACAGTCTGAACCCTTCGCTCAACCGGGCGGTTTTGCTAGCAGGAGTTCAACCCCAACGAACAAAGCCCGGAGACCCCTGGGGCAAAAACGGCTTCCGACGAACAATAGGTGCTTGCTGTGGAACACCTATCCCAAGTGGGGGTAGCCAGCTCAACAAAATGCCACACACCCAGGTGTAAGAAACAACATTGCTCAGGCATGGTCTAAGCCCCTCACCTCGTCCCTGTGCTTTGGGGAGCCGGAGGGACAGCCGAGGCACACGGCCCTGAGACCCCTTTGCAAAAAGCTGGCTTCCCACGGAGACAGTTTTCCTGAGGTGCAGACCCTCTCACAAGTGGTTGTGGCAAGGTAAAGCAAATGCCCTCCCCTTCTCTGGAAGAAAGCACAGTGCCCAGCCATGTTCTAAGCCCTCCCATCCTCCCTGGGCTTCTGGCAGTAGGAGTGAAAAGAGAGGAGCAGAGCACGGGGACCCGTTTGACAAAACCCGGCTTCCCACGGGAAAGTCCTTCTCCACGTGCAGACATGCTCCCAGGTGCCTGGGGCAAGGGGAAGGAAATGCCATACACTGACCTGGAAGAGACCACACGGCCCAGGCACAGTCTGAACCCTTCCCTCAACCCGGCGGTTTTGCTAGCAGGAGTTCAACCCCAACGAACACAGCCCGGAGACCCCTGGGGCAAAAACGGCTTCCGACGAACAATAGGTGCTTGCTGTGGAACACCTATCCCAAGTGGGGGTAGCCAGCTCAACAAAATGCCACACACCCAGGTGTAAGAAACAACATTGCCCAGACATGGTCTAAGCCCCTCACCTCGTCCCTGTGCTTTGGGGAGCCGGAGGGACACCCGAGGCCCACGGCCCTGAGACCCCTTTGCAAAAAGCCGGCTTCCCACGGAAAGAGTTTTCCTGAGGTGCAGACCCTATTCCAAGTGGTTGTGGCAAGGTAAAGCAAATGCCCTCCACTTCTCTGGAAGAAACCACAGTGCCCAGCCATGTTCTAAGCCCTCCCATCCTCCCTTGGCTTCTGGCAGCAGGAGTGAAAGGAGAGGAGTAGAGCACTGGGACCAGTTTGACAAAAACCGGCTTCCCAAGGGAAAGTCGTTCTCCACGTGCAGACATGCTCCCAGGTGCCTGTGGCAAGGGGAAGGAACTGCCATACACTGACCTGGAAGAGACCATAGGGCCCAGGCACAGTCTGAACCCTTCGCTCAACCGGGCGGTTTTGCTAGCAGGAGTTCAACCCCAACGAACAAAGCCCGGAGACCCCTGGGGAAAAACGGCTTCCGACGAACAATAGGTGCTTGCTGTGGAACACCTATCCCAAGTGGGGGTAGCCAGCTCAACAAAATGCCACACACCCAGGTGTAAGAAACAACATTGCCCAGGCATGGTCTAAGCCCCTCACCTCGTCCCTGTGCTTTGGGGAGCCGGAGGGACAGCCGAGGCACACGGCCCTGAGACCCCTTTGTAAAAAGCTGGCTTCCCACGGAGACAGTTTTCCTGAGGGGCAGACCCTATCCCAAGCGGTTGTGGCAAGGTAAAGCAAATGCCCTCCACTTCTCTGGAAGAAACCACAGTGCCCAGCCATGTTCTAAGCCCTCCCATCCTCCCTGGGCTTCTGGCAGTAGGAGTGAAAAGAGAGGAGCAGAGCACGGGGACCCGTTTGACAAAACTCGGCTTCCCACGGGAAAGTCTTTCTCCACGTGCAGACATGCTCCCAGGTGCCTGGGGCAAAGGGAAGGAAATGCCATACACTGACCTGGAAGAGACCACAGGGCCCAGGCACAGTCTGAACCCTTCCCTCAACCCGGCGGTTTTGCTAGCAGGAGTTCAACCCCAACGAACACAGCCCGGAGACCCCTGGGGCAAAAACGGCTTACGACGATCAATAGGTGCTTGCTGTGGAACACCTATCCCAAATGGGGAAGCCAGCTCAACAAAATGCCACACACCCAGGTGTAACAAACTACCTTGCCCAAGCTTGGTCTAAGCCCCTCACCTCGTCCCTGTGCTTTGGGGAGCCGGAGGGACAGCCGAGGCCCACGGCCCTGAGACCCCTTTGCAAAAAGCCGGCTTCCCACGGAGACAGTTTTCCTGAGGTGCAGACCCTATCCCAAGTGGATGTGGCAAGGTAAAGCAAATGCCCTCCACTTCTCTGGAAGAAACCACAGTGCCCAACCATGTTCTAAGCCCTCCCATCCTCCCTGGGCTTCTGGCAGCAGGAGTGAAAAGAGAGGAGCAGAGCACGGGGACCCGTTTGACAAAACCCGGCTTCCCACGGGAAAGTCTTTCTCCACGTGCAGACATGCTCCCAGGTGCCTGTGGCAAGGGGAAGGAAATGCCATACACTGACCTGGAAGAGACCACAGGGCCCAGGCACAGTCTGAACCCTTCCCTCAACCCGGCGGTTTTGCTAGGAGGAGTTCAACCCCAACGAACACAGCCCGGAGACCCCTGGGGCAAAAACGGCTTCCGACGAACAATAGGTGCTTGCTGTGGAACACCTATCCCAAGTGGGGGTAGCCAGCTCAACAAAATGCCACACACCCAGGTGTAAGAAACAACATTGCCCAAGCATGGTCTAAGCCCCTCACCTCGTCCCTGTGCTTTGGGGAGCCGGAGGGACAGCCGAGGCCCACGGCCCTGAGACCCCTTTGCAAAAAGCCGGCTTCCCACGGAAAGAGTTTTCCTGAGGTGCAGACCCTATCCCAAGTGGTTGTGGCAAGGTAAAGCAAATGCCCTCCACTTCTCTGGAAGAAACCACAGTGCCCAGCCATGTTCTAAGCCCTCCCATCCTCCCTGGGCTTCTGGCAGTAGGAGTGAAAAGAGAGGAGCAGAGCACGGGGACCCGTTTGACAAAACCCGGCTTCCCACGGGAAAGTCTTTCTCCACGTGCAGACATGCTCCCAGGTGCCTGGGGCAAGGGGAAGGAAATGCCATACACTGACCTGGAAGAGACCACAGGGCCCAGGCACAGTCTGAACCCTTCCCTCAACCCCGCGGTTTTGCTAGCAGGAGTTCAACCCCAACGAACACAGCCCGGAGACCCCTGGGGCAAAAAAGGCTTACGACGATCAATAGGTGCTTGCTGTGGAACACCTATCCCAAATGGTGGAAGCCAGCTCAACAAAATGCCACACACCCAGGTGTAACAAACTACCTTGCCCAGGCTTGGTCTAAGCCCCTCACCTCGTCCCTGTGCTTTGGGGAGCCGGAGGGACAGCCGAGGCCCACGACCCTGAGACCCCTTTGCAAAAAGCCGGCTTCCCACGGAGACAGTTTTCCTGAGGTGCAGACCCTATCCCAAGTGGATGTGGCAAGGTAAAGCAAATGCCCTCCACTTCTCTGGAAGAAACCACAGTGCCCAACCATGTTCTACGCCCTCCCATCCTCCCTGGGCTTCTGGCAGCAGGAGTGAAAAGAGAACAGCAGAGCACTGGGACCCGTTTGACAAAACCCGGCTTCCCACGAGAAAGTCTTTCTCCACGTGCAGACATGCTCCCAGGTGCCTGTGGCAAGGGGAAGGAAATGCCATACACTGACCTGGAAGAGACCACAGGGCCCAGGCACAGTGTGAACCCTTCCCTCAACCCCGCGGTTTTGCTAGCAGGAGTTCAACCCCAACGAACACAGCCCGGAGACCCCTGGGGCAAAAAAGGCTTCCGACGAACAATAGGTGCTTGCTGTGAAACACCTATCCCAAGTGGGGGTAGCCAGCTCAACAAAATGCCACACACCCAGGTGTAAGAAACAACATTGCCCAGGCATGGTCTAAGCCCCTCACCTCGTCCCTCGGCTTTGGGGAGTCGGAGGGACAGCCGAGGCCCACGGCCCTGAGACCCCTTTGCAAAAAGCCGGCTTCCCACGGAAAGAGTTTTCCTGAGGTTCAGACCCTATCCCAAGCGGTTGTGGCAAGGTAAAGCAAATGCCCTCCACTTCTCTGGAAGAAACCACAGTGCCCAGCCATGTTCTAAGCCCTCCCATCCTCCCTGGGCTTCTGGCAGCAGGAGTGAAAAGAGAGGAGCAGATCACTGGGACCCATTTGACAAAAACCGGCTTCCCACGGGAAAGTCTTTCTCCACGTGCAGACATGCTCCCAGGTGCCTGTGGCAAAGGGAAGGAAATGCCATACACTGACCTGGAAGAGACCACACGGCCCAGGCACAGTCTGAACCCTTCCCTCAACCCGGCGGTTTTGCTAGCAGGAGTTCAACCCCAACGAACACAGCCCGGAGACCCCTGGGGCAAAAACGGCTTACGACGATCAATAGGTGCTTGCTGTGGAACACCTATCCCAAATGGTGGAAGCCAGCTCAACAAAATGCCACACACCCAGGTGTAACAAACTACCTTGCCCAAGCTTGGTCTAAGCCCCTCACCTCGTCCCTGTGCTTTGGGGAGCCGGAGGGACAGCCGAGGTCCACGACCCTGAGACCCCTTTGCAAAAAGCCGGCTTCTCTCGGAAACAGTTTTCCTGAGGTGCAGACCCTATCCCAAGTGGATGTGGCAAGGTAAAGCAAATGCCCTCCACTTCTCTGGAAGAAACCACAGTGCCCAACCATGTTCTAAGCCCTCCCATCCTCCCTGGGCTTCTGGCAGCAGGAGTGAAAAGAGAGGAGCAGAGCACGGGGACCCGTTTGACAAAACCCGGCTTCCCACGGGAAAGTCTTTCTCCACGTGCAGACATGCTCCCAGGTGCCTGTGGCAAGGGGAAGGAAATGCCATACACTGACCTGGAAGAGACCACAGGGCCCAGGCACAGTCTGAACCCTTCCCTCAACCCGGCGGTTTTGCTAGGAGGAGTTCAACCCCAACGAACACAGCCCGGAGACCCCTGGGGCAAAAACGGCTTCCGACGAACAATAGGTGCTTGCTGTGGAACACCTATCCCAAGTGGGGGTAGCCAGCTCAACAAAATGCCACACACCCAGGTGTAAGAAACAACATTGCCCAAGCATGGTCTAAGCCCCTCACCTCGTCCCTGTGCTTTGGGGAGCCGGAGGGACAGCCGAGGCCCACGGCCCTGAGACCCCTTTGCAAAAAGCCGGCTTCCCACGGAAAGAGTTTTCCTGAGGTGCAGACCCTATCCCAAGTGGTTGTGGCAAGGTAAAGCAAATGCCCTCCACTTCTCTGGAAGAAACCACAGTGCCCAGCCATGTTCTAAGCCCTCCCATCCTCCCTTGGCTTCTGGCAGCAGGAGTGAAAGGAGAGGAGTAGAGCACTGGGACCCGTTTGACAAAAACCGGCTTCCCACGGGAAAGTCGTTCTCCACGTGCAGACATGCTCCCAGGTGCCTGTGGCAAGGGGAAGGAACTGCCATACACTGACCTGGAAGAGACCATAGGGCCCAGGCACAGTCTGAACCCTTCGCTCAACCGGGCGGTTTTGCTAGCAGGAGTTCAACCCCAACGAACACAGCCCGGAGACCCCTGGGGCAAAAACGGCTTCCGACGAACAATAGGTGCTTGCTGTGGAACACCTATCCCAAGTGGGGGTAGCCAGCTCAACAAAATGCCACACACCCAGGTGTAAGAAACAACATTGCCCAGGCATGGTCTAAGCCCCTCACCTCGTCCTGTGCTTTGGGGAGCCGGAGGGACAGCCGAGGCACACGGCCCTGAGACCCCTTTGCAAAAAGCTGGCTTCCCACGGAGATAGTTTTCCTGAGGTGCAGACCCTATCCCAAGCGGTTGTGGCAAGGTAAAGCAAATGCCCTCCCCTTCTCTGGAAGAAAGCACAGTGCCCAGCCATGTTCTAAGCCCTCCCATCCTCCCTGGGCTTCTGGCAGTAGGAGTGAAAAGAGAGGAGCAGAGCACGGGGACCCGTTTGACAAAACCCGGCTTCCCACGGGAAAGTCTTTCTCCACGTGCAGACATGCTCCCAGGTGACTGGGGCAAGGGGAAGGAAATGCCATACACTGACCTGGAAGAGACCACAGGGCCCAGGCACAGTCTGAACCCTTCCCTCAACCCGGCGGTTTTGCTAGCAGGAGTTCAACCCCAACGAACACAGCCCGGAGACCCCTGGGGCAAAAACGGCTTCCGACGAACAATAGGTGCTTGCTGTGGAACACCTATCCCAAGTGGGGGTAGCCAGCTCAACAAAATGCCACACACCCAGGTGTAAGAAACAACATTGCCCAGACATGGTCTAAGCCCCTCACCTCGTCCCTGTGCTTTGGTAAGCCGGAGGGACACCCGAGGCCCACGGCCCTGAGACCCCTTTGCAAAAAGCCGGCTTCCCACGGAAAGAGTTTTCCTGAGGTGCAGACCCTATTCCAAGTGGTTGTGGCAAGGTAAAGCAAATGCCCTCCACTTCTCTGGAAGAAACCACAGTGCCCAGCCATGTTCTAAGCCCTCCCATCCTCCCTTGGCTTCTGGCAGCAGGAGTGAAAGGAGAGGAGTAGAGCACTGGGACCCGTTTGACAAAAACCGGCTTCCCACGGGAAAGTCGTTCTCCACGTGCAGACATGCTCCCAGGTGCCTGTGGCAAGGGGAAGGAACTGCCATACACTGACCTGGAAGAGACCATAGGCCCAGGCACAGTCTGAACCCTTCGCTCAACCAGGCGGTTTTGCTAGCAGGAGTTCAACCCCAACGAACAAAGCCCGGAGACCCCTGGGGAAAAACGGCTTCCGACGAACAATAGGTGCTTGCTGTGGAACACCTATCCCAAGTGGGGGTAGCCAGCTCAACAAAATGCCACACACCCAGGTGTAAGAAACAACATTGCCCAGGCATGGTCTAAGCCCCTCACCTCGTCCCTGTGCTTTGGGGAGCCGGAGGGACAGCCGAGGCACACGGCCCTGAGACCCCTTTGTAAAAAGCTGGCTTCCCACGGAGACAGTTTTCCTGAGGTGCAGACCCTATCCCAAGCGGTTGTGGCAAGGTAAAGCAAATGCCCTCCACTTCTCTGGAAGAAACCACAGTGCCCAGCCATGTTCTAAGCCCTCCCATCCTCCCTGGGCTTCTGGCAGTAGGAGTGAAAAGAGAGGAGCAGAGCACGGGGACCCGTTTGACAAAACCCGGCTTCCCACGGGAAAGTCTTTCTCCACGTGCAGACATGCTCCCAGGTGCCTGGGGCAAGGGGAAGGAAATGCCATACACTGACCTGGAAGAGACCACAGGGCCCAGGCACAGTCTGAACACTTCCCTCAACTCGGCAGTTTTGCTAGCAGGAGTTCAACCCCAGCGAACATAACCCGGAGACCCCTGGGGCAAAAACGGCTTCCGACGAACAATAGGTGCTTGGTGTGGAACACCTATCCCAAGTGGGGGTAGCCAGCTCAACAAAATGCCACACACCCAGGTGTAAGAAACAACATTACCCAGGCATGGTCTAAGCCCCTCACCTCGTCCCTGTGCTTTGGGGAGCCGGAGGGACACCCGAGGCCCACGGCCCT
This sequence comes from Ursus arctos, assembly GCF_023065955.2. NCBI lineage: Eukaryota > Metazoa > Chordata > Mammalia > Carnivora > Ursidae > Ursus > Ursus arctos. The sequence continues at coordinate 64,469,260 of NW_026622819.1, forward strand.
GAGACCCCTTTGCAAAAAGCCGGCTTCCCACGGAGACAGTTTTCCTGAGGTGCAGACCCTATCCCAAGTGGTTGTGGCAAGGTAAAGCAAATGCCCTCCACTTCTCTGGAAGAAACCACAGTGCCCAGCCATGTTCTAAGCCCTCCCATCCTCCCTGGGCTTCTGGCAGCAGGAGTGAAAAGAGAGGAGCAGAGCACTGGGACCCGTTTGACAAAAACCGGCTTCCCACGGGAAAGTCTTTCTCCACGTGCAGACATGCTCCCAGGTGCCTGGGGCAAGGGGAAGGAAATGCCATACACTGACCTGGAAGAGACCACAGGGCCCAGGCACAGTCTGAACCCTTCCCTCAACCCGGCGGTTTTGCTAGCAGGAGTTCAACCCCAACGAACACAGCCCGGAGACCCCTGGGGCAAAAACGGCTTCCGACGAACAATAGATGCTTGCTGTGGAACACCTATCCCAAGTGGGGGAAGCCAGGTCAACAATGCCACACACCCAGGTGTAAGAAACAACATTGCCCAGGCATGGTCTAAGCCCCTCACCTCATCCCTGTGCTTTGGGGAGCCGGAGGGACACCCGAGGCCCACGGCCCTGAGACCCCTTTGCAAAAAGCCGGCTTCCCACGGAGACAGTTTTCCTGAGGTGCAGACCCTATCCCAAGTGGATGTGGCAAGGTAAAGCAAATGCCCTCCACTTCTCTGGAAGAAACCACAGTGCCCAACCATGTTCTACGCCCTCCCATCCTCCCTGGGCTTCTGGCAGCAGGAGTGAAAAGAGAACAGCAGAGCACTGGGACCCGTTTGACAAAACCCGGCTTCCCACGAGAAAGTCTTTCTCCACGTGCAGACATGCTCCCAGGTGCCTGTGGCAAGGGGAAGGAAATGCCATACACTGACCTGGAAGAGACCACAGGGCCCAGGCACAGTCTGAACCCTTCCCTCAACCCCGCGGTTTTGCTAGCAGGAGTTCAACCCCAACGAACACAGCCCGGAGACCCCTGGGGCAAAAAAGGCTTCCGACGAACAATAGGTGCTTGCTGTGAAACACCTATCCCAAGTGGGGGTAGCCAGCTCAACAAAATGCCACACACCCAGGTGTAAGAAACAACATTGCCCAGGCATGGTCTAAGCCCCTCACCTCGTCCCTGGGCTTTGGGGAGTCGGAGGGACAGCCGAGGCCCACGGCCCTGAGACCCCTTTGCAAAAAGCGGGCTTCCCACGGAGACAGTTTTCCTGAGGTTCAGACCCTATCCCAAGCGGTTGTGGCAAGGTAAAGCAAATGCCCTCCATTTCTCTGGAAGAAACCACAGTGCCCAGCCATGTTCTAAGCCCTCCCATCCTCCCTGGGCTTCTGGCAGCAGGAGTGAAAAGAGAGGAGCAGATCACTGGGACCCGTTTGACAAAAACCGGCTTCCCACGGGAAAGTCTTTCTCCACGTGCAGACATGCTCCCAGGTGCCTGTGGCAAAGGGAAGGAAATGCCATACACTGACCTGGAAGAGACCACACGGCCCAGGCACAGTCTGAACCCTTCCCTCAACCCGGCTGTTTTGCTAGCAGGAGTTCAACCCCAACGAACACAGCCCGGAGACCCCTGGGGCAAAAACGGCTTACGACGATCAATAGGTGCTTGCTGTGGAACACCTATCCCAAATGGTGGAAGCCAGCTCAACAAAATGCCACACACCCAGGTGTAACAAACTACCTTGCCCAAGCTTGGTCAAAGCCCCTCACCTCGTCCCTGTGCTTTGGGGAGCCGGAGGGACAGCCGAGGCCCACGACCCTGAGACCCCTTTGCAAAAAGCCGGCTTCTCTCGGAAACAGTTTTCCTGAGGTGCAGACCCTATTCCAAGTGGTTGTGGCAAGGTAAAGCAAATGCCCTCCACTTCTCTGGAAGAAACCACAGTGCCCAGCCATGTTCTAAGCCCTCCCATCCTCCCTTGGCTTCTGGCAGCAGGAGTGAAAGGAGAGGAGTAGAGCACTGGGACCAGTTTGACAAAAACCGGCTTCCCACGGGAAAGTCGTTCTCCACGTGCAGACATGCTCCCAGGTGCCTGTGGCAAGGGGAAGGAACTGCCATACACTGACCTGGAAGAGACCACAGGGCCCAGGCACAGTCTGAACACTTCCCTCAACTCGGCAGTTTTGCTAGCAGGAGTTCAACCCCAGCGAACAGAACCCGGAGACCCCTGGGGAAAAACGGCTTCCGACGAACAATAGGTGCTTGCTGTGGAACACCTATCCCAAGTGGGGGTAGCCAGCTCAACAAAATGCCACACACCCAGGTGTAAGAAACAACATTGCCCAGGCATGGTCTAAGCCCCTCACCTCGTCCCTGTGCTTTGGGGAGCCGGAGGGACACCCGAGGCCCACGGCCCTGAGACCCCTTTGCAAAAAGCCGGCTTCCCACGGAAACAGTTTTCCTGAGGTGCAGACCCTATCCCAAGTGGTTGTGGCAAGGTAAAGCAAATGCCCTCCACTTCTCTGGAAGAAACCACAGTGCCCAGCCATGTTCTAAGCCCTCCCATCCTCCCTGGGCTTCTGGCAGCAGGAGTGAAAAGAGAGGAGCAGAGCACTGGGACCCGTTTGACAAAAACCGGCTTCCCACGGGAAAGTCGTTCTCCACGTGCAGACATGCTCCCAGGTGCCTGTGGCAAGGGGAAGGAAATGCCATACACTGACCTGGAAGAGACCACAGGGCCCAGGCACAGTCTGAACCCTTCCCTCAACCCGGCGGTTTTGCTAGCAGGAGTTCAACCCCAACGAACACAGCCCGGAGACCCCTGGGGCAAAAACGGCTTCCGACAAACAATAGGTGCTTGCTGTGGAACACCTATCCCAAGTGGGGGTAGCCAGCTCAACAAAATGCCACACACCCAGGTGTAAGAAACAACATTGCCCAGGCAAGGTCTAAGCCCCTCACCTCGTCCTTGTGCATTGGGGAGCCGGAGGGACAGCCGAGGCCCACGGCCCTGAGACCCCTTTGCAAAAAGCCGGCTTCCCACGGAGACAGTTTTCCTGAGGTGCAGACCCTATCCCAAGCGGTTGTGGCAAGGTAAAGCAAATGCCCTCCACTTCTCTTTAAGAAACCACAGTGCCCAACCATGTTCTAAGCCCTCCCATCCTCCCTTGGCTTCTGGCAGCAGGAGTGAAAGGAGAGGAGTAGAGCACTGGGACCAGTTTGACAAAAACCGGCTTCCCAAGGGAAAGTCGTTCTCCACGTGCAGACATGCTCCCAGGTGCCTGTGGCAAGGGGAAGGAACTGCCATACACTGACCTGGAAGAGACCATAGGGCCCAGGCACAGTCTGAACCCTTCGCTCAACCGGGCGGTTTTGCTAGCAGGAGTTCAACCCCAACGAACAAAGCCCGGAGACCCCTGGGGAAAAACGGCTTCCGACGAACAATAGGTGCTTGCTGTGGAACACCTATCCCAAGTGGGGGTAGCCAGCTCAACAAAATGCCACACACCCAGGTGTAAGAAACAACATTGCCCAGGCATGGTCTAAGCCCCTCACCTCGTCCCTGTGCTTTGGGGAGCCGGAGGGACAGCCGAGGCCCACGGCCCTGAGACCCCTTTGCAAAAAGCCGGCTTCTCTCGGAAACAGTTTTCCTGAGGTGCAGACCCTATCCCAAGTGGATGTGGCAAGGTAAAGCAAATGCCCTCCACTTCTCTGGAAGAAACCACAGTGCCCAACCATGTTCTAAGCTCTCCCATCCTCCCTGGGCTTCTGGCAGCAGGAGTGAAAAGAGAGGAGCAGAGCACGGGGACCCGTTTGACAAAACCCGGCTTCCCACGGGAAAGTCTTTCTCCACGTGCAGACATGCTCCCAGGTGCCTGTGGCAAGGGGAAGGAAATGCCATACACTGACCTGGAAGAGACCACAGGGCCCAGGCACAGTCTGAACCCTTCCCTCAACCCGGCGGTTTTGCTAGGAGGAGTTCAACCCCAACGAACACAGCCCGGAGACCCCTGGGGCAAAAACGGCTTCCGACGAACAATAGGTGCTTGCTGTGGAACACCTATCCCAAGTGGGGGTAGCCAGCTCAACAAAATGCCACACACCCAGGTGTAAGAAACAACATTGCCCAAGCATGGTCTAAGCCCCTCACCTCGTCCCTGTGCTTTGGGGAGCCGGAGGGACAGCCGAGGCCCACGGCCCTGAGACCCCTTTGCAAAAAGCCGGCTTCCCACGGAAAGAGTTTTCCTGAGGTGCAGACCCTATCCCAAGTGGTTGTGGCAAGGTAAAGCAAATGCCCTCCACTTCTCTGGAAGAAACCACAGTGCCCAGCCATGTTCTAAGCCCTCCCATCCTCCCTTGGCTTCTGGCAGCAGGAGTGAAAGGAGAGGAGTAGAGCACTGGGACCCGTTTGACAAAAACCGGCTTCCCACGGGATAGTCGTTCTCCACGTGCAGACATGCTCCCAGGTGCCTGTGGCAAGGGGAAGGAACTGCCATACACTGACCTGGAAGAGACCATAGGGCCCAGGCACAGTCTGAACCCTTCGCTCAACCGGGCGGTTTTGCTAGCAGGAGTTCAACCCCAACGAACAAAGCCCGGAGACCCCTGGGGCAAAAACGGCTTCCGACGAACAATAGGTGCTTGCTGTGGAACACCTATCCCAAGTGGGGGTAGCCAGCTCAACAAAATGCCACACACCCAGGTGTAAGAAACAACATTGCTCAGGCATGGTCTAAGCCCCTCACCTCGTCCCTGTGCTTTGGGGAGCCGGAGGGACAGCCGAGGCACACGGCCCTGAGACCCCTTTGCAAAAAGCTGGCTTCCCACGGAGACAGTTTTCCTGAGGTGCAGACCCTCTCACAAGTGGTTGTGGCAAGGTAAAGCAAATGCCCTCCCCTTCTCTGGAAGAAAGCACAGTGCCCAGCCATGTTCTAAGCCCTCCCATCCTCCCTGGGCTTCTGGCAGTAGGAGTGAAAAGAGAGGAGCAGAGCACGGGGACCCGTTTGACGAAACCCGGCTTCCCACGGGAAAGTCTTTCTCCACGTGCAGACATGCTCCCAGGTGCCTGGGGCAAGGGGAAGGAAATGCCATACACTGACCTGGAAGAGACCACAGGGCCCAGGCACAGTCTGAACCCTTCCCTCAACCCGGCGGTTTTGCTAGCAGGAGTTCAACCCCAACGAACACAGCCCGGAGACCCCTGGGGCAAAAACGGCTTCCGACGAACAATAGGTGCTTGCTGTGGAACACCTATCCCAAGTGGGGGTAGCCAGCTCAACAAAATGCCACACACCCAGGTGTAAGAAACAACATTGCCCAGACATGGTCTAAGCCCCTCACCTCGTCCCTGTGCTTTGGGGAGCCGGAGGGACACCCGAGGCCCACGGCCCTGAGACCCCTTTGCAAAAAGCCGGCTTCCCACGGAAAGAGTTTTCCTGAGGTGCAGACCCTATTCCAAGTGGTTGTGGCAAGGTAAAGCAAATGCCCTCCACTTCTCTGGAAGAAACCACAGTGCCCAGCCATGTTCTAAGCCCTCCCATCCTCCCTTGGCTTCTGGCAGCAGGAGTGAAAGGAGAGGAGTAGAGCACTGGGACCAGTTTGACAAAAACCGGCTTCCCAAGGGAAAGTCGTTCTCCACGTGCAGACATGCTCCCAGGTGCCTGTGGCAAGGGGAAGGAACTGCCATACACTGACCTGGAAGAGACCATAGGGCCCAGGCACAGTCTGAACCCTTCGCTCAACCGGGCGGTTTTGCTAGCAGGAGTTCAACCCCAACGAACAAAGCCCGGAGACCCCTGGGGAAAAACGGCTTCCGACGAACAATAGGTGCTTGCTGTGGAACACCTATCCCAAGTGGGGGTAGCCAGCTCAACAAAATGCCACACACCCAGGTGTAAGAAACAACATCGCCCAGGCAAGGTCTAAGCCCCTCACCTCGTCCTTGTGCATTGGGGAGCCGGAGGGACAGCCGAGGCCCACGGCCCTGAGACCCCTTTGCAAAAAGCCGGCTTCCCACGGAGACAGTTTTCCTGAGGTGCAGACCCTATCCCAAGCGGTTGTGGCAAGGTAAAGCAAATGCCCTCCACTTCTCTTTAAGAAACCACAGTGCCCAACCATGTTCTAAGCCCTCCCATCCTCCCTGGGCTTCTGGCAGCAGGAGTGAAAAGAGAGGAGCAGAGCACTGGGACCCGTTTGACAAAACCCGGCTTCCCACGGGAAAGTCTTTCTCCACGTGCAGACATGCTCCCAGGTGCCTGTGGCAAGGGGAAGGAAATGCCATACACTGACCTGGAAGAGACCACAGGGCCCAGGCACAGTCTGAACCCTTCCCTCAACCCAGCGGTTTTGCTAGCAGGAGTTCAACCCCAACGAACACAGCCCGGAGACCCCTGGGGCAAAAACGGCTTCCGACGAACAATAGGTGCTTGCTGTGGAACACCTATCCCAAGTGGGAGTAGCCAGCTCAACAAAATGCCACACACCCAGGTGTAAGAAACAACATTGCCGAGGCATGTTCTAAGCCCCTCACCTCGTCCCTGTGCTTTGGGGAGCCGGAGGGACAGCCGAGGCCCACGGCCCTGAGACCCCTTTGCAAAAAGCGGGCTTCCCACGGAGACAGTTTTCCTGAGGTGCAGACCCTATCCCAAGCGGTTGTGGCAAGGTAAAGCAAATGCCCTCCACTTCTCTGGAAGAAACCACAGTGCCCAGCCATGTTCTAAGCCCTCCCATCCTCTCTGGGCTTCTGGCAGCAGGAGTGAAAAGATAGGAGCAGATCACTGGGACCCGTTTGACAAAAACCGGCTTCCCACGGGAAAGTCTTTCTCCACGTGCAGACATGCTCCCAGGTGCCTGTGGCAAAGGGAAGGAAATGCCATACACTGACCTGGAAGAGACCACACGGCCCAGGCACAGTCTGAACTCTTCCCTCAACCCCGCGGTTTTGCTAGCAGGAGTTCAACCCCAACGAACACAGCCCGGAGACCCCTGGGGCAAAAACGGCTTACGACGATCAATAGGTGCTTGCTGTGGAACACCTATCCCAAATGGTGGAAGCCAGCTCAACAAAATGCCACACACCCAGGTGTAACAAACTACCTTGCCCAGGCTTGGTCTAAGCCCCTCACCTCGTCCCTGTGCTTTGGGGAGCCGGAGGGACAGCCGAGGCCCACGACCCTGAGACCCCTTTGCAAAAAGCCGGCTTCCCTCGGAAACAGTTTTCCTGAGGTGCAGACCCTATCCCAAGTGGATGTGGCAAGGTAAAGCAAATGCCCTCCACTTCTCTGGAAGAAACCACAGTGCCCAACCATGTTCTACGCCCTCCCATCCTCCCTGGGCTTCTGGCAGCAAGAGTGAAAAGAGAACAGCAGAGCACTGGGACCCGTTTGACAAAACCCGGCTTCCCACGAGAAAGTCTTTCTCCACGTGCAGACATGCTCCCAGGTGCCTGTGGCAAGGGGAAGGAAATGCCATACACTGACCTGGAAGAGACCACACGGCCCAGGCACAGTGTGAACCCTTCCCTCAACCCCACGGTTTTGCTAGCAGGAGTTCAACCCCAACGAACACAGCCCGGAGACCCCTGGGGCAAAAAAGGCTTCCGACGAACAATAGGTGCTTGCTGTGAAACACCTATCCCAAGTGGGGGTAGCCAGCTCAACAAAATGCCACACACCCAGGTGTAAGAAACAACATTGCCCAGGCATGGTCTAAGCCCCTCACCTCGTCCCTCGGCTTTGGGGAGTCGGAGGGACAGCCGAGGCCCACGGCCCTGAGACCCCTTTGCAAAAAGCCGGCTTCCCACGGAAAGAGTTTTCCTGAGGTTCAGACCCTATCCCAAGCGGTTGTGGCAAGGTAAAGCAAATGCCCTCCACTTCTCTGGAAGAAACCACAGTGCCCAGCCATGTTCTAAGCCCTCCCATCCTCCCTGGGCTTCTGGCAGCAGGAGTGAAAAGAGAGGAGCAGATCACTGGGACCCGTTTGACAAAAACCGGCTTCCCACGGGAAAGTCTTTCTCCACGTGCAGACATGCTCCCAGGTGCCTGTGGCAAAGGGAAGGAAATGCCATACACTGACCTGGAAGAGACCACACGGCCCAGGCACAGTCTGAACCCTTCCCTCAACCCGGCGGTTTTGCTAGCAGGAGTTCAACCCCAACGAACACAGCCCGGAGACCCCTGGGGCAAAAACGGCTTACGACGATCAATAGGTGCTTGCTGTGGAACACCTATCCCAAATGGTGGAAGCCAGCTCAACAAAATGCCACACACCCAGGTGTAACAAACTACCTTGCCCAAGCTTGGTCTAAGCCCCTCACCTCGTCCCTGTGCTTTGGGGAGCCGGAGGGACAGCCGAGGCCCACGACCCTGAGACCCCTTTGCAAAAAGCCGGCTTCTCTCGGAAACAGTTTTCCTGAGGTGCAGACCCTATCCCAAGTGGATGTGGCAAGGTAAAGCAAATGCCCTCCACTTCTCTGGAAGAAACCACAGTGCCCAACCATGTTCTAAGCTCTCCCATCCTCCCTGGGCTTCTGGCAGCAGGAGTGAAAAGAGAGGAGCAGAGCACGGGGACCCGTTTGACAAAACCCGGCTTCCCACGGGAAAGTCTTTCTCCACGTGCAGACATGCTCCCAGGTGCCTGTGGCAAGGGGAAGGAAATGCCATACACTGACCTGGAAGAGACCACAGGGCCCAGACACAGTCTGAACCCTTCCCTCAACCCGGCGGTTTTGCTAGGAGGAGTTCAACCCCAACGAACACAGCCCGGAGACCCCTGGGGCAAAAACGGCTTCCGACGAACAATAGGTGCTTGCTGTGGAACACCTATCCCAAGTGGGGGTAGCCAGCTCAACAAAATGCCACACACCCAGGTGTAAGAAACAACATTGCCCAAGCATGGTCTAAGCCCCTCACCTCGTCCCTGTGCTTTGGGGAGCCGGAGGGACAGCCGAGGCCCACGGCCCTGAGACCCCTTTGCAAAAAGCCGGCTTCCCACGGAAAGAGTTTTCCTGAGGTGCAGACCCTATCCCAAGTGGTTGTGGCAAGGTAAAGCAAATGCCCTCCACTTCTCTGGAAGAAACCACAGTGCCCAGCCATGTTCTAAGCCCTCCCATCCTCCCTTGGCTTCTGGCAGCAGGAGTGAAAGGAGAGGAGTAGAGCACTGGGACCCGTTTGACAAAAACCGGCTTCCCATGGGATAGTCGTTCTCCACGTGCAGACATGCTCCCAGGTGCCTGTGGCAAGGGGAAGGAACTGCCATACACTGACCTGGAAGAGACCATAGGGCCCAGGCACAGTCTGAACCCTTCGCTCAACCGGGCGGTTTTGCTAGCAGGAGTTCAACCCCAACGAACAAAGCCCGGAGACCCCTGGGGCAAAAACGGCTTCCGACGAACAATAGGTGCTTGCTGTGGAACACCTATCCCAAGTGGGGGTAGCCAGCTCAACAAAATGCCACACACCCAGGTGTAAGAAACAACATTGCTCAGGCATGGTCTAAGCCCCTCACCTCGTCCCTGTGCTTTGGGGAGCCGGAGGGACACCCGAGGCCCACGGCCCTGAGACCCCTTTGCAAAAAGCCGGCTTCCCACGGAAAGAGTTTTCCTGAGGTGCAGACCCTATTCCAAGTGGTTGTGGCAAGGTAAAGCAAATGCCCTCCACTTCTCTGGAAGAAACCACAGTGCCCAGCCATGTTCTAAGCCCTCCCATCCTCCCTTGGCTTCTGGCAGCAGGAGTGAAAGGAGAGGAGTAGAGCACTGGGACCAGTTTGACAAAAACCGGCTTCCCAAGGGAAAGTCGTTCTCCACGTGCAGACATGCTCCCAGGTGCCTGTGGCAAGGGGAAGGAACTGCCATACACTGACCTGGAAGAGACCATAGGGCCCAGGCACAGTCTGAACCCTTCGCTCAACCGGGCGGTTTTGCTAGCAGGAGTTCAACCCCAACGAACAAAGCCCGGAGACCCCTGGGGAAAAACGGCTTCCGACGAACAATAGGTGCTTGCTGTGGAACACCTATCCCAAATGGTGGAAGCCAGCTCAACAAAATGCCACACACCCAGGTGTAACAAACTACCTTGCCCAAGCTTGGTCTAAGCCCCTCACCTCGTCCCTGTGCTTTGGGGAGCCGGAGGGACAGCCGAGGCCCACGACCCTGAGACCCCTTTGCAAAAAGCCGGCTTCTCTCGGAAACAGTTTTCCTGAGGTGCAGACCCTATCCCAAGTGGATGTGGCAAGGTAAAGCAAATGCCCTCCACTTCTCTGGAAGAAACCACAGTGCCCAACCATGTTCTAAGCTCTCCCATCCTCCCTGGGCTTCTGGCAGCAGGAGTGAAAAGAGAGGAGCAGAGCACGGGGACCCGTTTGACAAAACCCGGCTTCCCACGGGAAAGTCTTTCTCCACGTGCAGACATGCTCCCAGGTGCCTGTGGCAAGGGGAAGGAAATGCCATACACTGACCTGGAAGAGACCACAGGGCCCAGGCACAGTCTGAACCCTTCCCTCAACCCGGCGGTTTTGCTAGGAGGAGTTCAACCCCAACGAACACAGCCCGGAGACCCCTGCGGCAAAAACGGCTTCCGACGAACAATAGGTGCTTGCTGTGGAACACCTATCCCAAGTGGGGGTAGCCAGCTCAACAAAATGCCACACACCCAGGTGTAAGAAACAACATTGCCCAAGCATGGTCTAAGCCCCTCACCTCGTCCCTGTGCTTTGGGGAGCCGGAGGGACAGCCGAGGCCCACGGCCCTGAGACCCCTTTGCAAAAAGCCGGCTTCCCACGGAAAGAGTTTTCCTGAGGTGCAGACCCTATCCCAAGTGGTTGTGGCAAGGTAAAGCAAATGCCCTCCACTTCTCTGGAAGAAACCACAGTGCCCAGCCATGTTCTAAGCCCTCCCATCCTCCCTTGGCTTCTGGCAGCAGGAGTGAAAGGAGAGGAGTAGAGCACTGGGACCCGTTTGACAAAAACCGGCTTCCCACGGGATAGTCGTTCTCCACGTGCAGACATGCTCCCAGGTGCCTGTGGCAAGGGGAAGGAACTGCCATACACTGACCTGGAAGAGACCATAGGGCCCAGGCACAGTCTGAACCCTTCGCTCAACCGGGCGGTTTTGCTAGCAGGAGTTCAACCCCAACGAACAAAGCCCGGAGACCCCTGGGGCAAAAACGGCTTCCGACGAACAATAGGTGCTTGCTGTGGAACACCTATCCCAAGTGGGGGTAGCCAGCTCAACAAAATGCCACACACCCAGGTGTAAGAAACAACATTGCTCAGGCATGGTCTAAGCCCCTCACCTCGTCCCTGTGCTTTGGGGAGCCGGAGGGACACCCGAGGCCCACGGCCCTGAGACCCCTTTGCAAAAAGCCGGCTTCCCACGGAAAGAGTTTTCCTGAGGTGCAGACCCTATTCCAAGTGGTTGTGGCAAGGTAAAGCAAATGCCCTCCACTTCTCTGGAAGAAACCACAGTGCCCAGCCATGTTCTAAGCCCTCCCATCCTCCCTTGGCTTCTGGCAGCAGGAGTGAAAGGAGAGGAGTAGAGCACTGGGACCCGTTTGACAAAAACCGGCTTCCCACGGGATAGTCGTTCTCCACGTGCAGACATGCTCCCAGGTGCCTGTGGCAAGGGGAAGGAACTGCCATACACTGACCTGGAAGAGACCATAGGGCCCAGGCACAGTCTGAACCCTTCGCTCAACCGGGCGGTTTTGCTAGCAGGAGTTCAACCCCAACGAACAAAGCCCGGAGACCCCTGGGGCAAAAACGGCTTCCGACGAACAATAGGTGCTTGCTGTGGAACACCTATCCCAAGTGGGGGTAGCCAGCTCAACAAAATGCCACACACCCAGGTGTAAGAAACAACATTGCTCAGGCATGGTCTAAGCCCCTCACCTCGTCCCTGTGCTTTGGGGAGCCGGAGGGACACCCGAGGCCCACGGCCCTGAGACCCCTTTGCAAAAAGCCGGCTTCCCACGGAAAGAGTTTTCCTGAGGTGCAGACCCTATCCCAAGTGGTTGTGGCAAGGTAAAGCAAATGCCCTCCACTTCTCTGGAAGAAACCACAGTGCCCAGCCATGTTCTAAGCCCTCCCATCCTCCCTTGGCTTCTGGCAGCAGGAGTGAAAGGAGAGGAGTAGAGCACTGGGACCAGTTTGACAAAAACCGGCTTCCCAAGGGAAAGTCGTTCTCCACGTGCAGACATGCTCCCAGGTGCCTGTGGCAAGGGGAAGGAACTGCCATACACTGACCTGGAAGAGACCATAGGGCCCAGGCACAGTCTGAACCCTTCGCTCAACCGGGCGGTTTTGCTAGCAGGAGTTCAACCCCAACGAACAAAGCCCGGAGACCCCTGGGGAAAAACGGCTTCCGACGAACAATAGGTGCTTGCTGTGGAACACCTATCCCAAATGGTGGAAGCCAGCTCAACAAAATGCCACACACCCAGGTGTAACAAACTACCTTGCCCAAGCTTGGTCTAAGCCCCTCACCTCGTCCCTGTGCTTTGGGGAGCCGGAGGGACAGCCGAGGCCCACGACCCTGAGACCCCTTTGCAAAAAGCCGGCTTCTCTCGGAAACAGTTTTCCTGAGGTGCAGACCCTATCCCAAGTGGATGTGGCAAAGTAAAGCAAATGCCCTCCACTTCTCTGGAAGAAACCACAGTGCCCAACCATGTTCTAAGCTCTCCCATCCTCCCTGGGCTTCTGGCAGCAGGAGTGAAAAGAGAGGAGCAGAGCACGGGGACCCGTTTGACAAAACCCGGCTTCCCACGGGAAAGTCTTTCTCCACGTGCAGACATGCTCCCAGGTGCCTGTGGCAAGGGGAAGGAAATGCCATACACTGACCTGGAAGAGACCACAGGGCCCAGGCACAGTCTGAACCCTTCCCTCAACCCGGCGGTTTTGCTAGGAGGAGTTCAACCCCAACGAACACAGCCCGGAGACCCCTGGGGCAAAAACGGCTTCCGACGAACAATAGGTGCTTGCTGTGGAACACCTATCCCAAGTGGGGGTAGCCAGCTCAACAAAATGCCACACACCCAGGTGTAAGAAACAACATTGCCCAAGCATGGTCTAAGCCCCTCACCTCGTCCCTGTGCTTTGGGGAGCCGGAGGGACAGCCGAGGCCCACGGCCCTGAGACCCCTTTGCAAAAAGCCGGCTTCCCACGGAAAGAGTTTTCCTGAGGTGCAGACCCTATCCCAAGTGGTTGTGGCAAGGTAAAGCAAATGCCCTCCACTTCTCTGGAAGAAACCACAGTGCCCAGCCATGTTCTAAGCCCTCCCATCCTCCCTTGGCTTCTGGCAGCAGGAGTGAAAGGAGAGGAGTAGAGCACTGGGACCCGTTTGACAAAAACCGGCTTCCCACGGGATAGTCGTTCTCCACGTGCAGACATGCTCCCAGGTGCCTGTGGCAAGGGGAAGGAACTGCCATACACTGACCTGGAAGAGACCATAGGGCCCAGGCACAGTCTGAACCCTTCGCTCAACCGGGCGGTTTTGCTAGCAGGAGTTCAACCCCAACGAACAAAGCCCGGAGACCCCTGGGGCAAAAACGGCTTCCGACGAACAATAGGTGCTTGCTGTGGAACACCTATCCCAAGTGGGGGTAGCCAGCTCAACAAAATGCCACACACCCAGGTGTAAGAAACAACATTGCTCAGGCATGGTCTAAGCCCCTCACCTCGTCCCTGTGCTTTGGGGAGCCGGAGGGACACCCGAGGCCCACGGCCCTGAGACCCCTTTGCAAAAAGCCGGCTTCCCACGGAAAGAGTTTTCCTGAGGTGCAGACCCTATTCCAAGTGGTTGTGGCAAGGTAAAGCAAATGCCCTCCACTTCTCTGGAAGAAACCACAGTGCCCAGCCATGTTCTAAGCCCTCCCATCCTCCCTTGGCTTCTGGCAGCAGGAGTGAAAGGAGAGGAGTAGAGCACTGGGACCAGTTTGACAAAAACCGGCTTCCCAAGGGAAAGTCGTTCTCCACGTGCAGACATGCTCCCAGGTGCCTGTGGCAAGGGGAAGGAACTGCCATACACTGACCTGGAAGAGACCATAGGGCCCAGGCACAGTCTGAACCCTTCGCTCAACCGGGCGGTTTTGCTAGCAGGAGTTCAACCCCAACGAACAAAGCCCGGAGACCCCTGGGGAAAAACGGCTTCCGACGAACAATAGGTGCTTGCTGTGGAACACCTATCCCAAATGGTGGAAGCCAGCTCAACAAAATGCCACACACCCAGGTGTAACAAACTACCTTGCCCAAGCTTGGTCTAAGCCCCTCACCTCGTCCCTGTGCTTTGGGGAGCCGGAGGGACAGCCGAGGCCCACGACCCTGAGACCCCTTTGCAAAAAGCCGGCTTCTCTCGGAAACAGTTTTCCTGAGGTGCAGACCCTATCCCAAGTGGATGTGGCAAGGTAAAGCAAATGCTCTCCACTTCTCTGGAAGAAACCACAGTGCCCAACCATGTTCTAAGCTCTCCCATCCTCCCTGGGCTTCTGGCAGCAGGAGTGAAAAGAGAGGAGCAGAGCACGGGGACCCGTTTGACAAAACCCGGCTTCCCACGGGAAAGTCTTTCTCCACGTGCAGACATGCTCCCAGGTGCCTGTGGCAAGGGGAAGGAAATGCCATACACTGACCTGGAAGAGACCACAGGGCCCAGGCACAGTCTGAACCCTTCCCTCAACCCGGCGGTTTTGCTAGGAGGAGTTCAACCCCAACGAACACAGCCCGGAGACCCCTGGGGCAAAAACGGCTTCCGACGAACAATAGGTGCTTGCTGTGGAACACCTATCCCAAGTGGGGGTAGCCAGCTCAACAAAATGCCACACACCCAGGTGTAAGAAACAACATTGCCCAAGCATGGTCTAAGCCCCTCACCTCGTCCCTGTGCTTTGGGGAGCCGGAGGGACAGCCGAGGCCCACGGCCCTGAGACCCCTTTGCAAAAAGCCGGCTTCCCACGGAAAGAGTTTTCCTGAGGTGCAGACCCTATCCCAAGTGGTTGTGGCAAGGTAAAGCAAATGCCCTCCACTTCTCTGGAAGAAACCACAGTGCCCAGCCATGTTCTAAGCCCTCCCATCCTCCCTTGGCTTCTGGCAGCAGGAGTGAAAGGAGAGGAGTAGAGCACTGGGACCCGTTTGACAAAAACCGGCTTCCCACGGGATAGTCGTTCTCCACGTGCAGACATGCTCCCAGGTGCCTGTGGCAAGGGGAAGGAACTGCCATACACTGACCTGGAAGAGACCATAGGGCCCAGGCACAGTCTGAACCCTTCGCTCAACCGGGCGGTTTTGCTAGCAGGAGTTCAACCCCAACGAACAAAGCCCGGAGACCCCTGGGGCAAAAACGGCTTCCGACGAACAATAGGTGCTTGCTGTGGAACACCTATCCCAAGTGGGGGTAGCCAGCTCAACAAAATGCCACACACCCAGGTGTAAGAAACAACATTGCTCAGGCATGGTCTAAGCCCCTCACCTCGTCCCTGTGCTTTGGGGAGCCGGAGGGACACCCGAGGCCCACGGCCCTGAGACCCCTTTGCAAAAAGCCGGCTTCCCACGGAAAGAGTTTTCCTGAGGTGCAGACCCTATTCCAAGTGGTTGTGGCAAGGTAAAGCAAATGCCCTCCACTTCTCTGGAAGAAACCACAGTGCCCAGCCATGTTCTAAGCCCTCCCATCCTCCCTTGGCTTCTGGCAGCAGGAGTGAAAGGAGAGGAGTAGAGCACTGGGACCAGTTTGACAAAAACCGGCTTCCCAAGGGAAAGTCGTTCTCCACGTGCAGACATGCTCCCAGGTGCCTGTGGCAAGGGGAAGGAACTGCCATACACTGACCTGGAAGAGACCATAGGGCCCAGGCACAGTCTGAACCCTTCGCTCAACCGGGCGGTTTTGCTAGCAGGAGTTCAACCCCAACGAACAAAGCCCGGAGACCCCTGGGGAAAAACGGCTTCCGACGAACAATAGGTGCTTGCTGTGGAACACCTATCCCAAGTGGGGGTAGCCAGCTCAACAAAATGCCACACACCCAGGTGTAAGAAACAACATTGCCCAGGCATGGTCTAAGCCCCTCACCTCGTCCCTGTGCTTTGGGGAGCCGGAGGGACAGCCGAGGCACACGGCCCTGAGACCCCTTTGTAAAAAGCTGGCTTCCCACGGAGACAGTTTTCCTGAGGGGCAGACCCTATCCCAAGCGGTTGTGGCAAGGTAAAGCAAATGCCCTCCACTTCTCTGGAAGAAACCACAGTGCCCAGCCATGTTCTAAGCCCTCCCATCCTCCCTGGGCTTCTGGCAGTAGGAGTGAAAAGAGAGGAGCAGAGCACGGGGACCCGTTTGACAAAACCCGGCTTCCCACGGGAAAGTCTTTCTCCACGTGCAGACATGCTCCCAGGTTCCTGTGGCAAGGGGAAGGAAATGCCATACACTGACCTGGAAGAGACCACAGGGCCCAGGCACAGTCTGAACCCTTCCCTCAACCCGGCGGTTTTGCTAGCAGGAGTTCAACCCCAACGAACACAGCCCGGAGACCCCTGGGGCAAAAACGGCTTCCGACAAACAATAGGTGCTTGCTGTGGAACACCTATCCCAAGTGGGGGTAGCCAGCTCAACAAAATGCCACACACCCAGGTGTAAGAAACAACATCGCCCAGGCAAGGTCTAAGCCCCTCACCTCGTCCTTGTGCATTGGGGAGCCGGAGGGACAGCCGAGGCCCACGGCCCTGAGACCCCTTTGCAAAAAGCCGGCTTCCCACGGAGACAGTTTTCCTGAGGTGCAGACCCTATCCCAAGCGGTTGTGGCAAGGTAAAGCAAATGCCCTCCACTTCTCTGGAAGAAACCACAGTGCCCAACCATGTTCTACGCCCTCCCATCCTCCCTGGGCTTCTGGCAGCAGGAGTGAAAAGAGAACAGCAGAGCACTGGGACCCGTTTGACAAAACCCGGCTTCCCACGAGAAAGTCTTTCTCCACGTGCAGACATGCTCCCAGGTGCCTGTGGCAAGGGGAAGGAAATGCCATACACTGACCTGGAAGAGACCACAGGGCCCAGGCACAGTGTGAACCCTTCCCTCAACCCCGCGGTTTTGCTAGCAGGAGTTCAACCCCAACGAACACAGCCCGGAGACCCCTGGGGCAAAAAAGGCTTCCGACGAACAATAGGTGCTTGCTGTGAAACACCTATCCCAAGTGGGGGTAGCCAGCTCAACAAAATGCCACACACCCAGGTGTAAGAAACAACATTGCCCAGGCATGGTCTAAGCCCCTCACCTCGTCCCTCGGCTTTGGGGAGTCGGAGGGACAGCCGAGGCCCACGGCCCTGAGACCCCTTTGCAAAAAGCCGGCTTCCCACGGAAAGAGTTTTCCTGAGGTTCAGACCCTATCCCAAGCGGTTGTGGCAAGGTAAAGCAAATGCCCTCCACTTCTCTGGAAGAAACCACAGTGCCCAGCCATGTTCTAAGCCCTCCCATCCTCCCTGGGCTTCTGGCAGCAGGAGTGAAAAGAGAGGAGCAGATCACTGGGACCCGTTTGACAAAAACCGGCTTCCCACGGGAAAGTCTTTCTCCACGTGCAGACATGCTCCCAGGTGCCTGTGGCAAAGGGAAGGAAATGCCATACACTGACCTGGAAGAGACCACACGGCCCAGGCACAGTCTGAACCCTTCCCTCAACCCGGCGGTTTTGCTAGCAGGAGTTCAACCCCAACGAACACAGCCCGGAGACCCCTGGGGCAAAAACGGCTTACGACGATCAATAGGTGCTTGCTGTGGAACACCTATCCCAAATGGGGAAGCCAGCTCAACAAAATGCCACACACCCAGGTGTAACAAACTACCTTGCCCAAGCTTGGTCTAAGCCCCTCACCTCGTCCCTGTGCTTTGGGGAGCCGGAGGGACAGCCGAGGTCCACGACCCTGAGACCCCTTTGCAAAAAGCCGGCTTCTCTCGGAAACAGTTTTCCTGAGGTGCAGACCCTATCCCAAGTGGATGTGGCAAGGTAAAGCAAATGCCCTCCACTTCTCTGGAAGAAACCACAGTGCCCAACCATGTTCTAAGCCCTCCCATCCTCCCTGGGCTTCTGGCAGCAGGAGTGAAAAGAGAGGAGCAGAGCACGGGGACCCGTTTGACAAAACCCGGCTTCCCACGGGAAAGTCTTTCTCCACGTGCAGACATGCTCCCAGGTGCCTGTGGCAAGGGGAAGGAAATGCCATACACTGACCTGGAAGAGACCACAGGGCCCAGGCACAGTCTGAACCCTTCCCTCAACCCGGCGGTTTTGCTAGGAGGAGTTCAACCCCAACGAACACAGCCCGGAGACCCCTGGGGCAAAAACGGCTTCCGACGAACAATAGGTGCTTGCTGTGGAACACCTATCCCAAGTGGGGGTAGCCAGCTCAACAAAATGCCACACACCCAGGTGTAAGAAACAACATTGCCCAAGCATGGTCTAAGCCCCTCACCTCGTCCCTGTGCTTTGGGGAGCCGGAGGGACAGCCGAGGCCCACGGCCCTGAGACCCCTTTGCAAAAAGCCGGCTTCCCACGGAAAGAGTTTTCCTGAGGTGCAGACCCTATCCCAAGTGGTTGTGGCAAGGTAAAGCAAATGCCCTCCACTTCTCTGGAAGAAACCACAGTGCCCAGCCATGTTCTAAGCCCTCCCATCCTCCCTGGGCTTCTGGCAGTAGGAGTGAAAAGAGAGGAGCAGAGCACGGGGACCCGTTTGACAAAACCCGGCTTCCCACGGGAAAGTCTTTCTCCACGTGCAGACATGCTCCCAGGTGCCTGGGGCAAGGGGAAGGAAATGCCATACACTGACCTGGAAGAGACCACAGGGCCCAGGCACAGTCTGAACCCTTCCCTCAACCCCGCGGTTTTGCTAGCAGGAGTTCAACCCCAACGAACACAGCCCGGAGACCCCTGGGGCAAAAAAGGCTTACGACGATCAATAGGTGCTTGCTGTGGAACACCTATCCCAAATGGTGGAAGCCAGCTCAACAAAATGCCACACACCCAGGTGTAACAAACTACCTTGCCCAGGCTTGGTCTAAGCCCCTCACCTCGTCCCTGTGCTTTGGGGAGCCGGAGGGACAGCCGAGGCCCACGACCCTGAGACCCCTTTGCAAAAAGCCGGCTTCCCTCGGAAACAGTTTTCCTGAGGTGCAGACCCTATCCCAAGTGGATGTGGCAAGGTAAAGCAAATGCCCTCCACTTCTCTGGAAGAAACCACAGTGCCCAACCATGTTCTACGCCCTCCCATCCTCCCTGGGCTTCTGGCAGCAGGAGTGAAAAGAGAACAGCAGAGCACTGGGACCCGTTTGACAAAACCCGGCTTCCCACGAGAAAGTCTTTCTCCACGTGCAGACATGCTCCCAGGTGCCTGTGGCAAGGGGAAGGAAATGCCATACACTGACCTGGAAGAGACCACAGGGCCCAGGCACAGTGTGAACCCTTCCCTCAACCCCGCGGTTTTGCTAGCAGGAGTTCAACCCCAACGAACACAGCCCGGAGACCCCTGGGGCAAAAAAGGCTTCCGACGAACAATAGGTGCTTGCTGTGAAACACCTATCCCAAGTGGGGGTAGCCAGCTCAACAAAATGCCACACACCCAGGTGTAAGAAACAACATTGCCCAGGCATGGTCTAAGCCCCTCACCTCGTCCCTCGGCTTTGGGGAGTCGGAGGGACAGCCGAGGCCCACGGCCCTGAGACCCCTTTGCAAAAAGCCGGCTTCCCACGGAAAGAGTTTTCCTGAGGTTCAGACCCTATCCCAAGCGGTTGTGGCAAGGTAAAGCAAATGCCCTCCACTTCTCTGGAAGAAACCACAGTGCCCAGCCATGTTCTAAGCCCTCCCATCCTCCCTGGGCTTCTGGCAGCAGGAGTGAAAAGAGAGGAGCAGATCACTGGGACCCGTTTGACAAAAACCGGCTTCCCACGGGAAAGTCTTTCTCCACGTGCAGACATGCTCCCAGGTGCCTGTGGCAAAGGGAAGGAAATGCCATACACTGACCTGGAAGAGACCACACGGCCCAGGCACAGTCTGAACCCTTCCCTCAACCCGGCGGTTTTGCTAGCAGGAGTTCAACCCCAACGAACACAGCCCGGAGACCCCTGGGGCAAAAACGGCTTACGACGATCAATAGGTGCTTGCTGTGGAACACCTATCCCAAATGGTGGAAGCCAGCTCAACAAAATGCCACACACCCAGGTGTAACAAACTACCTTGCCCAAGCTTGGTCTAAGCCCCTCACCTCGTCCCTGTGCTTTGGGGAGCCGGAGGGACAGCCGAGGTCCACGACCCTGAGACCCCTTTGCAAAAAGCCGGCTTCTCTCGGAAACAGTTTTCCTGAGGTGCAGACCCTATCCCAAGTGGATGTGGCAAGGTAAAGCAAATGCCCTCCACTTCTCTGGAAGAAACCACAGTGCCCAACCATGTTCTAAGCCCTCCCATCCTCCCTGGGCTTCTGGCAGCAGGAGTGAAAAGAGAGGAGCAGAGCACGGGGACTCGTTTGACAAAACCCGGCTTCCCACGGGAAAGTCGTTCTCCACGTGCAGACATGCTCCCAGGTGCCTGTGGCAAGGGGAAGGAACTGCCATACACTGACCTGGAAGAGACCACAGGGCCCAGGCACAGTCTGAACCCTTCGCTCAACCTGGCGGTTTTGCTAGGAGGAGTTCAACCCCAACGAACACAGCCCGGAGACCCCTGGGGCAAAAACGGCTTCCGACGAACAATAGGTGCTTGCTGTGGAACACCTATCCCAAGTGGGGGTAGCCAGCTCAACAAAATGCCACACACCCAGGTGTAAGAAACAACATTGCCCAGGCATGGTCTAAGCCCCTCACCTCGTCCCTGTGCTTTGGGGAGCCGGAGGGACAGCCGAGGCACACGGCCCTGAGACCCCTTTGCAAAAAGCTGGCTTCCCACGGAGACAGT
Organism: Ursus arctos; assembly: GCF_023065955.2. NCBI lineage: Eukaryota > Metazoa > Chordata > Mammalia > Carnivora > Ursidae > Ursus > Ursus arctos. The sequence goes on from NW_026622819.1 coordinate 64,490,115, forward strand.
TTTCCTGAGGTGCAGACCCTATCCCAAGCGGTTGTGGCAAGGTAAAGCAAATGCCCTCCCCTTCTCTGGAAGAAAGCACAGTGCCCAGCCATGTTCTAAGCCCTCCCATCCTCCCTGGGCTTCTGGCAGTAGGAGTGAAAAGAGAGGAGCAGAGCACGGGGACCCGTTTGACAAAACCCGGCTTCCCACGGGAAAGTCTTTCTCCACGTGCAGACATGCTCCCAGGTGACTGGGGCAAGGGGAAGGAAATGCCATACACTGACCTGGAAGAGACCACAGGGCCCAGGCACAGTCTGAACCCTTCCCTCAACCCGGCGGTTTTGCTAGCAGGAGTTCAACCCCAACGAACACAGCCCGGAGACCCCTGGGGCAAAAACGGCTTCCGACGAACAATAGGTGCTTGCTGTGGAACACCTATCCCAAGTGGGGGTAGCCAGCTCAACAAAATGCCACACACCCAGGTGTAAGAAACAACATTGCCCAGACATGGTCTAAGCCCCTCACCTCGTCCCTGTGCTTTGGTAAGCCGGAGGGACACCCGAGGCCCACGGCCCTGAGACCCCTTTGCAAAAAGCCGGCTTCCCACGGAAAGAGTTTTCCTGAGGTGCAGACCCTATTCCAAGTGGTTGTGGCAAGGTAAAGCAAATGCCCTCCACTTCTCTGGAAGAAACCACAGTGCCCAGCCATGTTCTAAGCCCTCCCATCCTCCCTTGGCTTCTGGCAGCAGGAGTGAAAGGAGAGGAGTAGAGCACTGGGACCCGTTTGACAAAAACCGGCTTCCCACGGGAAAGTCGTTCTCCACGTGCAGACATGCTCCCAGGTGCCTGTGGCAAGGGGAAGGAACTGCCATACACTGACCTGGAAGAGACCACAGGGCCCAGGCACAGTCTGAACCCTTCGCTCAACCTGGCGGTTTTGCTAGGAGGAGTTCAACCCCAACGAACACAGCCCGGAGACCCCTGGGGCAAAAACGGCTTCCGACGAACAATAGGTGCTTGCTGTGGAACACCTATCCCAAGTGGGGGTAGCCAGCTCAACAAAATGCCACACACCCAGGTGTAAGAAACAACATTGCCCAGGCATGGTCTAAGCCCCTCACCTCGTCCCTGTGCTTTGGGGAGCCGGAGGGACAGCCGAGGCACACGGCCCTGAGACCCCTTTGCAAAAAGCTGGCTTCCCACGGAGACAGTTTTCCTGAGGTGCAGACCCTATCCCAAGCGGTTGTGGCAAGGTAAAGCAAATGCCCTCCCCTTCTCTGGAAGAAAGCACAGTGCCCAGCCATGTTCTAAGCCCTCCCATCCTCCCTGGGCTTCTGGCAGTAGGAGTGAAAAGAGAGGAGCAGAGCACGGGGACCCGTTTGACAAAACCCGGCTTCCCACGGGAAAGTCTTTCTCCACGTGCAGACATGCTCCCAGGTGACTGGGGCAAGGGGAAGGAAATGCCATACACTGACCTGGAAGAGACCACAGGGCCCAGGCACAGTCTGAACCCTTCCCTCAACCCGGCGGTTTTGCTAGCAGGAGTTCAACCCCAACGAACACAGCCCGGAGACCCCTGGGGCAAAAACGGCTTCCGACGAACAATAGGTGCTTGCTGTGGAACACTTATCCCAAGTGGGGGTAGCCAGCTCAACAAAATGCCACACACCCAGGTGTAAGAAACAACATTGCCCAGGCATGGTCTAAGCCCCTCACCTCATCCCTGTGCTTTGGGGATCCGGAGGGACAGCCGAGGCCCACGGCCCTGAGACCCCTTTGCAAAAAGCCGGCTTCCCACGGAGACAGTTTTCCTGAGGTGCAGACCCTATCCCAAGCGGTTGTGGCAAGGTAAAGCAAATGCCCTCCACTTCTCTGGAAGAAACCACAGTGCCCAGCCAATTCTAAGCCCTCCCATCCTCCCTGGGCTTCTGGCAGCAGGAGTGAAAAGAGAGGAGCAGAGCACTGGGACCCGTTTGACAAAAACCGGCTTCCCACGGGAAAGTCGTTCTCCACGTGCAGACATGCTCCCAGGTGCCTGTGGCAAGGGGAAGGAAATGCCATACACTGACCTGGAAGAGACCACAGGGCCCAGGCACAGTCTGAACCCTTCCCTCAACCCGGCGGTTTTGCTAGCAGGAGTTCAACCCCAACGAACACAGCCCGGAGACCCCTGGGGCAAAAACGGCTTTAGACGAACAATAGGTGCTTGCTGTGGAACACCAATCCCAAGTGGGGGTAGCCAGCTCAACAAAATGCCACACACCCAGGTGTAAGAAACAACATTGCCCAGGCTTGGTCTAAGCCCCTCACCTCGTCCCTGTGCTTTGGGGAGCCGGAGGGACAGCCGAGGCCCACGACCCTGAGACCCCTTTGCAAAAAGCCGGCTTCCCACGGAAACAGTTTTCCTGAGGTGCAGACCCTATCCCAAGTGGTTGTGGCAAGGTAAAGCAAATGCCCTCCACTTCCCTGGAAGAAACCACAGTGCCCAACCATGTTCTAAGCCCTCCCATCCTCCCTGGCCTTCAGGCAGCAGGAGTGAAAAGAGAGGAGCAGAGCACTGGGACCCGTTTGACAAAACCCGGCTTCCCAAGGGAAAGTCTTTCTCCACGTGCAGACATGCTCCCAAGTGCCTGTGTCAAGGGGAAGGAAATGCCATACACTGACCTGGAAGAGACCACAGGGCCCAGGCACAGTCTGAACCCTTCCCTCAACCCGGCGGTTTTGCTAGCAGGAGTTCACCCCCAACGAACACAGCCCGGAGACCCCTGGGGCAAAAACGGCTTCCGACGAACAATAGGTGCTTGCTGTGGAACACCTATCCCAAGTGGGGGTAGCCAGCTCAACAAAATGCCACACACCCAGGTGTAAGAAACAACATTGCCCAGGCATGGTCTAAGCCCCTCAGCTCGTCCCTGTGCTTTGGGGAGCCGGAGGGACACCCGAGGCCCACGGCCCTGAGACCCCTTTGCAAAAAGCCGGCTTCCCACGGAAAGAGTTTTCCTGAGGTGCAGACCCTATCCCAAGTGCTTGTGGCAAGGTAAAGCAAATGCCCTCCACTTCTCTGGAGGAAACCACAGTGCCCAGCCATGTTCTAAGCCCTCCCATCCTCCCTTGGCTTCTGGCAGCAGGAGTGAAAAGAGAGGAACAGAGCACTGGGACCCGTTTGACAAAAACCGGCTTCCCACGGGAAAGTCTTTCTCCACGTGCAGACATGCTCCCAGGTGCCTGTGGCAAGGGGAAGGAAATGCCATACACTGACCTGGAAGAGACCACAGGGCCCAGGCACAGTCTGAACCCTTCCCTCAACCCGGCGGTTTTGCTAGCAGGAGTTCAACCCCAACGAACACAGCCCGGAGACCCCTGGGGCAAAAACGGCATCCGACGAACAATAGGTGCTTGCTGTGGAACACCTATTACAAGTGGGGGTAGCCAGCTCAACAAAATGCCACACACCCAGGTGTAAGAAACAACATTGCCCAGGCATGGTCTAAGCCCCTCACCTCGTCCCTGTGCTTTGGGGAGCCGGAGGGACAGCCGAGGCCCACGGCCCTGAGACCCCTTTGCAAAAAGCCGGCTTCCCACGGAGACAGTTTTCCTGAGGTGCAGACCCTATCCCAAGCGGTTGTGGCAAGGTAAAGCAAATGCCCTCCACTTCTCTGGAAGAAACCACAGTGCCCAGCCATGTTCTAAGCCCTCCCATCCTCCCTGGTCTTCTGGCAGTAGGAGTGAAAAGAGAGGAGCAGAGCACGGGGACCCGTTTGACAAAAACCGGCTTCCCACGGGAAAGTCTTTCTCCACGTGCAGACATGCTCCCAGGTGCCTGGGGCAAGGGGAAGGTAAAGCCATACACTGACCTGGAAGAGACCACAGGGCCCAGGCACAGTCTGAACACTTCCCTCAACTCGGCAGTTTTGCTAGCAGGAGTTCAAACCCAGCGAACATAGCCCGGAGACCCCTGGAGCAAAAACAGCTTCCGACGAACAATAGGTGCTTGCTGTGGAACACCTATCCCAAGTGGGGGTAGCCAGCTCAACAAAATGCCACACACCCAGGTGTAACAAACTACCTTGCCCAGGCTTGGTCTAAGCCCCTCACCTCGTCCCTGTGCTTTGGGGAGCCGGAGGGACAGCCGAGGCCCACGACCCTGAGACCCCTTTGCAAAAAGCCGGCTTCCCTCGGAAACAGTTTTCCTGAGGTGCAGACCCTATCCCAAGTGGATGTGGCAAGGTAAAGCAAATGCCCTCCACTTCTCTGGAAGAAACCACAGTGCCCAACCATGTTCTAAGCCCTCCCATCCTCCCTGGGCTTCTGGCAGCAGGAGTGAAAAGAGAGGAGCAGAGCACTGGGACCCGTTTGACAAAACCCGGCTTCCCACGGGAAAGTCTTTCTCCACGTGCAGACATGCTCCCAGGTGCCTGTGGCAAGGGGAAGGAAATGCCATACACTGACCTGGAAGAGACCACAGGGCCCAGGCACAGTCTGAACCCTTCCCTCAACCCGGCGGTTTTGCTAGCAGTTCAACCCCAACGAACACAGCCCGGAGACCCCTGGGGCAAAAACGGCTTCCGACGAACAATAGGTGCTTGCTGTGGAACACCTATCCCAAGTGGGGGTAGCCAGCTCAACAAAATGCCACACACCCAGGTGTAAGAAACAACATTGCTCAAGCACGGTCTAAGCCCCTCACCTCGTCCCCGTGCTTTGGGGAGCCGGAGGGACAGCCGAGGCCCACGGCCCTGAGACCCCTTTGCAAAAAGCCGGCTTCCCAAGGAAAGAATTTTCCTGAGGTGCAGACCCTATCCCAAGTGGTTGTGGCAAGGTAAAGCAAATGCCCTCCACTTCTCTGGAAGAAACCACAGTGCCCAGCCATGTTCTAAGCCCTCCCATCCTCCCTGGGCTTCTGGCAGCAGGAGTGAAAAGAGGGGAACAGAGCACTGGGACCCGTTTGACAAAACCCGGCTTCCCACGGGAAAGTTTCTCCACGTGCAGACATGCTCCCAGGTGCCTGTGGCAAGGGGAAGGAAATGCCATACACTGACCTGGAAGAGACCACAGGGCCCAGGCACAGTCTGAACCCTTCCCTCAACCCGGCGGTTTTGCTAGCAGGAGTTCAACCCCAACGAACACAGCCCGGAGACCCCTGGGGCAAAAACGGCTTCCGACGAACAATAGATGCTTGCTGTGGAACACCTATCCCAAGTGGGGGTAGCCAGGCCAACAATGCCACACACCCAGGTGTAAGAAACAACATTGCCCAGGCATGGTCTAAGCCCCTCACCTCGTCCCTGTGCTTTGGGGAGCCGGAGGGACAGCCGAGGCCCACGGCCCTGAGACCCCTTTGCAAAAAGCCGGCTTCCCACGGAAAGAGTTTTCCTGAGGTGCAGACCCTATCCCAAGTGCTTGTGGCAAGGTAAAGCAAATGCCCTCCACTTCTCTGGAAGAAACCACAGTGCCCAGCCATGTTCTAAGCCCTCCCATCCTCCCTGGGCTTCTGGCAGCAGGAGTGAAAAGAGAGGAGCAGAGCACTGGGACCCGTTTGACAAAAACCGGCTTCCCACGGGAAAGTCTTTCTCCACGTGCAGACATGCTCCCAGGTGCCTGTGGCAAGGGGAAGGAAATGCCATACACTGACCTGGAAGAGACCACAGGGCCCAGGCACAGTCTGAACCTTTCCCTCAACCCGGCGGTTTTGCTAGCAGGAGTTCAACCCCAACGAACACAGCCTGGAGACCCCTGGGGCAAAAACGGCTTCCGACGAACAATAGGTGCTTGCTGTGGAACACCTATCCCAAGTGGGGGTAGCCAGCTCAACAAAATGCCACACACCCAGGTGTAAGAAACAACATTGCCCAGGCATGGTCTAAGCCCCTCACCTCGTCCCTGTGCTTTGGGGAGCCGGAGGGACAGCCGAGGCACACGGCCCTGAGACCCCTTTGCAAAAACTGGCTTCCCACGGAGACAGTTTTCCTGAGGTGCAGACCCTATCCCAAGCGGTTGTGGCAAGGTAAAGCAAATGCCCTCCACTTCTCTGGAAGAAACCACAGTGCCCAACCATGTTCTAAGCCCTCCCATCCTCCCTGGGCTTCTGGCAGCAGGAGTGAAAAGAGAGGAGCAGAGCACTGGGACCCGTTTGACAAAACCCGGCTTCCCACGGGAAAGTCTTTCTCCACGTGCAGACATGCTCCCAAGTGCCTGTGTCAAGGGGAAGGAAATGCCATACACTGACCTGGAAGAGACCACAGGGCCCAGGCACAGTCTGAACCCTTCCCTCAACCCGGCGGTTTTGCTAGCAGGAGTTCAACCCCAACGAACACAGCCCGGAGACCCCTGGGGCAAAAACGGCTTCCGACGAACAATAGGTGCTTGCTGTGGAACACCTATCCCAAGTGGGGGTAGCCAGCTCAACAAAATGCCACACACCCAGGTGTAAGAAACAACATTGCCCAAGCATGGTCTAAGCCCCTCACCTCGTCCTTGTGCTTTGGGGAGCCGGAGGGACACCCGAGGCCCACGGCCCTGAGACCCCTTTGCAAAAAGCCGGCTTCCCACGGAGACAGTTTTCCTGAGGTGCAGACCCTATCCCAAGCGGTTGTGGCAAGGTAAAGCAAATGCCCTCCACTTCTCTGGAAGAAACCACAGTGCCCAGCCATGTTCTAAGCCCTCCCATCCTCCCTGGGCTTCTGGCAGCAGGAGTGAAAAGAGGGGAACAGAGCACTGGGACCCGTTTGACAAAACCCGGCTTCCCACGGGAAAGTTTCTCCACGTGCAGACATGCTCCCAGGTGCCTGTGGCAAGGGGAAGGAAATGCCATACACTGACCTGGAAGAGACCACAGGGCCCAGGCACAGTCTGAACCCTTCCCTCAACCCGGCGGTTTTGCTAGCAGGAGTTCAACCCCAACGAACACAGCCCGGAGACCCCTGGGGCAAAAACGGCTTCCGACGAACAATAGATGCTTGCTGTGGAACACCTATCCCAAGTGGGGGTAGCCAGGCCAACAATGCCACACACCCAGGTGTAAGAAACAACATTGCCCAGGCATGGTCTAAGCCCCTCACCTCGTCCCTGTGCTTTGGGGAGCCGGAGGGACAGCCGAGGCCCACGGCCCTGAGACCCCTTTGCAAAAAGCCGGCTTCCCACGGAAAGAGTTTTCCTGAGGTGCAGACCCTATCCCAAGTGCTTGTGGCAAGGTAAAGCAAATGCCCTCCACTTCTCTGGAAGAAACCACAGTGCCCAGCCATGTTCTAAGCCCTCCCATCCTCCCTGGGCTTCTGGCAGCAGGAGTGAAAAGAGAGGAGCAGAGCACTGGGACCCGTTTGACAAAAACCGGCTTCCCACGGGAAAGTCTTTCTCCACGTGCAGACATGCTCCCAGGTGCCTGTGGCAAGGGGAAGGAAATGCCATACACTGACCTGGAAGAGACCACAGGGCCCAGGCACAGTCTGAACCTTTCCCTCAACCCGGCGGTTTTGCTAGCAGGAGTTCAACCCCAACGAACACAGCCTGGAGACCCCTGGGGCAAAAACGGCTTCCGACGAACAATAGGTGCTTGCTGTGGAACACCTATCCCAAGTGGGGGTAGCCAGCTCAACAAAATGCCACACACCCAGGTGTAAGAAACAACATTGCCCAGGCATGGTCTAAGCCCCTCACCTCGTCCCTGTGCTTTGGGGAGCCGGAGGGACAGCCGAGGCACACGGCCCTGAGACCCCTTTGCAAAAACTGGCTTCCCACGGAGACAGTTTTCCTGAGGTGCAGACCCTATCCCAAGCGGTTGTGGCAAGGTAAAGCAAATGCCCTCCACTTCTCTGGAAGAAACCACAGTGCCCAACCATGTTCTAAGCCCTCCCATCCTCCCTGGGCTTCTGGCAGCAGGAGTGAAAAGAGAGGAGCAGAGCACTGGGACCCGTTTGACAAAACCCGGCTTCCCACGGGAAAGTCTTTCTCCACGTGCAGACATGCTCCCAAGTGCCTGTGTCAAGGGGAAGGAAATGCCATACACTGACCTGGAAGAGACCACAGGGCCCAGGCACAGTCTGAACCCTTCCCTCAACCCGGCGGTTTTGCTAGCAGGAGTTCAACCCCAACGAACACAGCCCGGAGACCCCTGGGGCAAAAACGGCTTCCGACGAACAATAGGTGCTTGCTGTGGAACACCTATCCCAAGTGGGGGTAGCCAGCTCAACAAAATGCCACACACCCAGGTGTAAGAAACAACATTGCCCAAGCATGGTCTAAGCCCCTCACCTCGTCCTTGTGCTTTGGGGAGCCGGAGGGACACCCGAGGCCCACGGCCCTGAGACCCCTTTGCAAAAAGCCGGCTTCCCACGGAGACAGTTTTCCTGAGGTGCAGACCCTATCCCAAGCGGTTGTGGCAAGGTAAAGCAAATGCCCTCCACTTCTCTGGAAGAAACCACAGTGCCCAGCCATGTTCTAAGCCCTCCCATCCTCCCTGGGCTTCTGGCAGCAGGAGTGAAAAGAGAGGAGCAGAGCACTGGGACCCGTTTGAGAAAAACCGGCTTCCCACGGGAAAGTCGTTCTCCACGTGCAGACATGCTCCCAGGTGCCTGTGGCAAGGGGAAGGAAATGCCATACACTGACCTGGAAGAGACCACAGGGCCCAGGCACAGTCTGAACCCTTCCCTCAACACGGCGGTTTTGCTAGCAGGAGTTCAACCCCAACGAACACAGCCCGGAGACCCCTGGGGCAAAAACGGCTTCCGACGAACAATAGGTGCTTGCTGTGGAACACCTATCCCAAGTGGGGGTAGCCAGCTCAACAAAATGCCACACACCCAGGTGTAAGAAACAACATTACCCAGGCATGGTCTAAGCCCCTCACCTCGTCCCTGTGCTTTGGGGAGCCGGAGGGACAGCCGAGGCCCACGGCCCTGAGACCCCTTTGCAAAAAGCCGGCTTCCCACGGAGACAGTTTTCCTGAGGTGCAGACCCTATCCCAAGCGATTGTGGCAAGGTAAAGCAAATGCCCTCCACTTCTCTGGAAGAAACCACAGTGCCCAGCCATGTTCTAAGCCCTCCCATCCTCCCTGGTCTTCTGGCAGTAGGAGTGAAAAGAGAGGAGCAGAGCACGGGGACCCGTTTGACAAAAACCGGCTTCCCACGGGAAAGTCTTTCTCCACGTGCAGACATGCTCCCAGGTGCCTGGGGCAAGGGGAAGGTAAAGCCATACACTGACCTGGAAGAGACCACAGGGCCCAGGCACAGTCTGAACACTTCCCTCAACTCGGCAGTTTTGCTAGCAGGAGTTCAAACCCAGCAAACATAGCCCGGAGACCCCTGGAGCAAAAACAGCTTCCGACGAACAATAGGTGCTTGCTGTGGAACACCTATCCCAAGTGGGGGTAGCCAGCTCAACAAAATGCCACACACCCAGGTGTAACAAACTACCTTGCCCAGGCTTGGTCTAAGCCCCTCACCTCGTCCCTGTGCTTTGGGGAGCCGGAGGGACAGCCGAGGCCCACGACCCTGAGACCCCTTTGCAAAAAGCTGGCTTCCCTCGGAAACAGTTTTCCTGAGGTGCAGACCCTATCCCAAGTGGATGTGGCAAGGTAAAGCAAATGCCCTCCACTTCTCTGGAAGAAACCACAGTGCCCAACCATGTTCTAAGCCCTCCCATCCTCCCTGGGCTTCTGGCAGCAGGAGTGAAAAGAGAGGAGCAGAGCACTGGGACCCGTTTGACAAAACCCGGCTTCCCACGGGAAAGTCTTTCTCCACGTGCAGACATGCTCCCAGGTGCCTGTGGCAAGGGGAAGGAAATGCCATACACTGACCTGGAAGAGACCACAGGGCCCAGGCACAGTCTGAACCCTTCCCTCAACCCGGCGGTTTTGCTAGCAGTTCAAACCCAACGAAAACAGCCCGGAGACCCCTGGGGCAAAAACGGCTTCCGACGAACAATAGGTGCTTGCTGAGGAACACCTATCCCAAGTGGGGGTAGCCAGCTCAACAAAATGCCACACACCCAGGTGTAAGAAACAACATTGCTCAAGCACGGTCTAAGCCCCTCACCTCGTCCCTGTGCTTTGGTAAGCCGGAGGGACACCCGAGGCCCACGGCCCTGAGACCCCTTTGCAAAAAGCCGGCTTCCCACGGAAAGAGTTTTCCTGAGGTGCAGACCCTATTCCAAGTGGTTGTGGCAAGGTAAAGCAAATGCCCTCCACTTCTCTGGAAGAAACCACAGTGCCCAGCCATGTTCTAAGCCCTCCCATCCTCCCTTGGCTTCTGGCAGCAGGAGTGAAAGGAGAGGAGTAGAGCACTGGGACCCGTTTGACAAAAACCGGCTTCCCACGGGAAAGTCGTTCTCCACGTGCAGACATGCTCCCAGGTGCCTGTGGCAAGGGGAAGGAACTGCCATACACTGACCTGGAAGAGACCATAGGCCCAGGCACAGTCTGAACCCTTCGCTCAACCAGGCGGTTTTGCTAGCAGGAGTTCAACCCCAACGAACAAAGCCCGGAGACCCCTGGGGAAAAACGGCTTCCGACGAACAATAGGTGCTTGCTGTGGAACACCTATCCCAAGTGGGGGTAGCCAGCTCAACAAAATGCCACACACCCAGGTGTAAGAAACAACATTGCCCAGGCATGGTCTAAGCCCCTCACATCGTCCCTCTGCTTTGGGGAGCCGGAGGGACAGCCGAGGCACACGGCCCTGAGACCCCTTTGTAAAAAGCTGGCTTCCCACGGAGACAGTTTTCCTGAGGTGCAGACCCTATCCCAAGCGGTTGTGGCAAGGTAAAGCAAATGCCCTCCACTTCTCTGGAAGAAACCACAGTGCCCAGCCATGTTCTAAGCCCTCCCATCCTCCCTGGGCTTCTGGCAGTAGGAGTGAAAAGAGAGGAGCAGAGCACGGGGACCCGTTTGACAAAACCCGGCTTCCCACGGGAAAGTCTTTCTCCACGTGCAGACATGCTCCCAGGTGCCTGGGGCAAGGGGAAGGAAATGCCATACACTGACCTGGAATAGACCACAGGGCCCAGGCACAGTCTGAACACTTCCCTCAACTCGGCAGTTTTGCTAGCAGGAGTTCAACCCCAGCGAACATAACCCGGAGACCCCTGGGGCAAAAACGGCTTCCGACGAACAATAGGTGCTTGGTGTGGAACACCTATCCCAAGTGGGGGTAGCCAGCTCAACAAAATGCCACACACCCAGGTGTAAGAAACAACATTGCCCAGGCATGGTCTAAGCCCCTCACCTCGTCCCTGTGCTTTGGGGAGCCGGAGGGACACCCGAGGCCCACGGCCCTGAGACCCCTTTGCAAAAAGCCGGCTTCCCACGGAGACAGTTTTCCTGAGGTGCAGACCCTATCCCAAGTGGTTGTGGCAAGGTAAAGCAAATGCCCTCCACTTCTCTGGAAGAAACCACAGTGCCCAGCCATGTTCTAAGCCCTCCCATCCTCCCTGGGCTTCTGGCAGCAGGAGTGAAAAGAGAGGAGCAGAGCACTGGGACCCGTTTGACAAAAACCGGCTTCCCACGGGAAAGTCTTTCTCCACGTGCAGACATGCTCCCAGGTGCCTGGGGCAAGGGGAAGGAAATGCCATACACTGACCTGGAAGAGACCACAGGGCCCAGGCACAGTCTGAACCCTTCCCTCAACCCGGCGGTTTTGCTAGCAGGAGTTCAACCCCAACGAACACAGCCCGGAGACCCCTGGGGCAAAAACGGCTTCCGACGAACAATAGATGCTTGCTGTGGAACACCTATCCCAAGTGGGGGAAGCCAGGTCAACAATGCCACACACCCAGGTGTAAGAAACAACATTGCCCAGGCATGGTCTAAGCCCCTCACCTCATCCCTGTGCTTTGGGGAGCCGGAGGGACACCCGAGGCCCACGGCCCTGAGACCCCTTTGCAAAAAGCCGGCTTCCCACGGAGACAGTTTTCCTGAGGTGAAGACCCTATCCCAAGCGGTTGTGGCAAGGTAAAGCAAATGCCCTCCACTTCTCTGGAGGAAACCACAGTGCCCAGCCATGTTCTAAGCCCTCCCATCCTCCCTTGGCTTCTGGCAGCAGGAGTGAAAAGAGAGGAGCAGAGCACTGGGACCCGTTTGACAAAAACCGGCTTCCCACGGGAAAGTCTTTCTCCACGTGCAGACATGCTCCCAGGTGCCTGTGGCAAGGGGAAGGAAATGCCATACACTGACCTGGAAGAGACCACAGCGCCCAGGCACAGTCTGAACTTTCCCTCAACCCGGCGGTTTTGCTAGCAGGAGTTCAACCCCAACGAACACAGCCCGGAGACCCCTGGGGCAAAAACGGCTTCCGACGAACAATAGGTGCTTGCTGTGGAACACCTATCCCAAGTGGGGGTAGCCAGCTCAACAAAATGCCACACACCCAGGTGCAAGAAACAACATTGCCCAGGCATAGTCTAAGCCCCTCACCTCGTCCCAGTGCTTTGGGGAGCCGGAGGGACAGCCGAGGCACACGGCCCTGAGACCCCTTTGCAAAAAGCTGGCTTCCCACGGAGACAGTTTTCCTGAGGTGCAGACCCTATCCCAAGCGGTTGTGGCAAGGTAAAGCAAATGCCCTCCACTTCTCTGGAAGAAACCACAGTGCCCAACCATGTTCTAAGCCCTCCCATCCTCCCTGGGCTTCTGGCAGCAGGAGTGAAAAGACAGGAGCAGAGCACTGGGACCCGTTTGACAAAACCCGGCTTCCCACGGGAAAGTCTTTCTCCACGTGCAGACATGCTCCCAGGTGCCTGTGTCAAGGGGAAGGAAATGCCATACACTGACCTGGAAGAGACCACAGGGCCCAGGCACAGTCTGAACCCTTCCCTCAATCCGGCGGTTTTGCTAGCAGGAGTTCAACCCCAACGAACACAGCCCGGAGACCCCTGGGGCAAAAACGGCTTCCGACGAACAATAGGTGCTTGCTGTGGAACACCTATCCCAAGTGGGGGTAGCCAGCTCAACAAAATGCCACACACCCAGGTGTAAGAAACAACATTGCCCAAGCATGGTCTAAGCCCCTCACCTCGTCCCTGTGCTTTGGGGAGCCGGAGGGACACCCGAGGCCCACGCCCCTGAGACCCCTTTGCATAAAGCCGGCTTCCCAAGGAAAGAATTTTCCTGAGGTGCAGACCCTATCCCAAGTGGTTGTGGCAAGGTAAAGCAAATGACCTCCACTTCTCTGGAAGAAACCACAGTGCCCAGCCATGTTCTAAGCCCTCCCATCCTCCCTTGGCTTCTGGCAGCAGGAGTGAAAAGAGAGGAGCAGAGCACTGGGACCCGTTTGACAAAACCCGGCTTCCCACGGGAAAGTATTTCTCCACGTGCAGACATGCTCCCAAGTGCCTGTGTCAAGGGGAAGGAAATGCCATACACTGACCTGGAAGAGACCACAGGGCCCAGGCACAGTCTGAACCCTTCCCTCAACCCGGTGGTTTTGCTAGCAGGAGTTCAACGCCAATGAACACAGCCCGGAGACCCCTGGGGCAAAAACGGCTTCCGACGAACAATAGGTGCTTGCTGTGGAACACTTATCCCAAGTGGGGGTAGCCAGCTCAACAAAATGCCACACACCCAGGTGTAAGAAACAACATTGCCCAGGCATGGTCTAAGCCCCTCACCTCATCCCTGTGCTTTGGGGATCCGGAGGGACAGCCGAGGCCCACGGCCCTGAGACCCCTTTGCAAAAAGCCGGCTTCCCACGGAGACAGTTTTCCTGAGGTGCAGACCCTATCCCAAGCGGTTGTGGCAAGGTAAAGCAAATGCCCTCCACTTCTCTGGAAGAAACCACAGTGCCCAGCCAATTCTAAGCCCTCCCATCCTCCCTGGGCTTCTGGCAGCAGGAGTGAAAAGAGAGGAGCAGAGCACTGGGACCCGTTTGACAAAAACCGGCTTCCCACGGGAAAGTCGTTCTCCACGTGCAGACATGCTCCCAGGTGCCTGTGGCAAGGGGAAGGAAATGCCATACACTGACCTGGAAGAGACCACAGGGCCCAGGCACAGTCTGAACCCTTCCCTCAACCCGGCGGTTTTGCTAGCAGGAGTTCAACCCCAACGAACACAGCCCGGAGACCCCTGGGGCAAAAACGGCTTCCGACGAACAATAGGTGCTTGCTGTGGAACACCAATCCCAAGTGGGGGTAGCCAGCTCAACAAAATGCCACACACCCAGGTGTAAGAAACAACATTGCCCAGGCTTGGTCTAAGCCCCTCACCTCGTCCCTGTGCTTTGGGGAGCCGGAGGGACAGCCGAGGCCCACGACCCTGAGACCCCTTTGCAAAAAGCCGGCTTCCCACGGAAACAGGTTTCCTGAGGTGCAGACCCTATCCCAAGTGGTTGTGGCAAGGTAAAGCAAATGCCCTCCACTTCCCTGGAAGAAACCACAGTGCCCAACCATGTTCTAAGCCCTCCCATCCTCCCTGGGCTTCAGGCAGCAGGAGTGAAAAGAGAGGAGCAGAGCACTGGGACCCGTTTGACAAAACCCGGCTTCCCAAGGGAAAGTCTTTCTCCACGTGCAGACATGCTCCCAAGTGCCTGTGTCAAGGGGAAGGAAATGCCATACACTGACCTGGAAGAGACCACAGGGCCCAGGCACAGTCTGAACCCTTCCCTCAACCCGGCGGTTTTGCTAGCAGGAGTTCACCCCCAACGAACACAGCCCGGAGACCCCTGGGGCAAAAACGGCTTCCGACGAACAATAGGTGCTTGCTGTGGAACACCTATCCCAAGTGGGGGTAGCCAGCTCAACAAAATGCCACACACCCAGGTGTAAGAAACAACATTGCCCAGGCATGGTCTAAGCCCCTCACCTCGTCCCTGTGCTTTGGGGAGCCGGAGGGACACCCGAGGCCCACGGCCCTGATACCCCTTTGCAAAAAGCCGGCTTCCCACGGAAAGAGTTTTCCTGAGGTGCAGACCCTATCCCAAGTGCTTGTGGCAAGGTAAAGCAAATGCCCTCCACTTCTCTGGAAGAAACCACAGTGCCCAGCCATGTTCTAAGCCCTCCCATCCTCCCTTGGCTTCTGGCAGCAGGAGTGAAAAGAGAGGAGCAGAGCACTGGGACCCGTTTGACAAAAACCGGCTTCCCACGGGAAAGTCTTTCTCCACGTGCAGACATGCTCCCAGGTGCCTGTGGCAAGGGGAAGGAAATGCCATACACTGACCTGGAAGAGACCACAGGGCCCAGGCACAGTCTGAACCTTTCCCTCAACCCGGCGGTTTTGCTAGCAGGAGTTCAACCCCAACGAACACAGCCTGGAGACCCCTGGGGCAAAAACGGCTTCCGACGAACAATAGGTGCTTGCTGTGGAACACCTATCCCAAGTGGGGGTAGCCAGCTCAACAAAATGCCACACACCCAGGTGTAAGAAACAACATTGCCCAGGCATGGTCTAAGCCCCTCACCTCGTCCCTGTGCTTTGGGGAGCCGGAGGGACAGCCGAGGCACACGGCCCTGAGACCCCTTTGCAAAAACTGGCTTCCCACGGAGACAGTTTTCCTGAGGTGCAGACCCTATCCCAAGCGGTTGTGGCAAGGTAAAGCAAATGCCCTCCACTTCTCTGGAAGAAACCACAGTGCCCAACCATGTTCTAAGCCCTCCCATCCTCCCTGGGCTTCTGGCAGCAGGAGTGAAAAGAGAGGAGCAGAGCACTGGGACCCGTTTGACAAAACCCGGCTTCCCACGGGAAAGTCTTTCTCCACGTGCAGACATGCTCCCAAGTGCCTGTGTCAAGGGGAAGGAAATGCCATACACTGACCTGGAAGAGACCACAGGGCCCAGGCACAGTCTGAACCCTTCCCTCAACCCGGCGCTTTTGCTAGCAGGAGTTCAACCCCAACGAACACAGCCCGGAGACCCCTGGGGCAAAAACGGCTTCCGACGAACAATAGGTGCTTGCTGTGGAACACCTATCCCAAGTGGGGGTAGCCAGCTCAACAAAATGCCACACACCCAGGTGTAAGAAACAACATTGCCCAAGCATGGTCTAAGCCCCTCACCTCGTCCTTGTGCTTTGGGGAGCCGGAGGGACACCCGAGGCCCACGGCCCTGAGACCCCTTTGCAAAAAGCCGGCTTCCCACGGAGACAGTTTTCCTGAGGTGCAGACCCTATCCCAAGCGGTTGTGGCAAGGTAAAGCAAATGCCCTCCACTTCTCTGGAAGAAACCACAGTGCCCAGCCATGTTCTAAGCCCTCCCATCCTCCCTGGGCTTCTGGCAGCAGGAGTGAAAAGAGAGGAGCAGAGCACTGGGACCCGTTTGAGAAAAACCGGCTTCCCACGGGAAAGTCGTTCTCCACGTGCAGACATGCTCCCAGGTGCCTGTGGCAAGGGGAAGGAAATGCCATACACTGACCTGGAAGAGACCACAGGGCCCAGGCACAGTCTGAACCCTTCCCTCAACACGGCGGTTTTGCTAGCAGGAGTTCAACCCCAACGAACACAGCCCGGAGACCCCTGGGGCAAAAACGGCTTCCGACGAACAATAGGTGCTTGCTGTGGAACACCTATCCCAAGTGGGGGTAGCCAGCTCAACAAAATGCCACACACCCAGGTGTAAGAAACAACATTGCCCAGGCATGGTCTAAGCCCCTCACCTCGTCCCTGTGCTTTGGGGAGCCGGAGGGACACCCGAGGCCCACGGCCCTGAGACCCCTTTGCAAAAAGCCGGCTTCCCACGGAAAGAGTTTTCCTGAGGTGCAGACCCTATCCCAAGTGCTTGTGGCAAGGTAAAGCAAATGCCCTCCACTTCTCTGGAGGAAACCACAGTGCCCAGCCATGTTCTAAGCCCTCCCATCCTCCCTTGGCTTCTGGCAGCAGGAGTGAAAAGAGAGGAGCAGAGCACTGGGACCCGTTTGACAAAAACCGGCTTCCCACGGGAAAGTCTTTCTCCACGTGCAGACATGCTCCCAGGTGCCTGTGGCAAGGGGAAGGAAATGCCATACACTGACCTGGAAGAGACCACAGGGCCCAGGCACAGTCTGAACCTTTCCCTCAACCCGGCGGTTTTGCTAGCAGGAGTTCAACCCCAACGAACACAGCCTGGAGACCCCTGGGGCAAAAACGGCTACCGACGAACAATAGGTGCTTGCTGTGGAACACCTATCCCAAGTGGGGGTAGCCAGCTCAACAAAATGCCACACACCCAGGTGTAAGAAACAACATTGCCCAGGCATGGTCTAAGCCCCTCACCTCGTCCCTGTGCTTTGGGGAGCCGGAGGGACAGCCGAGGCACACGGCCCTGAGACCCCTTTGCAAAAAGCTGGCTTCCCACGGAGACAGTTTTCCTGAGGTGCAGACCCTATCCCAAGCGGTTGTGGCAAGGTAAAGCAAATGCCCTCCACTTCTCTGGAAGAAACCACAGTGCCCAACCATGTTCTAAGCCCTCCCATCCTCCCTGGGCTTCTGGCAGCAGGAGTGAAAAGAGAGGAGCAGAGCACTGGGACCCGTTTGACAAAACCCGGCTTCCCACGGGAAAGTCTTTCTCCACGTGCAGACATGCTCCCAAGTGCCTGTGTCAAGGGGAAGGAAATGCCATACACTGACCTGGAAGAGACCACAGGGCCCAGGCACAGTCTGAACCCTTCCCTCAACCCGGCGGTTTTGCTAGCAGGAGTTCAACCCCAACGAACACAGCCCGGAGACCCCTGGGGCAAAAACGGCTTCCGACGAACAATAGGTGCTTGCTGTGGAACACCTATCCCAAGTGGGGGTAGCCAGCTCAACAAAATGCCACACACCCAGGTGTAAGAAACAACATTGCCCAAGCATGGTCTAAGCCCCTCACCTCGTCCTTGTGCTTTGGGGAGCCGGAGGGACACCCGAGGCCCACGGCCCTGAGACCCCTTTGCAAAAAGCCGGCTTCCCACGGAGACAGTTTTCCTGAGGTGCAGACCCTATCCCAAGCGGTTGTGGCAAGGTAAAGCAAATGCCCTCCACTTCTCTGGAAGAAACCACAGTGCCCAGCCATGTTCTAAGCCCTCCCATCCTCCCTGGGCTTCTGGCAGCAGGAGTGAAAAGAGAGGAGCAGAGCACTGGGACCCGTTTGACGAAAACCGGCTTCCCACGGGAAAGTCGTTCTCCACGTGCAGACATGTTCCCAGGTGCCTGTGTCAAGGGGAAGGAAATGCCATACACTGACCTGGAAGAGACCACAGGGCCCAGGCACAGTCTGAACCCTTCCCTCAACCCGGCGGTTTTGCTAGCAGGAGTTCAACCCCAACGAACACAGCCCGGAGACCCCTGGGGCAAAAACGGCTTCCGACGAACAATAGGTGCTTGCTGTGGAAAACCTATTACAAGTGGGGGTAGCCAGCTCAACAAAATGCCACACACCCAGGTGTAAGAAACAACATTGCCCAGGCATGGTCTAAGCCCCTCACCTCGTCCCTGTGCTTTGGGGAGCCGGAGGGACAGCCGAGGCCCACGGCCCTGAGACCCCTTTGCAAAAAGCCGGCTTCCCACGGAGACAGTTTTCCTGAGGTGCAGACCCTATCCCAAGCGGTTGTGGCAAGGTAAAGCAAATGCCCTCCACTTCTCTGGAAGAAACCACAGTGCCCAGCCATGTTCTAAGCCCTCCCATCCTCCCTGGTCTTCTGGCAGTAGGAGTGAAAAGAGAGGAGCAGAGCACGGGGACCCGTTTGACAAAAACCGGCTTCCCACGGGAAAGTCTTTCTCCACGTGCAGACATGCTCCCAGGTGCCTGGGGCAAGGGGAAGGTAAAGCCATACACTGACCTGGAAGAGACCACAGGGCCCAGGCACAGTCTGAACACTTCCCTCAACTCGGCAGTTTTGCTAGCAGGAGTTCAAACCCAGCGAACATAGCCCGGAGACCCCTGGAGCAAAAACAGCTTCCGACGAACAATAGGTGCTTGCTGTGGAACACCTATCCCAAGTGGGGGTAGCCAGCTCAACAAAATGCCACACACCCAGGTGTAACAAACTACCTTGCCCAGGCTTGGTCTAAGCCCCTCACCTCGTCCCTGTGCTTTGGGGAGCCGGAGGGACAGCCGAGGCCCACGACCCTGAGACCCCTTTGCAAAAAGCCGGCTTCCCTCGGAAACAGTTTTCCTGAGGTGCAGACCCTATCCCAAGTGGATGTGGCAAGGTAAAGCAAATGCCCTCCACTTCTCTGGAAGAAACCACAGTGCCCAACCATGTTCTAAGCCCTCCCATCCTCCCTGGGCTTCTGGCAGCAGGAGTGAAAAGAGAGGAGCAGAGCACTGGGACCCGTTTGACAAAACCCGGCTTCCCACGGGAAAGTCTTTCTCCACGTGCAGACATGCTCCCAGGTGCCTGGGGCAAGGGGAAGGAAATGCCATACACTGACCTGGAAGAGACCACAGGGCCCAGGCACAGTCTGAACCCTTCCCTCAACCCGGCGGTTTTGCTAGCAGTTCAACCCCAACGAACACAGCCCGGAGACCCCTGGGGCAAAAACGGCTTCCGACGAACAATAGGTGCTTGCTGTGGAACACCTATCCCAAGTGGGGGTAGCCAGCTCAACAAAATGCCACACACCCAGGTGTAAGAAACAACATTGCTCAAGCACGGTCTAAGCCCCTCACCTCGTCCCCGTGCTTTGGGGAGCCGGAGGGACAGCCGAGGCCCACGGCCCTGAGACCCCTTTGCAAAAAGCCGGCTTCCCAAGGAAAGAATTTTCCTGAGGTGCAGACCCTATCCCAAGTGGTTGTGGCAAGGTAAAGCAAATGCCCTCCACTTCTCTGGAAGAAACCACAGTGCCCAGCCATGTTCTAAGCCCTCCCATCCTCCCTTGGCTTCTGGCAGCAGGAGTGAAAAGAGAGGAGCAGAGCACTGGGACCCGTTTGACAAAAACCGGCTTCCCACGGGAAAGTCTTTCTCCACGTGCAGACATGCTCCCAGGTGCCTGTGGCAAGGGGAAGGAAATGCCATACACTGACCTGGAAGAGACCACAGGGCCCAGGCACAGTCTGAACCTTTCCCTCAACCCGGCGGTTTTGCTAGCAGGAGTTCAACCCCAACGAACACAGCCTGGAGACCCCTGGGGCAAAAACGGCTTCCGACGAACAATAGGTGCTTGCTGTGGAACACCTATCCCAAGTGGGGGTAGCCAGCTCAACAAAATGCCACACACCCAGGTGTAAGAAACAACATTGCCCAGGCATGGTCTAAGCCCCTCACCTCGTCCCTGTGCTTTGGGGAGCCGGAGGGACAGCCGAGGCACACGGCCCTGAGACCCCTTTGCAAAAACTGGCTTCCCACGGAGACAGTTTTCCTGAGGTGCAGACCCTATCCCAAGCGGTTGTGGCAAGGTAAAGCAAATGCCCTCCACTTCTCTGGAAGAAACCACAGTGCCCAACCATGTTCTAAGCCCTCCCATCCTCCCTGGGCTTCTGGCAGCAGGAGTGAAAAGAGAGGAGCAGAGCACTGGGACCCGTTTGACAAAACCCGGCTTCCCACGGGAAAGTCTTTCTCCACGTGCAGACATGCTCCCAAGTGCCTGTGTCAAGGGGAAGGAAATGCCATACACTGACCTGGAAGAGACCACAGGGCCCAGGCACAGTCTGAACCCTTCCCTCAACCCGGCGGTTTTGCTAGCAGGAGTTCAACCCCAACGAACACAGCCCGGAGACCCCTGGGGCAAAAACGGCTTCCGACGAACAATAGGTGCTTGCTGTGGAACACCTATCCCAAGTGGGGGTAGCCAGCTCAACAAAATGCCACACACCCAGGTGTAAGAAACAACATTGCCCAGGCATGGTCTAAGCCCCTCACCTCATCCCTGTGCTTTGGGGATCCGGAGGGACAGCCGAGGCCCACGGCCCTGAGACCGCTTTGCAAAAAGCCGGCTTCCCACGGAGACAGTTTTCCTGAGGTGCAGACCCTATCCCAAGCGGTTGTGGCAAGGTAAAGCAAATGCCCTCCACTTCTCTGGAAGAAACCACAGTGCCCAGCCAATTCTAAGCCCTCCCATCCTCCCTGGGCTTCTGGCAGCAGGAGTGAAAAGAGAGGAGCAGAGCACTGGGACCCGTTTGACAAAAACCGGCTTCCCACGGGAAAGTCGTTCTCCACGTGCAGACATGCTCCCAGGTGCCTGTGGCAAGGGGAAGGAAATGCCATACACTGACCTGGAAGAGACCACAGGGCCCAGGCACAGTCTGAACCCTTCCCTCAACCCGGCGGTTTTGCTAGCAGGAGTTCAACCCCAACGAACACAGCCCGGAGACCCCTGGGGCAAAAACGGCTTCCGACGAACAATAGGTGCTTGCTGTGGAACACCTATCCCAAGTGGGGGTAGCCAGCTCAACAAAATGCCACACACCCAAGTATAAGAAACAACATTGCCCAAGCATGGCCTAAGCCCCTCACCTCGTCCTTGTGCTTTGGGGAGCCGGAGGGACACCCGAGGCCCACGGCCCTGAGACCCCTTTGCAAAAAGCCGGCTTCCCACGGAGACAGTTTTCCTGAGGTGCAGACCCTATCCCAAGCGGTTGTGGCAAGGTAAAGCAAATGCCCTCCACTTCTCTGGAAGAAACCACAGTGCCCAGCCATGTTCTAAGCCCTCCCATCCTCCCTGGGCTTCTGGCAGCAGGAGTGAAAAGAGAGGAGCAGAGCACTGGGACCCGTTTGACGAAAACCGGCTTCCCACGGGAAAGTCGTTCTCCACGTGCAGACATGTTCCCAGGTGCCTGTGTCAAGGGGAAGGAAATGCCATACACTGACCTGGAAGAGACCACAGGGCCCAGGCACAGTCTGAACCCTTCCCTCAACCCGGCGGTTTTGCTAGCAGGAGTTCAACCCCAACGAACACAGCCCGGAGACCCCTGGGGCAAAAACGGCTTCCGACGAACAATAGGTGCTTGCTGTGGAAAAACTATTACAAGTGGGGGTAGCCAGCTCAACAAAATGCCACACACCCAGGTGTAAGAAACAACATTGCCCAGGCATGGTCTAAGCCCCTCACCTCGTCCCTGTGCTTTGGGGAGCCGGAGGGACAGCCGAGGCCCACGGCCCTGAGACCCCTTTGCAAAAAGCCGGCTTCCCACGGAGACAGTTTTCCTGAGGTGCAGACCCTATCCCAAGCGGTTGTGGCAAGGTAAAGCAAATGCCCTCCACTTCTCTGGAAGAAACCACAGTGCCCAGCCATGTTCTAAGCCCTCCCATCCTCCCTGGTCTTCTGGCAGTAGGAGTGAAAAGAGAGGAGCAGAGCACGGGGACCCGTTTGACAAAAACCGGCTTCCCACGGGAAAGTCTTTCTCCACGTGCAGACATGCTCCCAGGTGCCTGGGGCAAGGGGAAGGTAAAGCCATACACTGACCTGGAAGAGACCACAGGGCCCAGGCACAGTCTGAACACTTCCCTCAACTCGGCAGTTTTGCTAGCAGGAGTTCAAACCCAGCGAACATAGCCCGGAGACCCCTGGAGCAAAAACAGCTTCCGACGAACAATAGGTGCTTGCTGTGGAACACCTATCCCAAGTGGGGGTAGCCAGCTCAACAAAATGCCACACACCCAGGTGTAACAAACTACCTTGCCCAGGCTTGGTCTAAGCCCCTCACCTCGTCCCTGTGCTTTGGGGAGCCGGAGGGACAGCCGAGGCCCACGACCCTGAGACCCCTTTGCAAAAAGCCGGCTTCCCTCGGAAACAGTTTTCCTGAGGTGCAGACCCTATCCCAAGTGGATGTGGCAAGGTAAAGCAAATGCCCTCCACTTCTCTGGAAGAAACCACAGTGCCCAACCATGTTCTAAGCCCTCCCATCCTCCCTGGGCTTCTGGCAGCAGGAGTGAAAAGAGAGGAGCAGAGCACTGGGACCCGTTTGACAAAACCCGGCTTCCCACGGGAAAGTCTTTCTCCACGTGCAGACATGCTCCCAGGTGCCTGTGGCAAGGGGAAGGAAATGCCATACACTGACCTGGAAGAGACCACAGGGCCCAGGCACAGTCTGAACCCTTCCCTCAACCCGGCGGTTTTGCTAGCAGTTCAACCCCAACGAACACAGCCCGGAGACCCCTGGGGCAAAAACGGCTTCCGACGAACAATAGGTGCTTGCTGTGGAACACCTATCCCAAGTGGGGGTAGCCAGCTCAACAAAATGCCACACACCCAGGTGTAAGAAACAACATTGCTCAAGCACGGTCTAAGCCCCTCACCTCGTCCCCGTGCTTTGGGGAGCCGGAGGGACAGCCGAGGCCCACGGCCCTGAGACCCCTTTGCAAAAAGCCGGCTTCCCAAGGAAAGAATTTTCCTGAGGTGCAGACCCTATCCCAAGAGGTTGTGGCAAGGTAAAGCAAATGCCCTCCACTTCTCTGGAAGAAACCACAGTGCCCAGCCATGTTCTAAGCCCTCCCATCCTCCCTGGGCTTCTGGCAGCAGGAGTGAAAAGAGGGGAACAGAGCACTGGGACCCGTTTGACAAAACCCGGCTTCCCACGGGAAAGTTTCTCCACGTGCAGACATGCTCCCAGGTGCCTGTGGCAAGGGGAAGGAAATGCCATACACTGACCTGGAAGAGACCACAGGGCCCAGGCACAGTCTGAACCCTTCCCTCAACCCGGCGGTTTTGCTAGCAGGAGTTCAACCCCAACGAACACAGCCCGGAGACCCCTGGGGCAAAAACGGCTTCCGACGAACAATAGATGCTTGCTGTGGAACACCTATCCCAAGTGGGGGTAGCCAGGCCAACAATGCCACACACCCAGGTGTAAGAAACAACATTGCCCAGGCTTGGTCTAAGCCCCTCACCTCGTCCCTGTGCTTTGGGGAGCCGGAGGGACAGCCGAGGCCCACGACCCTGAGACCCCTTTGCAAAAAGCCGGCTTCCCACGGAAACAGTTTTCCTGAGGTGCAGACCCTATCCCAAGTGGTTGTGGCAAGGTAAAGCAAATGCCCTCCACTTCCCTGGAAGAAACCACAGTGCCCAACCATGTTCTAAGCCCTCCCATCCTCCCTGGGCTTCAGGCAGCAGGAGTGAAAAGAGAGGAGCAGAGCACTGGGACCCGTTTGACAAAACCTGGCTTCCCAAGGGAAAGTCTTTCTCCACGTGCAGACATGCTCCCAAGTGCCTGTGTCAAGGGGAAGGAAATGCCATACACTGACCTGGAAGAGACCACAGGGCCCAGGCACAGTCTGAACCCTTCCCTCAACCCGGCGGTTTTGCTAGCAGGAGTTCACCCCCAACGAACACAGCCCGGAGACCCCTGGGGCAAAAACGGCTTCCGACGAACAATAGGTGCTTGCTGTGGAACACCTATCCCAAGTGGGGGTAGCCAGCTCAACAAAATGCCACACACCCAGGTGTAAGAAACAACATTGCCCAGGCATGGTCTAAGCCCCTCAGCTCGTCCCTGTGCTTTGGGGAGCCGGAGGGACACCCGAGGCCCACGGCCCTGAGACCCCTTTGCAAAAAGCCGGCTTCCCACGGAAAGAGTTTTCCTGAGGTGCAGACCCTATCCCAAGTGCTTGTGGCAAGGTAAAGCAAATGCCCTCCACTTCTCTGGAGGAAACCACAGTGCCCAGCCATGTTCTAAGCCCTCCCATCCTCCCTTGGCTTCTGGCAGCAGGAGTGAAAAGAGAGGAACAGAGCACTGGGACCCGTTTGACAAAAACCGGCTTCCCACGGGAAAGTCTTTCTCCACGTGCAGACATGCTCCCAGGTGCCTGTGGCAAGGGGAAGGAAATGCCATACACTGACCTGGAAGAGACCACAGGGCCCAGGCACAGTCTGAACCTTTCCCTCAACCCGGCGGTTTTGCTAGCAGGAGTTCAACCCCAACGAACACAGCCCGGAGACCCCTGGGGCAAAAACGGCTTCCGACGAACAATAGGTGCTTGCTGTGGAACACCTATCCCAAGTGGGGGTAGCCAGCTCAACAAAATGCCACACACCCAGGTGTAAGAAACAACATTGCCCAGGCATGGTCTAAGCCCCTCACCTCGTCCCTGTGCTTTGGGGAGCCGGAGGGACACCCGAGGCCCACGGCCCTGAGACCCCTTTGCAAAAAGCCGGCTTCCCACGGAAAGAGTTTTCCTGAGGTGCAGACCCTATCCCAAGTGCTTGTGGCAAGGTAAAGCAAATGCCCTCCACTTCTCTGGAAGAAACCACAGTGCCCAGCCATGTTCTAAGCCCTCCCATCCTCCCTTGGCTTCTGGCAGCAGGAGTGAAAAGAGAGGAGCAGAGCACTGGGACCCGTTTGACAAAAACCGGCTTCCCACGGGAAAGTCTTTCTCCACGTGCAGACATGCTCCCAGGTGCCTGTGGCAAGGGGAAGGAAATGCCATACACTGACCTGGAAGAGACCACAGGGCCCAGGCACAGTCTGAACCTTTCCCTCAACCCGGCGGTTTTGCTAGCAGGAGTTCAACCCCAACGAACACAGCCTGGAGACCCCTGGGGCAAAAACGGCTTCCGACGAACAATAGGTGCTTGCTGTGGAACACCTATCCCAAGTGGGGGTAGCCAGCTCAACAAAATGCCACACACCCAGGTGTAAGAAACAACATTGCCCAGGCATGGTCTAAGCCCCTCACCTCGTCCCTGTGCTTTGGGGAGCCGGAGGGACAGCCGAGGCACACGGCCCTGAGACCCCTTTGCAAAAACTGGCTTCCCACGGAGACAGTTTTCCTGAGGTGCAGACCCTATCCCAAGCGGTTGTGGCAAGGTAAAGCAAATGCCCTCCACTTCTCTGGAAGAAACCACAGTGCCCAACCATGTTCTAAGCCCTCCCATCCTCCCTGGGCTTCTGGCAGCAGGAGTGAAAAGAGAGGAGCAGAGCACTGGGACCCGTTTGACAAAACCCGGCTTCCCACGGGAAAGTCTTTCTCCACGTGCAGACATGCTCCCAAGTGCCTGTGTCAAGGGGAAGGAAATGCCATACACTGACCTGGAAGAGACCACAGGGCCCAGGCACAGTCTGAACCCTTCCCTCAACCCGGCGGTTTTGCTAGCAGGAGTTCAACCCCAACGAACACAGCCCGGAGACCCCTGGGGCAAAAACGGCTTCCGACGAACAATAGGTGCTTGCTGTGGAACACCTATCCCAAGTGGGGGTAGCCAGCTCAACAAAATGCCACACACCCAGGTGTAAGAAACAACATTGCCCAGGCATGGTCTAAGCCCCTCACCTCATCCCTGTGCTTTGGGGATCCGGAGGGACAGCCGAGGCCCACGGCCCTGAGACCGCTTTGCAAAAAGCCGGCTTCCCACGGAGACAGTTTTCCTGAGGTGCAGACCCTATCCCAAGCGGTTGTGGCAAGGTAAAGCAAATGCCCTCCACTTCTCTGGAAGAAACCACAGTGCCCAGCCAATTCTAAGCCCTCCCATCCTCCCTGGGCTTCTGGCAGCAGGAGTGAAAAGAGAGGAGCAGAGCACTGGGACCCGTTTGACAAAAACCGGCTTCCCACGGGAAAGTCGTTCTCCACGTGCAGACATGCTCCCAGGTGCCTGTGGCAAGGGGAAGGAAATGCCATACACTGACCTGGAAGAGACCACAGGGCCCAGGCACAGTCTGAACCCTTCCCTCAACCCGGCGGTTTTGCTAGCAGGAGTTCAACCCCAACGAACACAGCCCGGAGACCCCTGGGGCAAAAACGGCTTCCGACGAACAATAGGTGCTTGCTGTGGAACACCAATCCCAAGTGGGGGTAGCCAGCTCAACAAAATGCCACACACCCAGGTGTAAGAAACAACATTGCCCAGGCTTGGTCTAAGCCCCTCACCTCGTCCCTGTGCTTTGGGGAGCCGGAGGGACAGCCGAGGCCCACGACCCTGAGACCCCTTTGCAAAAAGCCGGCTTCCCACGGAAACAGTTTTCCTGAGGTGCAGACCCTATCCCAAGTGGTTGTGGCAAGGTAAAGCAAATGCCCTCCACTTCCCTGGAAGAAACCACAGTGCCCAACCATGTTCTAAGCCCTCCCATCCTCCCTGGGCTTCAGGCAGCAGGAGTGAAAAGAGAGGAGCAGAGCACTGGGACCCGTTTGACAAAACCCGGCTTCCCAAGGGAAAGTCTTTCTCCACGTGCAGACATGCTCCCAAGTGCCTGTGTCAAGGGGAAGGAAATGCCATACACTGACCTGGAAGAGACCACAGGGCCCAGGCACAGTCTGAACCCTTCCCTCAACCCGGCGGTTTTGCTAGCAGGAGTTCACCCCCAACGAACACAGCCCGGAGACCCCTGGGGCAAAAACGGCTTCCGACGAACAATAGGTGCTTGCTGTGGAACACCTATCCCAAGTGGGGGTAGCCAGCTCAACAAAATGCCACACACCCAGGTGTAAGAAACAACATTGCCCAGGCATGGTCTAAGCCCCTCACCTCGTCCCTGTGCTTTGGGGAGCCGGAGGGACACCCGAGGCCCACGGCCCTGAGACCCCTTTGCAAAAAGCCGGCTTCCCACGGAAAGAGTTTTCCTGAGGTGCAGACCCTATCCCAAGTGCTTGTGGCAAGGTAAAGCAAATGCCCTCCACTTCTCTGGAGGAAACCACAGTGCCCAGCCATGTTCTAAGCCCTCCCATCCTCCCTTGGCTTCTGGCAGCAGGAGTGAAAAGAGAGGAACAGAGCACTGGGACCCGTTTGACAAAAACCGGCTTCCCACGGGAAAGTCTTTCTCCACGTGCAGACATGCTCCCAGGTGCCTGTGGCAAGGGGAAGGAAATGCCATACACTGACCTGGAAGAGACCACAGGGCCCAGGCACAGTCTGAACCTTTCCCTCAACCCGGCGGTTTTGCTAGCAGGAGTTCAAACCCAACGAACACAGCCTGGAGACCCCTGGGGCAAAAACGGCTTCCGACGAACAATAGGTGCTTGCTGTGGAACACCTATCCCAAGTGGGGGTAGCCAGCTCAACAAAATGCCACACACCCAGGTGTAAGAAACAACATTGCCCAAGCATGGTCTAAGCCCCTCACCTCGTCCCTGTGCTTTGGGGAGCCGGAGGGTCAGCCGAGGCCCACGGCCCTGAGACCCCTTTGCAAAAAGCCGGCTTCCCACGGAAAGAGTTTTCCTGAGGTGCAGACCCTATCCCAAGTGGTTGTGGCAAGGTAAAGCAATTGCCCTCCACTTCTCTGGAAGAAACCACAGTGCCCAGCCATGTTCTAAGCCCTCCCGTCCTCCTTGGGCTTCTGGCAGCAGGAGTGAAAAGAGAGGAGCAGAGCACTGGGACCCGTTTGACAAAAACCGGCTTCCCACGGGAAAGTCTTTCTCCACGTGCAGACATGCTCCCAAGTGCCTGTGGCAAGGGGAAGGAAATGCCATACACTGACCTGGAAGAGACCACAGGGCCCAGGCACAGTCTGAACCCTTCCCTCAACCCGGCGGTTTTGCTAGCAGGAGTTCAACCCCAACGAACACAGCCCGGAGACCCCTGGGGCAAAAACGGCTTCCGACGAACAATAGGTGCTTGCTTGGAACACCAATCCCAAGTGGGGGTAGCCAGCTCAACAAAATGCCACACACCCAGGTGTAAGAAACAACATTGCCCAGGCTTGGTCTAAGCCCCTCACCTCGTCCCTGTGCTTTGGGGAGCCGGAGGGACAGCCGAGGCCCACGACCCTGAGACCCCTTTGCAAAAAGCCGGCTTCCCACGGAAACAGTTTTCCTGAGGTGCAGACCCTATCCCAAGTGGTTGTGGCAAGGTAAAGCAAATGCCCTCCACTTCCCTGGAAGAAACCACAGTGCCCAACCATGTTCTAAGCCCTCCCATCCTCCCTGGGCTTCTGGCAGCAGGAGTGAAAAGAGAGGAGCAGAGCACTGGGACCCGTTTGACAAAACCCGGCTTCCCAAGGGAAAGTCTTTCTCCACGTGCAGACATGCTCCCAAGTGCCTGTGTCAAGGGGAAGGAAATGCCATACCCTGACCTGGAAGAGACCACAGGGCCCAGGCACAGTCTGAACCCTTCCCTCAACCCGGCGGTTTTGCTAGCAGGAGTTCAACCCCAACGAACACAGCCCGGAGACCCCTGGGGCAAAAACGGCTTCCGACGAACAATAGGTGCTTGCTGTGGAACACCTATCCCAAGTGGGGGTAGCCAGCTCAACAAAATGCCACACACCCAGGTGTAAGAAACAACATTGCCCAGGCATGGTCTAAGCCCCTCACCTCGTCCCTGTGCTTTGGGGAGCCGGAGGGACACCCGAGGCCCACGGCCCTGAGACCCCTTTGCAAAAAGCCGGCTTCCCACGGAAAGAGTTTTCCTGAGGTGCAGACCCTATCCCAAGTGCTTGTGGCAAGGTAAAGCAAATGCCCTCCACTTCTCTGGAAGAAACCACAGTGCCCAGCCATGTTCTAAGCCCTCCCATCCTCCCTTGGCTTCTGGCAGCAGGAGTGAAAAGAGAGGAGCAGAGCACTGGGACCCGTTTGACAAAAACCGGCTTCCCACGGGAAAGTCTTTCTCCACGTGCAGACATGCTCCCAGGTGCCTGTGGCAAGGGGAAGGAAATGCCATACACTGACCTGGAAGAGACCACAGGGCCCAGGCACAGTCTGAACCTTTCCCTCAACCCGGCGGTTTTGCTAGCAGGAGTTCAACCCCAACGAACACAGCCTGGAGACCCCTGGGGCAAAAACGGCTTCCGACGAACAATAGGTGCTTGCTGTGGAACACCTATCCCAAGTGGGGGTAGCCAGCTCAACAAAATGCCACACACCCAGGTGTAAGAAACAACATTGCCCAGGCATGGTCTAAGCCCCTCACCTCGTCCCTGTGCTTTGGGGAGCCGGAGGGACAGCCGAGGCACACGGCCCTGAGACCCCTTTGCAAAAACTGGCTTCCCACGGAGACAGTTTTCCTGAGGTGCAGACCCTATCCCAAGCGGTTGTGGCAAGGTAAAGCAAATGCCCTCCACTTCTCTGGAAGAAACCACAGTGCCCAACCATGTTCTAAGCCCTCCCATCCTCCCTGGGCTTCTGGCAGCAGGAGTGAAAAGAGAGGAGCAGAGCACTGGGACCCGTTTGACAAAACCCGGCTTCCCACGGGAAAGTCTTTCTCCACGTGCAGACATGCTCCCAAGTGCCTGTGTCAAGGGGAAGGAAATGCCATACACTGACCTGGAAGAGACCACAGGGCCCAGGCACAGTCTGAACCCTTCCCTCAACCCGGCGCTTTTGCTAGCAGGAGTTCAACCCCAACGAACACAGCCCGGAGACCCCTGGGGCAAAAACGGCTTCCGACGAACAATAGGTGCTTGCTGTGGAACACCTATCCCAAGTGGGGGTAGCCAGCTCAACAAAATGCCACACACCCAGGTGTAAGAAACAACATTGCCCAAGCATGGTCTAAGCCCCTCACCTCGTCCTTGTGCTTTGGGGAGCCGGAGGGACACCCGAGGCCCACGGCCCTGAGACCCCTTTGCAAAAAGCCGGCTTCCCACGGAGACAGTTTTCCTGAGGTGCAGACCCTATC
The DNA here is from genome assembly GCF_023065955.2 of Ursus arctos. Classification (NCBI taxonomy): domain Eukaryota; kingdom Metazoa; phylum Chordata; class Mammalia; order Carnivora; family Ursidae; genus Ursus; species Ursus arctos. The sequence continues at coordinate 64,520,443 of NW_026622819.1, forward strand.
CCAAGCGGTTGTGGCAAGGTAAAGCAAATGCCCTCCACTTCTCTGGAAGAAACCGCAGTGCCCAGCCATGTTCTAAGCCCTCCCATCCTCCCTGGGCTTCTGGCAGCAGGAGTGAAAAGAGAGGAGCAGAGCACTGGGACCCGTTTGAGAAAAACCGGCTTCCCACGGGAAAGTCGTTCTCCACGTGCAGACATGCTCCCAGGTGCCTGTGGCAAGGGGAAGGAAATGCCATACACTGACCTGGAAGAGACCACAGGGCCCAGGCACAGTCTGAACCCTTCCCTCAACACGGCGGTTTTGCTAGCAGGAGTTCAACCCCAACGAACACAGCCCGGAGACCCCTGGGGCAAAAACGGCTTCCGACGAACAATAGGTGCTTGCTGTGGAACACCTATCCCAAGTGGGGGTAGCCAGCTCAACAAAATGCCACACACCCAGGTGTAAGAAACAACATTGCCCAGGCATGGTCTAAGCCCCTCACCTCGTCCCTGTGCTTTGGGGAGCCGGAGGGACACCCGAGGCCCACGGCCCTGAGACCCCTTTGCAAAAAGCCGGCTTCCCACGGAAAGAGTTTTCCTGAGGTGCAGACCCTATCCCAAGTGCTTGTGGCAAGGTAAAGCAAATGCCCTCCACTTCTCTGGAGGAAACCACAGTGCCCAGCCATGTTCTAAGCCCTCCCATCCTCCCTTGGCTTCTGGCAGCAGGAGTGAAAAGAGAGGAGCAGAGCACTGGGACCCGTTTGACAAAAACCGGCTTCCCACGGGAAAGTCTTTCTCCACGTGCAGACATGCTCCCAGGTGCCTGTGGCAAGGGGAAGGAAATGCCATACACTGACCTGGAAGAGACCACAGGGCCCAGGCACAGTCTGAACCTTTCCCTCAACCCGGCGGTTTTGCTAGCAGGAGTTCAACCCCAACGAACACAGCCTGGAGACCCCTGGGGCAAAAACGGCTACCGACGAACAATAGGTGCTTGCTGTGGAACACCTATCCCAAGTGGGGGTAGCCAGCTCAACAAAATGCCACACACCCAGGTGTAAGAAACAACATTGCCCAGGCATGGTCTAAGCCCCTCACCTCGTCCCTGTGCTTTGGGGAGCCGGAGGGACAGCCGAGGCACACGGCCCTGAGACCCCTTTGCAAAAAGCTGGCTTCCCACGGAGACAGTTTTCCTGAGGTGCAGACCCTATCCCAAGCGGTTGTGGCAAGGTAAAGCAAATGCCCTCCACTTCTCTGGAAGAAACCACAGTGCCCAACCATGTTCTAAGCCCTCCCATCCTCCCTGGGCTTCTGGCAGCAGGAGTGAAAAGAGAGGAGCAGAGCACTGGGACCCGTTTGACAAAACCCGGCTTCCCACGGGAAAGTCTTTCTCCACGTGCAGACATGCTCCCAAGTGCCTGTGTCAAGGGGAAGGAAATGCCATACACTGACCTGGAAGAGACCACAGGGCCCAGGCACAGTCTGAACCCTTCCCTCAACCCGGCGGTTTTGCTAGCAGGAGTTCAACCCCAACGAACACAGCCCGGAGACCCCTGGGGCAAAAACGGCTTCCGACGAACAATAGGTGCTTGCTGTGGAACACCTATCCCAAGTGGGGGTAGCCAGCTCAACAAAATGCCACACACCCAGGTGTAAGAAACAACATGGCCAAGCATGGTCTAAGCCCCTCACCTCGTCCTTGTGCTTTGGGGAGCCGGAGGGACACCCGAGGCCCACGGCCCTGAGACCCCTTTGCAAAAAGCCGGCTTCCCACGGAGACAGTTTTCCTGAGGTGCAGACCCTATCCCAAGCGGTTGTGGCAAGGTAAAGCAAATGCCCTCCACTTCTCTGGAAGAAACCACAGTGCCCAGCCATGTTCTAAGCCCTCCCATCCTCCCTGGGCTTCTGGCAGCAGGAGTGAAAAGAGAGGAGCAGAGCACTGGGACCCGTTTGACGAAAACCGGCTTCCCACGGGAAAGTCGTTCTCCACGTGCAGACATGCTCCCAGGTGCCTGTGTCAAGGGGAAGGAAATGCCATACACTGACCTGGAAGAGACCACAGGGCCCAGGCACAGTCTGAACCCTTCCCTCAACCCGGCGGTTTTGCTAGCAGGAGTTCAACCCCAACGAACACAGCCCGGAGACCCCTGGGGCAAAAACGGCTTCCGACGAACAATAGGTGCTTGCTGTGGAAAACCTATTACAAGTGGGGGTAGCCAGCTCAACAAAATGCCACACACCCAGGTGTAAGAAACAACATTGCCCAGGCATGGTCTAAGCCCCTCACCTCGTCCCTGTGCTTTGGGGAGCCGGAGGGACACCCGAGGCCCACGCCCCTGAGACCCCTTTGCAAAAAGCCGGCTTCCCACGGAGACAGTTTTCCTGAGGTGCAGACCCTATCCCAAGCGGTTGTGGCAAGGTAAAGCAAATGCCCTCCACTTCTCTGGAAGAAACCACAGTGCCCAGCCATGTTCTAAGCCCTCCCATCCTCCCTGGTCTTCTGGCAGTAGGAGTGAAAAGAGAGGAGCAGAGCACGGGGACCCGTTTGACAAAAACCGGCTTCCCACGGGAAAGTCTTTCTCCACGTGCAGACATGCTCCCAGGTGCCTGGGGCAAGGGGAAGGTAAAGCCATACACTGACCTGGAAGAGACCACAGGGCCCAGGCACAGTCTGAACACTTCCCTCAACTCGGCAGTTTTGCTAGCAGGAGTTCAAACCCAGCGAACATAGCCCGGAGACCCCTGGAGCAAAAACAGCTTCCGACGAACAATAGGTGCTTGCTGTGGAACACCTATCCCAAGTGGGGGTAGCCAGCTCAACAAAATGCCACACACCCAGGTGTAACAAACTACCTTGCCCAGGCTTGGTCTAAGCCCCTCACCTCGTCCCTGTGCTTTGGGGAGCCGGAGGGACAGCCGAGGCCCACGACCCTGAGACCCCTTTGCAAAATGCCGGCTTCCCTCGGAAACAGTTTTCCTGAGGTGCAGACCCTATCCCAAGTGGATGTGGCAAGGTAAAGCAAATGCCCTCCACTTCTCTGGAAGAAACCACAGTGCCCAACCATGTTCTAAGCCCTCCCATCCTCCCTGGGCTTCTGGCAGCAGGAGTGAAAAGAGAGGAGCAGAGCACTGGGACCCGTTTGACAAAACCCGGCTTCCCACGGGAAAGTCTTTCTCCACGTGCAGACATGCTCCCAGGTGCCTGTGGCAAGGGGAAGGAAATGCCATACACTGACCTGGAAGAGACCACAGGGCCCAGGCACAGTCTGAACCCTTCCCTCAACCCGGCGGTTTTGCTAGCAGTTCAACCCCAACGAACACAGCCCGGAGACCCCTGGGGCAAAAACGGCTTCCGACGAACAATAGGTGCTTGCTGTGGAACACCTATCCCAAGTGGGGGTAGCCAGCTCAACAAAATGCCACACACCCAGGTGTAAGAAACAACATTGCTCAAGCACGGTCTAAGCCCCTCACCTCGTCCCCGTGCTTTGGGGAGCCGGAGGGACAGCCGAGGCACACGGCCCTGAGACCCCTTTGCAAAAAGCCGGCTTCCCAAGGAAAGAATTTTCCTGAGGTGCAGACCCTATCCCAAGTGGTTGTGGCAAGGTAAAGCAAATGCCCTCCACTTCTCTGGAAGAAACCACAGTGCCCAGCCATGTTCTAAGCCCTCCCATCCTCCCTGGGCTTCTGGCAGCAGGAGTGAAAAGAGGGGAACAGAGCACTGGGACCCGTTTGACAAAACCCGGCTTCCCACGGGAAAGTTTCTCCACGTGCAGACATGCTCCCAGGTGCCTGTGGCAAGGGGAAGGAAATGCCATACACTGACCTGGAAGAGACCACAGGGCCCAGGCACAGTCTGAACCCTTCCCTCACCCGGCGGTTTTGCTAGCAGGAGTTCAACCCCAACGAACACAGCCCGGAGACCCCTGGGGCAAAAACGGCTTCCGACGAACAATAGATGCTTGCTGTGGAACACCTATCCCAAGTGGGGGTAGCCAGGCCAACAATGCCACACACCCAGGTGTAAGAAACAACATTGCCCAGGCTTGGTCTAAGCCCCTCACCTCGTCCCTGTGCTTTGGGGAGCCGGAGGGACAGCCGAGGCCCACGACCCTGAGACCCCTTTGCAAAAAGCCGGCTTCCCACGGAAACAGTTTTCCTGAGGTGCAGACCCTATCCCAAGTGGTTGTGGCAAGGTAAAGCAAATGCCCTCCACTTCCCTGGAAGAAACCACAGTGCCCAACCATGTTCTAAGCCCTCCCATCCTCCCTGGGCTTCAGGCAGCAGGAGTGAAAAGAGAGGAGCAGAGCACTGGGACCCGTTTGACAAAACCCGGCTTCCCAAGGGAAAGTCTTTCTCCACGTGCAGACATGCTCCCAAGTGCCTGTGTCAAGGGGAAGGAAATGCCATACACTGACCTGGAAGAGACCACAGGGCCCAGGCACAGTCTGAACCCTTCCCTCAACCCGGCGGTTTTGCTAGCAGGAGTTCACCCCCAACGAACACAGCCCGGAGACCCCTGGGGCAAAAACGGCTTCCGACGAACAATAGGTGCTTGCTGTGGAACACCTATCCCAAGTGGGGGTAGCCAGCTCAACAAAATGCCACACACCCAGGTGTAAGAAACAACATTGCCCAGGCATGGTCTAAGCCCCTCAGCTCGTCCCTGTGCTTTGGGGAGCCGGAGGGACACCCGAGGCCCACGGCCCTGAGACCCCTTTGCAAAAAGCCGGCTTCCCACGGAAAGAGTTTTCCTGAGGTGCAGACCCTATCCCAAGTGCTTGTGGCAAGGTAAAGCAAATGCCCTCCACTTCTCTGGAGGAAACCACAGTGCCCAGCCATGTTCTAAGCCCTCCCATCCTCCCTGGGCTTCTGGCAGCAGGAGTGAAAAGAGAGGAACAGAGCACTGGGACCCGTTTGACAAAAACCGGCTTCCCACGGGAAAGTCTTTCTCCACGTGCAGACATGCTCCCAGGTGCCTGTGGCAAGGGGAAGGAAATGCCATACACTGACCTGGAAGAGACCACAGGGCCCAGGCACAGTCTGAACCTTTCCCTCAACCCGGCGGTTTTGCTAGCAGGAGTTCAACCCCAACGAACACAGCCCGGAGACCCCTGGGGCAAAAACGGCTTCCGACGAACAATAGGTGCTTGCTGTGGAACACCTATCCCAAGTGGGGGTAGCCAGCTCAACAAAATGCCACACACCCAGGTGTAAGAAACAACATTGCCCAGGCATGGTCTAAGCCCCTCACCTCGTCCCTGTGCTTTGGGGAGCCGGAGGGACAGCCGAGGCCCACGGCCCTGAGACCCATTTGCAAAAAGCCGGCTTCCCACGGAAAGAGTTTTCCTGAGGTGCAGACCCTATCCCAAGTGCTTGTGGCAAGGTAAAGCAAATGCCCTCCACTTCTCTGGAAGAAACCACAGTGCCCAGCCATGTTCTAAGCCCTCCCATCCTCCCTTGGCTTCTGGCAGCAGGAGTGAAAAGAGAGGAGCAGAGCACTGGGACCCGTTTGACAAAAACCGGCTTCCCACGGGAAAGTCTTTCTCCACGTGCAGACATGCTCCCAGGTGCCTGTGGCAAGGGGAAGGAAATGCCATACACTGACCTGGAAGAGACCACAGGGCCCAGGCACAGTCTGAACCTTTCCCTCAACCCGGCGGTTTTGCTAGCAGGAGTTCAACCCCAACGAACACAGCCTGGAGACCCCTGGGGCAAAAACGGCTTCCGACGAACAATAGGTGCTTGCTGTGGAACACCTATCCCAAGTGGGGGTAGCCAGCTCAACAAAATGCCACACACCCAGGTGTAAGAAACAACATTGCCCAGGCATGGTCTAAGCCCCTCACCTCGTCCCTGTGCTTTGGGGAGCCGGAGGGACAGCCGAGGCACACGGCCCTGAGACCCCTTTGCAAAAACTGGCTTCCCACGGAGACAGTTTTCCTGAGGTGCAGACCCTATCCCAAGCGGTTGTGGCAAGGTAAAGCAAATGCCCTCCACTTCTCTGGAAGAAACCACAGTGCCCAGCCATGTTCTAAGCCCTCCCATCCTCCCTGGGCTTCTGGCAGCAGGAGTGAAAAGAGAGGAGCAGAGCACTGGGACCCGTTTGACAAAACCCGGCTTCCCACGGGAAAGTCTTTCTCCACGTGCAGACATGCTCCCAAGTGCCTGTGTCAAGGGGAAGGAAATGCCATACACTGACCTGGAAGAGACCACAGGGCCCAGGCACAGTCTGAACCCTTCCCTCAACCCGGCGGTTTTGCTAGCAGGAGTTCAACCCCAACGAACACAGCCCGGAGACCCCTGGGGCAAAAACGGCTTCCGACGAACAATAGGTGCTTGCTGTGGAACACCTATCCCAAGTGGGGGTAGCCAGCTCAACAAAATGCCACACACCCAGGTGTAAGAAACAACATTGCCCAAGCATGGTCTAAGCCCCTCACCTCGTCCTTGTGCTTTGGGGAGCCGGAGGGACACCCGAGGCCCACGGCCCTGAGACCCCTTTGCAAAAAGCCGGCTTCCCACGGAGACAGTTTTCCTGAGGTGCAGACCCTATCCCAAGCGGTTGTGGCAAGGTAAAGCAAATGCCCTCCACTTCTCTGGAAGAAACCACAGTGCCCAGCCATGTTCTAAGCCCTCCCATCCTCCCTGGGCTTCTGGCAGCAGGAGTGAAAAGAGAGGAGCAGAGCACTGGGACCCGTTTGAGAAAAACCGGCTTCCCACGGGAAAGTCGTTCTCCACGTGCAGACATGCTCCCAGGTGCCTGTGGCAAGGGGAAGGAAATGCCATACACTGACCTGGAAGAGACCACAGGGCCCAGGCACAGTCTGAACCTTTCCCTCAACCCGGCGGTTTTGCTAGCAGGAGTTCAACCCCAACGAACACAGCCTGGAGACCCCTGGGGCAAAAACGGCTACCGACGAACAATAGGTGCTTGCTGTGGAACACCTATCCCAAGTGGGGGTAGCCAGCTCAACAAAATGCCACACACCCAGGTGTAAGAAACAACATTGCCCAGGCATGGTCTAAGCCCCTCACCTCGTCCCTGTGCTTTGGGGAGCCGGAGGGACAGCCGAGGCACACGGCCCTGAGACCCCTTTGCAAAAAGCTGGCTTCCCACGGAGACAGTTTTCCTGAGGTGCAGACCCTATCCCAAGCGGTTGTGGCAAGGTAAAGCAAATGCCCTCCACTTCTCTGGAAGAAACCACAGTGCCCAACCATGTTCTAAGCCCTCCCATCCTCCCTGGGCTTCTGGCAGCAGGAGTGAAAAGAGAGGAGCAGAGCACTGGGACCCGTTTGACAAAACCCGGCTTCCCACGGGAAAGTCTTTCTCCACGTGCAGACATGCTCCCAAGTGCCTGTGTCAAGGGGAAGGAAATGCCATACACTGACCTGGAAGAGACCACAGGGCCCAGGCACAGTCTGAACCCTTCCCTCAACCCGGCGGTTTTGCTAGCAGGAGTTCACCCCCAACGAACACAGCCCGGAGACCCCTGGGGCAAAAACGGCTTCCGACGAACAATAGGTGCTTGCTGTGGAACACCTATCCCAAGTGGGGGTAGCCAGCTCAACAAAATGCCACACACCCAGGTGTAAGAAACAACATTGCCCAGGCATGGTCTAAGCCCCTCAGCTCGTCCCTGTGCTTTGGGGAGCCGGAGGGACACCCGAGGCCCACGGCCCTGAGACCCCTTTGCAAAAAGCCGGCTTCCCACGGAAAGAGTTTTCCTGAGGTGCAGACCCTATCCCAAGTGCTTGTGGCAAGGTAAAGCAAATGCCCTCCACTTCTCTGGAGGAAACCACAGTGCCCAGCCATGTTCTAAGCCCTCCCATCCTCCCTTGGCTTCTGGCAGCAGGAGTGAAAAGAGAGGAACAGAGCACTGGGACCCGTTTGACAAAAACCGGCTTCCCACGGGAAAGTCTTTCTCCACGTGCAGACATGCTCCCAGGTGCCTGTGGCAAGGGGAAGGAAATGCCATACACTGACCTGGAAGAGACCACAGGGCCCAGGCACAGTCTGAACCTTTCCCTCAACCCGGCGGTTTTGCTAGCAGGAGTTCAACCCCAACGAACACAGCCCGGAGACCCCTGGGGCAAAAACGGCTTCCGACGAACAATAGGTGCTTGCTGTGGAACACCTATCCCAAGTGGGGGTAGCCAGCTCAACAAAATGCCACACACCCAGGTGTAAGAAACAACATTGCCCAGGCATGGTCTAAGCCCCTCACCTCGTCCCTGTGCTTTGGGGAGCCGGAGGGACACCCGAGGCCCACGGCCCTGAGACCCCTTTGCAAAAAGCCGGCTTCCCACGGAAAGAGTTTTCCTGAGGTGCAGACCCTATCCCAAGTGCTTGTGGCAAGGTAAAGCAAATGCCCTCCACTTCTCTGGAAGAAACCACAGTGCCCAGCCATGTTCTAAGCCCTCCCATCCTCCCTTGGCTTCTGGCAGCAGGAGTGAAAAGAGAGGAGCAGAGCACTGGGACCCGTTTGACAAAAACCGGCTTCCCACGGGAAAGTCTTTCTCCACGTGCAGACATGCTCCCAGGTGCCTGTGGCAAGGGGAAGGAAATGCCATACACTGACCTGGAAGAGACCACAGGGCCCAGGCACAGTCTGAACCTTTCCCTCAACCCGGCGGTTTTGCTAGCAGGAGTTCAACCCCAACGAACACAGCCTGGAGACCCCTGGGGCAAAAACGGCTTCCGACGAACAATAGGTGCTTGCTGTGGAACACCTATCCCAAGTGGGGGTAGCCAGCTCAACAAAATGCCACACACCCAGGTGTAAGAAACAACATTGCCCAGGCATGGTCTAAGCCCCTCACCTCGTCCCTGTGCTTTGGGGAGCCGGAGGGACAGCCGAGGCACACGGCCCTGAGACCCCTTTGCAAAAACTGGCTTCCCACGGAGACAGTTTTCCTGAGGTGCAGACCCTATCCCAAGCGGTTGTGGCAAGGTAAAGCAAATGCCCTCCACTTCTCTGGAAGAAACCACAGTGCCCAACCATGTTCTAAGCCCTCCCATCCTCCCTGGGCTTCTGGCAGCAGGAGTGAAAAGAGAGGAGCAGAGCACTGGGACCCGTTTGACAAAACCCGGCTTCCCACGGGAAAGTCTTTCTCCACGTGCAGACATGCTCCCAAGTGCCTGTGTCAAGGGGAAGGAAATGCCATACACTGACCTGGAAGAGACCACAGGGCCCAGGCACAGTCTGAACCCTTCCCTCAACCCGGCGGTTTTGCTAGCAGGAGTTCAACCCCAACGAACACAGCCCGGAGACCCCTGGGGCAAAAACGGCTTCCGACGAACAATAGGTGCTTGCTGTGGAACACCTATCCCAAGTGGGGGTAGCCAGCTCAACAAAATGCCACACACCCAGGTGTAAGAAACAACATTGCCCAAGCATGGTCTAAGCCCCTCACCTCGTCCTTGTGCTTTGGGGAGCCGGAGGGACACCCGAGGCCCACGGCCCTGAGACCCCTTTGCAAAAAGCCGGCTTCCCACGGAGACAGTTTTCCTGAGGTGCAGACCCTATCCCAAGCGGTTGTGGCAAGGTAAAGCAAATGCCCTCCACTTCTCTGGAAGAAACCACAGTGCCCAGCCATGTTCTAAGCCCTCCCATCCTCCCTGGGCTTCTGGCAGCAGGAGTGAAAAGAGAGGAGCAGAGCACTGGGACCCGTTTGAGAAAAACCGGCTTCCCACGGGAAAGTCGTTCTCCACGTGCAGACATGCTCCCAGGTGCCTGTGGCAAGGGGAAGGAAATGCCATACACTGACCTGGAAGAGACCACAGGGCCCAGGCACAGTCTGAACCTTTCCCTCAACCCGGCGGTTTTGCTAGCAGGAGTTCAACCCCAACGAACACAGCCTGGAGACCCCTGGGGCAAAAACGGCTACCGACGAACAATAGGTGCTTGCTGTGGAACACCTATCCCAAGTGGGGGTAGCCAGCTCAACAAAATGCCACACACCCAGGTGTAAGAAACAACATTGCCCAGGCATGGTCTAAGCCCCTCACCTCGTCCCTGTGCTTTGGGGAGCCGGAGGGACAGCCGAGGCACACGGCCCTGAGACCCCTTTGCAAAAAGCTGGCTTCCCACGGAGACAGTTTTCCTGAGGTGCAGACCCTATCCCAAGCGGTTGTGGCAAGGTAAAGCAAATGCCCTCCACTTCTCTGGAAGAAACCACAGTGCCCAACCATGTTCTAAGCCCTCCCATCCTCCCTGGGCTTCTGGCAGCAGGAGTGAAAAGAGAGGAGCAGAGCACTGGGACCCGTTTGACAAAACCCGGCTTCCCACGGGAAAGTCTTTCTCCACGTGCAGACATGCTCCCAAGTGCCTGTGTCAAGGGGAAGGAAATGCCATACACTGACCTGGAAGAGACCACAGGGCCCAGGCACAGTCTGAACCCTTCCCTCAACCCGGCGGTTTTGCTAGCAGGAGTTCAACCCCAACGAACACAGCCCGGAGACCCCTGGGGCAAAAACGGCTTCCGACGAACAATAGGTGCTTGCTGTGGAACACCTATCCCAAGTGGGGGTAGCCAGCTCAACAAAATGCCACACACCCAGGTGTAAGAAACAACATTGCCCAAGCATGGTCTAAGCCCCTCACCTCGTCCTTGTGCTTTGGGGAGCCGGAGGGACACCCGAGGCCCACGGCCCTGAGACCCCTTTGCAAAAAGCCGGCTTCCCACGGAGACAGTTTTCCTGAGGTGCAGACCCTATCCCAAGCGGTTGTGGCAAGGTAAAGCAAATGCCCTCCACTTCTCTGGAAGAAACCACAGTGCCCAGCCATGTTCTAAGCCCTCCCATCCTCCCTGGGCTTCTGGCAGCAGGAGTGAAAAGAGAGGAGCAGAGCACTGGGACCCGTTTGACGAAAACCGGCTTCCCACGGGAAAGTCGTTCTCCACGTGCAGACATGCTCCCAGGTGCCTGTGTCAAGGGGAAGGAAATGCCATACACTGACCTGGAAGAGACCACAGGGCCCAGGCACAGTCTGAACCCTTCCCTCAACCCGGCGGTTTTGCTAGCAGGAGTTCAACCCCAACGAACACAGCCCGGAGACCCCTGGGGCAAAAACGGCTTCCGACGAACAATAGGTGCTTGCTGTGGAAAACCTATTACAAGTGGGGGTAGCCAGCTCAACAAAATGCCACACACCCAGGTGTAAGAAACAACATTGCCCAGGCATGGTCTAAGCCCCTCACCTCGTCCCTGTGCTTTGGGGAGCCGGAGGGACAGCCGAGGCCCACGGCCCTGAGACCCCTTTGCAAAAAGCCGGCTTCCCACGGAGACAGTTTTCCTGAGGTGCAGACCCTATCCCAAGCGGTTGTGGCAAGGTAAAGCAAATGCCCTCCACTTCTCTGGAAGAAACCACAGTGCCCAGCCATGTTCTAAGCCCTCCCATCCTCCCTGGTCTTCTGGCAGTAGGAGTGAAAAGAGAGGAGCAGAGCACGGGGACCCGTTTGACAAAAACCGGCTTCCCACGGGAAAGTCTTTCTCCACGTGCAGACATGCTCCCAGGTGCCTGGGGCAAGGGGAAGGTAAAGCCATACACTGACCTGGAAGAGACCACAGGGCCCAGGCACAGTCTGAACACTTCCCTCAACTCGGCAGTTTTGCTAGCAGGAGTTCAAACCCAGCGAACATAGCCCGGAGACCCCTGGAGCAAAAACAGCTTCCGACGAACAATAGGTGCTTGCTGTGGAACACCTATCCCAAGTGGGGGTAGCCAGCTCAACAAAATGCCACACACCCAGGTATAACAAACTACCTTGCCCAGGCTTGGTCTAAGCCCCTCACCTCGTCCCTGTGCTTTGGGGAGCCGGAGGGACAGCCGAGGCCCACGACCCTGAGACCCCTTTGCAAAAAGCCGGCTTCCCTCGGAAACAGTTTTCCTGAGGTGCAGACCCTATCCCAAGTGGATGTGGCAAGGTAAAGCAAATGCCCTCCACTTCTCTGGAAGAAACCACAGTGCCCAACCATGTTCTAAGCCCTCCCATCCTCCCTGGGCTTCTGGCAGCAGGAGTGAAAAGAGAGGAGCAGAGCACTGGGACCCGTTTGACAAAACCCGGCTTCCCACGGGAAAGTCTTTCTCCACGTGCAGACATGCTCCCAGGTGCCTGTGGCAAGGGGAAGGAAATGCCATACACTGACCTGGAAGAGACCACAGGGCCCAGGCACAGTCTGAACCCTTCCCTCAACCCGGCGGTTTTGCTAGCAGTTCAACCCCAACGAACACAGCCCGGAGACCCCTGGGGCAAAAACGGCTTCCGACGAACAATAGGTGCTTGCTGTGGAACACCTATCCCAAGTGGGGGTAGCCAGCTCAACAAAATGCCACACACCCAGGTGTAAGAAACAACATTGCTCAAGCACGGTCTAAGCCCCTCACCTCGTCCCCGTGCTTTGGGGAGCCGGAGGGACAGCCGAGGCCCACGGCCCTGAGACCCCTTTGCAAAAAGCCGGCTTCCCAAGGAAAGAATTTTCCTGAGGTGCAGACCCTATCCCAAGTGGTTGTGGCAAGGTAAAGCAAATGCCCTCCACTTCTCTGGAAGAAACCACAGTGCCCAGCCATGTTCTAAGCCCTCCCATCCTCCCTGGGCTTCTGGCAGCAGGAGTGAAAAGAGGGGAACAGAGCACTGGGACCCGTTTGACAAAACCCGGCTTCCCACGGGAAAGTTTCTCCACGTGCAGACATGCTCCCAGGTGCCTGTGGCAAGGGGAAGGAAATGCCATACACTGACCTGGAAGAGACCACAGGGCCCAGGCACAGTCTGAACCCTTCCCTCAACCCGGCGGTTTTGCTAGCAGGAGTTCAACCCCAACGAACACAGCCCGGAGACCCCTGGGGCAAAAACGGCTTCCGACGAACAATAGATGCTTGCTGTGGAACACCTATCCCAAGTGGGGGTAGCCAGGCCAACAATGCCACACACCCAGGTGTAAGAAACAACATTGCCCAGGCATGGTCTAAGCCCCTCACCTCGTCCCTGTGCTTTGGGGAGCCGGAGGGACAGCCGAGGCCCACGGCCCTGAGACCCCTTTGCAAAAAGCCGGCTTCCCACGGAAAGAGTTTTCCTGAGGTGCAGACCCTATCCCAAGTGCTTGTGGCAAGGTAAAGCAAATGCCCTCCACTTCTCTGGAAGAAACCACAGTGCCCAGCCATGTTCTAAGCCCTCCCATCCTCCCTTGGCTTCTGGCAGCAGGAGTGAAAAGAGAGGAGCAGAGCACTGGGACCCGTTTGACAAAAACCGGCTTCCCACGGGAAAGTCTTTCTCCACGTGCAGACATGCTCCCAGGTGCCTGTGGCAAGGGGAAGGAAATGCCATACACTGACCTGGAAGAGACCACAGGGCCCAGGCACAGTCTGAACCTTTCCCTCAACCCGGCGGTTTTGCTAGCAGGAGTTCAACCCCAACGAACACAGCCTGGAGACCCCTGGGGCAAAAACGGCTTCCGACGAACAATAGGTGCTTGCTGTGGAACACCTATCCCAAGTGGGGGTAGCCAGCTCAACAAAATGCCACACACCCAGGTGTAAGAAACAACATTGCCCAGGCATGGTCTAAGCCCCTCACCTCGTCCCTGTGCTTTGGGGAGCCGGAGGGACACCCGAGGCCCACGGCCCTGAGACCCCTTTGCAAAAAGCCGGCTTCCCACGGAGACAGTTTTCCTGAGGTGCAGACCCTATCCCAAGCGGTTGTGGCAAGGTAAAGCAAATGCCCTCCACTTCTCTGGAAGAAACCACAGTGCCCAGCCATGTTCTAAGCCCTCCCATCCTCCCTGGGCTTCTGGCAGCAGGAGTGAAAAGAGAGGAGCAGAGCACTGGGACCCGTTTGAGAAAAACCGGCTTCCCACGGGAAAGTCGTTCTCCACGTGCAGACATGCTCCCAGGTGCCTGTGGCAAGGGGAAGGAAATGCCATACACTGACCTGGAAGAGACCACAGGGCCCAGGCACAGTCTGAACCCTTCCCTCAACACGGCGGTTTTGCTAGCAGGAGTTCAACCCCAACGAACACAGCCCGGAGACCCCTGGGGCAAAAACGGCTTCCGACGAACAATAGGTGCTTGCTGTGGAACACCTATCCCAAGTGGGGGTAGCCAGCTCAACAAAATGCCACACACCCAGGTGTAAGAAACAACATTGCCCAGGCATGGTCTAAGCCCCTCACGTCGTCCCTGTGCTTTGGGGAGCCGGAGGGACACCCGAGGCCCACGGCCCTGAGACCCCTTTGCAAAAAGCCGGCTTCCCACGGAAAGAGTTTTCCTGAGGTGCAGACCCTATCCCAAGTGCTTGTGGCAAGGTAAAGCAAATGCCCTCCACTTCTCTGGAGGAAACCACAGTGCCCAGCCATGTTCTAAGCCCTCCCATCCTCCCTTGGCTTCTGGCAGCAGGAGTGAAAAGAGAGGAGCAGAGCACTGGGACCCGTTTGACAAAAACCGGCTTCCCACGGGAAAGTCTTTCTCCACGTGCAGACATGCTCCCAGGTGCCTGTGGCAAGGGGAAGGAAATGCCATACACTGACCTGGAAGAGACCACAGGGCCCAGGCACAGTCTGAACCTTTCCCTCAACCCGGCGGTTTTGCTAGCAGGAGTTCAACCCCAACGAACACAGCCTGGAGACCCCTGGGGCAAAAACGGCTACCGACGAACAATAGGTGCTTGCTGTGGAACACCTATCCCAAGTGGGGGTAGCCAGCTCAACAAAATGCCACACACCCAGGTGTAAGAAACAACATTGCCCAGGCATGGTCTAAGCCCCTCACCTCGTCCCTGTGCTTTGGGGAGCCGGAGGGACAGCCGAGGCACACGGCCCTGAGACCCCTTTGCAAAAAGCTGGCTTCCCACGGAGACAGTTTTCCTGAGGTGCAGACCCTATCCCAAGCGGTTGTGGCAAGGTAAAGCAAATGCCCTCCACTTCTCTGGAAGAAACCACAGTGCCCAACCATGTTCTAAGCCCTCCCATCCTCCCTGGGCTTCTGGCAGCAGGAGTGAAAAGAGAGGAGCAGAGCACTGGGACCCGTTTGACAAAACCCGGCTTCCCACGGGAAAGTCTTTCTCCACGTGCAGACATGCTCCCAAGTGCCTGTGTCAAGGGGAAGGAAATGCCATACACTGACCTGGAAGAGACCACAGGGCCCAGGCACAGTCTGAACCCTTCCCTCAACCCGGCGGTTTTGCTAGCAGGAGTTCAACCCCAACGAACACAGCCCGGAGACCCCTGGGGCAAAAACGGCTTCCGACGAACAATAGGTGCTTGCTGTGGAACACCTATCCCAAGTGGGGGTAGCCAGCTCAACAAAATGCCACACACCCAGGTGTAAGAAACAACATTGCCCAAGCATGGTCTAAGCCCCTCACCTCGTCCTTGTGCTTTGGGGAGCCGGAGGGACACCCGAGGCCCACGGCCCTGAGACCCCTTTGCAAAAAGCCGGCTTCCCACGGAGACAGTTTTCCTGAGGTGCAGACCCTATCCCAAGCGGTTGTGGCAAGGTAAAGCAAATGCCCTCCACTTCTCTGGAAGAAACCACAGTGCCCAGCCATGTTCTAAGCCCTCCCATCCTCCCTGGGCTTCTGGCAGCAGGAGTGAAAAGAGAGGAGCAGAGCACTGGGACCCGTTTGACGAAAACCGGCTTCCCACGGGAAAGTCGTTCTCCACGTGCAGACATGCTCCCAGGTGCCTGTGTCAAGGGGAAGGAAATGCCATACACTGACCTGGAAGAGACCACAGGGCCCAGGCACAGTCTGAACCCTTCCCTCAACCCGGCGGTTTTGCTAGCAGGAGTTCAACCCCAACGAACACAGCCCGGAGACCCCTGGGGCAAAAACGGCTTCCGACGAACAATAGGTGCTTGCTGTGGAAAACCTATTACAAGTGGGGGTAGCCAGCTCAACAAAATGCCACACACCCAGGTGTAAGAAACAACATTGCCCAGGCATGGTCTAAGCCCCTCACCTCGTCCCTGTGCTTTGGGGAGCCGGAGGGACAGCCGAGGCCCACGGCCCTGAGACCCCTTTGCAAAAAGCCGGCTTCCCACGGAGACAGTTTTCCTGAGGTGCAGACCCTATCCCAAGCGGTTGTGGCAAGGTAAAGCAAATGCCCTCCACTTCTCTGGAAGAAACCACAGTGCCCAGCCATGTTCTAAGCCCTCCCATCCTCCCTGGTCTTCTGGCAGTAGGAGTGAAAAGAGAGGAGCAGAGCACGGGGACCCGTTTGACAAAAACCGGCTTCCCACGGGAAAGTCTTTCTCCACGTGCAGACATGCTCCCAGGTGCCTGGGGCAAGGGGAAGGTAAAGCCATACACTGACCTGGAAGAGACCACAGGGCCCAGGCACAGTCTGAACACTTCCCTCAACTCGGCAGTTTTGCTAGCAGGAGTTCAAACCCAGCGAACATAGCCCGGAGACCCCTGGAGCAAAAACAGCTTCCGACGAACAATAGGTGCTTGCTGTGGAACACCTATCCCAAGTGGGGGTAGCCAGCTCAACAAAATGCCACACACCCAGGTGTAACAAACTACCTTGCCCAGGCTTGGTCTAAGCCCCTCACCTCGTCCCTGTGCTTTGGGGAGCCGGAGGGACAGCCGAGGCCCACGACCCTGAGACCCCTTTGCAAAAAGCCGGCTTCCCTCGGAAACAGTTTTCCTGAGGTGCAGACCCTATCCCAAGTGGATGTGGCAAGGTAAAGCAAATGCCCTCCACTTCTCTGGAAGAAACCACAGTGCCCAACCATGTTCTAAGCCCTCCCATCCTCCCTGGGCTTCTGGCAGCAGGAGTGAAAAGAGAGGAGCAGAGCACTGGGACCCGTTTGACAAAACCCGGCTTCCCACGGGAAAGTCTTTCTCCACGTGCAGACATGCTCCCAGGTGCCTGTGGCAAGGGGAAGGAAATGCCATACACTGACCTGGAAGAGACCACAGGGCCCAGGCACAGTCTGAACCCTTCCCTCAACCCGGCGGTTTTGCTAGCAGTTCAACCCCAACGAACACAGCCCGGAGACCCCTGGGGCAAAAACGGCTTCCGACGAACAATAGGTGCTTGCTGTGGAACACCTATCCCAAGTGGGGGTAGCCAGCTCAACAAAATGCCACACACCCAGGTGTAAGAAACAACATTGCTCAAGCACGGTCTAAGCCCCTCACCTCGTCCCCGTGCTTTGGGGAGCCGGAGGGACAGCCGAGGCACACGGCCCTGAGACCCCTTTGCAAAAAGCCGGCTTCCCAAGGAAAGAATTTTCCTGAGGTGCAGACCCTATCCCAAGTGGTTGTGGCAAGGTAAAGCAAATGCCCTCCACTTCTCTGGAAGAAACCACAGTGCCCAGCCATGTTCTAAGCCCTCCCATCCTCCCTGGGCTTCTGGCAGCAGGAGTGAAAAGAGGGGAACAGAGCACTGGGACCCGTTTGACAAAACCCGGCTTCCCACAGGAAAGTCGTTCTCCACGTGCAGACATGCTCCCAGGTGCCTGTGGCAAGGGGAAGGAAATGCCATACACTGACCTGGAAGAGACCACAGGGCCCAGGCACAGTCTGAACCCTTCCCTCACCCGGCGGTTTTGCTAGCAGGAGTTCAACCCCAACGAACACAGCCCGGAGACCCCTGGGGCAAAAACGGCTTCCGACGAACAATAGATGCTTGCTGTGGAACACCTATCCCAAGTGGGGGTAGCCAGGCCAACAATGCCACACACCCAGGTGTAAGAAACAACATTGCCCAGGCTTGGTCTAAGCCCCTCACCTCGTCCCTGTGCTTTGGGGAGCCGGAGGGACAGCCGAGGCCCACGACCCTGAGACCCCTTTGAAAAAGCCGGCTTCCCACGGAAACAGTTTTCCTGAGGTGCAGACCCTATCCCAAGTGGTTGTGGCAAGGTAAAGCAAATGCCCTCCACTTCCCTGGAAGAAACCACAGTGCCCAACCATGTTCTAAGCCCTCCCATCCTCCCTGGGCTTCAGGCAGCAGGAGTGAAAAGAGAGGAGCAGAGCACTGGGACCCGTTTGACAAAACCCGGCTTCCCAAGGGAAAGTCTTTCTCCACGTGCAGACATGCTCCCAAGTGCCTGTGTCAAGGGGAAGGAAATGCCATACACTGACCTGGAAGAGACCACAGGGCCCAGGCACAGTCTGAACCCTTCCCTCAACCCGGCGGTTTTGCTAGCAGGAGTTCACCCCCAACGAACACAGCCCGGAGACCCCTGGGGCAAAAACGGCTTCCGACGAACAATAGGTGCTTGCTGTGGAACACCTATCCCAAGTGGGGGTAGCCAGCTCAACAAAATGCCACACACCCAGGTGTAAGAAACAACATTGCCCAGGCATGGTCTAAGCCCCTCAGCTCGTCCCTGTGCTTTCGGGAGCCGGAGGGACACCCGAGGCCCACGGCCCTGAGACCCCTTTGCAAAAAGCCGGCTTCCCACGGAAAGAGTTTTCCTGAGGTGCAGACCCTATCCCAAGTGCTTGTGGCAAGGTAAAGCAAATGCCCTCCACTTCTCTGGAGGAAACCACAGTGCCCAGCCATGTTCTAAGCCCTCCCATCCTCCCTTGGCTTCTGGCAGCAGGAGTGAAAAGAGAGGAACAGAGCACTGGGACCCGTTTGACAAAAACCGGCTTCCCACGGGAAAGTCTTTCTCCACGTGCAGACATGCTCCCAGGTGCCTGTGGCAAGGGGAAGGAAATGCCATACACTGACCTGGAAGAGACCACAGGGCCCAGGCACAGTCTGAACCTTTCCCTCAACCCGGCGGTTTTGCTAGCAGGAGTTCAACCCCAACGAACACAGCCCGGAGACCCCTGGGGCAAAAACGGCTTCCGACGAACAATAGGTGCTTGCTGTGGAACACCTATCCCAAGTGGGGGTAGCCAGCTCAACAAAATGCCACACACCCAGGTGTAAGAAACAACATTGCCCAGGCATGGTCTAAGCCCCTCACCTCGTCCCTGTGCTTTGGGGAGCCGGAGGGACACCCGAGGCCCACGGCCCTGAGACCCCTTTGCAAAAAGCCGGCTTCCCACGGAAAGAGTTTTCCTGAGGTGCAGACCCTATCCCAAGTGCTTGTGGCAAGGTAAAGCAAATGCCCTCCACTTCTCTGGAAGAAACCACAGTGCCCAGCCATGTTCTAAGCCCTCCCATCCTCCCTTGGCTTCTGGCAGCAGGAGTGAAAAGAGAGGAGCAGAGCACTGGGACCCGTTTGACAAAAACCGGCTTCCCACGGGAAAGTCTTTCTCCACGTGTAGACATGCTCCCAGGTGCCTGTGGCAAGGGGAAGGAAATGCCATACACTGACCTGGAAGAGACCACAGGGCCCAGGCACAGTCTGAACCTTTCCCTCAACCCGGCGGTTTTGCTAGCAGGAGTTCAAATCCAACGAACACAGCCTGGAGACCCCTGGGGCAAAAACGGCTTCCGACGAACAATAGGTGCTTGCTGTGGAACACCTATCCCAAGTGGGGGTAGCCAGCTCAACAAAATGCCACACACCCAGGTGTAAGAAACAACATTGCCCAGGCATGGTCTAAGCCCCTCACCTCGTCCCTGTGCTTTGGGGAGCCGGAGGGACAGCCGAGGCACACGGCCCTGAGACCCCTTTGCAAAAAGCTGGCTTCCCACGGAGACAGTTTTCCTGAGGTGCAGACCCTATCCCAAGCGGTTGTGGCAAGGTAAAGCAAATGCCCTCCACTTCTCTGGAAGAAACCACAGTGCCCAACCATGTTCTAAGCCCTCCCATCCTCCCTGGGCTTCTGGCAGCAGGAGTGAAAAGAGAGGAGCAGAGCACTGGGACCCGTTTGACAAAACCCGGCTTCCCACGGGAAAGTCTTTCTCCACGTGCAGACATGCTCCCAAGTGCCTGTGTCAAGGGGAAGGAAATGCCATACACTGACCTGGAAGAGACCACAGGGCCCAGGCACAGTCTGAACCCTTCCCTCAACCCGGCGCTTTTGCTAGCAGGAGTTCAACCCCAACGAACACAGCCCGGAGACCCCTGGGGCAAAAACGGCTTCCGACGAACAATAGGTGCTTGCTGTGGAACACCTATCCCAAGTGGGGGTAGCCAGCTCAACAAAATGCCACACACCCAGGTGTAAGAAACAACATTGCCCAAGCATGGTCTAAGCCCCTCACCTCGTCCTTGTGCTTTGGGGAGCCGGAGGGACACCCGAGGCCCACGGCCCTGAGACCCCTTTGCAAAAAGCCGGCTTCCCACGGAGACAGTTTTCCTGAGGTGCAGACCCTATCCCAAGCGGTTGTGGCAAGGTAAAGCAAATGCCCTCCACTTCTCTGGAAGAAACCACAGTGCCCAGCCATGTTCTAAGCCCTCCCATCCTCCCTGGGCTTCTGGCAGCAGGAGTGAAAAGAGAGGAGCAGAGCACTGGGACCCGTTTGAGAAAAACCGGCTTCCCACGGGAAAGTCGTTCTCCACGTGCAGACATGCTCCCAGGTGCCTGTGGCAAGGGGAAGGAAATGCCATACACTGACCTGGAAGAGACCACAGGGCCCAGGCACAGTCTGAACCTTTCCCTCAACCCGGCGGTTTTGCTAGCAGGAGTTCACCCCCAACGAACACAGCCCGGAGACCCCTGGGGCAAAAACGGCTTCCGACGAACAATAGGTGCTTGCTGTGGAACACCTATCCCAAGTGGGGGTAGCCAGCTCAACAAAATGCCACACACCCAGGTGTAAGAAACAACATTGCCCAGGCATGGTCTAAGCCCCTCAGCTCGTCCCTGTGCTTTGGGGAGCCGGAGGGACACCCGAGGCCCACGGCCCTGAGACCCCTTTGCAAAAAGCCGGCTTCCCACGGAAAGAGTTTTCCTGAGGTGCAGACCCTATCCCAAGTGCTTGTGGCAAGGTAAAGCAAATGCCCTCCACTTCTCTGGAGGAAACCACAGTGCCCAGCCATGTTCTAAGCCCTCCCATCCTCCCTTGGCTTCTGGCAGCAGGAGTGAAAAGAGAGGAACAGAGCACTGGGACCCGTTTGACAAAAACCGGCTTCCCACGGGAAAGTCTTTCTCCACGTGCAGACATGCTCCCAGGTGCCTGTGGCAAGGGGAAGGAAATGCCATACACTGACCTGGAAGAGACCACAGGGCCCAGGCACAGTCTGAACCTTTCCCTCAACCCGGCGGTTTTGCTAGCAGGAGTTCAACCCCAACGAACACAGCCCGGAGACCCCTGGGGCAAAAACGGCTTCCGACGAACAATAGGTGCTTGCTGTGGAACACCTATCCCAAGTGGGGGTAGCCAGCTCAACAAAATGCCACACACCCAGGTGTAAGAAACAACATTGCCCAGGCATGGTCTAAGCCCCTCACCTCGTCCCTGTGCTTTGGGGAGCCGGAGGGACACCCGAGGCCCACGGCCCTGAGACCCCTTTGCAAAAAGCCGGCTTCCCACGGAAAGAGTTTTCCTGAGGTGCAGACCCTATCCCAAGTGCTTGTGGCAAGGTAAAGCAAATGCCCTCCACTTCTCTGGAAGAAACCACAGTGCCCAGCCATGTTCTAAGCCCTCCCATCCTCCCTTGGCTTCTGGCAGCAGGAGTGAAAAGAGAGGAGCAGAGCACTGGGACCCGTTTGACAAAAACCGGCTTCCCACGGGAAAGTCTTTCTCCACGTGCAGACATGCTCCCAGGTGCCTGTGGCAAGGGGAAGGAAATGCCATACACTGACCTGGAAGAGACCACAGGGCCCAGGCACAGTCTGAACCTTTCCCTCAACCCGGCGGTTTTGCTAGCAGGAGTTCAACCCCAAC
Organism: Ursus arctos; assembly: GCF_023065955.2. Classification (NCBI taxonomy): domain Eukaryota; kingdom Metazoa; phylum Chordata; class Mammalia; order Carnivora; family Ursidae; genus Ursus; species Ursus arctos. The sequence continues at coordinate 64,542,160 of NW_026622819.1, forward strand.
GAACACAGCCTGGAGACCCCTGGGGCAAAAACGGCTTCCGACGAACAATAGGTGCTTGCTGTGGAACACCTATCCCAAGTGGGGGTAGCCAGCTCAACAAAATGCCACACACCCAGGTGTAAGAAACAACATTGCCCAGGCATGGTCTAAGCCCCTCACCTCGTCCCTGTGCTTTGGGGAGCCGGAGGGACAGCCGAGGCACACGGCCCTGAGACCCCTTTGCAAAAACTGGCTTCCCACGGAGACAGTTTTCCTGAGGTGCAGACCCTATCCCAAGCGGTTGTGGCAAGGTAAAGCAAATGCCCTCCACTTCTCTGGAAGAAACCACAGTGCCCAACCATGTTCTAAGCCCTCCCATCCTCCCTGGGCTTCTGGCAGCAGGAGTGAAAAGAGAGGAGCAGAGCACTGGGACCCGTTTGACAAAACCCGGCTTCCCACGGGAAAGTCTTTCTCCACGTGCAGACATGCTCCCAAGTGCCTGTGTCAAGGGGAAGGAAATGCCATACACTGACCTGGAAGAGACCACAGGGCCCAGGCACAGTCTGAACCCTTCCCTCAACCCGGCGGTTTTGCTAGCAGGAGTTCAACCCCAACGAACACAGCCCGGAGACCCCTGGGGCAAAAACGGCTTCCGACGAACAATAGGTGCTTGCTGTGGAACACCTATCCCAAGTGGGGGTAGCCAGCTCAACAAAATGCCACACACCCAGGTGTAAGAAACAACATTGCCCAAGCATGGTCTAAGCCCCTCACCTCGTCCTTGTGCTTTGGGGAGCCGGAGGGACACCCGAGGCCCACGGCCCTGAGACCCCTTTGCAAAAAGCCGGCTTCCCACGGAGACAGTTTTCCTGAGGTGCAGACCCTATCCCAAGCGGTTGTGGCAAGGTAAAGCAAATGCCCTCCACTTCTCTGGAAGAAACCACAGTGCCCAGCCATGTTCTAAGCCCTCCCATCCTCCCTGGGCTTCTGGCAGCAGGAGTGAAAAGAGAGGAGCAGAGCACTGGGACCCGTTTGAGAAAAACCGGCTTCCCACGGGAAAGTCGTTCTCCACGTGCAGACATGCTCCCAGGTGCCTGTGGCAAGGGGAAGGAAATGCCATACACTGACCTGGAAGAGACCACAGGGCCCAGGCACAGTCTGAACCTTTCCCTCAACCCGGCGGTTTTGCTAGCAGGAGTTCAACCCCAACGAACACAGCCTGGAGACCCCTGGGGCAAAAACGGCTACCGACGAACAATAGGTGCTTGCTGTGGAACACCTATCCCAAGTGGGGGTAGCCAGCTCAACAAAATGCCACACACCCAGGTGTAAGAAACAACATTGCCCAGGCATGGTCTAAGCCCCTCACCTCGTCCCTGTGCTTTGGGGAGCCGGAGGGACAGCCGAGGCACACGGCCCTGAGACCCCTTTGCAAAAAGCTGGCTTCCCACGGAGACAGTTTTCCTGAGGTGCAGACCCTATCCCAAGCGGTTGTGGCAAGGTAAAGCAAATGCCCTCCACTTCTCTGGAAGAAACCACAGTGCCCAACCATGTTCTAAGCCCTCCCATCCTCCCTGGGCTTCTGGCAGCAGGAGTGAAAAGAGAGGAGCAGAGCACTGGGACCCGTTTGACAAAACCCGGCTTCCCACGGGAAAGTCTTTCTCCACGTGCAGACATGCTCCCAAGTGCCTGTGTCAAGGGGAAGGAAATGCCATACACTGACCTGGAAGAGACCACAGGGCCCAGGCACAGTCTGAACCCTTCCCTCAACCCGGCGGTTTTGCTAGCAGGAGTTCAACCCCAACGAACACAGCCCGGAGACCCCTGGGGCAAAAACGGCTTCCGACGAACAATAGGTGCTTGCTGTGGAACACCTATCCCAAGTGGGGGTAGCCAGCTCAACAAAATGCCACACACCCAGGTGTAAGAAACAACATTGCCCAAGCATGGTCTAAGCCCCTCACCTCGTCCTTGTGCTTTGGGGAGCCGGAGGGACACCCGAGGCCCACGGCCCTGAGACCCCTTTGCAAAAAGCCGGCTTCCCACGGAGACAGTTTTCCTGAGGTGCAGACCCTATCCCAAGCGGTTGTGGCAAGGTAAAGCAAATGCCCTCCACTTCTCTGGAAGAAACCACAGTGCCCAGCCATGTTCTAAGCCCTCCCATCCTCCCTGGGCTTCTGGCAGCAGGAGTGAAAAGAGAGGAGCAGAGCACTGGGACCCGTTTGACGAAAACCGGCTTCCCACGGGAAAGTCGTTCTCCACGTGCAGACATGCTCCCAGGTGCCTGTGTCAAGGGGAAGGAAATGCCATACACTGACCTGGAAGAGACCACAGGGCCCAGGCACAGTCTGAACCCTTCCCTCAACCCGGCGGTTTTGCTAGCAGGAGTTCAACCCCAACGAACACAGCCCGGAGACCCCTGGGGCAAAAACAGCTTCCGACGAACAATAGGTGCTTGCTGTGGAAAACCTATTACAAGTGGGGGTAGCCAGCTCAACAAAATGCCACACACCCAGGTGTAAGAAACAACATTGCCCAGGCATGGTCTAAGCCCCTCACCTCGTCCCTGTGCTTTGGGGAGCCGGAGGGACAGCCGAGGCCCACGGCCCTGAGACCCCTTTGCAAAAAGCCGGCTTCCCACGGAGACAGTTTTCCTGAGGTGCAGACCCTATCCCAAGCGGTTGTGGCAAGGTAAAGCAAATGCCCTCCACTTCTCTGGAAGAAACCACAGTGCCCAGCCATGTTCTAAGCCCTCCCATCCTCCCTGGTCTTCTGGCAGTAGGAGTGAAAAGAGAGGAGCAGAGCACGGGGACCCGTTTGACAAAAACCGGCTTCCCACGGGAAAGTCTTTCTCCACGTGCAGACATGCTCCCAGGTGCCTGGGGCAAGGGGAAGGTAAAGCCATACACTGACCTGGAAGAGACCACAGGGCCCAGGCACAGTCTGAACACTTCCCTCAACTCGGCAGTTTTGCTAGCAGGAGTTCAAACCCAGCGAACATAGCCCGGAGACCCCTGGAGCAAAAACAGCTTCCGACGAACAATAGGTGCTTGCTGTGGAACACCTATCCCAAGTGGGGGTAGCCAGCTCAACAAAATGCCACACACCCAGGTGTAACAAACTACCTTGCCCAGGCTTGGTCTAAGCCCCTCACCTCGTCCCTGTGCTTTGGGGAGCCGGAGGGACAGCCGAGGCCCACGACCCTGAGACCCCTTTGCAAAAAGCCGGCTTCCCTCGGAAACAGTTTTCCTGAGGTGCAGACCCTATCCCAAGCGGTTGTGGCAAGGTAAAGCAAATGCCCTCCACTTCTCTGGAAGAAACCACAGTGCCCAACCATGTTCTAAGCCCTCCCATCCTCCCTGGGCTTCTGGCAGCAGGAGTGAAAAGAGAGGAGCAGAGCACTGGGACCCGTTTGACAAAACCCGGCTTCCCACGGGAAAGTCTTTCTCCACGTGCAGACATGCTCCCAAGTGCCTGTGTCAAGGGGAAGGAAATGCCATACACTGACCTGGAAGAGACCACAGGGCCCAGGCACAGTCTGAACCCTTCCCTCAACCCGGCGGTATTGCTAGCAGGAGTTCAACCCCAACGAACACAGCCCGGAGACCCCTGGGGCAAAAACGGCTTCCGACGAACAATAGGTGCTTGCTGTGGAACACCTATCCCAAGTGGGGGTAGCCAGCTCAACAAAATGCCACACACCCAGGTGTAAGAAACAACATTGCCCAGGCATGGTCTAAGCCCCTCACCTCATCCCTGTGCTTTGGGGATCCGGAGGGACAGCCGAGGCCCACGGCCCTGAGACCGCTTTGCAAAAAGCCGGCTTCCCACGGAGACAGTTTTCCTGAGGTGCAGACCCTATCCCAAGCGGTTGTGGCAAGGTAAAGCAAATGCCCTCCACTTCTCTGGAAGAAACCACAGTGCCCAGCCAATTCTAAGCCCTCCCATCCTCCCTGGGCTTCTGGCAGCAGGAGTGAAAAGAGAGGAGCAGAGCACTGGGACCCGTTTGACAAAAACCGGCTTCCCACGGGAAAGTCGTTCTCCACGTGCAGACATGCTCCCAGGTGCCTGTGGCAAGGGGAAGGAAATGCCATACACTGACCTGGAAGAGACCACAGGGCCCAGGCACAGTCTGAACCCTTCCCTCAACCCGGCGGTTTTGCTAGCAGGAGTTCAACCCCAACGAACACAGCCCGGAGACCCCTGGGGCAAAAACGGCTTCCGACGAACAATAGGTGCTTGCTGTGGAACACCTATCCCAAGTGGGGGTAGCCAGCTCAACAAAATGCCACACACCCAGGTATAAGAAACAACATTGCCCAAGCATGGCCTAAGCCCCTCACCTCGTCCTTGTGCTTTGGGGAGCCGGAGGGACACCCGAGGCCCACGGCCCTGAGACCCCTTTGCAAAAAGCCGGCTTCCCACGGAGACAGTTTTCCTGAGGTGCAGACCCTATCCCAAGCGGTTGTGGCAAGGTAAAGCAAATGCCCTCCACTTCTCTGGAAGAAACCACAGTGCCCAGCCATGTTCTAAGCCCTCCCATCCTCCCTGGGCTTCTGGCAGCAGGAGTGAAAAGAGAGGAGCAGAGCACTGGGACCCGTTTGACGAAAACTGGCTTCCCACGGGAAAGTCGTTCTCCACGTGCAGACATGTTCCCAGGTGCCTGTGTCAAGGGGAAGGAAATGCCATACACTGACCTGGAAGAGACCACAGGGCCCAGGCACAGTCTGAACCCTTCCCTCAACCCGGCGGTTTTGCTAGCAGGAGTTCAACCCCAACGAACACAGCCCGGAGACCCCTGGGGCAAAAACGGCTTCCGACGAACAATAGGTGCTTGCTGTGGAAAACCTATTACAAGTGGGGGTAGCCAGCTCAACAAAATGCCACACACCCAGGTGTAAGAAACAACATTGCCCAGGCATGGTCTAAGCCCCTCACCTCGTCCCTGTGCTTTGGGGAGCCGGAGGGACAGCCGAGGCCCACGGCCCTGAGACCCCTTTGCAAAAAGCCGGCTTCCCACGGAGACAGTTTTCCTGAGGTGCAGACCCTATCCCAAGCGGTTGTGGCAAGGTAAAGCAAATGCCCTCCACTTCTCTGGAAGAAACCACAGTGCCCAGCCATGTTCTAAGCCCTCCCATCCTCCCTGGTCTTCTGGCAGTAGGAGTGAAAAGAGAGGAGCAGAGCACGGGGACCCGTTTGACAAAAACCGGCTTCCCACGGGAAAGTCTTTCTCCACGTGCAGACATGCTCCCAGGTGCCTGGGGCAAGGGGAAGGTAAAGCCATACACTGACCTGGAAGAGACCACAGGGCCCAGGCACAGTCTGAACACTTCCCTCAACTCGGCAGTTTTGCTAGCAGGAGTTCAAACCCAGCGAACATAGCCCGGAGACCCCTGGAGCAAAAACAGCTTCCGACGAACAATAGGTGCTTGCTGTGGAACACCTATCCCAAGTGGGGGTAGCCAGCTCAACAAAATGCCACACACCCAGGTGTAACAAACTACCTTGCCCAGGCTTGGTCTAAGCCCCTCACCTCGTCCCTGTGCTTTGGGGAGCCGGAGGGACAGCCGAGGCCCACGACCCTGAGACCCCTTTGCAAAAAGCCGGCTTCCCTCGGAAACAGTTTTCCTGAGGTGCAGACCCTATCCCAAGTGGATGTGGCAAGGTAAAGCAAATGCCCTCCACTTCTCTGGAAGAAACCACAGTGCCCAACCATGTTCTAAGCCCTCCCATCCTCCCTGGGCTTCTGGCAGCAGGAGTGAAAAGAGAGGAGCAGAGCACTGGGACCCGTTTGACAAAACCCGGCTTCCCACGGGAAAGTCTTTCTCCACGTGCAGACATGCTCCCAGGTGCCTGTGGCAAGGGGAAGGAAATGCCATACACTGACCTGGAAGAGACCACAGGGCCCAGGCACAGTCTGAACCCTTCCCTCAACCCGGCGGTTTTGCTAGCAGTTCAACCCCAACGAACACAGCCCGGAGACCCCTGGGGCAAAAACGGCTTCCGACGAACAATAGGTGCTTGCTGTGGAACACCTATCCCAAGTGGGGGTAGCCAGCTCAACAAAATGCCACACACCCAGGTGTAAGAAACAACATTGCTCAAGCACGGTCTAAGCCCCTCACCTCGTCCCCGTGCTTTGGGGAGCCGGAGGGACAGCCGAGGCCCACGGCCCTGAGACCCCTTTGCAAAAAGCCGGCTTCCCAAGGAAAGAATTTTCCTGAGGTGCAGACCCTATCCCAAGAGGTTGTGGCAAGGTAAAGCAAATGCCCTCCACTTCTCTGGAAGAAACCACAGTGCCCAGCCATGTTCTAAGCCCTCCCATCCTCCCTGGGCTTCTGGCAGCAGGAGTGAAAAGAGGGGAACAGAGCACTGGGACCCGTTTGACAAAACCCGGCTTCCCACGGGAAAGTTTCTCCACGTGCAGACATGCTCCCAGGTGCCTGTGGCAAGGGGAAGGAAATGCCATACACTGACCTGGAAGAGACCACAGGGCCCAGGCACAGTCTGAACCCTTCCCTCAACCCGGCGGTTTTGCTAGCAGGAGTTCAACCCCAACGAACACAGCCCGGAGACCCCTGGGGCAAAAACGGCTTCCGACGAACAATAGATGCTTGCTGTGGAACACCTATCCCAAGTGGGGGTAGCCAGGCCAACAATGCCACACACCCAGGTGTAAGAAACAACATTGCCCAGGCTTGGTCTAAGCCCCTCACCTCGTCCCTGTGCTTTGGGGAGCCGGAGGGACAGCCGAGGCCCACGACCCTGAGACCCCTTTGCAAAAAGCCGGCTTCCCACGGAAACAGTTTTCCTGAGGTGCAGACCCTATCCCAAGTGGTTGTGGCAAGGTAAAGCAAATGCCCTCCACTTCCCTGGAAGAAACCACAGTGCCCAACCATGTTCTAAGCCCTCCCATCCTCCCTGGGCTTCAGGCAGCAGGAGTGAAAAGAGAGGAGCAGAGCACTGGGACCCGTTTGACAAAACCCGGCTTCCCAAGGGAAAGTCTTTCTCCACGTGCAGACATGCTCCCAAGTGCCTGTGTCAAGGGGAAGGAAATGCCATACACTGACCTGGAAGAGACCACAGGGCCCAGGCACAGTCTGAACCCTTCCCTCAACCCGGCGGTTTTGCTAGCAGGAGTTCACCCCCAACGAACACAGCCCGGAGACCCCTGGGGCAAAAACGGCTTCCGACGAACAATAGGTGCTTGCTGTGGAACACCTATCCCAAGTGGGGGTAGCCAGCTCAACAAAATGCCACACACCCAGGTGTAAGAAACAACATTGCCCAGGCATGGTCTAAGCCCCTCAGCTCGTCCCTGTGCTTTGGGGAGCCGGAGGGACACCCGAGGCCCACGGCCCTGAGACCCCTTTGCAAAAAGCCGGCTTCCCACGGAAAGAGTTTTCCTGAGGTGCAGACCCTATCCCAAGTGCTTGTGGCAAGGTAAAGCAAATGCCCTCCACTTCTCTGGAGGAAACCACAGTGCCCAGCCATGTTCTAAGCCCTCCCATCCTCCCTTGGCTTCTGGCAGCAGGAGTGAAAAGAGAGGAACAGAGCACTGGGACCCGTTTGACAAAAACCGGCTTCCCACGGGAAAGTCTTTCTCCACGTGCAGACATGCTCCCAGGTGCCTGTGGCAAGGGGAAGGAAATGCCATACACTGACCTGGAAGAGACCACAGGGCCCAGGCACAGTCTGAACCTTTCCCTCAACCCGGCGGTTTTGCTAGCAGGAGTTCAACCCCAACGAACACAGCCCGGAGACCCCTGGGGCAAAAACGGCTTCCGACGAACAATAGGTGCTTGCTGTGGAACACCTATCCCAAGTGGGGGTAGCCAGCTCAACAAAATGCCACACACCCAGGTGTAAGAAACAACATTGCCCAGGCATGGTCTAAGCCCCTCACCTCGTCCCTGTGCTTTGGGGAGCCGGAGGGACACCCGAGGCCCACGGCCCTGAGACCCCTTTGCAAAAAGCCGGCTTCCCACGGAAAGAGTTTTCCTGAGGTGCAGACCCTATCCCAAGTGCTTGTGGCAAGGTAAAGCAAATGCCCTCCACTTCTCTGGAAGAAACCACAGTGCCCAGCCATGTTCTAAGCCCTCCCATCCTCCCTTGGCTTCTGGCAGCAGGAGTGAAAAGAGAGGAGCAGAGCACTGGGACCCGTTTGACAAAAACCGGCTTCCCACGGGAAAGTCTTTCTCCACGTGCAGACATGCTCCCAGGTGCCTGTGGCAAGGGGAAGGAAATGCCATACACTGACCTGGAAGAGACCACAGGGCCCAGGCACAGTCTGAACCTTTCCCTCAACCCGGCGGTTTTGCTAGCAGGAGTTCAACCCCAACGAACACAGCCTGGAGACCCCTGGGGCAAAAACGGCTTCCGACGAACAATAGGTGCTTGCTGTGGAACACCTATCCCAAGTGGGGGTAGCCAGCTCAACAAAATGCCACACACCCAGGTGTAAGAAACAACATTGCCCAGGCATGGTCTAAGCCCCTCACCTCGTCCCTGTGCTTTGGGGAGCCGGAGGGACAGCCGAGGCACACGGCCCTGAGACCCCTTTGCAAAAACTGGCTTCCCACGGAGACAGTTTTCCTGAGGTGCAGACCCTATCCCAAGCGGTTGTGGCAAGGTAAAGCAAATGCCCTCCACTTCTCTGGAAGAAACCACAGTGCCCAACCATGTTCTAAGCCCTCCCATCCTCCCTGGGCTTCTGGCAGCAGGAGTGAAAAGAGAGGAGCAGAGCACTGGGACCCGTTTGACAAAACCCGGCTTCCCACGGGAAAGTCTTTCTCCACGTGCAGACATGCTCCCAAGTGCCTGTGTCAAGGGGAAGGAAATGCCATACACTGACCTGGAAGAGACCACAGGGCCCAGGCACAGTCTGAACCCTTCCCTCAACCCGGCGGTTTTGCTAGCAGGAGTTCAACCCCAACGAACACAGCCCGGAGACCCCTGGGGCAAAAACGGCTTCCGACGAACAATAGGTGCTTGCTGTGGAACACCTATCCCAAGTGGGGGTAGCCAGCTCAACAAAATGCCACACACCCAGGTGTAAGAAACAACATTGCCCAGGCATGGTCTAAGCCCCTCACCTCATCCCTGTGCTTTGGGGATCCGGAGGGACAGCCGAGGCCCACGGCCCTGAGACCGCTTTGCAAAAAGCCGGCTTCCCACGGAGACAGTTTTCCTGAGGTGCAGACCCTATCCCAAGCGGTTGTGGCAAGGTAAAGCAAATGCCCTCCACTTCTCTGGAAGAAACCACAGTGCCCAGCCAATTCTAAGCCCTCCCATCCTCCCTGGGCTTCTGGCAGCAGGAGTGAAAAGAGAGGAGCAGAGCACTGGGACCCGTTTGACAAAAACCGGCTTCCCACGGGAAAGTCGTTCTCCACGTGCAGACATGCTCCCAGGTGCCTGTGGCAAGGGGAAGGAAATGCCATACACTGACCTGGAAGAGACCACAGGGCCCAGGCACAGTCTGAACCCTTCCCTCAACCCGGCGGTTTTGCTAGCAGGAGTTCAACCCCAACGAACACAGCCCGGAGACCCCTGGGGCAAAAACGGCTTCCGACGAACAATAGGTGCTTGCTGTGGAACACCAATCCCAAGTGGGGGTAGCCAGCTCAACAAAATGCCACACACCCAGGTGTAAGAAACAACATTGCCCAGGCTTGGTCTAAGCCCCTCACCTCGTCCCTGTGCTTTGGGGAGCCGGAGGGACAGCCGAGGCCCACGACCCTGAGACCCCTTTGCAAAAAGCCGGCTTCCCACGGAAACAGTTTTCCTGAGGTGCAGACCCTATCCCAAGTGGTTGTGGCAAGGTAAAGCAAATGCCCTCCACTTCCCTGGAAGAAACCACAGTGCCCAACCATGTTCTAAGCCCTCCCATCCTCCCTGGGCTTCAGGCAGCAGGAGTGAAAAGAGAGGAGCAGAGCACTGGGACCCGTTTGACAAAACCCGGCTTCCCAAGGGAAAGTCTTTCTCCACGTGCAGACATGCTCCCAAGTGCCTGTGTCAAGGGGAAGGAAATGCCATACACTGACCTGGAAGAGACCACAGGGCCCAGGCACAGTCTGAACCCTTCCCTCAACCCGGCGGTTTTGCTAGCAGGAGTTCACCCCCAACGAACACAGCCCGGAGACCCCTGGGGCAAAAACGGCTTCCGACGAACAATAGGTGCTTGCTGTGGAACACCTATCCCAAGTGGGGGTAGCCAGCTCAACAAAATGCCACACACCCAGGTGTAAGAAACAACATTGCCCAGGCATGGTCTAAGCCCCTCACCTCGTCCCTGTGCTTTGGGGAGCCGGAGGGACACCCGAGGCCCACGGCCCTGAGACCCCTTTGCAAAAAGCCGGCTTCCCACGGAAAGAGTTTTCCTGAGGTGCAGACCCTATCCCAAGTGCTTGTGGCAAGGTAAAGCAAATGCCCTCCACTTCTCTGGAGGAAACCACAGTGCCCAGCCATGTTCTAAGCCCTCCCATCCTCCCTTGGCTTCTGGCAGCAGGAGTGAAAAGAGAGGAACAGAGCACTGGGACCCGTTTGACAAAAACCGGCTTCCCACGGGAAAGTCTTTCTCCACGTGCAGACATGCTCCCAGGTGCCTGTGGCAAGGGGAAGGAAATGCCATACACTGACCTGGAAGAGACCACAGGGCCCAGGCACAGTCTGAACCTTTCCCTCAACCCGGCGGTTTTGCTAGCAGGAGTTCAAACCCAACGAACACAGCCTGGAGACCCCTGGGGCAAAAACGGCTTCCGACGAACAATAGGTGCTTGCTGTGGAACACCTATCCCAAGTGGGGGTAGCCAGCTCAACAAAATGCCACACACCCAGGTGTAAGAAACAACATTGCCCAAGCATGGTCTAAGCCCCTCACCTCGTCCCTGTGCTTTGGGGAGCCGGAGGGTCAGCCGAGGCCCACGGCCCTGAGACCCCTTTGCAAAAAGCCGGCTTCCCACGGAAAGAGTTTTCCTGAGGTGCAGACCCTATCCCAAGTGGTTGTGGCAAGGTAAAGCAATTGCCCTCCACTTCTCTGGAAGAAACCACAGTGCCCAGCCATGTTCTAAGCCCTCCCGTCCTCCTTGGGCTTCTGGCAGCAGGAGTGAAAAGAGAGGAGCAGAGCACTGGGACCCGTTTGACAAAAACCGGCTTCCCACGGGAAAGTCTTTCTCCACGTGCAGACATGCTCCCAAGTGCCTGTGGCAAGGGGAAGGAAATGCCATACACTGACCTGGAAGAGACCACAGGGCCCAGGCACAGTCTGAACCCTTCCCTCAACCCGGCGGTTTTGCTAGCAGGAGTTCAACCCCAACGAACACAGCCCGGAGACCCCTGGGGCAAAAACGGCTTCCGACGAACAATAGGTGCTTGCTTGGAACACCAATCCCAAGTGGGGGTAGCCAGCTCAACAAAATGCCACACACCCAGGTGTAAGAAACAACATTGCCCAGGCTTGGTCTAAGCCCCTCACCTCGTCCCTGTGCTTTGGGGAGCCGGAGGGACAGCCGAGGCCCACGACCCTGAGACCCCTTTGCAAAAAGCCGGCTTCCCACGGAAACAGTTTTCCTGAGGTGCAGACCCTATCCCAAGTGGTTGTGGCAAGGTAAAGCAAATGCCCTCCACTTCCCTGGAAGAAACCACAGTGCCCAACCATGTTCTAAGCCCTCCCATCCTCCCTGGGCTTCAGGCAGCAGGAGTGAAAAGAGAGGAGCAGAGCACTGGGACCCGTTTGACAAAACCCGGCTTCCCAAGGGAAAGTCTTTCTCCACGTGCAGACATGCTCCCAAGTGCCTGTGTCAAGGGGAAGGAAATGCCATACACTGACCTGGAAGAGACCACAGGGCCCAGGCACAGTCTGAACCCTTCCCTCAACCCGGCGGTTTTGCTAGCAGGAGTTCACCCCCAACGAACACAGCCCGGAGACCCCTGGGGCAAAAACGGCTTCCGACGAACAATAGGTGCTTGCTGTGGAACACCTATCCCAAGTGGGGGTAGCCAGCTCAACAAAATGCCACACACCCAGGTGTAAGAAACAACATTGCCCAGGCATGGTCTAAGCCCCTCACCTCGTCCCTGTGCTTTGGGGAGCCGGAGGGACACCCGAGGCCCACGGCCCTGAGACCCCTTTGCAAAAAGCCGGCTTCCCACGGAAAGAGTTTTCCTGAGGTGCAGACCCTATCCCAAGTGCTTGTGGCAAGGTAAAGCAAATGCCCTCCACTTCTCTGGAGGAAACCACAGTGCCCAGCCATGTTCTAAGCCCTCCCATCCTCCCTTGGCTTCTGGCAGCAGGAGTGAAAAGAGAGGAACAGAGCACTGGGACCCGTTTGACAAAAACCGGCTTCCCACGGGAAAGTCTTTCTCCACGTGCAGACATGCTCCCAGGTGCCTGTGGCAAGGGGAAGGAAATGCCATACACTGACCTGGAAGAGACCACAGGGCCCAGGCACAGTCTGAACCTTTCCCTCAACCCGGCGGTTTTGCTAGCAGGAGTTCAAACCCAACGAACACAGCCTGGAGACCCCTGGGGCAAAAACGGCTTCCGACGAACAATAGGTGCTTGCTGTGGAACACCTATCCCAAGTGGGGGTAGCCAGCTCAACAAAATGCCACACACCCAGGTGTAAGAAACAACATTGCCCAAGCATGGTCTAAGCCCCTCACCTCGTCCCTGTGCTTTGGGGAGCCGGAGGGTCAGCCGAGGCCCACGGCCCTGAGACCCCTTTGCAAAAAGCCGGCTTCCCACGGAAAGAGTTTTCCTGAGGTGCAGACCCTATCCCAAGTGGTTGTGGCAAGGTAAAGCAATTGCCCTCCACTTCTCTGGAAGAAACCACAGTGCCCAGCCATGTTCTAAGCCCTCCCGTCCTCCTTGGGCTTCTGGCAGCAGGAGTGAAAAGAGAGGAGCAGAGCACTGGGACCCGTTTGACAAAAACCGGCTTCCCACGGGAAAGTCTTTCTCCACGTGCAGACATGCTCCCAAGTGCCTGTGGCAAGGGGAAGGAAATGCCATACACTGACCTGGAAGAGACCACAGGGCCCAGGCACAGTCTGAACCCTTCCCTCAACCCGGCGGTTTTGCTAGCAGGAGTTCAACCCCAACGAACACAGCCCGGAGACCCCTGGGGCAAAAACGGCTTCCGACGAACAATAGGTGCTTGCTTGGAACACCAATCCCAAGTGGGGGTAGCCAGCTCAACAAAATGCCACACACCCAGGTGTAAGAAACAACATTGCCCAGGCTTGGTCTAAGCCCCTCACCTCGTCCCTGTGCTTTGGGGAGCCGGAGGGACAGCCGAGGCCCACGACCCTGAGACCCCTTTGCAAAAAGCCGGCTTCCCACGGAAACAGTTTTCCTGAGGTGCAGACCCTATCCCAAGTGGTTGTGGCAAGGTAAAGCAAATGCCCTCCACTTCCCTGGAAGAAACCACAGTGCCCAACCATGTTCTAAGCCCTCCCATCCTCCCTGGGCTTCTGGCAGCAGGAGTGAAAAGAGAGGAGCAGAGCACTGGGACCCGTTTGACAAAACCCGGCTTCCCAAGGGAAAGTCTTTCTCCACGTGCAGACATGCTCCCAAGTGCCTGTGTCAAGGGGAAGGAAATGCCATACCCTGACCTGGAAGAGACCACAGGGCCCAGGCACAGTCTGAACCCTTCCCTCAACCCGGCGGTTTTGCTAGCAGGAGTTCAACCCCAACGAACACAGCCCGGAGACCCCTGGGGCAAAAACGGCTTCCGACGAACAATAGGTGCTTGCTGTGGAACACCTATCCCAAGTGGGGGTAGCCAGCTCAACAAAATGCCACACACCCAGGTGTAAGAAACAACATTGCCCAGGCATGGTCTAAGCCCCTCACCTCGTCCCTGTGCTTTGGGGAGCCGGAGGGACACCCGAGGCCCACGGCCCTGAGACCCCTTTGCAAAAAGCCGGCTTCCCACGGAAAGAGTTTTCCTGAGGTGCAGACCCTATCCCAAGTGCTTGTGGCAAGGTAAAGCAAATGCCCTCCACTTCTCTGGAAGAAACCACAGTGCCCAGCCATGTTCTAAGCCCTCCCATCCTCCCTTGGCTTCTGGCAGCAGGAGTGAAAAGAGAGGAGCAGAGCACTGGGACCCGTTTGACAAAAACCGGCTTCCCACGGGAAAGTCTTTCTCCACGTGCAGACATGCTCCCAGGTGCCTGTGGCAAGGGGAAGGAAATGCCATACACTGACCTGGAAGAGACCACAGGGCCCAGGCACAGTCTGAACCTTTCCCTCAACCCGGCGGTTTTGCTAGCAGGAGTTCAACCCCAACGAACACAGCCTGGAGACCCCTGGGGCAAAAACGGCTTCCGACGAACAATAGGTGCTTGCTGTGGAACACCTATCCCAAGTGGGGGTAGCCAGCTCAACAAAATGCCACACACCCAGGTGTAAGAAACAACATTGCCCAGGCATGGTCTAAGCCCCTCACCTCGTCCCTGTGCTTTGGGGAGCCGGAGGGACAGCCGAGGCACACGGCCCTGAGACCCCTTTGCAAAAACTGGCTTCCCACGGAGACAGTTTTCCTGAGGTGCAGACCCTATCCCAAGCGGTTGTGGCAAGGTAAAGCAAATGCCCTCCACTTCTCTGGAAGAAACCACAGTGCCCAACCATGTTCTAAGCCCTCCCATCCTCCCTGGGCTTCTGGCAGCAGGAGTGAAAAGAGAGGAGCAGAGCACTGGGACCCGTTTGACAAAACCCGGCTTCCCACGGGAAAGTCTTTCTCCACGTGCAGACATGCTCCCAAGTGCCTGTGTCAAGGGGAAGGAAATGCCATACACTGACCTGGAAGAGACCACAGGGCCCAGGCACAGTCTGAACCCTTCCCTCAACCCGGCGCTTTTGCTAGCAGGAGTTCAACCCCAACGAACACAGCCCGGAGACCCCTGGGGCAAAAACGGCTTCCGACGAACAATAGGTGCTTGCTGTGGAACACCTATCCCAAGTGGGGGTAGCCAGCTCAACAAAATGCCACACACCCAGGTGTAAGAAACAACATTGCCCAAGCATGGTCTAAGCCCCTCACCTCGTCCTTGTGCTTTGGGGAGCCGGAGGGACACCCGAGGCCCACGGCCCTGAGACCCCTTTGCAAAAAGCCGGCTTCCCACGGAGACAGTTTTCCTGAGGTGCAGACCCTATCCCAAGCGGTTGTGGCAAGGTAAAGCAAATGCCCTCCACTTCTCTGGAAGAAACCGCAGTGCCCAGCCATGTTCTAAGCCCTCCCATCCTCCCTGGGCTTCTGGCAGCAGGAGTGAAAAGAGAGGAGCAGAGCACTGGGACCCGTTTGAGAAAAACCGGCTTCCCACGGGAAAGTCGTTCTCCACGTGCAGACATGCTCCCAGGTGCCTGTGGCAAGGGGAAGGAAATGCCATACACTGACCTGGAAGAGACCACAGGGCCCAGGCACAGTCTGAACCCTTCCCTCAACACGGCGGTTTTGCTAGCAGGAGTTCAACCCCAACGAACACAGCCCGGAGACCCCTGGGGCAAAAACGGCTTCCGACGAACAATAGGTGCTTGCTGTGGAACACCTATCCCAAGTGGGGGTAGCCAGCTCAACAAAATGCCACACACCCAGGTGTAAGAAACAACATTGCCCAGGCATGGTCTAAGCCCCTCACCTCGTCCCTGTGCTTTGGGGAGCCGGAGGGACACCCGAGGCCCACGGCCCTGAGACCCCTTTGCAAAAAGCCGGCTTCCCACGGAAAGAGTTTTCCTGAGGTGCAGACCCTATCCCAAGTGCTTGTGGCAAGGTAAAGCAAATGCCCTCCACTTCTCTGGAGGAAACCACAGTGCCCAGCCATGTTCTAAGCCCTCCCATCCTCCCTTGGCTTCTGGCAGCAGGAGTGAAAAGAGAGGAGCAGAGCACTGGGACCCGTTTGACAAAAACCGGCTTCCCACGGGAAAGTCTTTCTCCACGTGCAGACATGCTCCCAGGTGCCTGTGGCAAGGGGAAGGAAATGCCATACACTGACCTGGAAGAGACCACAGGGCCCAGGCACAGTCTGAACCTTTCCCTCAACCCGGCGGTTTTGCTAGCAGGAGTTCAACCCCAAAGAACACAGCCTGGAGACCCCTGGGGCAAAAACGGCTACCGACGAACAATAGGTGCTTGCTGTGGAACACCTATCCCAAGTGGGGGTAGCCAGCTCAACAAAATGCCACACACCCAGGTGTAAGAAACAACATTGCCCAGGCATGGTCTAAGCCCCTCACCTCGTCCCTGTGCTTTGGGGAGCCGGAGGGACAGCCGAGGCACACGGCCCTGAGACCCCTTTGCAAAAAGCTGGCTTCCCACGGAGACAGTTTTCCTGAGGTGCAGACCCTATCCCAAGCGGTTGTGGCAAGGTAAAGCAAATGCCCTCCACTTCTCTGGAAGAAACCACAGTGCCCAACCATGTTCTAAGCCCTCCCATCCTCCCTGGGCTTCTGGCAGCAGGAGTGAAAAGAGAGGAGCAGAGCACTGGGACCCGTTTGACAAAACCCGGCTTCCCACGGGAAAGTCTTTCTCCACGTGCAGACATGCTCCCAAGTGCCTGTGTCAAGGGGAAGGAAATGCCATACACTGACCTGGAAGAGACCACAGGGCCCAGGCACAGTCTGAACCCTTCCCTCAACCCGGCGATTTTGCTAGCAGGAGTTCAACCCCAACGAACACAGCCCGGAGACCCCTGGGGCAAAAACGGCTTCCGACGAACAATAGGTGCTTGCTGTGGAACACCTATCCCAAGTGGGGGTAGCCAGCTCAACAAAATGCCACACACCCAGGTGTAAGAAACAACATTGCCCAAGCATGGTCTAAGCCCCTCACCTCGTCCTTGTGCTTTGGGGAGCCGGAGGGACACCCGAGGCCCACGGCCCTGAGACCCCTTTGCAAAAAGCCGGCTTCCCACGGAGACAGTTTTCCTGAGGTGCAGACCCTATCCCAAGCGGTTGTGGCAAGGTAAAGCAAATGCCCTCCACTTCTCTGGAAGAAACCACAGTGCCCAGCCATGTTCTAAGCCCTCCCATCCTCCCTGGGCTTCTGGCAGCAGGAGTGAAAAGAGAGGAGCAGAGCACTGGGACCCGTTTGACGAAAACCGGCTTCCCACGGGAAAGTCGTTCTCCACGTGCAGACATGCTCCCAGGTGCCTGTGTCAAGGGGAAGGAAATGCCATACACTGACCTGGAAGAGACCACAGGGCCCAGGCACAGTCTGAACCCTTCCCTCAACCCGGCGGTTTTGCTAGCAGGAGTTCAACCCCAACGAACACAGCCCGGAGACCCCTGGGGCAAAAACGGCTTCCGACGAACAATAGGTGCTTGCTGTGGAAAACCTATTACAAGTGGGGGTAGCCAGCTCAACAAAATGCCACACACCCAGGTGTAAGAAACAACATTGCCCAGGCATGGTCTAAGCCCCTCACCTCGTCCCTGTGCTTTGGGGAGCCGGAGGGACACCCGAGGCCCACGCCCCTGAGACCCCTTTGCAAAAAGCCGGCTTCCCACGGAGACAGTTTTCCTGAGGTGCAGACCCTATCCCAAGCGGTTGTGGCAAGGTAAAGCAAATGCCCTCCACTTCTCTGGAAGAAACCACAGTGCCCAGCCATGTTCTAAGCCCTCCCATCCTCCCTGGTCTTCTGGCAGTAGGAGTGAAAAGAGAGGAGCAGAGCACGGGGACCCGTTTGACAAAAACCGGCTTCCCACGGGAAAGTCTTTCTCCACGTGCAGACATGCTCCCAGGTGCCTGGGGCAAGGGGAAGGTAAAGCCATACACTGACCTGGAAGAGACCACAGGGCCCAGGCACAGTCTGAACACTTCCCTCAACTCGGCAGTTTTGCTAGCAGGAGTTCAAACCCAGCGAACATAGCCCGGAGACCCCTGGAGCAAAAACAGCTTCCGACGAACAATAGGTGCTTGCTGTGGAACACCTATCCCAAGTGGGGGTAGCCAGCTCAACAAAATGCCACACACCCAGGTGTAACAAACTACCTTGCCCAGGCTTGGTCTAAGCCCCTCACCTCGTCCCTGTGCTTTGGGGAGCCGGAGGGACAGCCGAGGCCCACGACCCTGAGACCCCTTTGCAAAATGCCGGCTTCCCTCGGAAACAGTTTTCCTGAGGTGCAGACCCTATCCCAAGTGGATGTGGCAAGGTAAAGCAAATGCCCTCCACTTCTCTGGAAGAAACCACAGTGCCCAACCATGTTCTAAGCCCTCCCATCCTCCCTGGGCTTCTGGCAGCAGGAGTGAAAAGAGAGGAGCAGAGCACTGGGACCCGTTTGACAAAACCCGGCTTCCCACGGGAAAGTCTTTCTCCACGTGCAGACATGCTCCCAGGTGCCTGTGGCAAGGGGAAGGAAATGCCATACACTGACCTGGAAGAGACCACAGGGCCCAGGCACAGTCTGAACCCTTCCCTCAACCCGGCGGTTTTGCTAGCAGTTCAACCCCAACGAACACAGCCCGGAGACCCCTGGGGCAAAAACGGCTTCCGACGAACAATAGGTGCTTGCTGTGGAACACCTATCCCAAGTGGGGGTAGCCAGCTCAACAAAATGCCACACACCCAGGTGTAAGAAACAACATTGCTCAAGCACGGTCTAAGCCCCTCACCTCGTCCCCGTGCTTTGGGGAGCCGGAGGGACAGCCGAGGCACACGGCCCTGAGACCCCTTTGCAAAAAGCCGGCTTCCCAAGGAAAGAATTTTCCTGAGGTGCAGACCCTATCCCAAGTGGTTGTGGCAAGGTAAAGCAAATGCCCTCCACTTCTCTGGAAGAAACCACAGTGCCCAGCCATGTTCTAAGCCCTCCCATCCTCCCTGGGCTTCTGGCAGCAGGAGTGAAAAGAGGGGAACAGAGCACTGGGACCCGTTTGACAAAACCCGGCTTCCCACGGGAAAGTTTCTCCACGTGCAGACATGCTCCCAGGTGCCTGTGGCAAGGGGAAGGAAATGCCATACACTGACCTGGAAGAGACCACAGGGCCCAGGCACAGTCTGAACCCTTCCCTCACCCGGCGGTTTTGCTAGCAGGAGTTCAACCCCAACGAACACAGCCCGGAGACCCCTGGGGCAAAAACGGCTTCCGACGAACAATAGATGCTTGCTGTGGAACACCTATCCCAAGTGGGGGTAGCCAGGCCAACAATGCCACACACCCAGGTGTAAGAAACAACATTGCCCAGGCTTGGTCTAAGCCCCTCACCTCGTCCCTGTGCTTTGGGGAGCCGGAGGGACAGCCGAGGCCCACGACCCTGAGACCCCTTTGCAAAAAGCCGGCTTCCCACGGAAACAGTTTTCCTGAGGTGCAGACCCTATCCCAAGTGGTTGTGGCAAGGTAAAGCAAATGCCCTCCACTTCCCTGGAAGAAACCACAGTGCCCAACCATGTTCTAAGCCCTCCCATCCTCCCTGGGCTTCAGGCAGCAGGAGTGAAAAGAGAGGAGCAGAGCACTGGGACCCGTTTGACAAAACCCGGCTTCCCAAGGGAAAGTCTTTCTCCACGTGCAGACATGCTCCCAAGTGCCTGTGTCAAGGGGAAGGAAATGCCATACACTGACCTGGAAGAGACCACAGGGCCCAGGCACAGTCTGAACCCTTCCCTCAACCCGGCGGTTTTGCTAGCAGGAGTTCACCCCCAACGAACACAGCCCGGAGACCCCTGGGGCAAAAACGGCTTCCGACGAACAATAGGTGCTTGCTGTGGAACACCTATCCCAAGTGGGGGTAGCCAGCTCAACAAAATGCCACACACCCAGGTGTAAGAAACAACATTGCCCAGGCATGGTCTAAGCCCCTCAGCTCGTCCCTGTGCTTTGGGGAGCCGGAGGGACACCCGAGGCCCACGGCCCTGAGACCCCTTTGCAAAAAGCCGGCTTCCCACGGAAAGAGTTTTCCTGAGGTGCAGACCCTATCCCAAGTGCTTGTGGCAAGGTAAAGCAAATGCCCTCCACTTCTCTGGAGGAAACCACAGTGCCCAGCCATGTTCTAAGCCCTCCCATCCTCCCTTGGCTTCTGGCAGCAGGAGTGAAAAGAGAGGAACAGAGCACTGGGACCCGTTTGACAAAAACCGGCTTCCCACGGGAAAGTCTTTCTCCACGTGCAGACATGCTCCCAGGTGCCTGTGGCAAGGGGAAGGAAATGCCATACACTGACCTGGAAGAGACCACAGGGCCCAGGCACAGTCTGAACCTTTCCCTCAACCCGGCGGTTTTGCTAGCAGGAGTTCAACCCCAACGAACACAGCCCGGAGACCCCTGGGGCAAAAACGGCTTCCGACGAACAATAGGTGCTTGCTGTGGAACACCTATCCCAAGTGGGGGTAGCCAGCTCAACAAAATGCCACACACCCAGGTGTAAGAAACAACATTGCCCAGGCATGGTCTAAGCCCCTCACCTCGTCCCTGTGCTTTGGGGAGCCGGAGGGACAGCCGAGGCCCACGGCCCTGAGACCCCTTTGCAAAAAGCCGGCTTCCCACGGAAAGAGTTTTCCTGAGGTGCAGACCCTATCCCAAGTGCTTGTGGCAAGGTAAAGCAAATGCCCTCCACTTCTCTGGAAGAAACCACAGTGCCCAGCCATGTTCTAAGCCCTCCCATCCTCCCTTGGCTTCTGGCAGCAGGAGTGAAAAGAGAGGAGCAGAGCACTGGGACCCGTTTGACAAAAACCGGCTTCCCACGGGAAAGTCTTTCTCCACGTGCAGACATGCTCCCAGGTGCCTGTGGCAAGGGGAAGGAAATGCCATACACTGACCTGGAAGAGACCACAGGGCCCAGGCACAGTCTGAACCTTTCCCTCAACCCGGCGGTTTTGCTAGCAGGAGTTCAACCCCAACGAACACAGCCTGGAGACCCCTGGGGCAAAAACGGCTTCCGACGAACAATAGGTGCTTGCTGTGGAACACCTATCCCAAGTGGGGGTAGCCAGCTCAACAAAATGCCACACACCCAGGTGTAAGAAACAACATTGCCCAGGCATGGTCTAAGCCCCTCACCTCGTCCCTGTGCTTTGGGGAGCCGGAGGGACAGCCGAGGCACACGGCCCTGAGACCCCTTTGCAAAAACTGGCTTCCCACGGAGACAGTTTTCCTGAGGTGCAGACCCTATCCCAAGCGGTTGTGGCAAGGTAAAGCAAATGCCCTCCACTTCTCTGGAAGAAACCACAGTGCCCAGCCATGTTCTAAGCCCTCCCATCCTCCCTGGGCTTCTGGCAGCAGGAGTGAAAAGAGAGGAGCAGAGCACTGGGACCCGTTTGACAAAACCCGGCTTCCCACGGGAAAGTCTTTCTCCACGTGCAGACATGCTCCCAAGTGCCTGTGTCAAGGGGAAGGAAATGCCATACACTGACCTGGAAGAGACCACAGGGCCCAGGCACAGTCTGAACCCTTCCCTCAACCCGGCGGTTTTGCTAGCAGGAGTTCAACCCCAACGAACACAGCCCGGAGACCCCTGGGGCAAAAACGGCTTCCGACGAACAATAGGTGCTTGCTGTGGAACACCTATCCCAAGTGGGGGTAGCCAGCTCAACAAAATGCCACACACCCAGGTGTAAGAAACAACATTGCCCAAGCATGGTCTAAGCCCCTCACCTCGTCCTTGTGCTTTGGGGAGCCGGAGGGACACCCGAGGCCCACGGCCCTGAGACCCCTTTGCAAAAAGCCGGCTTCCCACGGAGACAGTTTTCCTGAGGTGCAGACCCTATCCCAAGCGGTTGTGGCAAGGTAAAGCAAATGCCCTCCACTTCTCTGGAAGAAACCACAGTGCCCAGCCATGTTCTAAGCCCTCCCATCCTCCCTGGGCTTCTGGCAGCAGGAGTGAAAAGAGAGGAGCAGAGCACTGGGACCCGTTTGAGAAAAACCGGCTTCCCACGGGAAAGTCGTTCTCCACGTGCAGACATGCTCCCAGGTGCCTGTGGCAAGGGGAAGGAAATGCCATACACTGACCTGGAAGAGACCACAGGGCCCAGGCACAGTCTGAACCTTTCCCTCAACCCGGCGGTTTTGCTAGCAGGAGTTCAACCCCAACGAACACAGCCTGGAGACCCCTGGGGCAAAAACGGCTACCGACGAACAATAGGTGCTTGCTGTGGAACACCTATCCCAAGTGGGGGTAGCCAGCTCAACAAAATGCCACACACCCAGGTGTAAGAAACAACATTGCCCAGGCATGGTCTAAGCCCCTCACCTCGTCCCTGTGCTTTGGGGAGCCGGAGGGACAGCCGAGGCACACGGCCCTGAGACCCCTTTGCAAAAAGCTGGCTTCCCACGGAGACAGTTTTCCTGAGGTGCAGACCCTATCCCAAGCGGTTGTGGCAAGGTAAAGCAAATGCCCTCCACTTCTCTGGAAGAAACCACAGTGCCCAACCATGTTCTAAGCCCTCCCATCCTCCCTGGGCTTCTGGCAGCAGGAGTGAAAAGAGAGGAGCAGAGCACTGGGACCCGTTTGACAAAACCCGGCTTCCCACGGGAAAGTCTTTCTCCACGTGCAGACATGCTCCCAAGTGCCTGTGTCAAGGGGAAGGAAATGCCATACACTGACCTGGAAGAGACCACAGGGCCCAGGCACAGTCTGAACCCTTCCCTCAACCCGGCGGTTTTGCTAGCAGGAGTTCACCCCCAACGAACACAGCCCGGAGACCCCTGGGGCAAAAACGGCTTCCGACGAACAATAGGTGCTTGCTGTGGAACACCTATCCCAAGTGGGGGTAGCCAGCTCAACAAAATGCCACACACCCAGGTGTAAGAAACAACATTGCCCAGGCATGGTCTAAGCCCCTCAGCTCGTCCCTGTGCTTTGGGGAGCCGGAGGGACACCCGAGGCCCACGGCCCTGAGACCCCTTTGCAAAAAGCCGGCTTCCCACGGAAAGAGTTTTCCTGAGGTGCAGACCCTATCCCAAGTGCTTGTGGCAAGGTAAAGCAAATGCCCTCCACTTCTCTGGAGGAAACCACAGTGCCCAGCCATGTTCTAAGCCCTCCCATCCTCCCTTGGCTTCTGGCAGCAGGAGTGAAAAGAGAGGAACAGAGCACTGGGACCCGTTTGACAAAAACCGGCTTCCCACGGGAAAGTCTTTCTCCACGTGCAGACATGCTCCCAGGTGCCTGTGGCAAGGGGAAGGAAATGCCATACACTGACCTGGAAGAGACCACAGGGCCCAGGCACAGTCTGAACCTTTCCCTCAACCCGGCGGTTTTGCTAGCAGGAGTTCAACCCCAACGAACACAGCCCGGAGACCCCTGGGGCAAAAACGGCTTCCGACGAACAATAGGTGCTTGCTGTGGAACACCTATCCCAAGTGGGGGTAGCCAGCTCAACAAAATGCCACACACCCAGGTGTAAGAAACAACATTGCCCAGGCATGGTCTAAGCCCCTCACCTCGTCCCTGTGCTTTGGGGAGCCGGAGGGACACCCGAGGCCCACGGACCTGAGACCCCTTTGCAAAAAGCCGGCTTCCCACGGAAAGAGTTTTCCTGAGGTGCAGACCCTATCCCAAGTGCTTGTGGCAAGGTAAAGCAAATGCCCTCCACTTCTCTGGAAGAAACCACAGTGCCCAGCCATGTTCTAAGCCCTCCCATCCTCCCTTGGCTTCTGGCAGCAGGAGTGAAAAGAGAGGAGCAGAGCACTGGGACCCGTTTGACAAAAACCGGCTTCCCACGGGAAAGTCTTTCTCCACGTGCAGACATGCTCCCAGGTGCCTGTGGCAAGGGGAAGGAAATGCCATACACTGACCTGGAAGAGACCACAGGGCCCAGGCACAGTCTGAACCTTTCCCTCAACCCGGCGGTTTTGCTAGCAGGAGTTCAACCCCAACGAACACAGCCTGGAGACCCCTGGGGCAAAAACGGCTTCCGACGAACAATAGGTGCTTGCTGTGGAACACCTATCCCAAGTGGGGGTAGCCAGCTCAACAAAATGCCACACACCCAGGTGTAAGAAACAACATTGCCCAGGCATGGTCTAAGCCCCTCACCTCGTCCCTGTGCTTTGGGGAGCCGGAGGGACAGCCGAGGCACACGGCCCTGAGACCCCTTTGCAAAAACTGGCTTCCCACGGAGACAGTTTTCCTGAGGTGCAGACCCTATCCCAAGCGGTTGTGGCAAGGTAAAGCAAATGCCCTCCACTTCTCTGGAAGAAACCACAGTGCCCAACCATGTTCTAAGCCCTCCCATCCTCCCTGGGCTTCTGGCAGCAGGAGTGAAAAGAGAGGAGCAGAGCACTGGGACCCGTTTGACAAAACCCGGCTTCCCACGGGAAAGTCTTTCTCCACGTGCAGACATGCTCCCAAGTGCCTGTGTCAAGGGGAAGGAAATGCCATACACTGACCTGGAAGAGACCACAGGGCCCAGGCACAGTCTGAACCCTTCCCTCAACCCGGCGGTTTTGCTAGCAGGAGTTCAACCCCAACGAACACAGCCCGGAGACCCCTGGGGCAAAAACGGCTTCCGACGAACAATAGGTGCTTGCTGTGGAACACCTATCCCAAGTGGGGGTAGCCAGCTCAACAAAATGCCACACACCCAGGTGTAAGAAACAACATTGCCCAGGCATGGTCTAAGCCCCTCACCTCGTCCCTGTGCTTTGGGGAGCCGGAGGGACAGCCGAGGCACACGGCCCTGAGACCCCTTTGCAAAAACTGGCTTCCCACGGAGACAGTTTTCCTGAGGTGCAGACCCTATCCCAAGCGGTTGTGGCAAGGTAAAGCAAATGCCCTCCACTTCTCTGGAAGAAACCACAGTGCCCAGCCATGTTCTAAGCCCTCCCATCCTCCCTGGGCTTCTGGCAGCAGGAGTGAAAAGAGAGGAGCAGAGCACTGGGACCCGTTTGACAAAACCCGGCTTCCCACGGGAAAGTCTTTCTCCACGTGCAGACATGCTCCCAAGTGCCTGTGTCAAGGGGAAGGAAATGCCATACACTGACCTGGAAGAGACCACAGGGCCCAGGCACAGTCTGAACCCTTCCCTCAACCCGGCGGTTTTGCTAGCAGGAGTTCAACCCCAACGAACACAGCCCGGAGACCCCTGGGGCAAAAACGGCTTCCGACGAACAATAGGTGCTTGCTGTGGAACACCTATCCCAAGTGGGGGTAGCCAGCTCAACAAAATGCCACACACCCAGGTGTAAGAAACAACATTGCCCAAGCATGGTCTAAGCCCCTCACCTCGTCCTTGTGCTTTGGGGAGCCGGAGGGACACCCGAGGCCCACGGCCCTGAGACCCCTTTGCAAAAAGCCGGCTTCCCACGGAGACAGTTTTCCTGAGGTGCAGACCCTATCCCAAGCGGTTGTGGCAAGGTAAAGCAAATGCCCTCCACTTCTCTGGAAGAAACCACAGTGCCCAGCCATGTTCTAAGCCCTCCCATCCTCCCTGGGCTTCTGGCAGCAGGAGTGAAAAGAGAGGAGCAGAGCACTGGGACCCGTTTGAGAAAAACCGGCTTCCCACGGGAAAGTCGTTCTCCACGTGCAGACATGCTCCCAGGTGCCTGTGGCAAGGGGAAGGAAATGCCATACACTGACCTGGAAGAGACCACAGGGCCCAGGCACAGTCTGAACCTTTCCCTCAACCCGGCGGTTTTGCTAGCAGGAGTTCAACCCCAACGAACACAGCCTGGAGACCCCTGGGGCAAAAACGGCTACCGACGAACAATAGGTGCTTGCTGTGGAACACCTATCCCAAGTGGGGGTAGCCAGCTCAACAAAATGCCACACACCCAGGTGTAAGAAACAACATTGCCCAGGCATGGTCTAAGCCCCTCACCTCGTCCCTGTGCTTTGGGGAGCCGGAGGGACAGCCGAGGCACACGGCCCTGAGACCCCTTTGCAAAAAGCTGGCTTCCCACGGAGACAGTTTTCCTGAGGTGCAGACCCTATCCCAAGCGGTTGTGGCAAGGTAAAGCAAATGCCCTCCACTTCTCTGGAAGAAACCACAGTGCCCAACCATGTTCTAAGCCCTCCCATCCTCCCTGGGCTTCTGGCAGCAGGAGTGAAAAGAGAGGAGCAGAGCACTGGGACCCGTTTGACAAAACCCGGCTTCCCACGGGAAAGTCTTTCTCCACGTGCAGACATGCTCCCAAGTGCCTGTGTCAAGGGGAAGGAAATGCCATACACTGACCTGGAAGAGACCACAGGGCCCAGGCACAGTCTGAACCCTTCCCTCAACCCGGCGGTTTTGCTAGCAGGAGTTCACCCCCAACGAACACAGCCCGGAGACCCCTGGGGCAAAAACGGCTTCCGACGAACAATAGGTGCTTGCTGTGGAACACCTATCCCAAGTGGGGGTAGCCAGCTCAACAAAATGCCACACACCCAGGTGTAAGAAACAACATTGCCCAGGCATGGTCTAAGCCCCTCAGCTCGTCCCTGTGCTTTGGGGAGCCGGAGGGACACCCGAGGCCCACGGCCCTGAGACCCCTTTGCAAAAAGCCGGCTTCCCACGGAAAGAGTTTTCCTGAGGTGCAGACCCTATCCCAAGTGCTTGTGGCAAGGTAAAGCAAATGCCCTCCACTTCTCTGGAGGAAACCACAGTGCCCAGCCATGTTCTAAGCCCTCCCATCCTCCCTTGGCTTCTGGCAGCAGGAGTGAAAAGAGAGGAACAGAGCACTGGGACCCGTTTGACAAAAACCGGCTTCCCACGGGAAAGTCTTTCTCCACGTGCAGACATGCTCCCAGGTGCCTGTGGCAAGGGGAAGGAAATGCCATACACTGACCTGGAAGAGACCACAGGGCCCAGGCACAGTCTGAACCTTTCCCTCAACCCGGCGGTTTTGCTAGCAGGAGTTCAACCCCAACGAACACAGCCCGGAGACCCCTGGGGCAAAAACGGCTTCCGACGAACAATAGGTGCTTGCTGTGG
Source organism: Ursus arctos (assembly GCF_023065955.2). NCBI lineage: Eukaryota > Metazoa > Chordata > Mammalia > Carnivora > Ursidae > Ursus > Ursus arctos. Next base: position 64,568,974 of record NW_026622819.1, read on the forward strand.
AACACCTATCCCAAGTGGGGGTAGCCAGCTCAACAAAATGCCACACACCCAGGTGTAAGAAACAACATTGCCCAGGCATGGTCTAAGCCCCTCACCTCGTCCCTGTGCTTTGGGGAGCCGGAGGGACACCCGAGGCCCACGGACCTGAGACCCCTTTGCAAAAAGCCGGCTTCCCACGGAAAGAGTTTTCCTGAGGTGCAGACCCTATCCCAAGTGCTTGTGGCAAGGTAAAGCAAATGCCCTCCACTTCTCTGGAAGAAACCACAGTGCCCAGCCATGTTCTAAGCCCTCCCATCCTCCCTTGGCTTCTGGCAGCAGGAGTGAAAAGAGAGGAGCAGAGCACTGGGACCCGTTTGACAAAAACCGGCTTCCCACGGGAAAGTCTTTCTCCACGTGCAGACATGCTCCCAGGTGCCTGTGGCAAGGGGAAGGAAATGCCATACACTGACCTGGAAGAGACCACAGGGCCCAGGCACAGTCTGAACCTTTCCCTCAACCCGGCGGTTTTGCTAGCAGGAGTTCAACCCCAACGAACACAGCCTGGAGACCCCTGGGGCAAAAACGGCTTCCGACGAACAATAGGTGCTTGCTGTGGAACACCTATCCCAAGTGGGGGTAGCCAGCTCAACAAAATGCCACACACCCAGGTGTAAGAAACAACATTGCCCAGGCATGGTCTAAGCCCCTCACCTCGTCCCTGTGCTTTGGGGAGCCGGAGGGACAGCCGAGGCACACGGCCCTGAGACCCCTTTGCAAAAACTGGCTTCCCACGGAGACAGTTTTCCTGAGGTGCAGACCCTATCCCAAGCGGTTGTGGCAAGGTAAAGCAAATGCCCTCCACTTCTCTGGAAGAAACCACAGTGCCCAACCATGTTCTAAGCCCTCCCATCCTCCCTGGGCTTCTGGCAGCAGGAGTGAAAAGAGAGGAGCAGAGCACTGGGACCCGTTTGACAAAACCCGGCTTCCCACGGGAAAGTCTTTCTCCACGTGCAGACATGCTCCCAAGTGCCTGTGTCAAGGGGAAGGAAATGCCATACACTGACCTGGAAGAGACCACAGGGCCCAGGCACAGTCTGAACCCTTCCCTCAACCCGGCGGTTTTGCTAGCAGGAGTTCAACCCCAACGAACACAGCCCGGAGACCCCTGGGGCAAAAACGGCTTCCGACGAACAATAGGTGCTTGCTGTGGAACACCTATCCCAAGTGGGGGTAGCCAGCTCAACAAAATGCCACACACCCAGGTGTAAGAAACAACATTGCCCAAGCATGGTCTAAGCCCCTCACCTCGTCCTTGTGCTTTGGGGAGCCGGAGGGACACCCGAGGCCCACGGCCCTGAGACCCCTTTGCAAAAAGCCGGCTTCCCACGGAGACAGTTTTCCTGAGGTGCAGACCCTATCCCAAGCGGTTGTGGCAAGGTAAAGCAAATGCCCTCCACTTCTCTGGAAGAAACCACAGTGCCCAGCCATGTTCTAAGCCCTCCCATCCTCCCTGGGCTTCTGGCAGCAGGAGTGAAAAGAGAGGAGCAGAGCACTGGGACCCGTTTGAGAAAAACCGGCTTCCCACGGGAAAGTCGTTCTCCACGTGCAGACATGCTCCCAGGTGCCTGTGGCAAGGGGAAGGAAATGCCATACACTGACCTGGAAGAGACCACAGGGCCCAGGCACAGTCTGAACCTTTCCCTCAACCCGGCGGTTTTGCTAGCAGGAGTTCAACCCCAACGAACACAGCCTGGAGACCCCTGGGGCAAAAACGGCTACCGACGAACAATAGGTGCTTGCTGTGGAACACCTATCCCAAGTGGGGGTAGCCAGCTCAACAAAATGCCACACACCCAGGTGTAAGAAACAACATTGCCCAGGCATGGTCTAAGCCCCTCACCTCGTCCCTGTGCTTTGGGGAGCCGGAGGGACAGCCGAGGCACACGGCCCTGAGACCCCTTTGCAAAAAGCTGGCTTCCCACGGAGACAGTTTTCCTGAGGTGCAGACCCTATCCCAAGCGGTTGTGGCAAGGTAAAGCAAATGCCCTCCACTTCTCTGGAAGAAACCACAGTGCCCAACCATGTTCTAAGCCCTCCCATCCTCCCTGGGCTTCTGGCAGCAGGAGTGAAAAGAGAGGAGCAGAGCACTGGGACCCGTTTGACAAAACCCGGCTTCCCACGGGAAAGTCTTTCTCCACGTGCAGACATGCTCCCAAGTGCCTGTGTCAAGGGGAAGGAAATGCCATACACTGACCTGGAAGAGACCACAGGGCCCAGGCACAGTCTGAACCCTTCCCTCAACCCGGCGGTTTTGCTAGCAGGAGTTCAACCCCAACGAACACAGCCCGGAGACCCCTGGGGCAAAAACGGCTTCCGACGAACAATAGGTGCTTGCTGTGGAACACCTATCCCAAGTGGGGGTAGCCAGCTCAACAAAATGCCACACACCCAGGTGTAAGAAACAACATTGCCCAAGCATGGTCTAAGCCCCTCACCTCGTCCTTGTGCTTTGGGGAGCCGGAGGGACACCCGAGGCCCACGGCCCTGAGACCCCTTTGCAAAAAGCCGGCTTCCCACGGAGACAGTTTTCCTGAGGTGCAGACCCTATCCCAAGCGGTTGTGGCAAGGTAAAGCAAATGCCCTCCACTTCTCTGGAAGAAACCACAGTGCCCAGCCATGTTCTAAGCCCTCCCATCCTCCCTGGGCTTCTGGCAGCAGGAGTGAAAAGAGAGGAGCAGAGCACTGGGACCCGTTTGACGAAAACCGGCTTCCCACGGGAAAGTCGTTCTCCACGTGCAGACATGCTCCCAGGTGCCTGTGTCAAGGGGAAGGAAATGCCATACACTGACCTGGAAGAGACCACAGGGCCCAGGCACAGTCTGAACCCTTCCCTCAACCCGGCGGTTTTGCTAGCAGGAGTTCAACCCCAACGAACACAGCCCGGAGACCCCTGGGGCAAAAACGGCTTCCGACGAACAATAGGTGCTTGCTGTGGAAAACCTATTACAAGTGGGGGTAGCCAGCTCAACAAAATGCCACACACCCAGGTGTAAGAAACAACATTGCCCAGGCATGGTCTAAGCCCCTCACCTCGTCCCTGTGCTTTGGGGAGCCGGAGGGACAGCCGAGGCCCACGGCCCTGAGACCCCTTTGCAAAAAGCCGGCTTCCCACGGAGACAGTTTTCCTGAGGTGCAGACCCTATCCCAAGCGGTTGTGGCAAGGTAAAGCAAATGCCCTCCACTTCTCTGGAAGAAACCACAGTGCCCAGCCATGTTCTAAGCCCTCCCATCCTCCCTGGTCTTCTGGCAGTAGGAGTGAAAAGAGAGGAGCAGAGCACGGGGACCCGTTTGACAAAAACCGGCTTCCCACGGGAAAGTCTTTCTCCACGTGCAGACATGCTCCCAGGTGCCTGGGGCAAGGGGAAGGTAAAGCCATACACTGACCTGGAAGAGACCACAGGGCCCAGGCACAGTCTGAACACTTCCCTCAACTCGGCAGTTTTGCTAGCAGGAGTTCAAACCCAGCGAACATAGCCCGGAGACCCCTGGAGCAAAAACAGCTTCCGACGAACAATAGGTGCTTGCTGTGGAACACCTATCCCAAGTGGGGGTAGCCAGCTCAACAAAATGCCACACACCCAGGTGTAACAAACTACCTTGCCCAGGCTTGGTCTAAGCCCCTCACCTCGTCCCTGTGCTTTGGGGAGCCGGAGGGACAGCCGAGGCCCACGACCCTGAGACCCCTTTGCAAAAAGCCGGCTTCCCTCGGAAACAGTTTTCCTGAGGTGCAGACCCTATCCCAAGTGGATGTGGCAAGGTAAAGCAAATGCCCTCCACTTCTCTGGAAGAAACCACAGTGCCCAACCATGTTCTAAGCCCTCCCATCCTCCCTGGGCTTCTGGCAGCAGGAGTGAAAAGAGAGGAGCAGAGCACTGGGACCCGTTTGACAAAACCCGGCTTCCCACGGGAAAGTCTTTCTCCACGTGCAGACATGCTCCCAGGTGCCTGTGGCAAGGGGAAGGAAATGCCATACACTGACCTGGAAGAGACCACAGGGCCCAGGCACAGTCTGAACCCTTCCGTCAACCCGGCGGTTTTGCTAGCAGTTCAACCCCAACGAACACAGCCCGGAGACCCCTGGGGCAAAAACGGCTTCCGACGAACAATAGGTGCTTGCTGTGGAACACCTATCCCAAGTGGGGGTAGCCAGCTCAACAAAATGCCACACACCCAGGTGTAAGAAACAACATTGCTCAAGCACGGTCTAAGCCCCTCACCTCGTCCCCGTGCTTTGGGGAGCCGGAGGGACAGCCGAGGCCCACGGCCCTGAGACCCCTTTGCAAAAAGCCGGCTTCCCAAGGAAAGAATTTTCCTGAGGTGCAGACCCTATCCCAAGTGGTTGTGGCAAGGTAAAGCAAATGCCCTCCACTTCTCTGGAAGAAACCACAGTGCCCAGCCATGTTCTAAGCCCTCCCATCCTCCCTGGGCTTCTGGCAGCAGGAGTGAAAAGAGGGGAACAGAGCACTGGGACCCGTTTGACAAAACCCGGCTTCCCACGGGAAAGTTTCTCCACGTGCAGACATGCTCCCAGGTGCCTGTGGCAAGGGGAAGGAAATGCCATACACTGACCTGGAAGAGACCACAGGGCCCAGGCACAGTCTGAACCCTTCCCTCAACCCGGCGGTTTTGCTAGCAGGAGTTCAACCCCAACGAACACAGCCCGGAGACCCCTGGGGCAAAAACGGCTTCCGACGAACAATAGATGCTTGCTGTGGAACACCTATCCCAAGTGGGGGTAGCCAGGCCAACAATGCCACACACCCAGGTGTAAGAAACAACATTGCCCAGGCATGGTCTAAGCCCCTCACCTCGTCCCTCTGCTTTGGGGAGCCGGAGGGACAGCCGAGGCCCACGGCCCTGAGACCCCTTTGCAAAAAGCCGGCTTCCCACGGAAAGAGTTTTCCTGAGGTGCAGACCCTATCCCAAGTGCTTGTGGCAAGGTAAAGCAAATGCCCTCCACTTCTCTGGAAGAAACCACAGTGCCCAGCCATGTTCTAAGCCCTCCCATCCTCCCTTGGCTTCTGGCAGCAGGAGTGAAAAGAGAGGAGCAGAGCACTGGGACCCGTTTGACAAAAACCGGCTTCCCACGGGAAAGTCTTTCTCCACGTGCAGACATGCTCCCAGGTGCCTGTGGCAAGGGGAAGGAAATGCCATACACTGACCTGGAAGAGACCACAGGGCCCAGGCACAGTCTGAACCTTTCCCTCAACCCGGCGGTTTTGCTAGCAGGAGTTCAACCCCAACGAACACAGCCTGGAGACCCCTGGGGCAAAAACGGCTTCCGACGAACAATAGGTGCTTGCTGTGGAACACCTATCCCAAGTGGGGGTAGCCAGCTCAACAAAATGCCACACACCCAGGTGTAAGAAACAACATTGCCCAGGCATGGTCTAAGCCCCTCACCTCGTCCCTGTGCTTTGGGGAGCCGGAGGGACACCCGAGGCCCACGGCCCTGAGACCCCTTTGCAAAAAGCCGGCTTCCCACGGAGACAGTTTTCCTGAGGTGCAGACCCTATCCCAAGCGGTTGTGGCAAGGTAAAGCAAATGCCCTCCACTTCTCTGGAAGAAACCACAGTGCCCAGCCATGTTCTAAGCCCTCCCATCCTCCCTGGGCTTCTGGCAGCAGGAGTGAAAAGAGAGGAGCAGAGCACTGGGACCCGTTTGAGAAAAACCGGCTTCCCACGGGAAAGTCGTTCTCCACGTGCAGACATGCTCCCAGGTGCCTGTGGCAAGGGGAAGGAAATGCCATACACTGACCTGGAAGAGACCACAGGGCCCAGGCACAGTCTGAACCCTTCCCTCAACACGGCGGTTTTGCTAGCAGGAGTTCAACCCCAACGAACACAGCCCGGAGACCCCTGGGGCAAAAACGGCTTCCGACGAACAATAGGTGCTTGCTGTGGAACACCTATCCCAAGTGGGGGTAGCCAGCTCAACAAAATGCCACACACCCAGGTGTAAGAAACAACATTGCCCAGGCATGGTCTAAGCCCCTCACCTCGTCCCTGTGCTTTGGGGAGCCGGAGGGACACCCGAGGCCCACGGCCCTGAGACCCCTTTGCAAAAAGCCGGCTTCCCACGGAAAGAGTTTTCCTGAGGTGCAGACCCTATCCCAAGTGCTTGTGGCAAGGTAAAGCAAATGCCCTCCACTTCTCTGGAGGAAACCACAGTGCCCAGCCATGTTCTAAGCCCTCCCATCCTCCCTTGGCTTCTGGCAGCAGGAGTGAAAAGAGAGGAGCAGAGCACTGGGACCCGTTTGACAAAAACCGGCTTCCCACGGGAAAGTCTTTCTCCACGTGCAGACATGCTCCCAGGTGCCTGTGGCAAGGGGAAGGAAATGCCATACACTGACCTGGAAGAGACCACAGGGCCCAGGCACAGTCTGAACCTTTCCCTCAACCCGGCGGTTTTGCTAGCAGGAGTTCAACCCCAACGAACACAGCCTGGAGACCCCTGGGGCAAAAACGGCTACCGACGAACAATAGGTGCTTGCTGTGGAACACCTATCCCAAGTGGGGGTAGCCAGCTCAACAAAATGCCACACACCCAGGTGTAAGAAACAACATTGCCCAGGCATGGTCTAAGCCCCTCACCTCGTCCCTGTGCTTTGGGGAGCCGGAGGGACAGCCGAGGCACACGGCCCTGAGACCCCTTTGCAAAAAGCTGGCTTCCCACGGAGACAGTTTTCCTGAGGTGCAGACCCTATCCCAAGCGGTTGTGGCAAGGTAAAGCAAATGCCCTCCACTTCTCTGGAAGAAACCACAGTGCCCAACCATGTTCTAAGCCCTCCCATCCTCCCTGGGCTTCTGGCAGCAGGAGTGAAAAGAGAGGAGCAGAGCACTGGGACCCGTTTGACAAAACCCGGCTTCCCACGGGAAAGTCTTTCTCCACGTGCAGACATGCTCCCAAGTGCCTGTGTCAAGGGGAAGGAAATGCCATACACTGACCTGGAAGAGACCACAGGGCCCAGGCACAGTCTGAACCCTTCCCTCAACCCGGCGGTTTTGCTAGCAGGAGTTCAACCCCAACGAACACAGCCCGGAGACCCCTGGGGCAAAAACGGCTTCCGACGAACAATAGGTGCTTGCTGTGGAACACCTATCCCAAGTGGGGGTAGCCAGCTCAACAAAATGCCACACACCCAGGTGTAAGAAACAACATTGCCCAAGCATGGTCTAAGCCCCTCACCTCGTCCTTGTGCTTTGGGGAGCCGGAGGGACACCCGAGGCCCACGGCCCTGAGACCCCTTTGCAAAAAGCCGGCTTCCCACGGAGACAGTTTTCCTGAGGTGCAGACCCTATCCCAAGCGGTTGTGGCAAGGTAAAGCAAATGCCCTCCACTTCTCTGGAAGAAACCACAGTGCCCAGCCATGTTCTAAGCCCTCCCATCCTCCCTGGGCTTCTGGCAGCAGGAGTGAAAAGAGAGGAGCAGAGCACTGGGACCCGTTTGACGAAAACCGGCTTCCCACGGGAAAGTCGTTCTCCACGTGCAGACATGCTCCCAGGTGCCTGTGTCAAGGGGAAGGAAATGCCATACACTGACCTGGAAGAGACCACAGGGCCCAGGCACAGTCTGAACCCTTTCCTCAACCCGGCGGTTTTGCTAGCAGGAGTTCAACCCCAACGAACACAGCCCGGAGACCCCTGGGGCAAAAACGGCTTCCGACGAACAATAGGTGCTTGCTGTGGAAAACCTATTACAAGTGGGGGTAGCCAGCTCAACAAAATGCCACACACCCAGGTGTAAGAAACAACATTGCCCAGGCATGGTCTAAGCCCCTCACCTCGTCCCTGTGCTTTGGGGAGCCGGAGGGACAGCCGAGGCCCACGGCCCTGAGACCCCTTTGCAAAAAGCCGGCTTCCCACGGAGACAGTTTTCCTGAGGTGCAGACCCTATCCCAAGCGGTTGTGGCAAGGTAAAGCAAATGCCCTCCACTTCTCTGGAAGAAACCACAGTGCCCAGCCATGTTCTAAGCCCTCCCATCCTCCCTGGTCTTCTGGCAGTAGGAGTGAAAAGAGAGGAGCAGAGCACGGGGACCCGTTTGACAAAAACCGGCTTCCCACGGGAAAGTCTTTCTCCACGTGCAGACATGCTCCCAGGTGCCTGGGGCAAGGGGAAGGTAAAGCCATACACTGACCTGGAAGAGACCACAGGGCCCAGGCACAGTCTGAACACTTCCCTCAACTCGGCAGTTTTGCTAGCAGGAGTTCAAACCCAGCGAACATAGCCCGGAGACCCCTGGAGCAAAAACAGCTTCCGACGAACAATAGGTGCTTGCTGTGGAACACCTATCCCAAGTGGGGGTAGCCAGCTCAACAAAATGCCACACACCCAGGTGTAACAAACTACCTTGCCCAGGCTTGGTCTAAGCCCCTCACCTCGTCCCTGTGCTTTGGGGAGCCGGAGGGACAGCCGAGGCCCACGACCCTGAGACCCCTTTGCAAAAAGCCGGCTTCCCTCGGAAACAGTTTTCCTGAGGTGCAGACCCTATCCCAAGTGGATGTGGCAAGGTAAAGCAAATGCCCTCCACTTCTCTGGAAGAAACCACAGTGCCCAACCATGTTCTAAGCCCTCCCATCCTCCCTGGGCTTCTGGCAGCAGGAGTGAAAAGAGAGGAGCAGAGCACTGGGACCCGTTTGACAAAACCCGGCTTCCCACGGGAAAGTCTTTCTCCACGTGCAGACATGCTCCCAGGTGCCTGTGGCAAGGGGAAGGAAATGCCATACACTGACCTGGAAGAGACCACAGGGCCCAGGCACAGTCTGAACCCTTCCCTCAACCCGGCGGTTTTGCTAGCAGTTCAACCCCAACGAACACAGCCCGGAGACCCCTGGGGCAAAAACGGCTTCCGACGAACAATAGGTGCTTGCTGTGGAACACCTATCCCAAGTGGGGGTAGCCAGCTCAACAAAATGCCACACACCCAGGTGTAAGAAACAACATTGCTCAAGCACGGTCTAAGCCCCTCACCTCGTCCCCGTGCTTTGGGGAGCCGGAGGGACAGCCGAGGCACACGGCCCTGAGACCCCTTTGCAAAAAGCCGGCTTCCCAAGGAAAGAATTTTCCTGAGGTGCAGACCCTATCCCAAGTGGTTGTGGCAAGGTAAAGCAAATGCCCTCCACTTCTCTGGAAGAAACCACAGTGCCCAGCCATGTTCTAAGCCCTCCCATCCTCCCTGGGCTTCTGGCAGCAGGAGTGAAAAGAGGGGAACAGAGCACTGGGACCCGTTTGACAAAACCCGGCTTCCCACGGGAAAGTCGTTCTCCACGTGCAGACATGCTCCCAGGTGCCTGTGGCAAGGGGAAGGAAATGCCATACACTGACCTGGAAGAGACCACAGGGCCCAGGCACAGTCTGAACCCTTCCCTCACCCGGCGGTTTTGCTAGCAGGAGTTCAACCCCAACGAACACAGCCCGGAGACCCCTGGGGCAAAAACGGCTTCCGACGAACAATAGATGCTTGCTGTGGAACACCTATCCCAAGTGGGGGTAGCCAGGCCAACAATGCCACACACCCAGGTGTAAGAAACAACATTGCCCAGGCTTGGTCTAAGCCCCTCACCTCGTCCCTGTGCTTTGGGGAGCCGGAGGGACAGCCGAGGCCCACGACCCTGAGACCCCTTTGCAAAAAGCCGGCTTCCCACGGAAACAGTTTTCCTGAGGTGCAGACCCTATCCCAAGTGGTTGTGGCAAGGTAAAGCAAATGCCCTCCACTTCCCTGGAAGAAACCACAGTGCCCAACCATGTTCTAAGCCCTCCCATCCTCCCTGGGCTTCAGGCAGCAGGAGTGAAAAGAGAGGAGCAGAGCACTGGGACCCGTTTGACAAAACCCGGCTTCCCAAGGGAAAGTCTTTCTCCACGTGCAGACATGCTCCCAAGTGCCTGTGTCAAGGGGAAGGAAATGCCATACACTGACCTGGAAGAGACCACAGGGCCCAGGCACAGTCTGAACCCTTCCCTCAACCCGGCGGTTTTGCTAGCAGGAGTTCACCCCCAACGAACACAGCCCGGAGACCCCTGGGGCAAAAACGGCTTCCGACGAACAATAGGTGCTTGCTGTGGAACACCTATCCCAAGTGGGGGTAGCCAGCTCAACAAAATGCCACACACCCAGGTGTAAGAAACAACATTGCCCAGGCATGGTCTAAGCCCCTCAGCTCGTCCCTGTGCTTTCGGGAGCCGGAGGGACACCCGAGGCCCACGGCCCTGAGACCCCTTTGCAAAAAGCCGGCTTCCCACGGAAAGAGTTTTCCTGAGGTGCAGACCCTATCCCAAGTGCTTGTGGCAAGGTAAAGCAAATGCCCTCCACTTCTCTGGAGGAAACCACAGTGCCCAGCCATGTTCTAAGCCCTCCCATCCTCCCTTGGCTTCTGGCAGCAGGAGTGAAAAGAGAGGAACAGAGCACTGGGACCCGTTTGACAAAAACCGGCTTCCCACGGGAAAGTCTTTCTCCACGTGCAGACATGCTCCCAGGTGCCTGTGGCAAGGGGAAGGAAATGCCATACACTGACCTGGAAGAGACCACAGGGCCCAGGCACAGTCTGAACCTTTCCCTCAACCCGGCGGTTTTGCTAGCAGGAGTTCAACCCCAACGAACACAGCCCGGAGACCCCTGGGGCAAAAACGGCTTCCGACGAACAATAGGTGCTTGCTGTGGAACACCTATCCCAAGTGGGGGTAGCCAGCTCAACAAAATGCCACACACCCAGGTGTAAGAAACAACATTGCCCAGGCATGGTCTAAGCCCCTCACCTCGTCCCTGTGCTTTGGGGAGCCGGAGGGACACCCGAGGCCCACGGCCCTGAGACCCCTTTGCAAAAAGCCGGCTTCCCACGGAAAGAGTTTTCCTGAGGTGCAGACCCTATCCCAAGTGCTTGTGGCAAGGTAAAGCAAATGCCCTCCACTTCTCTGGAAGAAACCACAGTGCCCAGCCATGTTCTAAGCCCTCCCATCCTCCCTTGGCTTCTGGCAGCAGGAGTGAAAAGAGAGGAGCAGAGCACTGGGACCCGTTTGACAAAAACCGGCTTCCCACGGGAAAGTCTTTCTCCACGTGTAGACATGCTCCCAGGTGCCTGTGGCAAGGGGAAGGAAATGCCATACACTGACCTGGAAGAGACCACAGGGCCCAGGCACAGTCTGAACCTTTCCCTCAACCCGGCGGTTTTGCTAGCAGGAGTTCAACCCCAACGAACACAGCCTGGAGACCCCTGGGGCAAAAACGGCTTCCGACGAACAATAGGTGCTTGCTGTGGAACACCTATCCCAAGTGGGGGTAGCCAGCTCAACAAAATGCCACACACCCAGGTGTAAGAAACAACATTGCCCAGGCATGGTCTAAGCCCCTCACCTCGTCCCTGTGCTTTGGGGAGCCGGAGGGACAGCCGAGGCACACGGCCCTGAGACCCCTTTGCAAAAACTGGCTTCCCACGGAGACAGTTTTCCTGAGGTGCAGACCCTATCCCAAGCGGTTGTGGCAAGGTAAAGCAAATGCCCTCCACTTCTCTGGAAGAAACCACAGTGCCCAACCATGTTCTAAGCCCTCCCATCCTCCCTGGGCTTCTGGCAGCAGGAGTGAAAAGAGAGGAGCAGAGCACTGGGACCCGTTTGACAAAACCCGGCTTCCCACGGGAAAGTCTTTCTCCACGTGCAGACATGCTCCCAAGTGCCTGTGTCAAGGGGAAGGAAATGCCATACACTGACCTGGAAGAGACCACAGGGCCCAGGCACAGTCTGAACCCTTCCCTCAACCCGGCGCTTTTGCTAGCAGGAGTTCAACCCCAACGAACACAGCCCGGAGACCCCTGGGGCAAAAACGGCTTCCGACGAACAATAGGTGCTTGCTGTGGAACACCTATCCCAAGTGGGGGTAGCCAGCTCAACAAAATGCCACACACCCAGGTGTAAGAAACAACATTGCCCAAGCATGGTCTAAGCCCCTCACCTCGTCCTTGTGCTTTGGGGAGCCGGAGGGACACCCGAGGCCCACGGCCCTGAGACCCCTTTGCAAAAAGCCGGCTTCCCACGGAGACAGTTTTCCTGAGGTGCAGACCCTATCCCAAGCGGTTGTGGCAAGGTAAAGCAAATGCCCTCCACTTCTCTGGAAGAAACCACAGTGCCCAGCCATGTTCTAAGCCCTCCCATCCTCCCTGGGCTTCTGGCAGCAGGAGTGAAAAGAGAGGAGCAGAGCACTGGGACCCGTTTGAGAAAAACCGGCTTCCCACGGGAAAGTCGTTCTCCACGTGCAGACATGCTCCCAGGTGCCTGTGGCAAGGGGAAGGAAATGCCATACACTGACCTGGAAGAGACCACAGGGCCCAGGCACAGTCTGAACCTTTCCCTCAACCCGGCGGTTTTGCTAGCAGGAGTTCACCCCCAACGAACACAGCCCGGAGACCCCTGGGGCAAAAACGGCTTCCGACGAACAATAGGTGCTTGCTGTGGAACACCTATCCCAAGTGGGGGTAGCCAGCTCAACAAAATGCCACACACCCAGGTGTAAGAAACAACATTGCCCAGGCATGGTCTAAGCCCCTCAGCTCGTCCCTGTGCTTTGGGGAGCCGGAGGGACACCCGAGGCCCACGGCCCTGAGACCCCTTTGCAAAAAGCCGGCTTCCCACGGAAAGAGTTTTCCTGAGGTGCAGACCCTATCCCAAGTGCTTGTGGCAAGGTAAAGCAAATGCCCTCCACTTCTCTGGAGGAAACCACAGTGCCCAGCCATGTTCTAAGCCCTCCCATCCTCCCTTGGCTTCTGGCAGCAGGAGTGAAAAGAGAGGAACAGAGCACTGGGACCCGTTTGACAAAAACCGGCTTCCCACGGGAAAGTCTTTCTCCACGTGCAGACATGCTCCCAGGTGCCTGTGGCAAGGGGAAGGAAATGCCATACACTGACCTGGAAGAGACCACAGGGCCCAGGCACAGTCTGAACCTTTCCCTCAACCCGGCGGTTTTGCTAGCAGGAGTTCAACCCCAACGAACACAGCCCGGAGACCCCTGGGGCAAAAACGGCTTCCGACGAACAATAGGTGCTTGCTGTGGAACACCTATCCCAAGTGGGGGTAGCCAGCTCAACAAAATGCCACACACCCAGGTGTAAGAAACAACATTGCCCAGGCATGGTCTAAGCCCCTCACCTCGTCCCTGTGCTTTGGGGAGCCGGAGGGACACCCGAGGCCCACGGCCCTGAGACCCCTTTGCAAAAAGCCGGCTTCCCACGGAAAGAGTTTTCCTGAGGTGCAGACCCTATCCCAAGTGCTTGTGGCAAGGTAAAGCAAATGCCCTCCACTTCTCTGGAAGAAACCACAGTGCCCAGCCATGTTCTAAGCCCTCCCATCCTCCCTTGGCTTCTGGCAGCAGGAGTGAAAAGAGAGGAGCAGAGCACTGGGACCCGTTTGACAAAAACCGGCTTCCCACGGGAAAGTCTTTCTCCACGTGCAGACATGCTCCCAGGTGCCTGTGGCAAGGGGAAGGAAATGCCATACACTGACCTGGAAGAGACCACAGGGCCCAGGCACAGTCTGAACCTTTCCCTCAACCCGGCGGTTTTGCTAGCAGGAGTTCAACCCCAACGAACACAGCCTGGAGACCCCTGGGGCAAAAACGGCTTCCGACGAACAATAGGTGCTTGCTGTGGAACACCTATCCCAAGTGGGGGTAGCCAGCTCAACAAAATGCCACACACCCAGGTGTAAGAAACAACATTGCCCAGGCATGGTCTAAGCCCCTCACCTCGTCCCTGTGCTTTGGGGAGCCGGAGGGACAGCCGAGGCACACGGCCCTGAGACCCCTTTGCAAAAACTGGCTTCCCACGGAGACAGTTTTCCTGAGGTGCAGACCCTATCCCAAGCGGTTGTGGCAAGGTAAAGCAAATGCCCTCCACTTCTCTGGAAGAAACCACAGTGCCCAACCATGTTCTAAGCCCTCCCATCCTCCCTGGGCTTCTGGCAGCAGGAGTGAAAAGAGAGGAGCAGAGCACTGGGACCCGTTTGACAAAACCCGGCTTCCCACGGGAAAGTCTTTCTCCACGTGCAGACATGCTCCCAAGTGCCTGTGTCAAGGGGAAGGAAATGCCATACACTGACCTGGAAGAGACCACAGGGCCCAGGCACAGTCTGAACCCTTCCCTCAACCCGGCGGTTTTGCTAGCAGGAGTTCAACCCCAACGAACACAGCCCGGAGACCCCTGGGGCAAAAACGGCTTCCGACGAACAATAGGTGCTTGCTGTGGAACACCTATCCCAAGTGGGGGTAGCCAGCTCAACAAAATGCCACACACCCAGGTGTAAGAAACAACATTGCCCAAGCATGGTCTAAGCCCCTCACCTCGTCCTTGTGCTTTGGGGAGCCGGAGGGACACCCGAGGCCCACGGCCCTGAGACCCCTTTGCAAAAAGCCGGCTTCCCACGGAGACAGTTTTCCTGAGGTGCAGACCCTATCCCAAGCGGTTGTGGCAAGGTAAAGCAAATGCCCTCCACTTCTCTGGAAGAAACCACAGTGCCCAGCCATGTTCTAAGCCCTCCCATCCTCCCTGGGCTTCTGGCAGCAGGAGTGAAAAGAGAGGAGCAGAGCACTGGGACCCGTTTGAGAAAAACCGGCTTCCCACGGGAAAGTCGTTCTCCACGTGCAGACATGCTCCCAGGTGCCTGTGGCAAGGGGAAGGAAATGCCATACACTGACCTGGAAGAGACCACAGGGCCCAGGCACAGTCTGAACCTTTCCCTCAACCCGGCGGTTTTGCTAGCAGGAGTTCAACCCCAACGAACACAGCCTGGAGACCCCTGGGGCAAAAACGGCTACCGACGAACAATAGGTGCTTGCTGTGGAACACCTATCCCAAGTGGGGGTAGCCAGCTCAACAAAATGCCACACACCCAGGTGTAAGAAACAACATTGCCCAGGCATGGTCTAAGCCCCTCACCTCGTCCCTGTGCTTTGGGGAGCCGGAGGGACAGCCGAGGCACACGGCCCTGAGACCCCTTTGCAAAAAGCTGGCTTCCCACGGAGACAGTTTTCCTGAGGTGCAGACCCTATCCCAAGCGGTTGTGGCAAGGTAAAGCAAATGCCCTCCACTTCTCTGGAAGAAACCACAGTGCCCAACCATGTTCTAAGCCCTCCCATCCTCCCTGGGCTTCTGGCAGCAGGAGTGAAAAGAGAGGAGCAGAGCACTGGGACCCGTTTGACAAAACCCGGCTTCCCACGGGAAAGTCTTTCTCCACGTGCAGACATGCTCCCAAGTGCCTGTGTCAAGGGGAAGGAAATGCCATACACTGACCTGGAAGAGACCACAGGGCCCAGGCACAGTCTGAACCCTTCCCTCAACCCGGCGGTTTTGCTAGCAGGAGTTCAACCCCAACGAACACAGCCCGGAGACCCCTGGGGCAAAAACGGCTTCCGACGAACAATAGGTGCTTGCTGTGGAACACCTATCCCAAGTGGGGGTAGCCAGCTCAACAAAATGCCACACACCCAGGTGTAAGAAACAACATTGCCCAAGCATGGTCTAAGCCCCTCACCTCGTCCTTGTGCTTTGGGGAGCCGGAGGGACACCCGAGGCCCACGGCCCTGAGACCCCTTTGCAAAAAGCCGGCTTCCCACGGAGACAGTTTTCCTGAGGTGCAGACCCTATCCCAAGCGGTTGTGGCAAGGTAAAGCAAATGCCCTCCACTTCTCTGGAAGAAACCACAGTGCCCAGCCATGTTCTAAGCCCTCCCATCCTCCCTGGGCTTCTGGCAGCAGGAGTGAAAAGAGAGGAGCAGAGCACTGGGACCCGTTTGACGAAAACCGGCTTCCCACGGGAAAGTCGTTCTCCACGTGCAGACATGCTCCCAGGTGCCTGTGTCAAGGGGAAGGAAATGCCATACACTGACCTGGAAGAGACCACAGGGCCCAGGCACAGTCTGAACCCTTCCCTCAACCCGGCGGTTTTGCTAGCAGGAGTTCAACCCCAACGAACACAGCCCGGAGACCCCTGGGGCAAAAACAGCTTCCGACGAACAATAGGTGCTTGCTGTGGAAAACCTATTACAAGTGGGGGTAGCCAGCTCAACAAAATGCCACACACCCAGGTGTAAGAAACAACATTGCCCAGGCATGGTCTAAGCCCCTCACCTCGTCCCTGTGCTTTGGGGAGCCGGAGGGACAGCCGAGGCCCACGGCCCTGAGACCCCTTTGCAAAAAGCCGGCTTCCCACGGAGACAGTTTTCCTGAGGTGCAGACCCTATCCCAAGCGGTTGTGGCAAGGTAAAGCAAATGCCCTCCACTTCTCTGGAAGAAACCACAGTGCCCAGCCATGTTCTAAGCCCTCCCATCCTCCCTGGTCTTCTGGCAGTAGGAGTGAAAAGAGAGGAGCAGAGCACGGGGACCCGTTTGACAAAAACCGGCTTCCCACGGGAAAGTCTTTCTCCACGTGCAGACATGCTCCCAGGTGCCTGGGGCAAGGGGAAGGTAAAGCCATACACTGACCTGGAAGAGACCACAGGGCCCAGCACAGTCTGAACACTTCCCTCAACTCGGCAGTTTTGCTAGCAGGAGTTCAAACCCAGCGAACATAGCCCGGAGACCCCTGGAGCAAAAACAGCTTCCGACGAACAATAGGTGCTTGCTGTGGAACACCTATCCCAAGTGGGGGTAGCCAGCTCAACAAAATGCCACACACCCAGGTGTAACAAACTACCTTGCCCAGGCTTGGTCTAAGCCCCTCACCTCGTCCCTGTGCTTTGGGGAGCCGGAGGGACAGCCGAGGCCCACGACCCTGAGACCCCTTTGCAAAAAGCCGGCTTCCCTCGGAAACAGTTTTCCTGAGGTGCAGACCCTATCCCAAGTGGATGTGGCAAGGTAAAGCAAATGCCCTCCACTTCTCTGGAAGAAACCACAGTGCCCAACCATGTTCTAAGCCCTCCCATCCTCCCTGGGCTTCTGGCAGCAGGAGTGAAAAGAGAGGAGCAGAGCACTGGGACCCGTTTGACAAAACCCGGCTTCCCACGGGAAAGTCTTTCTCCACGTGCAGACATGCTCCCAGGTGCCTGTGGCAAGGGGAAGGAAATGCCATACACTGACCTGGAAGAGACCACAGGGCCCAGGCACAGTCTGAACCCTTCCCTCAACCCGGCGGTTTTGCTAGCAGTTCAACCCCAACGAACACAACCCGGAGACCCCTGGGGCAAAAACGGCTTCCGACGAACAATAGGTGCTTGCTGTGGAACACCTATCCCAAGTGGGGGTAGCCAGCTCAACAAAATGCCACACACCCAGGTGTAAGAAACAACATTGCTCAAGCACGGTCTAAGCCCCTCACCTCGTCCCCGTGCTTTGGGGAGCCGGAGGGACAGCCGAGGCCCACGGCCCTGAGACCCCTTTGCAAAAAGCCGGCTTCCCAAGGAAAGAATTTTCCTGAGGTGCAGACCCTATCCCAAGTGGTTGTGGCAAGGTAAAGCAAATGCCCTCCACTTCTCTGGAAGAAACCACAGTGCCCAGCCATGTTCTAAGCCCTCCCATCCTCCCTGGGCTTCTGGCAGCAGGAGTGAAAAGAGGGGAACAGAGCACTGGGACCCGTTTGACAAAACCCGGCTTCCCACGGGAAAGTTTCTCCACGTGCAGACATGCTCCCAGGTGCCTGTGGCAAGGGGAAGGAAATGCCATACACTGACCTGGAAGAGACCACAGGGCCCAGGCACAGTCTGAACCCTTCCCTCAACCCGGCGGTTTTGCTAGCAGGAGTTCAACCCCAACGAACACAGCCCGGAGACCCCTGGGGCAAAAACGGCTTCCGACGAACAATAGATGCTTGCTGTGGAACACCTATCCCAAGTGGGGGTAGCCAGGCCAACAATGCCACACACCCAGGTGTAAGAAACAACATTGCCCAGGCATGGTCTAAGCCCCTCACCTCGTCCCTGTGCTTTGGGGAGCCGGAGGGACAGCCGAGGCCCACGGCCCTGAGACCCCTTTGCAAAAAGCCGGCTTCCCACGGAAAGAGTTTTCCTGAGGTGCAGACCCTATCCCAAGTGCTTGTGGCAAGGTAAAGCAAATGCCCTCCACTTCTCTGGAAGAAACCACAGTGCCCAGCCATGTTCTAAGCCCTCCCATCCTCCCTTGGCTTCTGGCAGCAGGAGTGAAAAGAGAGGAGCAGAGCACTGGGACCCGTTTGACAAAAACCGGCTTCCCACGGGAAAGTCTTTCTCCACGTGCAGACATGCTCCCAGGTGCCTGTGGCAAGGGGAAGGAAATGCCATACACTGACCTGGAAGAGACCACAGGGCCCAGGCACAGTCTGAACCTTTCCCTCAACCCGGCGGTTTTGCTAGCAGGAGTTCAACCCCAACGAACACAGCCCGGAGACCCCTGGGGCAAAAACGGCTTCCGACGAACAATAGGTGCTTGCTGTGGAACACCTATCCCAAGTGGGGGTAGCCAGCTCAACAAAATGCCACACACCCAGGTGTAAGAAACAACATTGCCCAGGCATGGTCTAAGCCCCTCACCTCGTCCCTGTGCTTTGGGGAGCCGGAGGGACAGCCGAGGCACACGGCCCTGAGACCCCTTTGCAAAAACTGGCTTCCCACGGAGACAGTTTTCCTGAGGTGCAGACCCTATCCCAAGCGGTTGTGGCAAGGTAAAGCAAATGCCCTCCACTTCTCTGGAAGAAACCACAGTGCCCAACCATGTTCTAAGCCCTCCCATCCTCCCTGGGCTTCTGGCAGCAGGAGTGAAAAGAGAGGAGCAGAGCACTGGGACCCGTTTGACAAAACCCGGCTTCCCACGGGAAAGTCTTTCTCCACGTGCAGACATGCTCCCAAGTGCCTGTGTCAAGGGGAAGGAAATGCCATACACTGACCTGGAAGAGACCACAGGGCCCAGGCACAGTCTGAACCCTTCCCTCAACCCGGCGGTTTTGCTAGCAGGAGTTCAACCCCAACGAACACAGCCCGGAGACCCCTGGGGCAAAAACGGCTTCCGACGAACAATAGGTGCTTGCTGTGGAACACCTATCCCAAGTGGGGGTAGCCAGCTCAACAAAATGCCACACACCCAGGTGTAAGAAACAACATTGCCCAAGCATGGTCTAAGCCCCTCACCTCGTCCTTGTGCTTTGGGGAGCCGGAGGGACACCCGAGGCCCACGGCCCTGAGACCCCTTTGCAAAAAGCCGGCTTCCCACGGAGACAGTTTTCCTGAGGTGCAGACCCTATCCCAAGCGGTTGTGGCAAGGTAAAGCAAATGCCCTCCACTTCTCTGGAAGAAACCACAGTGCCCAGCCATGTTCTAAGCCCTCCCATCCTCCCTGGGCTTCTGGCAGCAGGAGTGAAAAGAGAGGAGCAGAGCACTGGGACCCGTTTGAGAAAAACCGGCTTCCCACGGGAAAGTCGTTCTCCACGTGCAGACATGCTCCCAGGTGCCTGTGGCAAGGGGAAGGAAATGCCATACACTGACCTGGAAGAGACCACAGGGCCCAGGCACAGTCTGAACCCTTCCCTCAACACGGCGGTTTTGCTAGCAGGAGTTCAACCCCAACGAACACAGCCCGGAGACCCCTGGGGCAAAAACGGCTTCCGACGAACAATAGGTGCTTGCTGTGGAACACCTATCCCAAGTGGGGGTAGCCAGCTCAACAAAATGCCACACACCCAGGTGTAAGAAACAACATTGCCCAGGCATGGTCTAAGCCCCTCACCTCGTCCCTGTGCTTTGGGGAGCCGGAGGGACAGCCGAGGCCCACGGCCCTGAGACTCCTTTGCAAAAAGCCGGCTTCCCACGGAGACAGTTTTCCTGAGGTGCAGACCCTATCCCAAGCGGTTGTGGCAAGGTAAAGCAAATGCCCTCCACTTCTCTGGAAGAAACCACAGTGCCCAGCCATGTTCTAAGCCCTCCCATCCTCCCTGGTCTTCTGGCAGTAGGAGTGAAAAGAGAGGAGCAGAGCACGGGGACCCGTTTGACAAAAACCGGCTTCCCACGGGAAAGTCTTTCTCCACGTGCAGACATGCTCCCAGGTGCCTGGGGCAAGGGGAAGGTAAAGCCATACACTGACCTGGAAGAGACCACAGGGCCCAGGCACAGTCTGAACACTTCCCTCAACTCGGCAGTTTTGCTAGCAGGAGTTCAAACCCAGCAAACATAGCCCGGAGACCCCTGGAGCAAAAACAGCTTCCGACGAACAATAGGTGCTTGCTGTGGAACACCTATCCCAAGTGGGGGTAGCCAGCTCAACAAAATGCCACACACCCAGGTGTAACAAACTACCTTGCCCAGGCTTGGTCTAAGCCCCTCACCTCGTCCCTGTGCTTTGGGGAGCCGGAGGGACAGCCGAGGCCCACGACCCTGAGACCCCTTTGCAAAAAGCTGGCTTCCCTCGGAAACAGTTTTCCTGAGGTGCAGACCCTATCCCAAGTGGATGTGGCAAGGTAAAGCAAATGCCCTCCACTTCTCTGGAAGAAACCACAGTGCCCAACCATGTTCTAAGCCCTCCCATCCTCCCTGGGCTTCTGGCAGCAGGAGTGAAAAGAGAGGAGCAGAGCACTGGGACCCGTTTGACAAAACCCGGCTTCCCACGGGAAAGTCTTTCTCCACGTGCAGACATGCTCCCAGGTGCCTGTGGCAAGGGGAAGGAAATGCCATACACTGACCTGGAAGAGACCACAGGGCCCAGGCACAGTCTGAACCCTTCCCTCAACCCGGCGGTTTTGCTAGCAGTTCAACCCCAACGAAAACAGCCCGGAGACCCCTGGGGCAAAAACGGCTTCCGACGAACAATAGGTGCTTGCTGTGGAACACCTATCCCAAGTGGGGGTAGCCAGCTCAACAAAATGCCACACACCCAGGTGTAAGAAACAACATTGCTCAAGCACGGTCTAAGCCCCTCACCTCGTCCCTGTGCTTTGGTAAGCCGGAGGGACACCCGAGGCCCACGGCCCTGAGACCCCTTTGCAAAAAGCCGGCTTCCCACGGAAAGAGTTTTCCTGAGGTGCAGACCCTATCCCAAGTGGTTGTGGCAAGGTAAAGCAAATGCCCTCCACTTCTCTGGAAGAAACCACAGTGCCCAGCCATGTTCTAAGCCCTCCCATCCTCCCTTGGCTTCTGGCAGCAGGAGTGAAAGGAGAGGAGTAGAGCACTGGGACCCGTTTGACAAAAACCGGCTTCCCACGGGAAAGTCGTTCTCCACGTGCAGACATGCACCCAGGTGCCTGTGGCAAGGGGAAGGAACTGCCATACACTGACCTGGAAGAGACCATAGGCCCAGGCACAGTCTGAACCCTTCGCTCATCCAGGCGGTTTTGCTAGCAGGAGTTCAACCCCAACGAACAAAGCCCGGAGACCCCTGGGGAAAAACGGCTTCCGACGAACAATAGGTGCTTGCTGTGGAACACCTATCCCAAGTGGGGGTAGCCAGCTCAACAAAATGCCACACACCCAGGTGTAAGAAACAACATTGCCCAGGCATGGTCTAAGCCCCTCACCTCGTCCCTGTGCTTTGGGGAGCCGGAGGGACAGCCGAGGCACACGGCCCTGAGACCCCTTTGTAAAAAGCTGGCTTCCCACGGAGACAGTTTTCCTGAGGTGCAGACCCTATCCCAAGCGGTTGTGGCAAGGTAAAGCAAATGCCCTCCACTTCTCTGGAAGAAACCACAGTGCCCAGCCATGTTCTAAGCCCTCCCATCCTCCCTGGGCTTCTGGCAGTAGGAGTGAAAAGAGAGGAGCAGAGCACGGGGACCCGTTTGACAAAACCCGGCTTCCCACGGGAAAGTCTTTCTCCACGTGCAGACATGCTCCCAGGTGCCTGGGGCAAGGGGAAGGAAATGCCATACACTGACCTGGAAGAGACCACAGGGCCCAGGCACAGTCTGAACACTTCCCTCAACTCGGCAGTTTTGCTAGCAGGAGTTCAACCCCAGCGAACATAACCCGGAGACCCCTGGGGCAAAAACGGCTTCCGACGAACAATAGGTGCTTGGTGTGGAACACCTATCCCAAGTGGGGGTAGCCAGCTCAACAAAATGCCACACACCCAGGTGTAAGAAACAACATTGCCCAGGCATGGTCTAAGCCCCTCACCTCGTCCCTGTGCTTTGGGGAGCCGGAGGGACACCCGAGGCCCACGGCCCTGAGACCCCTTTGCAAAAAGCCGGCTTCCCACGGAGACAGTTTTCCTGAGGTGCAGACCCTATCCCAAGTGGTTGTGGCAAGGTAAAGCAAATGCCCTCCACTTCTCTGGAAGAAACCACAGTGCCCAGCCATGTTCTAAGCCCTCCCATCCTCCCTGGGCTTCTGGCAGCAGGAGTGAAAAGAGAGGAGCAGAGCACTGGGACCCGTTTGACAAAAACCGGCTTCCCACGGGAAAGTCTTTCTCCACGTGCAGACATGCTCCCAGGTGCCTGGGGCAAGGGGAAGGAAATGCCATACACTGACCTGGAAGAGACCACAGGGCCCAGGCACAGTCTGAACCCTTCCCTCAACCCGGCGGTTTTGCTAGCAGGAGTTCAACCCCAACGAACACAGCCCGGAGACCCCTGGGGCAAAAACGGCTTCCGACGAACAATAGATGCTTGCTGTGGAACACCTATCCCAAGTGGGGGAAGCCAGGTCAACAATGCCACACACCCAGGTGTAAGAAACAACATTCCCCAGGCATGGTCTAAGCCCCTCACCTCATCCCTGTGCTTTGGGGAGCCGGAGGGACACCCGAGGCCCACGGCCCTGAGACCCCTTTGCAAAAAGCCGGCTTCCCACGGAGACAGTTTTCCTGAGGTGAAGACCCTATCCCAAGCGGTTGTGGCAAGGTAAAGCAAATGCCCTCCACTTCTCTGGAGGAAACCACAGTGCCCAGCCATGTTCTAAGCCCTCCCATCCTCCCTTGGCTTCTGGCAGCAGGAGTGAAAAGAGAGGAGCAGAGCACTGGGACCCGTTTGACAAAAACCGGCTTCCCACGGGAAAGTCTTTCTCCACGTGCAGACATGCTCCCAGGTGCCTGTGGCAAGGGGAAGGAAATGCCATACACTGACCTGGAAGAGACCACAGCGCCCAGGCACAGTCTGAACCTTTCCCTCAACCCGGCGGTTTTGCTAGCAGGAGTTCAACCCCAACGAACACAGCCCGGAGACCCCTGGGGCAAAAACGGCTTCCGACGAACAATAGGTGCTTGCTGTGGAACACCTATCCCAAGTGGGGGTAGCCAGCTCAACAAAATGCCACACACCCAGGTGCAAGAAACAACATTGCCCAGGCATAGTCTAAGCCCCTCACCTCGTCCCAGTGCTTTGGGGAGCCGGAGGGACAGCCGAGGCACACGGCCCTGAGACCCCTTTGAAAAAAGCTGGCTTCCCACGGAGACAGTTTTCCTGAGGTGCAGACCCTATCCCAAGCGGTTGTGGCAAGGTAAAGCAAATGCCCTCCACTTCTCTGGAAGAAACCACAGTGCCCAACCATGTTCTAAGCCCTCCCATCCTCCCTGGGCTTCTGGCAGCAGGAGTGAAAAGACAGGAGCAGAGCACTGGGACCCGTTTGACAAAACCCGGCTTCCCACGGGAAAGTCTTTCTCCACGTGCAGACATGCTCCCAGGTGCCTGTGTCAAGGGGAAGGAAATGCCATACACTGACCTGGAAGAGACCACAGGGCCCAGGCACAGTCTGAACCCTTCCCTCAACCCGGCGGTTTTGCTAGCAGGAGTTCAACCCCAACGAACACAGCCCGGAGACCCCTGGGGCAAAAACGGCTTCCGACGAACAATAGGTGCTTGCTGTGGAACACCTATCCCAAGTGGGGGTAGCCAGCTCAACAAAATGCCACACACCCAGGTGTAAGAAACAACATTGCCCAAGCATGGTCTAAGCCCCTCACCTCGTCCCTGTGCTTTGGGGAGCCGGAGGGACACCCGAGGCCCACGCCCCTGAGACCCCTTTGCATAAAGCCGGCTTCCCAAGGAAAGAATTTTCCTGAGGTGCAGACCCTATCCCAAGTGGTTGTGGCAAGGTAAAGCAAATGACCTCCACTTCTCTGGAAGAAACCACAGTGCCCAGCCATGTTCTAAGCCCTCCCATCCTCCCTTGGCTTCTGGCAGCAGGAGTGAAAAGAGAGGAGCAGAGCACGGGGACCCGTTTGACAAAACCCGGCTTCCCACGGGAAAGTATCTCTCCACGTGCAGACATGCTCCCAAGTGCCAGTGTCAAGGGGAAGGAAATGCCATACACTGACCTGGAAGAGACCACAGGGCCCAGGCACAGTCTGAACCCTTCCCTCAACCCGGTGGTTTTGCTAGCAGGAGTTCAACGCCAATGAACACAGCCCGGAGACCCCTGGGGCAAAAACGGCTTCCGACGAACAATAGGTGCTTGCTGTGGAACACTTATCCCAAGTGGGGGTAGCCAGCTCAACAAAATGCCACACACCCAGGTGTAAGAAACAACATTGCCCAGGCATGGTCTAAGCCCCTCACCTCATCCCTGTGCTTTGGGGATCCGGAGGGACAGCCGAGGCCCACGGCCCTGAGACCCCTTTGCAAAAAGCCGGCTTCCCACGGAGACAGTTTTCCTGAGGTGCAGACCCTATCCCAAGCGGTTGTGGCAAGGTAAAGCAAATGCCCTCCACTTCTCTGGAAGAAACCACAGTGCCCAGCCAATTCTAAGCCCTCCCATCCTCCCTGGGCTTCTGGCAGCAGGAGTGAAAAGAGAGGAGCAGAGCACTGGGACCCGTTTGACAAAAACCGGCTTCCCACGGGAAAGTCGTTCTCCACGTGCAGACATGCTCCCAGGTGCCTGTGGCAAGGGGAAGGAAATGCCATACACTGACCTGGAAGAGACCACAGGGCCCAGGCACAGTCTGAACCCTTCCCTCAACCCGGCGGTTTTGCTAGCAGGAGTTCAAACCCAACGAACACAGCCCGGAGACCCCTGGGGCAAAAACGGCTTCCGACGAACAATAGGTGCTTGCTTGGAACACCAATCCCAAGTGGGGGTAGCCAGCTCAACAAAATGCCACACACCCAGGTGTAAGAAACAACATTGCCCAGGCTTGGTCTAAGCCCCTCACCTCGTCCCTGTGCTTTGGGGAGCCGGAGGGACAGCCGAGGCCCACGACCCTGAGACCCCTTTGCAAAAAGCCGGCTTCCCACGGAAACAGTTTTCCTGAGGTGCAGACCCTATCCCAAGTGGTTGTGGCAAGGTAAAGCAAATGCCCTCCACTTCCCTGGAAGAAACCACAGTGCCCAACCATGTTCTAAGCCCTCCCATCCTCCCTGGGCTTCTGGCAGCAGGAGTGAAAAGAGAGGAGCAGAGCACTGGGACCCGTTTGACAAAACCCGGCTTCCCAAGGGAAAGTCTTTCTCCACGTGCAGACATGCTCCCAAGTGCCTGTGTCAAGGGGAAGGAAATGCCATACCCTGACCTGGAAGAGACCACAGGGCCCAGGCACAGTCTGAACCCTTCCCTCAACCCGGCGGTTTTGCTAGCAGGAGTTCAACCCCAACGAACACAGCCCGGAGACCCCTGGGGCAAAAACGGCTTCCGACGAACAATAGGTGCTTGCTGTGGAACACCTATCCCAAGTGGGGGTAGCCAGCTCAACAAAATGCCACACACCCAGGTGTAAGAAACAACATTGCCCAGGCATGGTCTAAGCCCCTCACCTCGTCCCTGTGCTTTGGGGAGCCGGAGGGACACCCGAGGCCCACGGCCCTGAGACCCCTTTGCAAAAAGCCGGCTTCCCACGGAAAGAGTTTTCCTGAGGTGCAGACCCTATCCCAAGTGCTTGTGGCAAGGTAAAGCAAATGCCCTCCACTTCTCTGGAAGAAACCACAGTGCCCAGCCATGTTCTAAGCCCTCCCATCCTCCCTTGGCTTCTGGCAGCAGGAGTGAAAAGAGAGGAGCAGAGCACTGGGACCCGTTTGACAAAAACCGGCTTCCCACGGGAAAGTCTTTCTCCACGTGCAGACATGCTCCCAGGTGCCTGTGGCAAGGGGAAGGAAATGCCATACACTGACCTGGAAGAGACCACAGGGCCCAGGCACAGTCTGAACCTTTCCCTCAACCCGGCGGTTTTGCTAGCAGGAGTTCAACCCCAACGAACACAGCCTGGAGACCCCTGGGGCAAAAACGGCTACCGACGAACAATAGGTGCTTGCTGTGGAACACCTATCCCAAGTGGGGGTAGCCAGCTCAACAAAATGCCACACACCCAGGTGTAAGAAACAACATTGCCCAGGCATGGTCTAAGGCCCTCACCTCGTCCCTGTGCTTTGGGGAGCCGGAGGGACAGCCGAGGCACACGGCCCTGAGACCCCTTTGCAAAAACTGGCTTCCCACGGAGACAGTTTTCCTGAGGTGCAGACCCTATCCCAAGCGGTTGTGGCAAGGTAAAGCAAATGCCCTCCACTTCTCTGGAAGAAACCACAGTGCCCAACCATGTTCTAAGCCCTCCCATCCTCCCTGGGCTTCTGGCAGCAGGAGTGAAAAGAGAGGAGCAGAGCACTGGGACCCGTTTGACAAAACCCGGCTTCCCACGGGAAAGTCTTTCTCCACGTGCAGACATGCTCCCAAGTGCCTGTGTCAAGGGGAAGGAAATGCCATACACTGACCTGGAAGAGACCACAGGGCCCAGGCACAGTCTGAACCCTTCCCTCAACCCGGCGGTTTTGCTAGCAGGAGTTCAACCCCAACGAACACAGCCCGGAGACCCCTGGGGCAAAAACGGCTTCCGACGAACAATAGGTGCTTGCTGTGGAACACCTATCCCAAGTGGGGGTAGCCAGCTCAACAAAATGCCACACACCCAGGTGTAAGAAACAACATTGCCCAAGCATGGTCTAAGCCCCTCACCTCGTCCTTGTGCTTTGGGGAGCCGGAGGGACACCCGAGGCCCACGGCCCTGAGACCCCTTTGCAAAAAGCCGGCTTCCCACGGAGACAGTTTTCCTGAGGTGCAGACCCTATCCCAAGCGGTTGTGGCAAGGTAAAGCAAATGCCCTCCACTTCTCTGGAAGAAACCACAGTGCCCAGCCATGTTCTAAGCCCTCCCATCCTCCCTGGGCTTCTGGCAGCAGGAGTGAAAAGAGAGGAGCAGAGCACTGGGACCCGTTTGAGAAAAACCGGCTTCCCACGGGAAAGTCGTTCTCCACGTGCAGACATGCTCCCAGGTGCCTGTGGCAAGGGGAAGGAAATGCCATACACTGACCTGGAAGAGACCACAGGGCCCAGGCACAGTCTGAACCCTTCCCTCAACCCGGCGGTTTTGCTAGCAGGAGTTCAACCCCAACGAACACAGCCCGGAGACCCCTGGGGCAAAAACGGCTTCCGACGATCAATAGGTGCTTGCTGTGGAACACCTATCCCAAGTGGGGGTAGCCAGCTCAACAAAATGCCACACACCCAGGTGTAAGAAACAACATTGCCCAGGCATGGTCTAAGCCCCTCACCTCGTCCCTGTGCTTTGGGGAGCCGGAGGGACACCCGAGGCCCACGGCCCTGAGACCCCTTTGCAAAAAGCCGGCTTCCCACGGAAAGAGTTTTCCTGAGGTGCAGACCCTATCCCAAGTGCTTGTGGCAAGGTAAAGCAAATGCCCTCCACTTCTCTGGAGGAAACCACAGTGCCCAGCCATGTTCTAAGCCCTCCCATCCTCCCTTGGCTTCTGGCAGCAGGAGTGAAAAGAGAGGAGCAGAGCACTGGGACCCGTTTGACAAAAACCGGCTTCCCACGGGAAAGTCTTTCTCCACGTGCAGACATGCTCCCAGGTGCCTGTGGCAAGGGGAAGGAAATGCCATACACTGACCTGGAAGAGACCACAGGGCCCAGGCACAGTCTGAACCTTTCCCTCAACCCGGCGGTTTTGCTAGCAGGAGTTCAACCCCAACGAACACAGCCTGGAGACCCCTGGGGCAAAAACGGCTACCGACGAA
Organism: Ursus arctos; assembly: GCF_023065955.2. Lineage (NCBI taxonomy): Eukaryota > Metazoa > Chordata > Mammalia > Carnivora > Ursidae > Ursus > Ursus arctos. The sequence continues at coordinate 64,596,885 of NW_026622819.1, forward strand.
CAATAGGTGCTTGCTGTGGAACACCTATCCCAAGTGGGGGTAGCCAGCTCAACAAAATGCCACACACCCAGGTGTAAGAAACAACATTGCCCAGGCATGGTCTAAGCCCCTCACCTCGTCCCTGTGCTTTGGGGAGCCGGAGGGACAGCCGAGGCACACGGCCCTGAGACCCCTTTGCAAAAAGCTGGCTTCCCACGGAGACAGTTTTCCTGAGGTGCAGACCCTATCCCAAGCGGTTGTGGCAAGGTAAAGCAAATGCCCTCCACTTCTCTGGAAGAAACCACAGTGCCCAACCATGTTCTAAGCCCTCCCATCCTCCCTGGGCTTCTGGCAGCAGGAGTGAAAAGAGAGGAGCAGAGCACTGGGACCCGTTTGACAAAACCCGGCTTCCCACGGGAAAGTCTTTCTCCACGTGCAGACATGCTCCCAAGTGCCTGTGTCAAGGGGAAGGAAATGCCATACACTGACCTGGAAGAGACCACAGGGCCCAGGCACAGTCTGAACCCTTCCCTCAACCCGGCGGTTTTGCTAGCAGGAGTTCAACCCCAACGAACACAGCCCGGAGACCCCTGGGGCAAAAACGGCTTCCGACGAACAATAGGTGCTTGCTGTGGAACACCTATCCCAAGTGGGGGTAGCCAGCTCAACAAAATGCCACACACCCAGGTGTAAGAAACAACATTGCCCAAGCATGGTCTAAGCCCCTCACCTCGTCCTTGTGCTTTGGGGAGCCGGAGGGACAGCCGAGGCCCACGGCCCTGAGACCCCTTTGCAAAAAGGCGGCTTCCCACGGAGACAGTTTTCCTGAGGTGCAGACCCTATCCCAAGCGGTTGTGGCAAGGTAAAGCAAATGACCTCCACTTCTCTGGAAGAAACCACAGTGCCCAGCCATGTTCTAAGCCCTCCCATCCTCCCTGGGCTTCTGGCAGCAGGAGTGAAAAGAGAGGAGCAGAGCACTGGGACCCGTTTGACGAAAACCGGCTTCCCACGGGAAAGTCGTTCTCCACGTGCAGACATGCTCCCAGGTGCCTGTGTCAAGGGGAAGGAAATGCCATACACTGACCTGGAAGAGACCACAGGGCCCAGGCACAGTCTGAACCCTTCCCTCAACCCGGCGGTTTTGCTAGCAGGAGTTCAACCCCAACGAACACAGCCCGGAGACCCCTGGGGCAAAAACGGCTTCCGACGAACAATAGGTGCTTGCTGTGGAAAACCTATTACAAGTGGGGGTAGCCAGCTCAACAAAATGCCACACACCCAGGTGTAAGAAACAACATTGCCCAGGCATGGTCTAAGCCCCTCACCTCGTCCCTGTGCTTTGGGGAGCCGGAGGGACAGCCGAGGCCCACGGCCCTGAGACCCCTTTGCAAAAAGCCGGCTTCCCACGGAGACAGTTTTCCTGAGGTGCAGACCCTATCCCAAGCGGTTGTGGCAAGGTAAAGCAAATGCCCTCCACTTCTCTGGAAGAAACCACAGTGCCCAGCCATGTTCTAAGCCCTCCCATCCTCCCTGGTCTTCTGGCAGTAGGAGTGAAAAGAGAGGAGCAGAGCACGGGGACCCGTTTGACAAAAACCGGCTTCCCACGGGAAAGTCTTTCTCCACGTGCAGACATGCTCCCAGGTGCCTGGGGCAAGGGGAAGGTAAAGCCATACACTGACCTGGAAGAGACCACAGGACCCAGGCACAGTCTGAACACTTCCCTCAACTCGGCAGTTTTGCTAGCAGGAGTTCAAACCCAGCGAACATAGCCCGGAGACCCCTGGAGCAAAAACAGCTTCCGACGAACAATAGGTGCTTGCTGTGGAACACCTATCCCAAGTGGGGGTAGCCAGCTCAACAAAATGCCACACACCCAGGTGTAACAAACTACCTTGCCCAGGCTTGGTCTAAGCCCCTCACCTCGTCCCTGTGCTTTGGGGAGCCGGAGGGACAGCCGAGGCCCACGACCCTGAGACCCCTTTGCAAAAAGCCGGCTTCCCTCGGAAACAGTTTTCCTGAGGTGCAGACCCTATCCCAAGTGGATGTGGCAAGGTAAAGCAAATGCCCTCCACTTCTCTGGAAGAAACCACAGTGCCCAACCATGTTCTAAGCCCTCCCATCCTCCCTGGGCTTCTGGCAGCAGGAGTGAAAAGAGAGGAGCAGAGCACTGGGACCCGTTTGACAAAACCCGGCTTCCCACGGGAAAGTCTTTCTCCACGTGCAGACATGCTCCCAGGTGCCTGTGGCAAGGGGAAGGAAATGCCATACACTGACCTGGAAGAGACCACAGGGCCCAGGCACAGTCTGAACCCTTCCCTCAACCCGGCGGTTTTGCTAGCAGTTCAACCCCAACGAACACAGCCCGGAGACCCCTGGGGCAAAAACGGCTTCCGACGAACAATAGGTGCTTGCTGTGGAACACCTATCCCAAGTGGGGGTAGCCAGCTCAACAAAATGCCACACACCCAGGTGTAAGAAACAACATTGCTCAAGCACGGTCTAAGCCCCTCACCTCGTCCCCGTGCTTTGGGGAGCCGGAGGGACAGCCGAGGCCCACGGCCCTGAGACCCCTTTGCAAAAAGCCGGCTTCCCAAGGAAAGAATTTTCCTGAGGTGCAGACCCTATCCCAAGTGGTTGTGGCAAGGTAAAGCAAATGCCCTCCACTTCTCTGGAAGAAACCACAGTGCCCAGCCATGTTCTAAGCCCTCCCATCCTCCCTGGGCTTCTGGCAGCAGGAGTGAAAAGAGGGGAACAGAGCACTGGGACCCGTTTGACAAAACCCGGCTTCCCACGGGAAAGTTTCTCCACGTGCAGACATGCTCCCAGGTGCCTGTGGCAAGGGGAAGGAAATGCCATACACTGACCTGGAAGAGACCACAGGGCCCAGGCACAGTCTGAACCTTTCCCTCAACCCGGCGGTTTTGCTAGCAGGAGTTCAACCCCAACGAACACAGCCTGGAGACCCCTGGGGCAAAAACGGCTTCCGACGAACAATAGGTGCTTGCTGTGGAACACCTATCCCAAGTGGGGGTAGCCAGCTCAACAAAATGCCACACACCCAGGTGTAAGAAACAACATTGCCCAGGCATGGTCTAAGCCCCTCACCTCGTCCCTGTGCTTTGGGGAGCCGGAGGGACAGCCGAGGCACACGGCCCTGAGACCCCTTTGCAAAAACTGGCTTCCCACGGAGACAGTTTTCCTGAGGTGCAGACCCTATCCCAAGCGGTTGTGGCAAGGTAAAGCAAATGCCCTCCACTTCTCTGGAAGAAACCACAGTGCCCAACCATGTTCTAAGCCCTCCCATCCTCCCTGGGCTTCTGGCAGCAGGAGTGAAAAGAGAGGAGCAGAGCACTGGGACCCGTTTGACAAAACCCGGCTTCCCACGGGAAAGTCTTTCTCCACGTGCAGACATGCTCCCAAGTGCCTGTGTCAAGGGGAAGGAACTGCCATACACTGACCTGGAAGAGACCACAGGGCCCAGGCACAGTCTGAACCCTTCCCTCAACCCGGCGGTTTTGCTAGCAGGAGTTCAACCCCAACGAACACAGCCCGGAGACCCCTGGGGCAAAAACGGCTTCCGACGAACAATAGGTGCTTGCTGTGGAACACCTATCCCAAGTGGGGGTAGCCAGCTCAACAAAATGCCACACACCCAGGTGTAAGAAACAACATTGCCCAAGCATGGTCTAAGCCCCTCACCTCGTCCTTGTGCTTTGGGGAGCCGGAGGGACACCCGAGGCCCACGGCCCTGAGACCCCTTTGCAAAAAGCCGGCTTCCCACGGAGACAGTTTTCCTGAGGTGCAGACCCTATCCCAAGCGGTTGTGGCAAGGTAAAGCAAATGCCCTCCACTTCTCTGGAAGAAACCACAGTGCCCAGCCATGTTCTAAGCCCTCCCATCCTCCCTGGGCTTCTGGCAGCAGGAGTGAAAAGAGAGGAGCAGAGCACTGGGACCCGTTTGAGAAAAACCGGCTTCCCACGGGAAAGTCGTTCTCCACGTGCAGACATGCTCCCAGGTGCCTGTGGCAAGGGGAAGGAAATGCCATACACTGACCTGGAAGAGACCACAGGGCCCAGGCACAGTCTGAACCCTTCCCTCAACACGGCGGTTTTGCTAGCAGGAGTTCAACCCCAACGAACACAGCCCGGAGACCCCTGGGGCAAAAACGGCTTCCGACGAACAATAGGTGCTTGCTGTGGAACACCTATCCCAAGTGGGGGTAGCCAGCTCAACAAAATGCCACACACCCAGGTGTAAGAAACAACATTGCCCAGGCATGGTCTAAGCCCCTCACCTCGTCCCTGTGCTTTGGGGAGCCGGAGGGACAGCCGAGGCCCACGGCCCTGAGACCCCTTTGCAAAAAGCCGGCTTCCCACGGAGACAGTTTTCCTGAGGTGCAGACCCTATCCCAAGCGGTTGTGGCAAGGTAAAGCAAATGCCCTCCACTTCTCTGGAAGAAACCACAGTGCCCAGCCATGTTCTAAGCCCTCCCATCCTCCCTGGTCTTCTGGCAGTAGGAGTGAAAAGAGAGGAGCAGAGCACGGGGACCCGTTTGACAAAAACCGGCTTCCCACGGGAAAGTCTTTCTCCACGTGCAGACATGCTCCCAGGTGCCTGGGGCAAGGGGAAGGTAAAGCCATACACTGACCTGGAAGAGACCACAGGGCCCAGGCACAGTCTGAACACTTCCCTCAACTCGGCAGTTTTGCTAGCAGGAGTTCAAACCCAGCAAACATAGCCCGGAGACCCCTGGAGCAAAAACAGCTTCCGACGAACAATAGGTGCTTGCTGTGGAACACCTATCCCAAGTGGGGGTAGCCAGCTCAACAAAATGCCACACACCCAGGTGTAACAAACTACCTTGCCCAGGCTTGGTCTAAGCCCCTCACCTCGTCCCTGTGCTTTGGGGAGCCGGAGGGACAGCCGAGGCCCACGACCCTGAGACCCCTTTGCAAAAAGCCGGCTTCCCTCGGAAACAGTTTTCCTGAGGTGCACACCCTATCCCAAGTGGATGTGGCAAGGTAAAGCAAATGCCCTCCACTTCTCTGGAAGAAACCACAGTGCCCAACCATGTTCTAAGCCCTCCCATCCTCCCTGGGCTTCTGGCAGCAGGAGTGAAAAGAGAGGAGCAGAGCACTGGGACCCGTTTGACAAAACCCGGCTTCCCACGGGAAAGTCTTTCTCCACGTGCAGACATGCTCCCAGGTGCCTGTGGCAAGGGGAAGGAAATGCCATACACTGACCTGGAAGAGACCACAGGGCCCAGGCACAGTCTGAACCCTTCCCTCAACCCGGCGGTTTTGCTAGCAGTTCAACCCCAACGAAAACAGCCCGGAGACCCCTGGGGCAAAAACGGCTTCCGACGAACAATAGGTGCTTGCTGTGGAACACCTATCCCAAGTGGGGGTAGCCAGCTCAACAAAATGCCACACACCCAGGTGTAAGAAACAACATTGCTCAAGCACGGTCTAAGCCCCTCACCTCGTCCCCGTGCTTTGGGGAGCCGGAGGGACAGCCGAGGCCCACGGCCCTGAGACCCCTTTGCAAAAAGCCGGCTTCCCAAGGAAAGAATTTTCCTGAGGTGCAGACCCTATCCCAAGTGGTTGTGGCAAGGTAAAGCAAATGCCCTCCACTTCTCTGGAAGAAACCACAGTGCCCAGCCATGTTCTAAGCCCTCCCATCCTCCCTGGGCTTCTGGCAGCAGGAGTGAAAAGAGGGGAACAGAGCACTGGGACCCGTTTGACAAAACCCGGCTTCCCACGGGAAAGTTTCTCCACGTGCAGACATGCTCCCAGGTGCCTGTGGCAAGGGGAAGGAAATGCCATACACTGACCTGGAAGAGACCACAGGGCCCAGGCACAGTCTGAACCCTTCCCTCAACCCGGCGGTTTTGCTAGCAGGAGTTCAACCCCAACGAACACGGCCCGGAGACCCCTGGGGCAAAAACGGCTTCCGACGAACAATAGATGCTTGCTGTGGAACACCTATCCCAAGTGGGGGTAGCCAGGTCAACAATGCCACACACCCAGGTGTAAGAAACAACATTGCCCAGGCATGGTCTAAGCCCCTCACCTCGTCCCTGTGCTTTGGGGAGCCGGAGGGACAGCCGAGGCCCACGACCCTGAGACCCCTTTGCAAAAAGCCGGCTTCCCTCGGAAACAGTTTTCCTGAGGTGCAGACCCTATCCCAAGTGGATGTGGCAAGGTAAAGCAAATGCCCTCCACTTCTCTGGAAGAAACCACAGTGCCCAACCATGTTCTAAGCCCTCCCATCCTCCCTGGGCTTCTGGCAGCAGGAGTGAAAAGAGAGGAGCAGAGCACTGGGACCCGTTTGACAAAACCCGGCTTCCCACGGGAAAGTCTTTCTCCACGTGCAGACATGCTCCCAGGTGCCTGTGGCAAGGGGAAGGAAATGCCATACACTGACCTGGAAGAGACCACAGGGCCCAGGCACAGTCTGAACCCTTCCCTCAACCCGGCGGTTTTGCTAGCAGTTCAACCCCAACGAACACAGCCCGGAGACCCCTGGGGCAAAAACGGCTTCCGAAGAACAATAGGTGCTTGCTGTGGAACACCTATCCCAAGTGGGGGTAGCCAGCTCAACAAAATGCCACACACCCAGGTGTAAGAAACAACATTGCTCAAGCACGGTCTAAGCCCCTCACCTCGTCCCCGTGCTTTGGGGAGCCGGAGGGACAGCCGAGGCCCACGGCCCTGAGACCCCTTTGCAAAAAGCCGGCTTCCCAAGGAAAGAATTTTCCTGAGGTGCAGACCCTATCCCAAGTGGTTGTGGCAAGGTAAAGCAAATGCCCTCCACTTCTCTGGAAGAAACCACAGTGCCCAGCCATGTTCTAAGCCCTCCCATCCTCCCTGGGCTTCTGGCAGCAGGAGTGAAAAGAGGGGAACAGAGCACTGGGACCCGTTTGACAAAACCCGGCTTCCCACGGGAAAGTTTCTCCACGTGCAGACATGCTCCCAGGTGCCTGTGGCAAGGGGAAGGAAATGCCATACACTGACCTGGAAGAGACCACAGGGCCCAGGCACAGTCTGAACCCTTCCCTCAACCCGGCGGTTTTGCTAGCAGGAGTTCAACCCCAACGAACACAGCCCGGAGACCCCTGGGGCAAAAACGGCTTCCGACGAACAATAGATGCTTGCTGTGGAACACCTATCCCAAGTGGGGGTAGCCAGGCCAACAATGCCACACACCCAGGTGTAAGAAACAACATTGCCCAGGCATGGTCTAAGCCCCTCACCTCGTCCCTGTGCTTTGGGGAGCCGGAGGGACAGCCGAGGCCCACGGCCCTGAGACCCCTTTGCAAAAAGCCGGCTTCCCACGGAAAGAGTTTTCCTGAGGTGCAGACCCTATCCCAAGTGCTTGTGGCAAGGTAAAGCAAATGCCCTCCACTTCTCTGGAAGAAACCACAGTGCCCAGCCATGTTCTAAGCCCTCCCATCCTCCCTTGGCTTCTGGCAGCAGGAGTGAAAAGAGAGGAGCAGAGCACTGGGACCCGTTTGACAAAAACCGGCTTCCCACGGGAAAGTCTTTCTCCACGTGCAGACATGCTCCCAGGTGCCTGTGGCAAGGGGAAGGAAATGCCATACACTGACCTGGAAGAGACCACAGGGCCCAGGCACAGTCTGAACCTTTCCCTCAACCCGGCGGTTTTGCTAGCAGGAGTTCAACCCCAACGAACACAGCCTGGAGACCCCTGGGGCAAAAACGGCTTCCGACGAACAATAGGTGCTTGCTGTGGAACACCTATCCCAAGTGGGGGTAGCCAGCTCAACAAAATGCCACACACCCAGGTGTAAGAAACAACATTGCCCAGGCATGGTCTAAGCCCCTCACCTCGTCCCTGTGCTTTGGGGAGCCGGAGGGACAGCCGAGGCACACGGCCCTGAGACCCCTTTGCAAAAACTGGCTTCCCACGGAGACAGTTTTCCTGAGGTGCAGACCCTATCCCAAGCGGTTGTGGCAAGGTAAAGCAAATGCCCTCCACTTCTCTGGAAGAAACCACAGTGCCCAACCATGTTCTAAGCCCTCCCATCCTCCCTGGGCTTCTGGCAGCAGGAGTGAAAAGAGAGGAGCAGAGCACTGGGACCCGTTTGACAAAACCCGGCTTCCCACGGGAAAGTCTTTCTCCACGTGCAGACATGCTCCCAAGTGCCTGTGTCAAGGGGAAGGAAATGCCATACACTGACCTGGAAGAGACCACAGGGCCCAGGCACAGTCTGAACCCTTCCCTCAACCCGGCGGTTTTGCTAGCAGGAGTTCAACCCCAACGAACACAGCCCGGAGACCCCTGGGGCAAAAACGGCTTCCGACGAACAATAGGTGCTTGCTGTGGAACACCTATCCCAAGTGGGGGTAGCCAGCTCAACAAAATGCCACACACCCAGGTGTAAGAAACAACATTGCCCAAGCATGGTCTAAGCCCCTCACCTCGTCCTTGTGCTTTGGGGAGCCGGAGGGACACCCGAGGCCCACGGCCCTGAGACCCCTTTGCAAAAAGCCGGCTTCCCACGGAGACAGTTTTCCTGAGGTGCAGACCCTATCCCAAGCGGTTGTGGCAAGGTAAAGCAAATGCCCTCCACTTCTCTGGAAGAAACCACAGTGCCCAGCCATGTTCTAAGCCCTCCCATCCTCCCTGGGCTTCTGGCAGCAGGAGTGAAAAGAGAGGAGCAGAGCACTGGGACCCGTTTGAGAAAAACCGGCTTCCCACGGGAAAGTCGTTCTCCACGTGCAGACATGCTCCCAGGTGCCTGTGGCAAGGGGAAGGAAATGCCATACACTGACCTGGAAGAGACCACAGGGCCCAGGCACAGTCTGAACCCTTCCCTCAACACGGCGGTTTTGCTAGCAGGAGTTCAACCCCAACGAACACAGCCCGGAGACCCCTGGGGCAAAAAAGGCTTCCGACGAACAATAGGTGCTTGCTGTGGAACACCTATCCCAAGTGGGGGTAGCCAGCTCAACAAAATGCCACACACCCAGGTGTAAGAAACAACATTGCCCAGGCATGGTCTAAGCCCCTCACCTCGTCCCTGTGCTTTGGGGAGCCGGAGGGACAGCCGAGGCCCACGGCCCTGAGACCCCTTTGCAAAAAGCCGGCTTCCCACGGAGACAGTTTTCCTGAGGTGCAGACCCTATCCCAAGCGGTTGTGGCAAGGTAAAGCAAATGCCCTCCACTTCTCTGGAAGAAACCACAGTGCCCAGCCATGTTCTAAGCCCTCCCATCCTCCCTGGTCTTCTGGCAGTAGGAGTGAAAAGAGAGGAGCAGAGCACGGGGACCCGTTTGACAAAAACCGGCTTCCCACGGGAAAGTCTTTCTCCACGTGCAGACATGCTCCCAGGTGCCTGGGGCAAGGGGAAGGTAAAGCCATACACTGACCTGGAAGAGACCACAGGGCCCAGGCACAGTCTGAACACTTCCCTCAACTCGGCAGTTTTGCTAGCAGGAGTTCAAACCCAGCAAACATAGCCCGGAGACCCCTGGAGCAAAAACAGCTTCCGACGAACAATAGGTGCTTGCTGTGGAACACCTATCCCAAGTGGGGGTAGCCAGCTCAACAAAATGCCACACACCCAGGTGTAACAAACTACCTTGCCCAGGCTTGGTCTAAGCCCCTCACCTCGTCCCTGTGCTTTGGGGAGCCGGAGGGACAGCCGAGGCCCACGACCCTGAGACCCCTTTGCAAAAAGCCGGCTTCCCTCGGAAACAGTTTTCCTGAGGTGCAGACCCTATCCCAAGTGGATGTGGCAAGGTAAAGCAAATGCCCTCCACTTCTCTGGAAGAAACCACTGTGCCCAACCATGTTCTAAGCCCTCCCATCCTCCCTGGGCTTCTGGCAGCAGGAGTGAAAAGAGAGGAGCAGAGCACTGGGACCCGTTTGACAAAACCCGGCTTCCCACGGGAAAGTCTTTCTCCACGTGCAGACATGCTCCCAGGTGCCTGTGGCAAGGGGAAGGAAATGCCATACACTGACCTGGAAGAGACCACAAGGCCCAGGCACAGTCTGAACCCTTCCCTCAACCCGGCGGTTTTGCTAGCAGTTCAACCCCAACGAAAACAGCCCGGAGACCCCTGGGGCAAAAACGGCTTCCGACGAACAATAGGTGCTTGCTGTGGAACACCTATCCCAAGTGGGGGTAGCCAGCTCAACAAAATGCCACACACCCAGGTGTAAGAAACAACATTGCTCAAGCACGGTCTAAGCCCCTCACCTCGTCCCCGTGCTTTGGGGAGCCGGAGGGACAGCCGAGGCCCACGGCCCTGAGACCCCTTTGCAAAAAGCCGGCTTCCCAAGGAAAGAATTTTCCTGAGGTGCAGACCCTATCCCAAGTGGTTGTGGCAAGGTAAAGCAAATGCCCTCCACTTCTCTGGAAGAAACCACAGTGCCCAGCCATGTTCTAAGCCCTCCCATCCTCCCTGGGCTTCTGGCAGCAGGAGTGAAAAGAGGGGAACAGAGCACTGGGACCCGTTTGACAAAACCCGGCTTCCCACGGGAAAGTTTCTCCACGTGCAGACATGCTCCCAGGTGCCTGTGGCAAGGGGAAGGAAATGCCATACACTGACCTGGAAGAGACCACAGGGCCCAGGCACAGTCTGAACCCTTCCCTCAACCCGGCGGTTTTGCTAGCAGGAGTTCAACCCCAACGAACACGGCCCGGAGACCCCTGGGGCAAAAACGGCTTCTGACGAACAATAGATGCTTGCTGTGGAACACCTATCCCAAGTGGGGGTAGCCAGGTCAACAATGCCACACACCCAGGTGTAAGAAACAACATTGCCCAGGCATGGTCTAAGCCCCTCACCTCGTCCCTGTGCTTTGGGGAGCCGGAGGGACAGCCGAGGCCCACGACCCTGAGACCCCTTTGCAAAAAGCCGGCTTCCCACGGAAACAGTTTTCCTGAGGTGCAGACCCTATCCCAAGTGGTTGTGGCAAGGTAAAGCAAATGCCCTCCACTTCCCTGGAAGAAACCACAGTGCCCAACCATGTTCTAAGCCCTCCCATCCTCCCTGGGCTTCTGGCAGCAGGAGTGAAAAGAGAGGAGCAGAGCACTGGGACCCGTTTGACAAAACCCGGCTTCCCAAGGGAAAGTCTTTCTCCACGTGCAGACATGCTCCCAAGTGCCTGTGTCAAGGGGAAGGAAATGCCATACACTGACCTGGAAGAGACCACAGGGCCCAGGCACAGTCTGAACCCTTCCCTCAACCCGGCGGTTTTGCTAGCAGGAGTTCAACCCCAACGAACACAGCCCGGAGACCCCTGGGGCAAAAACAGCTACCGACGAACAATAGGTGCTTGCTGTGGAACACCTATCCCAAGTGGGGGTAGCCAGCTCAACAAAATGCCACACACCCAGGTGTAAGAAACAACATTGCCCAGGCATGGTCTAAGCCCCTCACCTCGTCCCTGTGCTTTGGGGAGCCGGAGGGACACCCGAGGCCCACGGCCCTGAGACCACTTTGCAAAAAGCCGGCTTCCCACGGAAAGAGTTTTCCTGAGGTGCAGACCCTATCCCAAGTGCTTAGGCAAGGTAAAGCAAATGCCCTCCACTTCTCTGGAAGAAACCACAGTGCCCAGCCATGTTCTAAGCCCTCCCATCCTCCCTTGGCTTCTGGCAGCAGGAGTGAAAAGAGAGGAGCAGAGCACTGGGACCCGTTTGACAAAAACCGGCTTCCCACGGGAAAGTCTTTCTCCACGTGCAGACATGCTCCCAGGTGCCTGTGGCAAGGGGAAGGAAATGCCATACACTGACCTGGAAGAGACCACAGGGCCCAGGCACAGTCTGAACCTTTCCCTCAACCCGGCGGTTTTGCTAGCAGGAGTTCAACCCCAACGAACACAGCCTGGAGACCCCTGGGGCAAAAACGGCTTCCGACGAACAATAGGTGCTTGCTGTGGAACACCTATCCCAAGTGGGGGTAGCCAGCTCAACAAAATGCCACACACCCAGGTGTAAGAAACAACATTGCCCAGGCATGGTCTAAGCCCCTCACCTCGTCCCTGTGCTTTGGGGAGCCGGAGGGACAGCCGAGGCACACGGCCCTGAGACCCCTTTGCAAAAACTGGCTTCCCACGGAGACAGTTTTCCTGAGGTGCAGACCCTATCCCAAGCGGTTGTGGCAAGGTAAAGCAAATGCCCTCCACTTCTCTGGAAGAAACCACAGTGCCCAACCATGTTCTAAGCCCTCCCATCCTCCCTGGGCTTCTGGCAGCAGGAGTGAAAAGAGAGGAGCAGAGCACTGGGACCCGTTTGACAAAACCCGGCTTCCCACGGGAAAGTCTTTCTCCACGTGCAGACATGCTCCCAAGTGCCTGTGTCAAGGGGAAGGAAATGCCATACACTGACCTGGAAGAGACCACAGGGCCCAGGCACAGTCTGAACCCTTCCCTCAACCCGGCGGTTTTGCTAGCAGGAGTTCAACCCCAACGAACACAGCCCGGAGACCCCTGGGGCAAAAACGGCTTCCGACGAACAATAGGTGCTTGCTGTGGAACACCTATCCCAAGTGGGGGTAGCCAGCTCAACAAAATGCCACACACCCAGGTGTAAGAAACAACATTGCCCAAGCATGGTCTAAGCCCCTCACCTCGTCCTTGTGCTTTGGGGAGCCGGAGGGACACCCGAGGCCCACGGCCCTGAGACCCCTTTGCAAAAAGCCGGCTTCCCACGGAGACAGTTTTCCTGAGGTGCAGACCCTATCCCAAGCGGTTGTGGCAAGGTAAAGCAAATGCCCTCCACTTCTCTGGAAGAAACCACAGTGCCCAGCCATGTTCTAAGCCCTCCCATCCTCCCTGGGCTTCTGGCAGCAGGAGTGAAAAGAGAGGAGCAGAGCACTGGGACCCGTTTGAGAAAAACCGGCTTCCCACGGGAAAGTCGTTCTCCACGTGCAGACATGCTCCCAGGTGCCTGTGGCAAGGGGAAGGAAATGCCATACACTGACCTGGAAGAGACCACAGGGCCCAGGCACAGTCTGAACCCTTCCCTCAACACGGCGGTTTTGCTAGCAGGAGTTCAACCCCAACGAACACAGCCCGGAGACCCCTGGGGCAAAAACGGCTTCCGACGAACAATAGGTGCTTGCTGTGGAACACCTATCCCAAGTGGGGGTAGCCAGCTCAACAAAATGCCACACACCCAGGTGTAAGAAACAACATTGCCCAGGCATGGTCTAAGCCCCTCACCTCGTCCCTGTGCTTTGGGGAGCCGGAGGGACAGCCGAGGCCCACGGCCCTGAGACCCCTTTGCAAAAAGCCGGCTTCCCACGGAAAGAGTTTTCCTGAGGTGCAGACCCTATCCCAAGTGCTTGTGGCAAGGTAAAGCAAATGCCCTCCACTTCTCTGGAGGAAACCACAGTGCCCAGCCATGTTCTAAGCCCTCCCATCCTCCCTTGGCTTCTGGCAGCAGGAGTGAAAAGAGAGGAGCAGAGCACTGGGACCCGTTTGACCAAAACCGGCTTCCCACGGGAAAGTCTTTCTCCACGTGCAGACATGCTCCCAGGTGCCTGTGGCAAGGGGAAGGAAATGCCATACACTGACCTGGAAGAGACCACAGGGCCCAGGCACAGTCTGAACCTTTCCCTCAACCCGGCGGTTTTGCTAGCAGGAGTTCAACCCCAACGAACACAGCCTGGAGACCCCTGGGGCAAAAACGGCTACCGACGAACAATAGGTGCTTGCTGTGGAACACCTATCCCAAGTGGGGGTAGCCAGCTCAACAAAATGCCACACACCGAGGTGTAAGAAACAACATTGCCCAGGCATGGTCTAAGCCCCTCACCTCGTCCCTGTGCTTTGGGGAGCCGGAGGGACAGCCGAGGCACACGGCCCTGAGACCCCTTTGCAAAAAGCTGGCTTCCCACGGAGACAGTTTTCCTGAGGTGCAGACCCTATCCCAAGCGGTTGTGGCAAGGTAAAGCAAATGCCCTCCACTTCTCTGGAAGAAACCACAGTGCCCAACCATGTTCTAAGCCCTCCCATCCTCCCTGGGCTTCTGGCAGCAGGAGTGAAAAGAGAGGAGCAGAGCACTGGGACCCGTTTGACAAAACCCGGCTTCCCACGGGAAAGTCTTTCTCCACGTGCAGACATGCTCCCAAGTGCCTGTGTCAAGGGGAAGGAAATGCCATACACTGACCTGGAAGAGACCACAGGGCCCAGGCACAGTCTGAACCCTTCCCTCAACCCGGCGGTTTTGCTAGCAGGAGTTCAACCCCAACGAACACAGCCCGGAGACCCCTGGGGCAAAAACGGCTTCCGACGAACAATAGGTGCTTGCTGTGGAACCCCTATCCCAAGTGGGGGTAGCCAGCTCAACAAAATGCCACACACCCAGGTGTAAGAAACAACATTGCCCAAGCATGGTCTAAGCCCCTCACCTCGTCCTTGTGCTTTGGGGAGCCGGAGGGACAGCCGAGGCCCACGGCCCTGAGACCCCTTTGCAAAAAGCCGGCTTCCCACGGAGACAGTTTTCCTGAGGTGCAGACCCTATCCCAAGCGGTTGTGGCAAGGTAAAGCAAATGCCCTCCACTTCTCTGGAAGAAACCACAGTGCCCAGCCATGTTCTAAGCCCTCCCATCCTCCCTGGGCTTCTGGCAGCAGGAGTGAAAAGAGAGGAGCAGAGCACTGGGACCCGTTTGACGAAAACCGGCTTCCCACGGGAAAGTCGTTCTCCACGTGCAGACATGCTCCCAGGTGCCTGTGTCAAGGGGAAGGAAATGCCATACACTGACCTGGAAGAGACCACAGGGCCCAGGCACAGTCTGAACCCTTCCCTCAACCCGGCGGTTTTGCTAGCAGGAGTTCAACCCCAACGAACACAGCCCGGAGACCCCTGGGGCAAAAACGGCTTCCGACGAACAATAGGTGCTTGCTGTGGAAAACCTATTACAAGTGGGGGTAGCCAGCTCAACAAAATGCCACACACCCAGGTGTAAGAAACAACATTGCCCAGGCATGGTCTAAGTCCCTCACCTCGTCCCTGTGCTTTGGGGAGCCGAGGGACAGCCGAGGCCCACGGCCCTGAGACCCCTTTGCAAAAAGCCGGCTTCCCACGGAGACAGTTTTCCTGAGGTGCAGACCCTATCCCAAGCGGTTGTGGCAAGGTAAAGCAAATGCCCTCCACTTCTCTGGAAGAAACCACAGTGCCCAGCCATGTTCTAAGCCCTCCCATCCTCCCTGGTCTTCTGGCAGTAGGAGTGAAAAGAGAGGAGCAGAGCACGGGGACCCGTTTGACAAAAACCGGCTTCCCACGGGAAAGTCTTTCTCCACGTGCAGACATGCTCCCAGGTGCCTGGGGCAAGGGGAAGGTAAAGCCATACACTGACCTGGAAGAGACCACAGGGCCCAGGCACAGTCTGAACACTTCCCTCAACTCGGCAGTTTTGCTAGCAGGAGTTCAAACCCAGCGAACATAGCCCGGAGACCCCTGGAGCAAAAACAGCTTCCGACGAACAATAGGTGCTTGCTGTGGAACACCTATCCCAAGTGGGGGTAGCCAGCTCAACAAAATGCCACACACCCAGGTGTAACAAACTACCTTGCCCAGGCTTGGTCTAAGCCCCTCACCTCGTCCCTGTGCTTTGGGGAGCCGGAGGGACAGCCGAGGCCCACGACCCTGAGACCCCTTTGCAAAAAGCCGGCTTCCCTCGGAAACAGTTTTCCTGAGGTGCAGACCCTATCCCAAGTGGATGTGGCAAGGTAAAGCAAATGCCCTCCACTTCTCTGGAAGAAACCACAGTGCCCAACCATGTTCTAAGCCCTCCCATCCTCCCTGGGCTTCTGGCAGCAGGAGTGAAAAGAGAGGAGCAGAGCACTGGGACCCGTTTGACAAAACCCGGCTTCCCACGGGAAAGTCTTTCTCCACGTGCAGACATGCTCCCAGGTGCCTGTGGCAAGGGGAAGGAAATGCCATACACTGACCTGGAAGAGACCACAGGGCCCAGGCACAGTCTGAACCCTTCCCTCAACCCGGCGGTTTTGCTAGCAGTTCAACCCCAACGAACACAGCCCGGAGACCCCTGGGGCAAAAACGGCTTCCGACGAACAATAGGTGCTTGCTGTGGAACACCTATCCCAAGTGGGGGTAGCCAGCTCAACAAAATGCCACACACCCAAGTGTAAGAAACAACATTGCTCAAGCATGGTCTAAGCCCCTCACCTCGTCCCCGTGCTTTGTGGAGCCGGAGGGACAGCCGAGGCCCACGGCCCTGAGACCCCTTTGCAAAAAGCCGGCTTCCCTCGGAAACAGTTTTCCTGAGGTGCAGACCCTATCCCAAGTGGTTGTGGCAAGGTAAAGCAAATGCCCTCCACTTCTCTGGAAGAAACCACAGTGCCCAGCCATGTTCTAAGCCCTCCCATCCTCCCTGGGCTTCTGGCAGCAGGAGTGAAAAGAGGGGAACAGAGCACTGGGACCCGTTTGACAAAACCCGGCTTCCCACGGGAAAGTTTCTCCACGTGCAGACATGCTCCCAGGTGCCTGTGGCAAGGGGAAGGAAATGCCATACACTGACCTGGAAGAGACCACAGGGCCCAGGCACAGTCTGAACCCTTCCCTCAACCCGGCGGTTTTGCTAGCAGGAGTTCAACCCCAACGAACACAGCCCGGAGACCCCTGGGGCAAAAACGGCTTCCGACGAACAATAGATGCTTGCTGTGGAACACCTATCCCAAGTGGGGGTAGCCAGGTCAACAATGCCACACACCCAGGTGTAAGAAACAACATTGCCCAGGCATGGTCTAAGCCCCTCACCTCATCCCTGTGCTTTGGGGAGCCAGAGGGACACCCGAGGCCCACGGCCCTGAGACCCCTTTGCAAAAAGCCGGCCTCCCACGGAGACAGTTTCCTGAGGTGCAGACCCTATCCCAAGCGGTTGTGGCAAGGTAAAGCAAATGCCCTCCACTTCTCTGGAAGAAACCACAGTGCCCAGCCATGTTCTAAGCCCTCCCATCCTCCCTGGGCTTCAGGCAGCAGGAGTGAAAAGAGAGGAGCAGAGCACTGGGACCCGTTTCACAAAAACCGGCTTCCCACGGGAAAGTCGTTCTCCACGTGCAGACATGCTCCCAGGTGCCTGTGGCAAGGGGAAGGAACTGCCATACACTGACCTGGAAGAGACCACAGGGCCCAGGCACAGTCTGAACCCTTCCCTCAACCCGGCGGTTTTGCTAGCAGGAGTTCAACCCCAACGAACACAGCCCGGAGACCCCTGGGGCAAAAACGGCTTCCGACGAACAATAGGTGCTTGCTGTGGAACACCTATCCCAAGTGGGGGTAGCCAGCTCAACAAAATGCCACACACCCAGGTGTAAGAAACAACATTGCCCAGGCATGGTCTAAGCCCCTCACCTCGTCCCTGTGCTTTGGGGAGCCGGAGGGACAGCCGAGGCCCACGGCCCTGAGACCCCTTTGCAAAAAGCCTGCTTCCCCCGGAGACAGTTTTCCTGAGGTGCAGACCCTATCCCAAGCGGTTGTGGCAAGGTAAAGCAAATGCCCTCCACTTCTCTGGAAGAAACCACAGTGCCCAGCCATGTTCTAAGCCCTCCCATCCTCCCTGGGCTTCTGGCAGCAGGAGTGAAAAGAGAGGAGCAGAGCACTGGGACCCGTTTGACAAAAACCGGCTTCCCACGGGAAAGTCGTTCTCCACGTGCAGACATGCTCCCAGGTGCCTGTGGCAAGGGGAAGGAAATGCCATACACTGACCTGGAAGAGACCACAGGGCCCAGGCACAGTCTGAACCCTTCCCTCAACCCGGCGGTTTTGCTAGCAGGAGTTCAACCCCAACGAACACAGCCCGGAGACCCCTGGGGCAAAAACGGCTTCCGACGAACAATAGGTGCTTGCTGTGGAACACCTATCCCAAGTGGGGGTAGCCAGCTCAACAAAATGCCACACACCCAGGTGTAAGAAACAACATTGCCCAGGCTTGGTCTAAGCCCCTCACCTCGTCCCTGTGCTTTGGGGAGCCGGAGGGACAGCCGAGGCCCACGACCCTGAGACCCCTTTGCAAAAAGCCGGCTTCCCACGGAAACAGTTTTCCTGAGGTGCAGACCCTATCCCAAGTGGTTGTGGCAAGGTAAAGCAAATGCCCTCCACTTCTCTGGAAGAAACCACAGTGCCCAGCCATGTTCTAAGCCCTCCCATCCTCCCTGGGCTTCTGGCAGCAGGAGTGAAAAGAGAGGAGCAGAGCACTGGGACCCGTTTGACAAAACCCGGCTTCCCACGGGAAAGTCTTTCTCCACGTGCAGACATGCTCCCAGGTGCCTGTGGCAAGGGGAAGGAAATGCCATACACTGACCTGGAAGAGACCACAGGGCCCAGGCACAGTCTGAACCCTTCCCTCAACCCGGCGGTTTTGCTAGCAGTTCAACCCCAACGAACACAGTCCGGAGACCCCTGGGGCAAAAACGGCTTCCGACGAACAATAGGTGCTTGCTGTGGAACACCTATCCCAAGTGGGGGTAGCCAGCTCAACAAAATGCCACACACCCAGGTGTAAGAAACAACATTGCTCAAGCATGGTCTAAGCCCCTCACCTCGTCCCCGTGCTTTGGGGAGCCGGAGGGACAGCCGAGGCCCACGGCCCTGAGACCCCTTTGCAAAAAGCCGGCTTCCCAAGGAAAGAATTTTCCTGAGGTGCAGCCCTATCCCAAGTGGTTGTGGCAAGGTAAAGCAAATGCCCTCCACTTCTCTGGAAGAAACCACAGTGCCCAGCCATGTTCTAAGCCCTCCCATCCTCCCTGGGCTTCTGGCAGCAGGAGTGAAAAGAGGGGAACAGAGCACTGGGACCCGTTTGACAAAACCCGGCTTCCCACGGGAAAGTTTCTCCACGTGCAGACATGCTCCCAGGTGCCTGTGGCAAGGGGAAGGAAATGCCATACACTGACCTGGAAGAGACCACAGGGCCCAGGCACAGTCTGAACCCTTCCCTCAACCCGGCGGTTTTGCTAGCAGGAGTTCAACCCCAACGAACACAGCCCGGAGACCCCTGGGGCAAAAACGGCTTCCGACGAACAATAGATGCTTGCTGTGGAACACCTATCCCAAGTGGGGGTAGCCAGGTCAACAATGCCACACACCCAGGTGTAAGAAACAACATTGCCCAGGCATGGTCTAAGCCCCTCACCTCATCCCTGTGCTTTGGGGAGCCGGAGGGACAGCCGAGGCCCACGGCCCTGAGACCCCTTTGCAAAAAGCCGGCTTCCCACGGAGACAGTTTCCTGAGGTGCAGACCCTATCCCAAGCGGTTGTGGCAAGGTAAAGCAAATGCCCTCCACTTCTCTGGAAGAAACCACAGTGCCCAGCCATGTTCTAAGCCCTCCCATCCTCCCTGGGCTTCTGGCAGTAGGAGTGAAAAGAGAGGAGCAGAGCACGGGGACCCGTTTGACAAAACCCGGCTTCCCACGGGAAAGTCTTTCTCCACGTGCAGACATGCTCCCAGGTGCCTGGGGCAAGGGGAAGGAAATGCCATACACTGACCTGGAAGAGACCACAGGGCCCAGGCACAGTCTGAACACTTCCCTCAACTCGGCAGTTTTGCTAGCAGGAGTTCAACCCCAGCGAACATAACCCGGAGACCCCAGGGGCAAAAACGGCTTCCGACGAACAATAGGTGCTTGCTGTGGAACACCTATCCCAAGTGGGGGTAGCC
The DNA here is from genome assembly GCF_023065955.2 of Ursus arctos. NCBI lineage: Eukaryota > Metazoa > Chordata > Mammalia > Carnivora > Ursidae > Ursus > Ursus arctos. The sequence continues at coordinate 64,616,517 of NW_026622819.1, forward strand.
AGCTCAACAAAATGCCACACACCCAGGTGTAAGAAACAACATTGCCCAGGCATGGTCTAAGCCCCTCACCTCGTCCCTGTGCTTTGGGGAGCCGGAGGGACAGCCGAGGCCCACGGCCCTGAGACCCCTTTGTAAAAAGCCGGCTTCCCACGGAGACAGTTTTCCTGAGGTGCAGACCCTATCCCAAGCGGTTGTGGCAAGGTAAAGCAAATGCCCTCCACTTCTCTGGAAGAAACCACAGTGCCCAGCCATGTTCTAAGCCCTCCCATCCTCCCTGGGCTTCTGGCAGCAGGAGTGAAAAGAGAGGAGCAGAGCACGGGGACCCGTTTGACAAAACCCGGCTTCCCAAGGGAAAGTCTTTCTCCACGTGCAGACATGCTCCCAGGTGCCTGTGGCAAAGGGAAGGAAATGCCATACACTGACCTGGAAGAGACCACACGGCCCAGGCACAGTCTGAACCCTTCCCTCAACCCGGCGGTTTTACTAGCAGGAGTTCATCCCCAACGAACACAGCCCGGAGACCCTGGGGCAAAAACGGCTTACGACGATCAATAGGTGCTTGCTGTGGAACACCTATCTCAAATGGTGGAAGCCAGGTCAACAAAATGCCACACACCCAGGTGTAACAAACTACCTTGCCCAGGCTTGGTCTAAGCCCCTCACCTCGTCCCTGTGCTTTGGGGAGCCGGAGGGACAGCCGAGGCCCACGGCCCTGAGACCCCTTTGCAAAAAGCCGGCTTCCCTCAGAAACAGTTTTCCTGAGGTGCAGACCCTATCCCAAGTGGTTGTGGCAAGGTAAAGCAAATGCCCTCCACTTCTCTGGAAGAAACCACAGTGCCCAACCATGTTCTAAGCCCTCCCATCCTCCCTGGGCTTCTGGCAGCAGGAGTGAAAAGAGAGGAGCAGAGCACGGGGACCCGTTTGACAAAACCCGGCTTCCCACGGGAAAGTCGTTCTCCACGTGCAGACATGCTCCCAGGTGCCTGTGGCAAGGGGAAGGAACTGCCATACACTGACCTGGAAGAGACCACAGGGCCCAGGCACAGTCTGAACCCTTCCCTCAACCCGGCGGTTTTGCTAGCAGGAGTTCAACCCCAAAGAACACAGCCCGGAGACCCCTGCGGCAAAAACGGCTTCCGACGAACAATAGGTGCTTGGTGTGGAACACCTATCCCAAGTGGGGGTAGCCAGCTCAACAAAATGCCACACACCCAGGTGTAAGAAACAACATTGCCCAGGCATGGTCTAAGCCCCTCACCTCGTCCCTGTGCTTTGGGGAGCCGGAGGGACAGCCGAGGCCCACGGCCCTGAGACCCCTTTGCAAAAAGCCGGCTTCCCACGGAGACAGTTTTCCTGAGGTGCAGACCCTATCCCAAGCGGTTGTGGCAAGGTAAAGCAAATGCCCTCCACTTCTCTGGAAGAAACCACAGTGCCCAGCCATGTTCTAAGCCCTCCCATCCTCCCTGGGCTTCTGGCAGCAGGAGTGAAAAGAGAGGAGCAGAGCACCGGGACCCGTTTGACAAAAACCGGCTTCCCACGGGAAAGTCTTTCTCCACGTGCAGACATGCTCCCAGGTGCCTGTGGCAAGGGGAAGGAAATGCCATACACTGACCTGGAAGAGACCACAGGGCCCAGGCACAGTCTGAACCCTTCCCTCAACCCGGCGATTTTGCTAGCAGGAGTTCAACCCCAACGAACACAGCCCGGAGACCCCTGGGGCAAAAAAGTCTTCCGACGAACAATAGGTGCTTGCTGTGGAACACCTATCCCAAGTGGGGGTAGCCAGCTCAGGAAAATGCCACACACCCAGGTGTAAAAAACAACATTGCCCAGCCATGGTCTAAGCCCCTCACCTCGTCCCTGTGCTTTGGGGAGCCGGAGGGACAGCCGAGGCACACGGTCCTGAGACCCCTTTGCAAAAAGCCGGCTTCCCACGGATACAGTTTTCCTGAGGTTCAGACCATATCCCAAGCGGTTGTGGCAAGGTAAAGCAAATGCCCTCCACTTCTCTGGAAGAAACCACAGTGCCCAGCCATGTTCCAAGCCCTCCCATCCTCCCTGGGCTTCTGGCAGCAGGAGTGAAAAGAGAGGAGCAGAGCACTGGGACACGTTTGAGAAAACCCGGCTACCCACGGGAAAGTCTTTCTCCACGTGCAGACATGCTCCCAGGTGCCTGTGGCAAAGGGAAGAAAATGCCATACACTGACCTGGAAGAGACCACACGGCCCAGATACAGTCTGAACCCTTCCCTCAACCCGGCGGTTTTGCTAGCAGGAGTTCATCCCCAACGAACACAGCCCGGAGACCCCTGGGGCAAAAACGGCTTCCGACGATCAATAGGTGCTTGCTGTGGAACACCTATCCCAAGTGGTGGTAGCCAGCTCAACAAAATGCCACACACCCAGGTGTAAGAAACAACATTGCCCAGGCTTGGTCTAAGCCCCTCACCTCGTCCCTGTGCTTTGGGGAGCCGGAGGGACAGCCGAGGCACACGGCCCTGAGACCCCTTTGCAAAAAGCCGGCTTCCCACGGAAAGAGTTTTCCTGAGGTGCAGACCCTATCCCAAGTGGTTGTGGCAAGGTAAAGCAAATGCCCTCCACTTCTCTGGAGGAAACCACAGTGCCCAGCCATGTTCTAAGCCCTCCCATCCTCCCTTGGCTTCTGGCAGCAGGAGTGAAAAGAGAGGAGCAGAGCACTGGGACCCGTTTGACAAAAACCGGCTTCCCACGGGAAAGTCTTTCTCCACGTGCAGACATGCTCTCAGGTGCCTGTGGCAAGGGGAAGGAAATGCCATACACTGACCTGGAAGAGACCACAGGGCCCAGGCACAGTCTGAACCTTTCCCTCAACCCGGCGGTTTTGCTAGCAGGAGTTCAACCCCAACGAACACAGCCCGGAGACCCCTGGGGCAAAAATGGCTTCCGACGAACAATAGGTGCTTGCTGTGGAACACCTATCCCAAGTGGGGGTAGCCAGCTCAACAAAATGCCACACACCCAGGTGTAAGAAACAACATTGCCCAGGCATGGTCTAAGCCCCTCACCTCGTCCCTGTGCTTTGGGCAGCCGGAGGGACAGCCGAGGCACACGGCCCTGAGACCCCTTTGCAAAAAGCTGGCTTCCCACGGAGACAGTTTTCCTGAGGTGCAGACCCTATCCCAAGCGGTTGTGGCAAGGTAAAGCAAATGCCCTCCACTTCTCTGGAAGAAACCAGAGTGCCCAACCATGTTCTAAGCCCTCCCATCCTCCCTGGGCTTCTGGCAGCAGGAGTGAAAAGAGAGGAGCAGAGCACTGGGACCCGTTTGACAAAACCCGGCTTCCCACGGGAAAGTCTTTCTCCACGTGCAGACATGCTCCCAAGTGCCTGTGTCAAGGGGAAGGAAATGCCATACACTGACCTGGAAGAGACCACAGGGCCCAGGCACAGTCTGAACCCTTCCCTCAACCCGGCGGTTTTGCTAGCAGGAGTTCAACCCCAACGAACACAGCCCGGAGACCCCTGGGGCAAAAACGGCTTCCGACGAACAATAGGTGCTTGCTGTGGAACACCTATCCCAAGTGGGGGTAGCCAGCTCAACAAAATGCCACACACCCAGGTGTAAGAAACAACATTGCCCAAGCATGGTCTAAGCCCCTCACCTCGTCCCTGTGCTTTGGGGAGCCGGAGGGACAGCCGAGGCCCACGGCCCTGAGACCCCTTTGCAAAAAGCCGGCTTCCCAAGGAAAGAATTTTCCTGAGGTGCAGACCCTATCCCAAGTGGTTGTGGCAAGGTAAAGCAAATGCCCTCCACTTCTCTGGAAGAAACCACAGTGCCCAGCCATGTTCTAAGTCCTCCCTTCCTCCCTGGGCTTCTGGCAGCAGGAGTGAAAAGAGAGGAGCAGAGCACTGGGACCCGTTTGACAAAACCCGGCTTCCCACGGGAAAGTCTTTCTCCACGTGCAGACATGCTCCCAGGTGCCTGTGGCAAGGGGAAGGAAATGCCATACACTGACCTGGAAGAGACCACAGGGCCCAGGCACAGTCTGAACCCTTCCCTCAACCCGGCGGTTTTGCTAGCAGTTCAACCCCAACGAACACAGCCCGGAGACCCCTGGGGCAAAAACGGCTTCCGACGAACAATAGGTGCTTGCTGTGGAACACCTATCCCAAGTGGGGGTAGCCAGCTCAACAAAATGCCACACACCCAGGTGTAAGAAACAACATTGCTCAAGCATGGTCTAAGCCCCTCACCTCGTCCCCGTGCTTTGTGGAGCCGGAGGGACAGCCGAGGCCCACGGCCCTGAGACCCCTTTGCAAAAAGCCGGCTTCCCTCGGAAACAGTTTTCCTGAGGTGCAGACCCTATCCCAAGTGGTTGTGGCAAGGTAAAGCAAATGCCCTCCACTTCTCTGGAAGAAACCACAGTGCCCAGCCATGTTCTAAGCCCTCCCATCCTCCCTGGGCTTCTGGCAGCAGGAGTGAAAAGAGGGGAACAGAGCACTGGGACCCGTTTGACAAAACCCGGCTTCCCACGGGAAAGTTTCTCCACGTGCAGACATGCTCCCAGGTGCCTGTGGCAAGGGGAAGGAAATGCCATACACTGACCTGGAAGAGACCACAGGGCCCAGGCACAGTCTGAACCCTTCCCTCAACCCGGCGGTTTTGCTAGCAGGAGTTCAACCCCAACGAACACAGCCCGGAGACCCCTGGGGCAAAAACGGCTTCCGACGAACAATAGCTGCTTGCTGTGGAACACCTATCCCAAGTGGGGGTAGCCAGGTCAACAATGCCACACACCCAGGTGTAAGAAACAACATTGCCCAGGCATGGTCTAAGCCCCTCACCTCATCCCTGTGCTTTGGGGAGCCAGAGGGACACCCGAGGCCCACGGCCCTGAGACCCCTTTGCAAAAAGCCGGCCTCCCACGGAGACAGTTTCCTGAGGTGCAGACCCTATCCCAAGCGGTTGTGGCAAGGTAAAGCAAATGCCCTCCACTTCTCTGGAAGAAACCACAGTGCCCAGCCATGTTCTAAGCCCTCCCATCCTCCCTGGGCTTCAGGCAGCAGGAGTGAAAAGAGAGGAGCAGAGCACTGGGACCCGTTTCACAAAAACCGGCTTCCCACGGGAAAGTCGTTCTCCACGTGCAGACATGCTCCCAGGTGCCTGTGGCAAGGGGAAGGAACTGCCATACACTGACCTGGAAGAGACCACAGGGCCCAGGCACAGTCTGAACCCTTCCCTCAACCCGGCGGTTTTGCTAGCAGGAGTTCAACCCCAACGAACACAGCCCGGAGACCCCTGGGGCAAAAACGGCTTCCGACGAACAATAGGTGCTTGCTGTGGAACACCTATCCCAAGTGGGGGTAGCCAGCTCAACAAAATGCCACACACCCAGGTGTAAGAAACAACATTGCCCAGGCATGGTCTAAGCCCCTCACCTCGTCCCTGTGCTTTGGGGAGCCGGAGGGACAGCCGAGGCCCACGGCCCTGAGACCCCTTTGCAAAAAGCCTGCTTCCCCCGGAGACAGTTTTCCTGAGGTGCAGACCCTATCCCAAGCGGTTGTGGCAAGGTAAAGCAAATGCCCTCCACTTCTCTGGAAGAAACCACAGTGCCCAGCCATGTTCTAAGCCCTCCCATCCTCCCTGGGCTTCTGGCAGCAGGAGTGAAAAGAGAGGAGCAGAGCACTGGGACCCGTTTGACAAAAACCGGCTTCCCACGGGAAAGTCGTTCTCCACGTGCAGACATGCTCCCAGGTGCCTGTGGCAAGGGGAAGGAAATGCCATACACTGACCTGGAAGAGACCACAGGGCCCAGGCACAGTCTGAACCCTTCCCTCAACCCGGCGGTTTTGCTAGCAGGAGTTCAACCCCAACGAACACAGCCCGGAGACCCCTGGGGCAAAAACGGCTTCCGACGAACAATAGGTGCTTGCTGTGGAACACCTATCCCAAGTGGGGGTAGCCAGCTCAACAAAATGCCACACACCCAGGTGTAAGAAACAACATTGCCCAGGCTTGGTCTAAGCCCCTCACCTCGTCCCTGTGCTTTGGGGAGCCGGAGGGACAGCCGAGGCCCACGACCCTGAGACCCCTTTGCAAAAAGCCGGCTTCCCACGGAAACAGTTTTCCTGAGGTGCAGACCCTATCCCAAGTGGTTGTGGCAAGGTAAAGCAAATGCCCTCCACTTCTCTGGAAGAAACCACAGTGCCCAGCCATGTTCTAAGCCCTCCCATCCTCCCTGGGCTTCTGGCAGCAGGAGTGAAAAGAGAGGAGCAGAGCACTGGGACCCGTTTGACAAAACCCGGCTTCCCACGGGAAAGTCTTTCTCCACGTGCAGACATGCTCCCAGGTGCCTGTGGCAAGGGGAAGGAAATGCCATACACTGACCTGGAAGAGACCACAGGGCCCAGGCACAGTCTGAACCCTTCCCTCAACCCGGCGGTTTTGCTAGCAGTTCAACCCCAACGAACACAGCCCGGAGACCCCTGGGGCAAAAACGGCTTCCGACGAACAATAGGTGCTTGCTGTGGAACACCTATCCCAAGTGGGGGTAGCCAGCTCAACAAAATGCCACACACCCAGGTGTAAGAAACAACATTGCTCAAGCATGGTCTAAGCCCCTCACCTCGTCCCCGTGCTTTGGGGAGCCGGAGGGACAGCCGAGGCCCACGGCCCTGAGACCCCTTTGCAAAAAGCCGGCTTCCCAAGGAAAGAATTTTCCTGAGGTGCAGCCCTATCCCAAGTGGTTGTGGCAAGGTAAAGCAAATGCCCTCCACTTCTCTGGAAGAAACCACAGTGCCCAGCCATGTTCTAAGCCCTCCCATCCTCCCTGGGCTTCTGGCAGCAGGAGTGAAAAGAGGGGAACAGAGCACTGGGACCCGTTTGACAAAACCCGGCTTCCCACGGGAAAGTTTCTCCACGTGCAGACATGCTCCCAGGTGCCTGTGGCAAGGGGAAGGAAATGCCATACACTGACCTGGAAGAGACCACAGGGCCCAGGCACAGTCTGAACCCTTCCCTCAACCCGGCGGTTTTGCTAGCAGGAGTTCAACCCCAACGAACACAGCCCGGAGACCCCTGGGGCAAAAACGGCTTCCGACGAACAATAGATGCTTGCTGTGGAACACCTATCCCAAGTGGGGGTAGCCAGGTCAACAATGCCACACACCCAGGTGTAAGAAACAACATTGCCCAGGCATGGTCTAAGCCCCTCACCTCATCCCTGTGCTTTGGGGAGCCGGAGGGACAGCCGAGGCCCACGGCCCTGAGACCCCTTTGCAAAAAGCCGGCTTCCCACGGAGACAGTTTCCTGAGGTGCAGACCCTATCCCAAGCGGTTGTGGCAAGGTAAAGCAAATGCCCTCCACTTCTCTGGAAGAAACCACAGTGCCCAGCCATGTTCTAAGCCCTCCCATCCTCCCTGGGCTTCTGGCAGTAGGAGTGAAAAGAGAGGAGCAGAGCACGGGGACCCGTTTGACAAAACCCGGCTTCCCACGGGAAAGTCTTTCTCCACGTGCAGACATGCTCCCAGGTGCCTGGGGCAAGGGGAAGGAAATGCCATACACTGACCTGGAAGAGACCACAGGGCCCAGGCACAGTCTGAACACTTCCCTCAACTCGGCAGTTTTGCTAGCAGGAGTTCAACCCCAGCGAACATAACCCGGAGACCCCAGGGGCAAAAACGGCTTCCGACGAACAATAGGTGCTTGCTGTGGAACACCTATCCCAAGTGGGGGTAGCCAGCTCAACAAAATGCCACACACCCAGGTGTAAGAAACAACATTGCCCAGGCATGGTCTAAGCCCCTCACCTCGTCCCTGTGCTTTGGGGAGCCGGAGGGACAGCCGAGGCCCACGGCCCTGAGACCCCTTTGCAAAAAGCCGGCTTCCCACGGAGACAGTTTTCCTGAGGTGCAGACCCTATCCCAAGCGGTTGTGGCAAGGTAAAGCAAATGCCCTCCACTTCTCTGGAAGAAACCACAGTGCCCAGCCATGTTCTAAGCCCTCCCATCCTCCCTGGGCTTCTGGCAGCAGGAGTGAAAAGAGAGGAGCAGAGCACGGGGACCCGTTTGACAAAACCCGGCTTCCCACGGGAAAGTCTTTCTCCACGTGCAGACATGCTCCCAGGTGCCTGTGGCAAAGGGAAGGAAATGCCATACACTGACCTGGAAGAGACCACACGGCCCAGGCACAGTCTGAACCCTTCCCTCAACCCGGCAGTTTTACTAGCAGGAGTTCATCCCCAACGAACACAGCCCGGAGACCCCTGGGGCAAAAACGGCTTACGACGATCAATAGGTGCTTGCTGTGGAACACCTATCTCAAATGGTGGAAGCCAGGTCAACAAAATGCCACACACCCAGGTGTAAAAAACTACCTTGCCCAGGCTTGGTCTAAGCCCCTCACCTCGTCCCTGTGCTTTGGGGAGCCGGAGGGACAGCCGAGGCCCACGGCCCTGAGACCCCTTTGCAAAAAGCCGGCTTCCCACGGAGACAGTTTTCCTGAGGTGCAGACCCTATCCCAAGCGGTTGTGGCAAGGTAAAGCAAATGCCCTCCACTTCTCTGGAAGAAACCACAGTGCCCAGCCATGTTCTAAGCCCTCCCATCCTCCCTGGGCTTCTGGCAGCAGGAGTGAAAAGAGAGGAGCAGAGCACTGGGACCCGTTTGACAAAAACCGGCTTCCCACGGGAAAGTCTTTCTCCACGTGCAGACATGCTCCCAGGTGCCTGTGGCAAGGGGAAGGAAATGCCATACACTGACCTGGAAGAGACCACAGGGCCCAGGCACAGTCTGAACCCTTCCCTCAACACGGCGGTTTTGCTAGCAGGAGTTCAACCCCAACGAACACAGCCCGGAGACCCCTGGGGCAAAAAAGTCTTCCGACGAACAATAGGTGCTTGCTGTGGAACACCTATCCCAAGTGGGGGTAGCCAGCTCAGGAAAATGCCACACACCCAGGTGTAAAAAACAACATTGCCCAGCCATGGTCTAAGCCCCTCACCTCGTCCCTGTGCTTTGGGGAGCCGGAGGGACAGCCGAGGCACACGGTCCTGAGACCCCTTTGCAAAAAGCCGGCTTCCCACGGATACAGTTTTCCTGAGGTTCAGACCATATCCCAAGCGGTTGTGGCAAGGTAAAGCAAATGCCCTCCACTTCTCTGGAAGAAACCACAGTGCCCAGCCATGTTCCAAGCCCTCCCATCCTCCCTGGGCTTCTGGCAGCAGGAGTGAAAAGAGAGGAGCAGAGCACTGGGACACGTTTGAGAAAACCCGGCTACCCACGGGAAAGTCTTTCTCCACGTGCAGACATGCTCCCAGGTGCCTGTGGCAAAGGGAAGGAAATGCCATACACTGACCTGGAAGAGACCACACGGCCCAGATACAGTCTGAACCCTTCCCTCAACCCGGCGGTTTTGCTAGCAGGAGTTCATCCCCAACGAACACAGCCCGGAGACCCCTGGGGCAAAAACGGCTTCCGACGATCAATAGGTGCTTGCTGTGGAACACCTATCCCAAGTGGTGGTAGCCAGCTCAACAAAATGCCACACACCCAGGTGTAAGAAACAACATTGCCCAGGCTTGGTCTAAGCCCCTCACCGCGTCCCTGTGCTTTGGGGAGCCGGAGGGACAGCCGAGGCACACGGCCCTGAGACCCCTTTGCAAAAAGCCGGCTTCCCACGGAAAGAGTTTTCCTGAGGTGCAGACCCTATCCCAAGTGGTTGTGGCAAGGTAAAGCAAATGCCCTCCACTTCTCTGGAGGAAACCACAGTGCCCAGCCATGTTCTAAGCCCTCCCATCCTCCCTTGGCTTCTGGCAGCAGGAGTGAAAAGAGAGGAGCAGAGCACTGGGACCCGTTTGACAAAAACCGGCTTCCCACGGGAAAGTCTTTCTCCACGTGCAGACATGCTCTCAGGTGCCTGTGGCAAGGGGAAGGAAATGCCATACACTGACCTGGAAGAGACCACAGGGCCCAGGCACAGTCTGAACCTTTCCCTCAACCCGGCGGTTTTGCTAGCAGGAGTTCAACCCCAACGAACACAGCCCGGAGACCCCTGGGGCAAAAATGGCTTCCGACGAACAATAGGTGCTTGCTGTGGAACACCTATCCCAAGTGGGGGTAGCCAGCTCAACAAAATGCCACACACCCAGGTGTAAGAAACAACATTGCCCAGGCATGGTCTAAGCCCCTCACCTCGTCCCTGTGCTTTGGGCAGCCGGAGGGACAGCCGAGGCACACGGCCCTGAGACCCCTTTGCAAAAAGCTGGCTTCCCACGGAGACAGTTTTCCTGAGGTGCAGACCCTATCCCAAGCGGTTGTGGCAAGGTAAAGCAAATGCCCTCCACTTCTCTGGAAGAAACCAGAGTGCCCAACCATGTTCTAAGCCCTCCCATCCTCCCTGGGCTTCTGGCAGCAGGAGTGAAAAGAGAGGAGCAGAGCACTGGGACCCCTTTGACAAAACCCGGCTTCCCACGGGAAAGTCTTTCTCCACGTGCAGACATGCTCCCAAGTGCCTGTGTCAAGGGGAAGGAAATGCCATACACTGACCTGGAAGAGACCACAGGGCCCAGGCACAGTCTGAACCCTTCCCTCAACCCGGCGGTTTTGCTAGCAGGAGTTCAACCCCAACGAACACAGCCCGGAGACCCCTGGGGCAAAAACGGCTTCCGACGAACAATAGGTGCTTGCTGTGGAACACCTATCCCAAGTGGGGGTAGCCAGCTCAACAAAATGCCACACACCCAGGTGTAAGAAACAACATTGCCCAAGCATGGTCTAAGCCCCTCACCTCGTCCCTGTGCTTTGGGGAGCCGGAGGGACAGCCGAGGCCCACGGCCCTGAGACCCCTTTGCAAAAAGCCGGCTTCCCAAGGAAAGAATTTTCCTGAGGTGCAGACCCTATCCCAAGTGGTTGTGGCAAGGTAAAGCAAATGCCCTCCACTTCTCTGGAAGAAACCACAGTGCCCAGCCATGTTCTAAGTCCTCCCTTCCTCCCTGGGCTTCTGGCAGCAGGAGTGAAAAGAGAGGAGCAGAGCACTGGGACCCGTTTGACAAAACCCGGCTTCCCACGGGAAAGTCTTTCTCCACGTGCAGACATGCTCCCAGGTGCCTGTGGCAAGGGGAAGGAAATGCCATACACTGACCTGGAAGAGACCACAGGGCCCAGGCACAGTCTGAACCCTTCCCTCAACCCGGCGGTTTTGCTAGCAGTTCAACCCCAACGAACACAGCCCGGAGACCCCTGGGGCAAAAACGGCTTCCGACGAACAATAGGTGCTTGCTGTGGAACACCTATCCCAAGTGGGGGTAGCCAGCTCAACAAAATGCCACACACCCAGGTGTAAGAAACAACATTGCTCAAGCATGGTCTAAGCCCCTCACCTCGTCCCCGTGCTTTGTGGAGCCGGAGGGACAGCCGAGGCCCACGGCCCTGAGACCCCTTTGCAAAAAGCCGGCTTCCCTCGGAAACAGTTTTCCTGAGGTGCAGACCCTATCCCAAGTGGTTGTGGCAAGGTAAAGCAAATGCCCTCCACTTCTCTGGAAGAAACCACAGTGCCCAGCCATGTTCTAAGCCCTCCCATCCTCCCTGGGCTTCTGGCAGCAGGAGTGAAAAGAGGGGAACAGAGCACTGGGACCCGTTTGACAAAACCCGGCTTCCCACGGGAAAGTTTCTCCACGTGCAGACATGCTCCCAGGTGCCTGTGGCAAGGGGAAGGAAATGCCATACACTGACCTGGAAGAGACCACAGGGCCCAGGCACAGTCTGAACCCTTCCCTCAACCCGGCGGTTTTGCTAGCAGGAGTTCAACCCCAACGAACACAGCCCGGAGACCCCTGGGGCAAAAACGGCTTCCGACGAACAATAGCTGCTTGCTGTGGAACACCTATCCCAAGTGGGGGTAGCCAGGTCAACAATGCCACACACCCAGGTGTAAGAAACAACATTGCCCAGGCATGGTCTAAGCCCCTCACCTCATCCCTGTGCTTTGGGGAGCCAGAGGGACACCCGAGGCCCACGGCCCTGAGACCCCTTTGCAAAAAGCCGGCCTCCCACGGAGACAGTTTCCTGAGGTGCAGACCCTATCCCAAGCGGTTGTGGCAAGGTAAAGCAAATGCCCTCCACTTCTCTGGAAGAAACCACAGTGCCCAGCCATGTTCTAAGCCCTCCCATCCTCCCTGGGCTTCAGGCAGCAGGAGTGAAAAGAGAGGAGCAGAGCACTGGGACCCGTTTCACAAAAACCGGCTTCCCACGGGAAAGTCGTTCTCCACGTGCAGACATGCTCCCAGGTGCCTGTGGCAAGGGGAAGGAACTGCCATACACTGACCTGGAAGAGACCACAGGGCCCAGGCACAGTCTGAACCCTTCCCTCAACCCGGCGGTTTTGCTAGCAGGAGTTCAACCCCAACGAACACAGCCCGGAGACCCCTGGGGCAAAAACGGCTTCCGACGAACAATAGGTGCTTGCTGTGGAACACCTATCCCAAGTGGGGGTAGCCAGCTCAACAAAATGCCACACACCCAGGTGTAAGAAACAACATTGCCCAGGCATGGTCTAAGCCCCTCACCTCGTCCCTGTGCTTTGGGGAGCCGGAGGGACAGCCGAGGCCCACGGCCCTGAGACCCCTTTGCAAAAAGCCTGCTTCCCCCGGAGACAGTTTTCCTGAGGTGCAGACCCTATCCCAAGCGGTTGTGGCAAGGTAAAGCAAATGCCCTCCACTTCTCTGGAAGAAACCACAGTGCCCAGCCATGTTCTAAGCCCTCCCATCCTCCCTGGGCTTCTGGCAGCAGGAGTGAAAAGAGAGGAGCAGAGCACTGGGACCCGTTTGACAAAAACCGGCTTCCCACGGGAAAGTCGTTCTCCACGTGCAGACATGCTCCCAGGTGCCTGTGGCAAGGGGAAGGAAATGCCATACACTGACCTGGAAGAGACCACAGGGCCCAGGCACAGTCTGAACCCTTCCCTCAACCCGGCGGTTTTGCTAGCAGGAGTTCAACCCCAACGAACACAGCCCGGAGACCCCTGGGGCAAAAACGGCTTCCGACGAACAATAGGTGCTTGCTGTGGAACACCTATCCCAAGTGGGGGTAGCCAGCTCAACAAAATGCCACACACCCAGGTGTAAGAAACAACATTGCCCAGGCTTGGTCTAAGCCCCTCACCTCGTCCCTGTGCTTTGGGGAGCCGGAGGGACAGCCGAGGCCCACGACCCTGAGACCCCTTTGCAAAAAGCCGGCTTCCCACGGAAACAGTTTTCCTGAGGTGCAGACCCTATCCCAAGTGGTTGTGGCAAGGTAAAGCAAATGCCCTCCACTTCTCTGGAAGAAACCACAGTGCCCAGCCATGTTCTAAGCCCTCCCATCCTCCCTGGGCTTCTGGCAGCAGGAGTGAAAAGAGAGGAGCAGAGCACTGGGACCCGTTTGACAAAACCCGGCTTCCCACGGGAAAGTCTTTCTCCACGTGCAGACATGCTCCCAGGTGCCTGTGGCAAGGGGAAGGAAATGCCATACACTGACCTGGAAGAGACCACAGGGCCCAGGCACAGTCTGAACCCTTCCCTCAACCCGGCGGTTTTGCTAGCAGTTCAACCCCAACGAACACAGCCCGGAGACCCCTGGGGCAAAAACGGCTTCCGACGAACAATAGGTGCTTGCTGTGGAACACCTATCCCAAGTGGGGGTAGCCAGCTCAACAAAATGCCACACACCCAGGTGTAAGAAACAACATTGCTCAAGCATGGTCTAAGCCCCTCACCTCGTCCCCGTGCTTTGGGGAGCCGGAGGGACAGCCGAGGCCCACGGCCCTGAGACCCCTTTGCAAAAAGCCGGCTTCCCAAGGAAAGAATTTTCCTGAGGTGCAGCCCTATCCCAAGTGGTTGTGGCAAGGTAAAGCAAATGCCCTCCACTTCTCTGGAAGAAACCACAGTGCCCAGCCATGTTCTAAGCCCTCCCATCCTCCCTGGGCTTCTGGCAGCAGGAGTGAAAAGAGGGGAACAGAGCACTGGGACCCGTTTGACAAAACCCGGCTTCCCACGGGAAAGTTTCTCCACGTGCAGACATGCTCCCAGGTGCCTGTGGCAAGGGGAAGGAAATGCCATACACTGACCTGGAAGAGACCACAGGGCCCAGGCACAGTCTGAACCCTTCCCTCAACCCGGCGGTTTTGCTAGCAGGAGTTCAACCCCAACGAACACAGCCCGGAGACCCCTGGGGCAAAAACGGCTTCCGACGAACAATAGATGCTTGCTGTGGAACACCTATCCCAAGTGGGGGTAGCCAGGTCAACAATGCCACACACCCAGGTGTAAGAAACAACATTGCCCAGGCATGGTCTAAGCCCCTCACCTCATCCCTGTGCTTTGGGGAGCCGGAGGGACAGCCGAGGCCCACGGCCCTGAGACCCCTTTGCAAAAAGCCGGCTTCCCACGGAGACAGTTTCCTGAGGTGCAGACCCTATCCCAAGCGGTTGTGGCAAGGTAAAGCAAATGCCCTCCACTTCTCTGGAAGAAACCACAGTGCCCAGCCATGTTCTAAGCCCTCCCATCCTCCCTGGGCTTCTGGCAGTAGGAGTGAAAAGAGAGGAGCAGAGCACGGGGACCCGTTTGACAAAACCCGGCTTCCCACGGGAAAGTCTTTCTCCACGTGCAGACATGCTCCCAGGTGCCTGGGGCAAGGGGAAGGAAATGCCATACACTGACCTGGAAGAGACCACAGGGCCCAGGCACAGTCTGAACACTTCCCTCAACTCGGCAGTTTTGCTAGCAGGAGTTCAACCCCAGCGAACATAACCCGGAGACCCCAGGGGCAAAAACGGCTTCCGACGAACAATAGGTGCTTGCTGTGGAACACCTATCCCAAGTGGGGGTAGCCAGCTCAACAAAATGCCACACACCCAGGTGTAAGAAACAACATTGCCCAGGCATGGTCTAAGCCCCTCACCTCGTCCCTGTGCTTTGGGGAGCCGGAGGGACAGCCGAGGCCCACGGCCCTGAGACCCCTTTGCAAAAAGCCGGCTTCCCACGGAGACAGTTTTCCTGAGGTGCAGACCCTATCCCAAGCGGTTGTGGCAAGGTAAAGCAAATGCCCTCCACTTCTCTGGAAGAAACCACAGTGCCCAGCCATGTTCTAAGCCCTCCCATCCTCCCTGGGCTTCTGGCAGCAGGAGTGAAAAGAGAGGAGCAGAGCACGGGGACCCGTTTGACAAAACCCGGCTTCCCAAGGGAAAGTCTTTCTCCACGTGCAGACATGCTCCCAGGTGCCTGTGGCAAAGGGAAGGAAATGCCATACACTGACCTGGAAGAGACCACACGGCCCAGGCACAGTCTGAACCCTGCCCTCAACCCGGCGGTTTTACTAGCAGGAGTTCATCCCCAACGAACACAGCCCGGAGACCCCTGGGGCAAAAACGGCTTACGACGATCAATAGGTGCTTGCTGTGGAACACCTATCTCAAATGGTGGAAGCCAGGTCAACAAAATGCCACACACCCAGGTGTAACAAACTACCTTGCCCAGGCTTGGTCTAAGCCCCTCACCTCGTCCCTGTGCTTTGGGGAGCCGGAGGGACAGCCGAGGCCCACGGCCCTGAGACCCCTTTGCAAAAAGCCGGCTTCCCTCGGAAACAGTTTTCCTGAGGTGCAGACCCTATCCCAAGTGGTTGTGGCAAGGTAAAGCAAATGCCCTCCACTTCTCTGGAAGAAACCACAGTGCCCAACCATGTTCTAAGCCCTCCCATCCTCCCTGGGCTTCTGGCAGCAGGAGTGAAAAGAGAGGAGCAGAGCACGGGGACCCGTTTGACAAAACCCGGCTTCCCACGGGAAAGTCGTTCTCCACGTGCAGACATGCTCCCAGGTGCCTGTGGCAAGGGGAAGGAACTGCCATACACTGACCTGGAAGAGACCACAGGGCCCAGGCACAGTCTGAACCCTTCCCTCAACCCGGCGGTTTTGCTAGCAGGAGTTCAACCCCAAAGAACACAGCCCGGAGACCCCTGCGGCAAAAACGGCTTCCGACGAACAATAGGTGCTTGGTGTGGAACACCTATCCCAAGTGGGGGTAGCCAGCTCAACAAAATGCCACACACCCAGGTGTAAGAAACAACATTGCCCAGGCATGGTCTAAGCCCCTCACCTCGTCCCTGTGCTTTGGGGAGCCGGAGGGACAGCCGAGGCCCACGGCCCTGAGACCCCTTTGCAAAAAGCCGGCTTCCCACGGAGACAGTTTTCCTGAGGTGCAGACCCTATCCCAAGCGGTTGTGGCAAGGTAAAGCAAATGCCCTCCACTTCTCTGGAAGAAACCACAGTGCCCAGCCATGTTCTAAGCCCTCCCATCCTCCCTGGGCTTCTGGCAGCAGGAGTGAAAAGAGAGGAGCAGAGCACTGGGACCCGTTTGACAAAAACCGGCTTCCCACGGGAAAGTCTTTCTCCACGTGCAGACATGCTCCCAGGTGCCTGTGGCAAGGGGAAGGAAATGCCATACACTGACCTGGAAGAGACCACAGGGCCCAGGCACAGTCTGAACCCTTCCCTCAACACGGCGGTTTTGCTAGCAGGAGTTCAACCCCAACGAACACAGCCCGGAGACCCCTGGGGCAAAAAAGTCTTCCGACGAACAATAGGTGCTTGCTGTGGAACACCTATCCCAAGTGGGGGTAGCCAGCTCAGGAAAATGCCACACACCCAGGTGTAAAAAACAACATTGCCCAGCCATGGTCTAAGCCCCTCACCTCGTCCCTGTGCTTTGGGGAGCCGGAGGGACAGCCGAGGCACACGGTCCTGAGACCCCTTTGCAAAAAGCCGGCTTCCCACGGATACAGTTTTCCTGAGGTTCAGACCATATCCCAAGCGGTTGTGGCAAGGTAAAGCAAATGCCCTCCACTTCTCTGGAAGAAACCACAGTGCCCAGCCATGTTCCAAGCCCTCCCATCCTCCCTGGGCTTCTGGCAGCAGGAGTGAAAAGAGAGGAGCAGAGCACTGGGACACGTTTGAGAAAACCCGGCTACCCACGGGAAAGTCTTTCTCCACGTGCAGACATGCTCCCAGGTGCCTGTGGCAAAGGGAAGGAAATGCCATACACTGACCTGGAAGAGACCACACGGCCCAGATACAGTCTGAACCCTTCCCTCAACCCGGCGGTTTTGCTAGCAGGAGTTCATCCCCAACGAACACAGCCCGGAGACCCCTGGGGCAAAAACGGCTTCCGACGATCAATAGGTGCTTGCTGTGGAACACCTATCCCAAGTGGTGGTAGCCAGCTCAACAAAATGCCACACACCCAGGTGTAAGAAACAACATTGCCCAGGCTTGGTCTAAGCCCCTCACCTCGTCCCTGTGCTTTGGGGAGCCGGAGGGACAGCCGAGGCACACGGCCCTGAGACCCCTTTGCAAAAAGCCGGCTTCCCACGGAAAGAGTTTTCCTGAGGTGCAGACCCTATCCCAAGTGGTTGTGGCAAGGTAAAGCAAATGCCCTCCACTTCTCTGGAGGAAACCACAGTGCCCAGCCATGTTCTAAGCCCTCCCATCCTCCCTTGGCTTCTGGCAGCAGGAGTGAAAAGAGAGGAGCAGAGCACTGGGACCCGTTTGACAAAAACCGGCTTCCCACGGGAAAGTCTTTCTCCACGTGCAGACATGCTCTCAGGTGCCTGTGGCAAGGGGAAGGAAATGCCATACACTGACCTGGAAGAGACCACAGGGCCCAGGCACAGTCTGAACCTTTCCCTCAACCCGGCGGTTTTGCTAGCAGGAGTTCAACCCCAACGAACACAGCCCGGAGACCCCTGGGGCAAAAATGGCTTCCGACGAACAATAGGTGCTTGCTGTGGAACACCTATCCCAAGTGGGGGTAGCCAGCTCAACAAAATGCCACACACCCAGGTGTAAGAAACAACATTGCCCAGGCATGGTCTAAGCCCCTCACCTCGTCCCTGTGCTTTGGGCAGCCGGAGGGACAGCCGAGGCACACGGCCCTGAGACCCCTTTGCAAAAAGCTGGCTTCCCACGGAGACAGTTTTCCTGAGGTGCAGACCCTATCCCAAGCGGTTGTGGCAAGGTAAAGCAAATGCCCTCCACTTCTCTGGAAGAAACCAGAGTGCCCAACCATGTTCTAAGCCCTCCCATCCTCCCTGGGCTTCTGGCAGCAGGAGTGAAAAGAGAGGAGCAGAGCACTGGGACCCGTTTGACAAAACCCGGCTTCCCACGGGAAAGTCTTTCTCCACGTGCAGACATGCTCCCAAGTGCCTGTGTCAAGGGGAAGGAAATGCCATACACTGACCTGGAAGAGACCACAGGGCCCAGGCACAGTCTGAACCCTTCCCTCAACCCGGCGGTTTTGCTAGCAGGAGTTCAACCCCAACGAACACAGCCCGGAGACCCCTGGGGCAAAAACGTCTTCCGACGAACAATAGGTGCTTGCTGTGGAACACCTATCCCAAGTGGGGGTAGCCAGCTCAACAAAATGCCACACACCCAGGTGTAAGAAACAACATTGCCCAAGCATGGTCTAAGCCCCTCACCTCGTCCCTGTGCTTTGGGGAGCCGGAGGGACAGCCGAGGCCCACGGCCCTGAGACCCCTTTGCAAAAAGCCGGCTTCCCAAGGAAAGAATTTTCCTGAGGTGCAGACCCTATCCCAAGTGGTTGTGGCAAGGTAAAGCAAATGCCCTCCACTTCTCTGGAAGAAACCACAGTGCCCAGCCATGTTCTAAGTCCTCCCTTCCTCCCTGGGCTTCTGGCAGCAGGAGTGAAAAGAGAGGAGCAGAGCACTGGGACCCGTTTGACAAAACCCGGCTTCCAACGGGAAAGTCTTTCTCCACGTGCAGACATGCTCCCAGGTGCCTGTGGCAAGGGGAAGGAAATGCCATACACTGACCTGGAAGAGACCACAGGGCCCAGGCACAGTCTGAACCCTTCCCTCAACCCGGCGGTTTTGCTAGCAGGAGTTCAACCCCAACGAACACAGCCCGGAGACCCCTGGGGCAAAAGCGGCTTCCGACGAACAATAGGTGCTTGCTGTGGAACACCTATCCCAAGTGGGGGTAGCCAGCTCAACAAAATGCCACACACCCAGGTGTAAGAAACAACATTGCCCAGGCATGGTCTAAGCCCCTCACCTCGTCCCTGTGCTTTGGGGAGCCGGAGGGACACCCGAGGCCCACGGCCCTGAGACCCCTTTGCAAAAAGCCGGCTTCCCACGGAGACAGTTTTCCTGAGGTGCAGACCCTATCCCAAGCGGTTGTGGCAAGGTAAAGCAAATGCCCTCCACTTCTCTGGAAGAAACCACAGTGCCCAGCCATGTTCTAAGCCCTCCCATCCTCCCTGGGCTTCTGGCAGTAGGAGTGAAAAGAGAGGAGCAGAGCACGGGGACCCGTTTGACAAAACCCGGCTTCCCACGCGAAAGTCTTTCTCCACGTGCAGACATGCTCCCAGGTGCCTGTGGCAAGGGGAAAGAAATGCCATACACTGACCTGGAAGAGACCACAGGGCCCAGGCACAGTCTGAACACTTCCCTCAACTCGGCAGTTTTGCTAGCAGGAGTTCAACCCCAGCGAACATAACCCGGAGACCCCAGGGGCAAAAACGGCTTCCGACGAACAATAGGTGCTTGCTGTGGAACACCTATCCCAAGTGGGGGTAGCCAGCTCAACAAAATGCCACACACCCAGGTGTAAGAAACAACATTGCCCAGGCATGGTCTAAGCCCCTCACCTCGTCCCTGTGCTTTGGGGAGCCGGAGGGACAGCCGAGGCACACGGCCCTGAGACCCCTTTGCAAAAAGCCGGCTTCCCACGGAGACAGTTTTCCTGAGGTGCAGACCCTATCCCAAGCGGTTGTGGCAAGGTAAAGCAAATGCCCTCCACTTCTCTGGAAGAAACCACAGTGCCCAGCCATGTTCTAAGCCCTCCCATCCTCCCTGGGCTTCTGGCAGCAGGAGTGAAAAGAGAGGAGCAGAGCACGGGGACCCGTTTGACAAAACCCGGCTTCCCAAGGGAAAGTCTTTCTCCACGTGCAGACATGCTCCCAGGTGCCTGTGGCAAAGGGAAGGAAATGCCATACACTGACCTGGAAGAGACCACACGGCCCAGGCACAGTCTGAACCCTTCCCTCAACCCGGCAGTTTTGCTAGCAGGAGTTCATCCCCAACGAACACAGCCCGGAGACCCCTGGGGCAAAAACGGCTTACGACGATCAATAGGTGCTTGCTGTGGAACACCTATCTCAAATGGTGGAAGCCAGGTCAACAAAATGCCACACACCCAGGTGTAACAAACTACCTTGCCCAGGCTTGGTCTAAGCCCCTCAACTCGTCCCTGTGCTTTGGGGAGCCGGAGGGACAGCCGAGGCCCACGACCCTGAGACTCCTTTGCAAAAAGCCGGCTTCCCTCGGAAACAGTTTTCCTGAGGTGCAGACCCTATCCCAAGTGGTTGTGGCAAGGTAAAGCAAATGCCCTCCACTTCTCTGGAAGAAACCACAGTGCCCAACCATGTTCTAAGCCCTCCCATCCTCCCTGGGCTTCTGGCAGCAGGAGTGAAAAGAGAGGAGCAGAGCACGGGGACCCGTTTGACAAAACCCGGCTTCCCACGGGAAAGTCGTTCTCCACGTGCAGACATGCTCCCAGGTGCCTGTGGCAAGGGGAAGGAACTGCCATACACTGACCTGGAAGAGACCACAGGGCCCAGGCACAGTCTGAACCCTTCCCTCAACCCGGCGGTTTTGCTAGCAGGAGTTCAACCCCAACGAACACAGCCCGGAGACCCCTGCGGCAAAAACGGCTTCCGACGAACAATAGGTGCTTGCTGTGGAACACCTATCCCAAGTGGGGGTAGCCAGCTCAACAAAATGCCACACACCCAGGTGTAAGAAACAACATTGCCCAGGCATGGTCTAAGCCCCTCACCTCGTCCCTGTGCTTTGGGGAGCCGGAGGGACAGCCGAGGCACACGGCCCTGAGACCCCTTTGCATAAAGCCGGCTTCCCACGGAGACAGTTTTCCTGAGGTGCAGACCTTATCCCAAGCGGTTGTGGCAAGGTAAAGCAAATGCCCTCCACTTCTCTGGAAGAAACCACAGTGCCCAGCCATGTTCTAAGCCCTCCCATCCTCCTTCGGCTTCTGGCAGTAGGAGTGAAAAGAGAGGAGCAGAGCACGGGGACCCGTTTGACAAAACCCGGCTTCCCACGGGAAAGTCTTTCTCCACGTGCAGACATGCTCCCAGGTGCCTGGGGCAAGGGGAAGGAAACGCCATACACTGACCTGGAAGAGACCACAGGACCCAGGCACAGTCTGAACACTTCCCTCAACTCGGCAGTTTTGCTAGCAGGATTTCAACCCCAGCGAACATAACCCGGAGACCCCAGGGGCAAAAACGGCTTCCGACGAACAATAGGTGCTTGCTGTGGAACACCTATCCCAAGTGGGGGTAGCCAGCTCAACAAAATGCCACACACCCAGGTGTAAGAAACAACATTGCCCAGGCATGGTCTAAGCCCCTCACCTCGTCCCTGTGCTTTGGGGAGACGGAGGGACAGCCGAGGCCCACGGCCCTGAGACCCCTTTGCAAAAAGCCGGCTTCCCTCGGAAACAGTTTTCCTGAGGTGCAGACCCTATCCCAAGTGGTTGTGGCAAGGTAAAGCAAATGCCCTCCACTTCTCTGGAAGAAACCACAGTGCCCAACCATGTTCTAAGCCCTCCCATCCTCCCTGGGCTTCTGGCAGCAGGAGTGAAAAGAGAGGAGCAGAGCACTGGGACCCTTTTGACAAAACCCGGCTTCCCACGGGAAAGTCGTTCTCCACGAGCAGACATGCTCCCAGGTGCCTGTGGCAAGGGGAAGGAACTGCCATACACTGACCTGGAAGAGACCACAGGGCCCAGGCACAGTCTGAACCCTTCCCTCAACCCGGCGGTTTTGCTAGCAGGAGTTCAACCCCAAAGAACACAGCCCGGAGACCCCTGCCGCAAAAACGGCTTCCGACGAACAATAGGTGCTTGCTGTGGAACACCTATCCCAAGTGGGGGTAGCCAGCTCAACAAAATGCCACACACCCAGGGGTAAGAAACATTGCCCAGGCATGGTCTAAGCCCCTCACCTCGTCCCTGTGCTTTGGGGAGCCGGAGGGACAGCCGAGGCCCACGGCCCTGAGACCCCTTTGCAAAAAGCCGGCTTCCCACGGAGACAGTTTTCCTGAGGTGCAGACCCTATCCCAAGCGGTTGTGGCAAGGTAAAGCAAATGCCCTCCACTTCTCTGGAAGAAACCACAGTGCCCAGCCATGTTCTAAGCCCTCCCATCCTCCCTGGGCTTCTGGCAGCAGGAGTGAAAAGAGGGGAACAGAGCACTGGGACCCGTTTGACAAAACCCGGCTTCCCACGGGAAAGTTTCTCCACGTGCAGACATGCTCCCAGGTGCCTGTGGCAAGGGGAAGGAAATGCCATACACTGACCTGGAAGAGACCACAGGGCCCAGGCACAGTCTGAACCCTTCCCTCAACCCGGCGGTTTTGCTAGCAGGAGTTCAACCCCAACGAACACAGCCCGGAGACCCCTGGGGCAAAAGCGGCTTCCGACGAACAATAGGTGCTTGCTGTGGAACACCTATCCCAAGTGGGGGTAGCCAGCTCAACAAAATGCCACACACCCAGGTGTAAGAAACAACATTGCCCAGGCATGGTCTAAGCCCCTCACCTCGTCCCTGTGCTTTGGGGAGCCGGAGGGACAGCCGAGGCCCACGGCCCTGAGACCCCTTTGCAAAAAGCCGGCTTCCCACGGAGACAGTTTTCCTGAGGTGCAGACCCTATCCCAAGCGGTTGTGGCAAGGTAAAGCAAATGCCCTCCACTTCTCTGGAAGAAACCACAGTGCCCAGCCATGTTCTAAGCCCTCCCATCCTCCCTGGGCTTCTGGCAGTAGGAGTGAAAAGAGAGGAGCAGAGCACGGGGACCCGTTTGACAAAACCCGGCTTCCCACGGGGAAGTCTATCTCCACGTGCAGACATGCTCCCAGGTGCCTGGGGCAAGGGGAAGGAAATGCCATACACTGACCTGGAAGAGACCACAGGGCCCAGGCACAGTCTGAACCCTTCCCTCAACCCGGCGGTTTTGCTAGCAGGAGTTCAACCCCAACGAACACAACCCGGAGACCCCAGGGGCAAAAAGGGCTTCCGACGAACAATAGGTGCTTGCTGTGGAACACCTATCCCAAGTGGGGGTAGCCAGCTCAACAAAATGCCACACACCCAGGTGTAAGAAACAACATTGCCCAGGCATGGTCTAAGCCCCTCACCTCGTCCCTGTGCTTTGGGGAGCCGGAGGGACAGCCGAGGCCCACGGCCCTGAGACCCCTTTGCAAAAAGCCGGCTTCCCACGGAGACAGTTTTCCTGAGGTGCAGACCCTACCCCAAGCGGTTGTGGCAAGGTAAAGCAAATGCCCTCCACTTCTCTGGAAGAAACCACAGTGCCCAGCCATGTTCTAAGCCCTCCCATCCTCCCTGGGCTTCTGGCAGTAGGAGTGAAAAGAGAGGAGCAGAGCACGGGGACCCGTTTGACTAAACCCGGCTTCCCACGGGAAAATCTTTCTCCACGTGCAGACGTGCTCCCAGGTGCCTGGGGCAAGGGGAAGGAAATGCCATACACTGACCTGGAAGAGACCACAGGGCCCAGGCACAGTCTGAACACTTCCCTCAACTCGGCAGTTTTGCTAGCAGGAGTTCAAACCCAGCGAACATAACCCGGAGACCCCAGGGGCAAAAACGGCTTCCGACGAACAATAGGTGCTTGCTGTGGAACACCTATCCCAAGTGGGGGTAGCCAGCTCAACAAAATGCCACACACCCAGGTGTAAGAAACAACATTGCCCAGGCATGGTCTAAGCCCCTCACCTCGTCCCTGTGCTTTGGGGAGCCGGAGGGACAGCCGAGGCACACGGCCCTGAGACCCCTTTGCAAAAAGCCGGCTTCCCACGGAGACAGTTTTCCTGAGGTGCAGACCCTATCCCAAGCGGTTGTGGCAAGGTAAAGCAAATGCCCTCCACTTCTCTGGAAGAAACCACAGTGCCCAGCCATGTTCTAAGCCCTCCCATCCTCCCTGGGCTTCTGGCAGCAGGAGTGAAAAGAGAGGAGCAGAGCACGGGGACCCGTTTGACAAAACCCGGCTTCCCAAGGGAAAGTCTTTCTCCACGTGCAGACATGCTCCCAGGTGCCTGTGGCAAAGGGAAGGAAATGCCATACACTGACCTGGAAGAGACCACACGGCCCAGGCACAGTCTGAACCCTTCCCTCAACCCGGCGGTTTTGCTAGCAGGAGTTCATCCCCAACGAACACAGCCCGGAGACCCCTGGGGCAAAAACGGCTTACGACGATCAATAGGTGCTTGCTGTGGAACACCTATCTCAAATGGTGGAAGCCAGGTCAACAAAATGCCACACACCCAGGTGTAACAAACTACCTTGCCCAGGCTTGGTCTAAGCCCCTCAACTCGTCCCTGTGCTTTGGGGAGCCGGAGGGACAGCGGAGGCCCACGACCCTGAGACCCCTTTGCAAAAAGCCGGCATCCCTCGGAAACAGTTTTCCTGAGGTGCAGACCCTATCCCAAGTGGTTGTGGCAAGGTAAAGCAAATGCCCTCCACTTCTCTGGAAGAAACCACAGTGCCCAACCATGTTCTAAGCCCTCCCATCCTCCCTGGGCTTCTGGCAGCAGGAGTGAAAAGAGAGGAGCAGAGCACGGGGACCCGTTTGACAAAACCCGGCTTCCCACGGGAAAGTCGTTCTCCACGTGCAGACATGCTCCCAGGTGCCTGTGGCAAGGGGAAGGAACTGCCATACACTGACCTGGAAGAGACCACAGGGCCCAGGCACAGTCTGAACCCTTCCCTCAACCCGGCGGTTTTGCTAGCAGGAGTTCAACCCCAACGAACACAGCCCGGAGACCCCTGGGTCAAAAACGGCTTCCGATGAACAATAGGTGCTTGCTGTGGAACACCTATCCCAAGTGGGGGTAGCCAGCTCAACAAAATGCCACACACCCAGGTGTAAGAAACAACATTGCCCAGGCATGGTCTAAGCCCCTCACCTCGTCCCTGTGCTTTGGGGAGCCGGAGGGACAGCCGAGGCACACGGCCCTGAGACCCCTTTGCAAAAAGCCGGCTTCCCACGGAGACAGTTTTCCTGAGGTGCAGACCCTATCCCAAGCGGTTGTGGCAAGGTAAAGCAAATGCCCTCCACTTCTCTGGAAGAAACCACAGTGCCCAGCCATGTTCTAAGCCCTCCCGTCCTCCCTGGGCTTCTGGCAGTAGGAGTGAAAAGAGAGGAGCAGAGCACTGGGACCCGTTTGACAAAACCCGGCTTCCCACGGGAAAGTCTTTCTCCACGTGCAGACATGCTCCCAGGTGCCTGGGGCAAGGGGAAGGAAATGCCATACACTGACCTGGAAGAGACCACAGGGCCCAGGCACAGTCTGAACACTTCCCTCAACTCGGCAGTTTTGCTAGCAGGAGTTCAACCCCAGCGAACATAACCCGGAGACCCCAGGGGCAAAAACGGCTTCCGACGAACAATAGGTGCTTGCTGTGGAACACCTATCCCAAGTGGGGGTAGCCAGCTCAACAAAATGCCACACACCCAGGTGTAAGAAACAACATTGCCCAGGCATGGTCTAAGCCCCTCACCTCGTCCCTGTGCTTTGGGGAGCCGGAGGGACAGCCGAGGCCCACGGCCCTGAGACCCCTTTGCAAAAAGCCGGCTTCCCTCGGAAACAGTTTTCCTGAGGTGCAGACCCTATCCCAAGTGGTTGTGGCAAGGTAAAGCAAATGCCCTCCACTTCTCTGGAAGAAACCACAGTGCACAACCATGTTCTAAGCCCTCCCATCCTCCCTGGGCTTCTGGCAGCAGGAGTGAAAAGAGAGGAGCAGAGCACGGGGACCCGTTTGACAAAACCCGGCTTCCCACGGGAAAGGCGTTCTCCACGTGCAGACATGCTCCCAGGTGCCTGTGGCAAGGGGAAGGAACTGCCATACACTGACCTGGAAGAGACCACAGGGCCCAGGCACAGTCTGAACATTTCCCTCAACCCGGCGGTTTTGCTAGCAGGAGTTCAACCCCAAAGAACACAGCCCGGAGACCCCTGCGGCAAAAACGGCATCCGACGAACAATAGGTGCTTGCTGTGGAACACCTATCCCAAGAGGGGGTAGCCAGCTCAACAAAATGCCACACACCCAGGTGTAAGAAACAACATTGCCCAGGCATGGTCTAAGCCCCTCACCTCGTCCCTGTGCTTTGGGGAGCCGGAGGGACAGCCGAGGCACACGGCCCTGAGACCCCTTTGCAAAAAGCTGGCTTCCCACGGAGACAGTTTTCCTGAGGTGCAGACCTTATCCCAAGCGGTTGTGGCAAGGTAAAGCAAATGCCCTCCACTTCTCTGGAAGAAACCACAGTGCCCAGCCATGTTCTAAGCCCTCCCATCCTCCTTGGGCTTCTGGCAGTAGGAGTGAAAAGAGAGGAGCAGAGCACGGGGACCCGTTTGACAAAACCCGGCTTCCCACGGGAAAGTCTTTCTCCACGTGCAGACATGCTCCCAGGTGCCTGGGGCAAGGGGAAGGAAACGCCATACACTGACCTGGAAGAGACCACAGGACCTAGGCACAGTCTGAACACTTCCCTCAACTCGGCAGTTTTGCTAGCAGGATTTCAACCCCAGCGAACATAACCCGGAGACCCCAGGGGCAAAAACGGCTTCCGACGAACAATAGGTGCTTGCTGTGGAACACCTATCCCAAGTGGGGGTAGCCAGCTCAACAAAATGCCACACACCCAGGTGTAAGATACAACATTGCCCAGGCATGGTCTAAGCCCCTCACCTCGTCCCTGTGCTTTGGGGAGCCGGAGGGACAGCCGAGGCCCACCTCCCTGAGACCCCTTTGCAAAAAGCCGGCTTCCCACGGAGACAGTTTTCCTTAGGTGCAGACCCTATCCCAAGCGGTTGTGGCAAGGTAAAGCAAATGCCCTCCACTTCTCTGGAAGAAACCACAGTGCCCAGCCATGTTCTAAGCCCTCCCATCCTCCCTGGGCTTCTGGCAGCAGGAGTGAAAAGAGAGGAGCAGAGCACTGGGACCCGTTTGACAAAACCCGGCTTCCCACGGGAAAGTCGTTCTCCACGTGCAGACATGCTCCCAGGTGCCTGTGGCAAGGGGAAGGAAATGCCATACACTGACCTGGAAGAGACCACAGGGCCCAGGCACAGTCTGAACCCTTCCCTCAACCCGGCGGTTTTGCTAGCAGGAGTTCAACCCCAACGAACACAGCCCGGAGACCCCTGGGGCAAAAACGGCTTCCGACGAACAATAGGTGCTTGCTGTGGAACACCTATCCCAAGTGGGGGTAGCCAGCTCAACAAAATGCCACACACCCAGGTGTAAGAAACAACATTGCCCAGGCATGGTCTAAGCCCCTCACCTCGTCCCTGTGCTTTGGGGAGCCGGAGGGACAGCCGAGGCCCACGGCCCTGAGACCCCTTTGCAAAAAGCCGGCTTCCCTCGGAAACAGTTTTCCTGAGGTGCAGACCCTATCCCAAGTGGTTGTGGCAAGGTAAAGCAAATGCCCTCCACTTCTCTGGAAGAAACCACAGTGCCCAACCATGTTCTAAGCCCTCCCATCCTCCCTGGGCTTCTGGCAGCAGGAGTGAAAAGAGAGGAGCAGAGCACGGGGACCCGTTTGACAAGACCCGGCTTCCCACGGGAAAGTCGTTCTCCACGTGCAGACATGCTCCCAGGTGCCTGTGGCAAGGGGAAGGAACTGCCATACACTGACCTGGAAGAGACCACAGGGCCCAGGCACAGTCTGAACCCTTCCCTCAACCCAGCGGTTTTGCTAGCAGGAGTTCAACCCCAAAGAACACAGCCCGGAGACCCCTGCGGCAAAAACGGCTTCCGACGAACAATAGGTGCTTGCTGTGGAACACCTATCCCAAGTGGGGGTAGCCAGCTCAACAAAATGCCACACACCCAGGTGTAAGAAACAACATTGCCCAGGCATGGTCTAAGCCCCTCACCTCGTCCCTGTGCTTTGGGGAGCCGGAGGGACAGCCGAGGCCCACGGCCCTGAGACCCCTTTGGAAAAAGCCGGCTTCCCACGGAGACAGTTTTCCTGAGGTGCAGACCCTATCCCAAGCGGTTGTGGCAAGGTAAAGCAAATGCCCTCCACTTCTCTGGAAGAAACCACAGTGCCCAGCCATGTTCTAAGCCCTCCCATCCTCCCTGGTCTTCTGGCAGTAGGAGTGAAAAGAGAGGAGCAGAGCACGGGGACCCGTTTGACAAAACCCGGCTTCCCACGGGAAAGTCTTTCTCCACGTGCAGACATGCTCCCAGGTGCCTGGGGCAAGGGGAAGGAAATGCCATACACTGAACTGGAAGAGACCACAGGGCCCAGGCACAGTCTGAACCCTTCCCTCAACCCGGCGGTTTTGCTAGCAGGAGTTCATCCCCAACGAACACAGCCCGGAGACCCCTGGGGCAAAAACGGCTTCCGACGATCAATAGGTGCTTGCTGTGGAACACCTATCCCAAGTGGGGGTAGCCAGCTCAACAAAATGCCACACACCCAGGTGTAAGAAACAACATTGTCCAGGCATGGTCTAAGCCCCTCACCTCGTCCCTGTGCTTTGGGGAGCCGGAGGGACAGCCGAGGCCCACGGCCCTGAGACCCCTTTGCAAAAAGCCGGCTTCCCACGGAGACAGTTTTCCTGAGGTGCAGACCCTATCCCAAGCGGTTGTGGCAAGGTAAAGCAAATGCCCTCCACTTCTCTGGAAGAAACCACAGTGCCCAGCCATGTTCTAAGCCCTCCCATCCTCCCTGGGCTTCTGGCAGCAGGAGTGAAAAGAGAGGAGCAGAGCACTGGGACCCGTTTGACAAAAACCGGCTTCCCACGGGAAAGTCGTTCTCCACGTGCAGACATGCTCCCAGGTGCCTGTGGCAAGGGGAAGGAAATGCCATACACTGACCTGGAAGAGACCACAGGGCCCAGGCACAGTCTGAACCCTTCCCTCAACCCGGCGGTTTTGCTAGCAGGAGTTCAACCCCAACGAACACAGCCCGGAGACCCCTGGGGCAAAAGCGGCTTCCGACGAACAATAGGTGCTTGCTGTGGAACACCTATCCCAAGTGGGGGTAGCCAGCTCAACAAAATGCCACACACCCAGGTGTAAGAAACAACATTGCCCAGGCATGGTCTAAGCCCCTCACCTCGTCCCTGTGCTTTGGGGAGCCGGAGGGACAGCCGAGGCCCACGGCCCTGAGACCCCTTTGGAAAAAGCCGGCTTCCCACGGAGACAGTTTTCCTGAGGTGCAGACCCTATCCCAAGCGGTTGTGGCAAGGTAAAGCAAATGCCCTCCACTTCTCTGGAAGAAACCACAGTGCCCAGCCATGTTCTAAGCCCTCCCATCCTCCCTGGGCTTCTGGCAGTAGGAGTGAAAAGAGAGGAGCAGAGCACGGGGACCCGTTTGACAAAACCCGGCTTCCCACGGGAAAGTCTTTCTCCACGTGCAGACATGCTCCCAGGTGCCTGGGGCAAGGGGAAGGAAATGCCATACACTGACCTGGAAGAGACCACAGGGCCCAGGCACAGTCTGAACCCTTCCCTCAACCCGGCGGTTTTGCTAGCAGGAGTTCATCCCCAACGAACACAGCCCGGAGACCCCTGGGGCAAAAACGGCTTCCGACGATCAATAGGTGCTTGCTGTGGAACACCTATCCCAAGTGGTGGTAGCCAGCTCAACAAAATGCCACACACCCAGGTGTAAGAAACAACATTGCCCAGGCATGGTCTAAGCCCCTCACCTCGTCCCTGTGCTTTGGGGAGCCGGAGGGACAGCCGAGGCACACGGCCCTGAGACCCCTTTGCAAAAAGCTGGCTTCCCACGGAGACAGTTTTCCTGAGGTGCAGACCTTATCCCAAGCGGTTGTGGCAAGGTAAAGCAAATGCCCTCCACTTCTCTGGAAGAAACCACAGTGCCCACCCATGTTCTAAGCCCTCCCATCCTCCTTGGGCTTCTGGCAGTAGGAGTGAAAAGAGAGGAGCAGAGCACGGGGACCCGTTTGACAAAACCCGGCTTCCCACGGCAAAGTCTTTCTCCACGTGCAGACATGCTCCCAGGTGCCTGGGGCAAGGGGAAGGAAACGCCATACACTGACCTGGAAGAGACCACAGGACCTAGGCACAGTCTGAACACTTCCCTCAACTCGGCAGTTTTGCTAGCAGGATTTCAACCCCAGCGAACATAACCCGGAGACCCCAGGGGCAAAAACGGCTTCCGACGAACAATAGGTGCTTGCTGTGGAACACCTATCCCAAGTGGGGGTAGCCAGCTCAACAAAATGCCACACACCCAGGTGTAAGATACAACATTGCCCAGGCATGGTCTAAGCCCCTCACCTCGTCCCTGTGCTTTGGGGAGCCGGAGGGACAGCCGAGGCCCACCTCCCTGAGACCCCTTTGCAAAAAGCCGGCTTCCCACGGAGACAGTTTTCCTGAGGTGCAGACCCTATCCCAAGCGGTTGTGGCAAGGTAAAGCAAATGCCCTCCACTTCTCTGGAAGAAACCACAGTGCCCAACCATGTTCTAAGCCCTCCCATCCTCCCTGGGCTTCTGGCAGCAGGAGTGAAAAGAGAGGAGCAGAGCACGGGGACCCGTTTGACAAAACCCGGCTTCCCACGGGAAAGTCGTTCTCCACGTGCAGACATGCTCCCAGGTGCCTGTGGCAAGGGGAAGGAACTGCCATACACTGACCTGGAAGAGACCACAGGGCCCAGGCACAGTCTGAACCCTTCCCTCAACCCAGCGGTTTTGCTAGCAGGAGTTCAACCCCAAAGAACACAGCCCGGAGACCCCTGCGGCAAAAACGGCTTCCGACGAACAATAGGTGCTTGCTGTGGAACACCTATCCCAAGTGGGGGTAGCCAGCTCAACAAAATGCCACACACCCAGGTGTAAGAAACAACATTGCCCAGGCATGGTCTAAGCCCCTCACCTCGTCCCTGTGCTTTGGGGAGCCGGAGGGACAGCCGAGGCCCACGGCCCTGAGACCCCTTTGCAAAAAGCCGGCTTCCCACGGAGACAGTTTTCCTGAGGTGCAGACCCTACCCCAAGCGGTTGTGGCAAGGTAAAGCAAATGCCCTCCACTTCTCTGGAAGAAACCACAGTGCCCAGCCATGTTCTAAGCCCTCCCATCCTCCCTGGGCTTCTGGCAGTAGGAGTGAAAAGAGAGGAGCAGAGCACGGGGACCCGTTTGACTAAACCCGGCTTCCCACGGGAAAATCTTTCTCCACGTGCAGACGTGCTCCCAGGTGCCTGGGGCAAGGGGAAGGAAATGCCATACACTGACCTGGAAGAGACCACAGGGCCCAGGCACAGTCTGAACACTTCCCTCAACTCGGCAGTTTTGCTAGCAGGAGTTCAACCCCAGCGAACATAACCCGGAGACCCCAGGGGCAAAAACGGCTTCCGACGAACAATAGGTGCTTGCTGTGGAACACCTATCCCAAGTGGGGGTAGCCAGCTCAACAAAATGCCACACACCCAGGTGTAAGAAACAACATTGCCCAGGCATGGTCTAAGCCCCTCACCTCGTCCCTGTGCTTTGGGGAGCCGGAGGGACAGCCGAGGCACACGGCCCTGAGACCCCTTTGCAAAAAGCCGGCTTCCCACGGAGACAGTTTTCCTGAGGTGCAGACCCTATCCCAAGCGGTTGTGGCAAGGTAAAGCAAATGCCCTCCACTTCTCTGGAAGAAACCACAGTGCCCAGCCATGTTCTAAGCCCTCCCATCCTCCCTGGGCTTCTGGCAGCAGGAGTGAAAAGAGAGGAGCAGAGCACGGGGACCCGTTTGACAAAACCCGGCTTCCCAAGGGAAAGTCTTTCTCCACGTGCAGACATGCTCCCAGGTGCCTGTGGCAAAGGGAAGGAAATGCCATACACTGACCTGGAAGAGACCACACGGCCCAGGCACAGTCTGAACCCTTCCCTCAACCCGGCGGTTTTGCTAGCAGGAGTTCATCCCCAACGAACACAGCCCGGAGACCCCTGGGGCAAAAACGGCTTACGACGATCAATAGGTGCTTGCTGTGGAACACCTATCTCAAATGGTGGAAGCCAGGTCAACAAAATGCCACACACCCAGGTGTAACAAACTACCTTGCCCAGGCTTGGTCTAAGCCCCTCAACTCGTCCCTGTGCTTTGGGGAGCCGGAGGGACAGCGGAGGCCCACGACCCTGAGACCCCTTTGCAAAAAGCCGGCATCCCTCGGAAACAGTTTTCCTGAGGTGCAGACCCTATCCCAAGTGGTTGTGGCAAGGTAAAGCAAATGCCCTCCACTTCTCTGGAAGAAACCACAGTGCCCAACCATGTTCTAAGCCCTCCCATCCTCCCTGGGCTTCTGGCAGCAGGAGTGAAAAGAGAGGAGCAGAGCACGGGGACCCGTTTGACAAAACCCGGCTTCCCACGGGAAAGTCGTTCTCCACGTGCAGACATGCTCCCAGGTGCCTGTGGCAAGGGGAAGGAACTGCCATACACTGACCTGGAAGAGACCACAGGGCCCAGGCACAGTCTGAACCCTTCCCTCAACCCGGCGGTTTTGCTAGCAGGAGTTCAACCCCAACGAACACAGCCCGGAGACCCCTGGGTCAAAAACGGCTTCCGATGAACAATAG
Organism: Ursus arctos; assembly: GCF_023065955.2. Taxonomy (NCBI): domain Eukaryota; kingdom Metazoa; phylum Chordata; class Mammalia; order Carnivora; family Ursidae; genus Ursus; species Ursus arctos. The sequence continues at coordinate 64,649,163 of NW_026622819.1, forward strand.
GTGCTTGCTGTGGAACACCTATCCCAAGTGGGGGTAGCCAGCTCAACAAAATGCCACACACCCAGGTGTAAGAAACAACATTGCCCAGGCATGGTCTAAGCCCCTCACCTCGTCCCTGTGCTTTGGGGAGCCGGAGGGACAGCCGAGGCACACGGCCCTGAGACCCCTTTGCAAAAAGCCGGCTTCCCACGGAGACAGTTTTCCTGAGGTGCAGACCCTATCCCAAGCGGTTGTGGCAAGGTAAAGCAAATGCCCTCCACTTCTCTGGAAGAAACCACAGTGCCCAGCCATGTTCTAAGCCCTCCCGTCCTCCCTGGGCTTCTGGCAGTAGGAGTGAAAAGAGAGGAGCAGAGCACTGGGACCCGTTTGACAAAACCCGGCTTCCCACGGGAAAGTCTTTCTCCACGTGCAGACATGCTCCCAGGTGCCTGGGGCAAGGGGAAGGAAATGCCATACACTGACCTGGAAGAGACCACAGGGCCCAGGCACAGTCTGAACACTTCCCTCAACTCGGCAGTTTTGCTAGCAGGAGTTCAACCCCAGCGAACATAACCCGGAGACCCCAGGGGCAAAAACGGCTTCCGACGAACAATAGGTGCTTGCTGTGGAACACCTATCCCAAGTGGGGGTAGCCAGCTCAACAAAATGCCACACACCCAGGTGTAAGAAACAACATTGCCCAGGCATGGTCTAAGCCCCTCACCTCGTCCCTGTGCTTTGGGGAGCCGGAGGGACAGCCGAGGCCCACGGCCCTGAGACCCCTTTGCAAAAAGCCGGCTTCCCTCGGAAACAGTTTTCCTGAGGTGCAGACCCTATCCCAAGTGGTTGTGGCAAGGTAAAGCAAATGCCCTCCACTTCTCTGGAAGAAACCACAGTGCACAACCATGTTCTAAGCCCTCCCATCCTCCCTGGGCTTCTGGCAGCAGGAGTGAAAAGAGAGGAGCAGAGCACGGGGACCCGTTTGACAAAACCCGGCTTCCCACGGGAAAGGCGTTCTCCACGTGCAGACATGCTCCCAGGTGCCTGTGGCAAGGGGAAGGAACTGCCATACACTGACCTGGAAGAGACCACAGGGCCCAGGCACAGTCTGAACATTTCCCTCAACCCGGCGGTTTTGCTAGCAGGAGTTCAACCCCAAAGAACACAGCCCGGAGACCCCTGCGGCAAAAACGGCATCCGACGAACAATAGGTGCTTGCTGTGGAACACCTATCCCAAGAGGGGGTAGCCAGCTCAACAAAATGCCACACACCCAGGTGTAAGAAACAACATTGCCCAGGCATGGTCTAAGCCCCTCACCTCGTCCCTGTGCTTTGGGGAGCCGGAGGGACAGCCGAGGCACACGGCCCTGAGACCCCTTTGCAAAAAGCTGGCTTCCCACGGAGACAGTTTTCCTGAGGTGCAGACCTTATCCCAAGCGGTTGTGGCAAGGTAAAGCAAATGCCCTCCACTTCTCTGGAAGAAACCACAGTGCCCAGCCATGTTCTAAGCCCTCCCATCCTCCTTGGGCTTCTGGCAGTAGGAGTGAAAAGAGAGGAGCAGAGCACGGGGACCCGTTTGACAAAACCCGGCTTCCCACGGGAAAGTCTTTCTCCACGTGCAGACATGCTCCCAGGTGCCTGGGGCAAGGGGAAGGAAACGCCATACACTGACCTGGAAGAGACCACAGGACCTAGGCACAGTCTGAACACTTCCCTCAACTCGGCAGTTTTGCTAGCAGGATTTCAACCCCAGCGAACATAACCCGGAGACCCCAGGGGCAAAAACGGCTTCCGACGAACAATAGGTGCTTGCTGTGGAACACCTATCCCAAGTGGGGGTAGCCAGCTCAACAAAATGCCACACACCCAGGTGTAAGATACAACATTGCCCAGGCATGGTCTAAGCCCCTCACCTCGTCCCTGTGCTTTGGGGAGCCGGAGGGACAGCCGAGGCCCACCTCCCTGAGACCCCTTTGCAAAAAGCCGGCTTCCCACGGAGACAGTTTTCCTTAGGTGCAGACCCTATCCCAAGCGGTTGTGGCAAGGTAAAGCAAATGCCCTCCACTTCTCTGGAAGAAACCACAGTGCCCAGCCATGTTCTAAGCCCTCCCATCCTCCCTGGGCTTCTGGCAGTAGGAGTGAAAAGAGAGGAGCAGAGCACTGGGACCCGTTTGACAAAACCCGGCTTCCCAAGGGAAAGTCTTTCTCCACGTGCAGACATGCTCCCAGGTGCCTGTGGCAAGGGGAAGGAAATGCCATACACTGACCTGGAAGAGACCACAGGGCCCAGGCACAGTCTGAACCCTTCCCTCAACCCGGCGGTTTTGCTAGCAGGAGTTCAACCCCAACGAACACAGCCCGGAGACCCCTGGGGCAAAAACGGCTTCCGACGAACAATAGGTGCTTGCTGTGGAACACCTATCCCAAGTGGGGGTAGCCAGCTCAACAAAATGCCACACACCCAGGTGTAAGAAACAACATTGCCCAGGCATGGTCTAAGCCCCTCACCTCGTCCCTGTGCTTTGGGGAGCCGGAGGGACAGCCGAGGCCCACGGCCCTGAGACCCCTTTGCAAAAAGCCGGCTTCCCACGGAGACAGTTTTCCTGAGGTTCAGACCCTATCCCAAGCGGTTGTGGCAAGGTAAAGCAAATGCCCTCCACTTCTCTGGAAGAAACCACAGTGCCCAGCCATGTTCTAAGCCCTCCCATCCTCCCTGGGCTTCTGGCAGTAGGAGTGAAAAGAGAGGAGCAGAGCACTGGGACCCGTTTGACAAAACCCGGCTTCCCACGGGAAAGTCTTTCTCCACGTACAGACATGCTCCCAGGTGCCTGGGGCAAGGGGAAGGAAATGCCATACACTGACCTGGAAGAGACCACAGGGCCCAGGCACAGTCTGAACACTTCCCTCAACTCGGCAGTTTTGCTAGCAGGAGTTCAACCCCAGCGAAAATAACCCGGAGACCCCAGGGGCAAAAACGGCTTCCGACGAACAATAGGTGCTTGCTGTGGAACACCTATCCCAAGTGGGGGTAGCCAGCTCAACAAAATGCCACACACCCAGGTGTAAGAAACAACATTGCCCAGGCATGGTCTAAGCCCCTCACCTCGTCCCTGTGCTTTGGGGAGCCGGAGGGACAGCCGAGGCCCACGGCCCTGAGACCCCTTTGCAAAAAGCCGGCTTCCCTCGGAAACAGTTTTCCTGAGGTGCAGACCCTATCCCAAGTGGTTGTGGCAAGGTAAAGCAAATGCCCTCCACTTCTCTGGAAGAAACCACAGTGCCCAACCATGTTCTAAGCCCTCCCATCCTCCCTGGGCTTCTGGCAGCAGGAGTGAAAAGAGAGGAGCAGAGCACGGGGACCCGTTTGACAAGACCCGGCTTCCCACGGGAAAGTCGTTCTCCACGTGCAGACATGCTCCCAGGTGCCTGTGGCAAGGGGAAGGAACTGCCATACACTGACCTGGAAGAGACCACAGGGCCCAGGCACAGTCTGAACCCTTCCCTCAACCCAGCGGTTTTGCTAGCAGGAGTTCAACCCCAAAGAACACAGCCCGGAGACCCCTGCGGCAAAAACGGCTTCCGACGAACAATAGGTGCTTGCTGTGGAACACCTATCCCAAGTGGGGGTAGCCAGCTCAACAAAATGCCACACACCCAGGTGTAAGAAACAACATTGCCCAGGCATGGTCTAAGCCCCTCACCTCGTCCCTGTGCTTTGGGGAGCCGGAGGGACAGCCGAGGCCCACGGCCCTGAGACCCCTTTGGAAAAAGCCGGCTTCCCACGGAGACAGTTTTCCTGAGGTGCAGACCCTATCCCAAGCGGTTGTGGCAAGGTAAAGCAAATGCCCTCCACTTCTCTGGAAGAAACCACAGTGCCCAGCCATGTTCTAAGCCCTCCCATCCTCCCTGGTCTTCTGGCAGTAGGAGTGAAAAGAGAGGAGCAGAGCACGGGGACCCGTTTGACAAAACCCGGCTTCCCACGGGAAAGTCTTTCTCCACGTGCAGACATGCTCCCAGGTGCCTGGGGCAAGGGGAAGGAAATGCCATACACTGAACTGGAAGAGACCACAGGGCCCAGGCACAGTCTGAACCCTTCCCTCAACCCGGCGGTTTTGCTAGCAGGAGTTCATCCCCAACGAACACAGCCCGGAGACCCCTGGGGCAAAAACGGCTTCCGACGATCAATAGGTGCTTGCTGTGGAACACCTATCCCAAGTGGGGGTAGCCAGCTCAACAAAATGCCACACACCCAGGTGTAAGAAACAACATTGTCCACGCATGGTCTAAGCCCCTCACCTCGTCCCTGTGCTTTGGGGAGCCGGAGGGACAGCCGAGGCCCACGGCCCTGAGACCCCTTTGCAAAAAGCCGGCTTCCCACGGAGACAGTTTTCCTGAGGTGCAGACCCTATCCCAAGCGGTTGTGGCAAGGTAAAGCAAATGCCCTCCACTTCTCTGGAAGAAACCACAGTGCCCAGCCATGTTCTAAGCCCTCCCATCCTCCCTGGGCTTCTGGCAGCAGGAGTGAAAAGAGAGGAGCAGAGCACTGGGACCCGTTTGACAAAAACCGGCTTCCCACGGGAAAGTCGTTCTCCACGTGCAGACATGCTCCCAGGTGCCTGTGGCAAGGGGAAGGAAATGCCATACACTGACCTGGAAGAGACCACAGGGCCCAGGCACAGTCTGAACCCTTCCCTCAACCCGGCGGTTTTGCTAGCAGGAGTTCAACCCCAACGAACACAGCCCGGAGACCCCTGGGGCAAAAGCGGCTTCCGACGAACAATAGGTGCTTGCTGTGGAACACCTATCCCAAGTGGGGGTAGCCAGCTCAACAAAATGCCACACACCCAGGTGTAAGAAACAACATTGCCCAGGCATGGTCTAAGCCCCTCACCTCGTCCCTGTGCTTTGGGGAGCCGGAGGGACAGCCGAGGCCCACGGCCCTGAGACCCCTTTGGAAAAAGCCGGCTTCCCACGGAGACAGTTTTCCTGAGGTGCAGACCCTATCCCAAGCGGTTGTGGCAAGGTAAAGCAAATGCCCTCCACTTCTCTGGAAGAAACCACAGTGCCCAGCCATGTTCTAAGCCCTCCCATCCTCCCTGGGCTTCTGGCAGTAGGAGTGAAAAGAGAGGAGCAGAGCACGGGGACCCGTTTGACAAAACCCGGCTTCCCACGGGAAAGTCTTTCTCCACGTGCAGACATGCTCCCAGGTGCCTGGGGCAAGGGGAAGGAAATGCCATACACTGACCTGGAAGAGACCACAGGGCCCAGGCACAGTCTGAACCCTTCCCTCAACCCGGCGGTTTTGCTAGCAGGAGTTCATCCCCAACGAACACAGCCCGGAGACCCCTGGGGCAAAAACGGCTTCCGACGATCAATAGGTGCTTGCTGTGGAACACCTATCCCAAGTGGTGGTAGCCAGCTCAACAAAATGCCACACACCCAGGTGTAAGAAACAACATTGCCCAGGCATGGTCTAAGCCCCTCACCTCGTCCCTGTGCTTTGGGGAGCCGGAGGGACAGCCGAGGCACACGGCCCTGAGACCCCTTTGCAAAAAGCTGGCTTCCCACGGAGACAGTTTTCCTGAGGTGCAGACCTTATCCCAAGCGGTTGTGGCAAGGTAAAGCAAATGCCCTCCACTTCTCTGGAAGAAACCACAGTGCCCACCCATGTTCTAAGCCCTCCCATCCTCCTTGGGCTTCTGGCAGTAGGAGTGAAAAGAGAGGAGCAGAGCACGGGGACCCGTTTGACAAAACCCGGCTTCCCACGGCAAAGTCTTTCTCCACGTGCAGACATGCTCCCAGGTGCCTGGGGCAAGGGGAAGGAAACGCCATACACTGACCTGGAAGAGACCACAGGACCTAGGCACAGTCTGAACACTTCCCTCAACTCGGCAGTTTTGCTAGCAGGATTTCAACCCCAGCGAACATAACCCGGAGACCCCAGGGGCAAAAACGGCTTCCGACGAACAATAGGTGCTTGCTGTGGAACACCTATCCCAAGTGGGGGTAGCCAGCTCAACAAAATGCCACACACCCAGGTGTAAGATACAACATTGCCCAGGCATGGTCTAAGCCCCTCACCTCGTCCCTGTGCTTTGGGGAGCCGGAGGGACAGCCGAGGCCCACCTCCCTGAGACCCCTTTGCAAAAAGCCGGCTTCCCACGGAGACAGTTTTCCTGAGGTGCAGACCCTATCCCAAGCGGTTGTGGCAAGGTAAAGCAAATGCCCTCCACTTCTCTGGAAGAAACCACAGTGCCCAACCATGTTCTAAGCCCTCCCATCCTCCCTGGGCTTCTGGCAGCAGGAGTGAAAAGAGAGGAGCAGAGCACGGGGACCCGTTTGACAAAACCCGGCTTCCCACGGGAAAGTCGTTCTCCACGTGCAGACATGCTCCCAGGTGCCTGTGGCAAGGGGAAGGAACTGCCATACACTGACCTGGAAGAGACCACAGGGCCCAGGCACAGTCTGAACCCTTCCCTCAACCCAGCGGTTTTGCTAGCAGGAGTTCAACCCCAAAGAACACAGCCCGGAGACCCCTGCGGCAAAAACGGCTTCCGACGAACAATAGGTGCTTGCTGTGGAACACCTATCCCAAGTGGGGGTAGCCAGCTCAACAAAATGCCACACACCCAGGTGTAAGAAACAACATTGCCCAGGCATGGTCTAAGCCCCTCACCTCGTCCCTGTGCTTTGGGGAGCCGGAGGGACAGCCGAGGCCCACGGCCCTGAGACCCCTTTGCAAAAAGCCGGCTTCCCACGGAGACAGTTTTCCTGAGGTGCAGACCCTATCCCAAGCGGTTGTGGCAAGGTAAAGCAAATGCCCTCCACTTCTCTGGAAGAAACCACAGTGCCCAGCCATGTTCTAAGCCCTCCCATCCTCCCTGGGCTTCTGGCAGCAGGAGTGAAAAGAGAGGAGCAGAGCACTGGGACCCGTTTGACAAAAACCGGCTTCCCACGGGAAAGTCGTTCTCCACGTGCAGACATGCTCCCAGGTGCCTGTGGCAAGGGGAAGGAAATGCCATACACTGACCTGGAAGAGACCACAGGGCCCAGGCACAGTCTGAACCCTTCCCTCAACCCGGCGGTTTTGCTAGCAGGAGTTCAACCCCAACGAACACAGCCCGGAGACCCCTGGGGCAAAAGCGGCTTCCGACGAACAATAGGTGCTTGCTGTGGAACACCTATCCCAAGTGGGGGTAGCCAGCTCAACAAAATGCCACACACCCAGGTGTAAGAAACAACATTGCCCAGGCATGGTCTAAGCCCCTCACCTCGTCCCTGTGCTTTGGGGAGCCGGAGGGACAGCCGAGGCCCACGGCCCTGAGACCCCTTTGCAAAAAGCCGGCTTCCCACGGAGACAGTTTTCCTGAGGTGCAGACCCTATCCCAAGCGGTTGTGGCAAGGTAAAGCAAATGCCCTCCACTTCTCTGGAAGAAACCACAGTGCCCAGCCATGTTCTAAGCCCTCCCATCCTCCCTGGGCTTCTGGCAGCAGGAGTGAAAAGAGAGGAGCAGAGCACTGGGACCCGTTTGACAAAAACCGGCTTCCCACGGGAAAGTCGTTCTCCACGTGCAGACATGCTCCCAGGTGCCTGTGGCAAGGGGAAGGAAATGCCATACACTGACCTGGAAGAGACCACAGGGCCCAGGCACAGTCTGAACCCTTCCCTCAACCCGGCGGTTTTGCTAGCAGGAGTTCAACCCCAACGAACACAGCCCGGAGACCCCTGGGGCAAAAGCGGCTTCCGACGAACAATAGGTGCTTGCTGTGGAACACCTATCCCAAGTGGGGGTAGCCAGCTCAACAAAATGCCACACACCCAGGTGTAAGAAACAACATTGCCCAGGCATGGTCTAAGCCCCTCACCTCGTCCCTGTGCTTTGGGGAGCCGGAGGGACAGCCGAGGCCCACGGCCCTGAGACCCCTTTGGAAAAAGCCGGCTTCCCACGGAGACAGTTTTCCTGAGGTGCAGACCCTATCCCAAGCGGTTGTGGCAAGGTAAAGCAAATGCCCTCCACTTCTCTGGAAGAAACCACAGTGCCCAGCCATGTTCTAAGCCCTCCCATCCTCCCTGGGCTTCTGGCAGTAGGAGTGAAAAGAGAGGAGCAGAGCACGGGGACCCGTTTGACAAAACCCGGCTTCCCACGGGAAAGTCTTTCTCCACGTGCAGACATGCTCCCAGGTGCCTGGGGCAAGGGGAAGGAAATGCCATACACTGACCTGGAAGAGACCACAGGGCCCAGGCACAGTCTGAACCCTTCCCTCAACCCGGCGGTTTTGCTAGCAGGAGTTCATCCCCAACGAACACAGCCCGGAGACCCCTGGGGCAAAAACGGCTTCCGACGATCAATAGGTGCTTGCTGTGGAACACCTATCCCAAGTGGTGGTAGCCAGCTCAACAAAATGCCACACACCCAGGTGTAAGAAACAACATTGCCCAGGCATGGTCTAAGCCCCTCACCTCGTCCCTGTGCTTTGGGGAGCCGGAGGGACAGCCGAGGCACACGGCCCTGAGACCCCTTTGCAAAAAGCTGGCTTCCCACGGAGACAGTTTTCCTGAGGTGCAGACCTTATCCCAAGCGGTTGTGGCAAGGTAAAGCAAATGCCCTCCACTTCTCTGGAAGAAACCACAGTGCCCAGCCATGTTCTAAGCCCTCCCATCCTCCTTGGGCTTCTGGCAGTAGGAGTGAAAAGAGAGGAGCAGAGCACGGGGACCCGTTTGACAAAACCCGGCTTCCCACGGCAAAGTCTTTCTCCACGTGCAGACATGCTCCCAGGTGCCTGGGGCAAGGGGAAGGAAACGCCATACACTGACCTGGAAGAGACCACAGGACCTAGGCACAGTCTGAACACTTCCCTCAACTCGGCATTTTTGCTAGCAGGATTTCAACCCCAGCGAACATAACCCGGAGACCCCAGGGGCAAAAACGGCTTCCGACGAACAATAGGTGCTTGCTGTGGAACACCTATCCCAAGTGGGGGTAGCCAGCTCAACAAAATGCCACACACCCAGGTGTAAGAAACAACATTGCCCAGGCATGGTCTAAGCCCCTCACCTCGTCCCTGTGCTTTGGGGAGCCGGAGGGACAGCCGAGGCCCACGGCCCTGAGACCCCTTTGCAAAAAGCCGGCTTCCCTCGGAAACAGTTTTCCTGAGGTGCAGACCCTATCCCAAGTGGTTGTGGCAAGGTAAAGCAAATGCCCTCCACTTCTCTGGAAGAAACCACAGTGCCCAGCCATGTTCTAAGCCCTCCCATCCTCCCTGGGCTTCTGGCAGCAGGAGTGAAAAGAGAGGAGCAGAGCACGGGGACCCGTTTGACAAGACCCGGCTTCCCACGGGAAAGTCGTTCTCCACGTGCAAACATGCTCCCAGGTGCCTGTGGCAAGGGGAAGGAACTGCCATACACTGACCTGGAAGAGACCACAGGGCCCAGGCACAGTCTGAACCCTTCCCTCAACCCAGCGGTTTTGCTAGCAGGAGTTCAACCCCAAAGAACACAGCCCGGAGACCCCTGCGGCAAAAACGGCTTCCGACGAACAATAGGTGCTTGCTGTGGAACACCTATCCCAAGTGGGGGTAGCCAGCTCAACAAAATGCCACACACCCAGGTGTAAGAAACAACATTGCCCAGGCATGGTCTAAGCCCCTCACCTCGTCCCTGTGCTTTGGGGAGCCGGAGGGACAGCCGAGGCACACGGCCCTGAGACCCCTTTGCAAAAAGCTGGCTTCCCACGGAGACAGTTTTCCTGAGGTGCAGACCTTATCCCAAGCGGTTGTGGCAAGGTAAAGCAAATGCCCTCCACTTCTCTGGAAGAAACCACAGTGCCCAGCCATGTTCTAAGCCCTCCCATCCTCCTTGGGCTTCTGGCAGTAGGAGTGAAAAGAGAGGAGCAGAGCACGGGGACCCGTTTGACAAAACCCGGCTTCCCACGGGAAAGTCTTTCTCCACGTGCAGACATGCTCCCAGGTGCCTGGGGCAAGGGGAAGGAAACGCCATACACTGACCTGGAAGAGACCACAGGACCTAGGCACAGTCTGAACACTTCCCTCAACTCGGCAGTTTTGCTAGCAGGATTTCAACCCCAGCGAACATAACCCGGAGACCCCAGGGGCAAAAACGGCTTCCGACGAACAATAGGTGCTTGCTGTGGAAGACCTATCCCAGGTGGGGGTAGCCAGCTCAACAAAATGCCACACACCCAGGTGTAAGATACAACATTGCCCAGGCATGGTCTAAGCCCCTCACCTCGTCCCTGTGCTTTGGGGAGCCGGAGGGACAGCCGAGGCCCACCTCCCTGAGACCCCTTTGCAAAAAGCCGGCTTCCCACGGAGACAGTTTTCCTGAGGTGCAGACCCTATCCCAAGCGGTTGTGGCAAGGTAAAGCAAATGCCCTCCACTTCTCTGGAAGAAACCACAGTGCCCAGCCATGTTCTAAGCCCTCCCATCCTCCCTGGGCTTCTGGCAGCAGGAGTGAAAAGAGAGGAGCAGAGCACTGGGACCCGTTTGACAAAAACCGGCTTCCCACGGGAAAGTCGTTCTCCACGTGCAGACATGCTCCCAGGTGCCTGTGGCAAGGGGAAGGAAATGCCATACACTGACCTGGAAGAGACCACAGGGCCCAGGCACAGTCTGAACCCTTCCCTCAACCCGGCGGTTTTGCTAGCAGGAGTTCAACCCCAACGAACACAGCCCGGAGACCCCTGGGGCAAAAACGGCTTCCGACGAACAATAGGTGCTTGCTGTGGAACACCTATCCCAAGTGGGGGTAGCCAGCTCAACAAAATGCCACACACCCAGGTGTAAGAAACAACATTGCCCAGGCATGGTCTAAGCCCCTCACCTCGTCCCTGTGCTTTGGGGAGCCGGAGGGACACCCGAGGCCCACGGCCCTGAGACCCCTTTGCAAAAAGCCGGCTTCCCACGGAGACAGTTTTCCTGAGGTGCAGACCCTATCCCAAGCGGTTGTGGCAAGGTAAAGCAAATGCCCTCCACTTCTCTGGAAGAAACCACAGTGCCCAGCCATGTTCTAAGCCCTCCCATCCTCCCTGGGCTTCTGGCAGCAGGAGTGAAAAGAGAGGAGCAGAGCACTGGGACCCGTTTGACAAAAACCGGCTTCCCACGGGAAAGTCGTTCTCCACGTGCAGACATGCTCCCAGGTGCCTGTGGCAAGGGGAAGGAAATGCCATACACTGACCTGGAAGAGACCACAGGGCCCAGGCACAGTCTGAACCCTTCCCTCAACCCGGCGGTTTTGCTAGCAGGAGTTCAACCCCAACGAACACAGCCCGGAGACCCCTGGGGCAAAAGCGGCTTCCGACGAACAATAGGTGCTTGCTGTGGAACACCTATCCCAAGTGGGGGTAGCCAGCTCAACAAAATGCCACACACCCAGGTGTAAGAAACAACATTGCCCAGGCATGGTCTAAGCCCCTCACCTCGTCCCTGTGCTTTGGGGAGCCGGAGGGACAGCCGAGGCCCACGGCCCTGAGACCCCTTTGCAAAAAGCCGGCTTCCCACGGAGACAGTTTTCCTGAGGTGCAGACCCTATCCCAAGCGGTTGTGGCAAGGTAAAGCAAATGCCCTCCACTTCTCTGGAAGAAACCACAGTGCCCAGCCATGTTCTAAGCCCTCCCATCCTCCCTGGGCTTCTGGCAGTAGGAGTGAAAAGAGAGGAGCAGAGCACGGGGACCCGTTTGACAAAACCCGGCTTCCCACGGGAAAGTCTTTCTCCACGTGCAGACATGCTCCCAGGTGCCTGGGGCAAGGGGAAGGAAATGCCATACACTGACCTGGAAGAGACCACAGGGCCCAGGCACAGTCTGAACCCTTCCCTCAACCCGGCGGTTTTGCTAGCAGGAGTTCATCCCCAACGAACACAGCCCGGAGACCCCTGGGGCAAAAACGGCTTCCGACGATCAATAGGTGCTTGCTGTGGAACACCTATCCCAAGTGGTGGTAGCCAGCTCAACAAAATGCCACACACCCAGGTGTAAGAAACAACATTGCCCAGGCATGGTCTAAGCCCCTCACCTCGTCCCTGTGCTTTGGGGAGCCGGAGGGACAGCCGAGGCACACGGCCCTGAGACCCCTTTGCAAAAAGCCGGCTTCCCACGGAAAGAGTTTTCCTGAGGTGCAGACCCTATCCCAAGTGGTTGTGGCAAGGTAAAGCAAATGCCCTCCTCTTCTCTGGAGGAAACCACAGTGCCCAGCCATGTTCTAAGCCCTCCCATCCTCCCTTGGCTTCTGGCAGCAGGAGTGAAAAGAGAGGAGCAGAGCACTGGGACCCGTTTGACAAAAACAGGCTTCCCACGGGAAAGTCTTTCTCCACGTGCAGACATGCTCCCAGGTGCCTGTGGCAAGGGGAAGGAAATGCCATACACTGACCTGGAAGAGACCACAGGGCCCAGGCACAGTCTGAACCTTTCCCTCAACCCGGCGGTTTTGCTAGCAGGAGTTCAACCCCAACGAACACAGCCCGGAGACCCCTGGGGCAAAAACGGCTTCCGACGAACAATAGGTGCTTGCTGTGGAACACCTATCCCAAGTGGGGGTAGCCAGCTCAACAAAATGCCACACACCCAGGTATAAGAAACAACATTGCCCAGGCATGGTCTAAGCCCCTCACCTCGTCCCTGTGCTTTGGGGAGCCGGAGGGACAGCCGAGGCACACGGCCCTGAGACCCCTTTGCAAAAAGCTGGCTTCCCACGGAGACAGTTTTCCTGAGGTGCAGACCCTATCCCAAGCGGTTGTGGAAAGGTAAAGCAAATGCCCTCCACTTCTCTGGAAGAAACCACAGTGCCCAACCATGTTCTAAGCCCTCCCATCCTCCCTGGGCTTCTGGCAGCAGGAGTGAAAAGAGAGGAGCAGAGCACTGGGACCCGTTTGACAAAACCCGGCTTCCCACGGGAAAGTCTTTCTCCACGTGCAGACCTGCTCCCAAGTGCCTGTGTCAAGGGGAAGGAAATGCCATACACTGACCTGGAAGAGACCACAGGGCCCAGGCACAGTCTGAACCCTTCCCTCAACCCGGCGGTTTTGCTAGCAGGAGTTCAACCCCAACGAACACAGCCCGGAGACCCCTGGGGCAAAAACGGCTTCCGACGAACAATAGGTGCTTGCTGTGGAAGACCTATCCCAAGTGGGGGTAGCCAGCTCAACAAAATGCCACACACCCAGGTGTAAGAAACAACATTGCCCAGGCATGGTCTAAGCCCCTCACCTCGTCCCTGTGCTTTGGGGAGCCGGAGGGACAGCCGAGGCACACGGCCCTGAGACCCCTTTGCAAAAAGCCGGCTTCCCACGGAGACAGTTTTCCTGAGGTGCAGACCCTATCCCAAGCGGTTGTGGCAAGGTAAAGCAAATGCCCTCCACTTCTCTGGAAGAAACCACAGTGCCCAGCCATGTTCTAAGCCCTCCCATCCTCCCTGGGCTTCTGGCAGTAGGAGTGAAAAGAGAGGAGCAGAGCACGGGGACCCGTTTGACAAAACCCGGCTTCCCACGGCAAAGTCTTTCTCCACGTGCAGACATGCTCCCAGGTGCCTGGGGCAAGGGGAAGGAAATGCCATACACTGACCTGGAAGAGACCACAGGGCCCAGGCACAGTCTGAACACTTCCCTCAACTCGGCAGTTTTGCTAGCAGGAGTTCAACCCCAGCGAACATAACCCGGAGACCCCAGGGGCAAAAACGGCTTCCGACGAACAATAGGTGCTTGCTGTGGAACACCTATCCCAAGTGGGGGTAGCCAGCTCAACAAAATGCCACACACCCAGGTGTAAGATACAACATTGCCCAGGCATGGTCTAAGCCCCTCACCTCGTCCCTGTGCTTTGGGGAGCCGGAGGGACAGCCGAGGCCCACCTCCCTGAGACCCCTTTGCAAAAAGCCGGCTTCCCACGGAGACAGTTTTCCTGAGGTGCAGACCCTATCCCAAGCGGTTGTGGCAAGGTAAAGCAAATGCCCTCCACTTCTCTGGAAGAAACCACAGTGCCCAGCCATGTTCTAAGCCCTCCCATCCTCCCTGGGCTTCTGGCAGCAGGAGTGAAAAGAGAGGAGCAGAGCACTGGGACCCGTTTGACAAAAACCGGCTTCCCACGGGAAAGTCGTTCTCCACGTGCAGACATGCTCCCAGGTGCCTGTGGCAAGGGGAAGGAAATGCCATACACTGACCTGGAAGAGACCACAGGGCCCAGGCACAGTCTGAACCCTTCCCTCAACCCGGCGGTTTTGCTAGCAGGAGTTCAACCCCAACGAACACAGCCCGGAGACCCCTGGGGCAAAAACGGCTTCCGACGAACAATAGGTGCTTGCTGTGGAACACCTATCCCAAGTGGGGGTAGCCAGCTCAACAAAATGCCACACACCCAGGTGTAAGAAACAACATTGCCCAGGCATGGTCTAAGCCCCTCACCTCGTCCCTGTGCTTTGGGGAGCCGGAGGGACAGCCGAGGCCCACGGCCCTGAGACCCCTTTGCAAAAAGCCGGCTGCCCACGGAGACAGTTTTCCTGAGGTTCAGACCCTATCCCAAGCGGTTGTGGCAAGGTAAAGCAAATGCCCTCCACTTCTCTGGAAGAAACCACAGTGCCCAGCCATGTTCTAAGCCCTCCCATCCTCCCTGGGCTTCTGGCAGTAGGAGTGAAAAGAGCGGAGCAGAGCACTGGGACCCGTTTGACAAAACCCGGCTTCCCACGGGAAAGTCTTTCTCCACGTACAGACATGCTCCCAGGTGCCTGGGGCAAGGGGAAGGAAATGCCATACACTGACCTGGAAGAGACCACAGGGCCCAGGCACAGTCTGAACACTTCCCTCAACTCGGCAGTTTTGCTAGCCGGAGTTCAACCCCAGCGAAAATAACCCGGAGACCCCAGGGGCAAAAACGGCTTCCGACGAACAATAGGTGCTTGCTGTGGAACACCTATCCCAAGTGGGGGTAGCCAGCTCAACAAAATGCCACACACCCAGGTGTAAGAAACAACATTGCCCAGGCATGGTCTAAGCCCCTCACTTCGTCCCTGTGCTTTGGGGAGCCGGAGGGACAGCCGAGGCCAACGGCCCTGAGACCCCTTTGCAAAAAGCCGGCTTCCCTCGGAAACAGTTTTCCTGAGGTGCAGACCCTATCCCAAGTGGTTGTGGCAAGGTAAAGCAAATGCCCTCCACTTCTCTGGAAGAAACCACAGTGCCCAACCATGTTCTAAGCCCTCCCATCCTCCCTGGGCTTCTGGCAGCAGGAGTGAAAAGAGAGGAGCAGAGCACGGGGACCCGTTTGACAAAACCCGGCTTCCCACGGGAAAGTCGTTCTCCACGTGCAGACATGCTCCCAGGTGCCTGTGGCAAGGGGAAGGAACTGCCATACACTGACCTGGAAGAGACCACAGGGCCCAGGCACAGTCTGAACCCTTCCCTCAACCCAGCGGTTTTGCTAGCAGGAGTTCAACCCCAAAGAACACAGCCCGGAGACCCCTGCGGCAAAAACGGCTTCCGACGAACAATAGGTGCTTGCTGTGGAACACCTATCCCAAGTGGGGGTAGCCAGCTCAACAAAATGCCACACACCCAGGTGTAAGAAACAACATTGCCCAGGCATGGTCTAAGCCCCTCACCTCGTCCCTGTGCTTTGGGGAGCCGGAGGGACAGCCGAGGCCCACGGCCCTGAGACCCCTTTGCAAAAAGCCGGCTTCCCACGGAGACAGTTTTCCTGAGGTGCAGACCCTATCCCAAGCGGTTGTGGCAAGGTAAAGCAAATGCCCTCCACTTCTCTGGAAGAAACCACAGTGCCCAGCCATGTTCTAAGCCCTCCCATCCTCCCTGGGCTTCTGGCAGCAGGAGTGAAAAGAGAGGAGCAGAGCACTGGGACCCGTTTGACAAAAACCGGCTTCCCACGGGAAAGTCGTTCTCCACGTGCAGACATGCTCCCAGGTGCCTGTGGCAAGGGGAAGGAAATGCCATACACTGACCTGGAAGAGACCACAGGGCCCAGGCACAGTCTGAACCCTTCCCTCAACCCGGCGGTTTTGCTAGCAGGAGTTCAACCCCAACGAACACAGCCCGGAGACCCCTGGGGCAAAAGCGGCTTCCCACGAACAATAGGTGCTTGCTGTGGAACACCTATCCCAAGTGGGGGTAGCCAGCTCAACAAAATGCCACACACCCAGGTGTAAGAAACAACATTGCCCAGGCATGGTCTAAGCCCCTCACCTCGTCCCTGTGCTTTGGGGAGCCGGAGGGACAGCCGAGGCCCACGGCCCTGAGACCCCTTTGGAAAAAGCCGGCTTCCCACGGAGACAGTTTTCCTGAGGTGCAGACCCTATCCCAAGCAGTTGTGGCAAGGTAAAGCAAATGCCCTCCACTTCTCTGGAAGAAACCACAGTGCCCAGCCATGTTCTAAGCCCTCCCATCCTCCCTGGGCTTCTGGCAGTAGGAGTGAAAAGAGAGGAGCAGAGCACGGGGACCCGTTTGACAAAACCCGGCTTCCCACGGGAAAGTCTTTCTCCACGTGCAGACATGCTCCCAGGTGCCTGGGGCAAGGGGAAGGAAATGCCATACACTGACCTGGAAGAGACCACAGGGCCCAGGCACAGTCTGAACCCTTCCCTCAACCCGGCGGTTTTGCTAGCAGGAGTTCATCCCCAACGAACACAGCCCGGAGACCCCTGGGGCAAAAACGGCTTCCGACGATCAATAGGTGCTTGCTGTGGAACACCTATCCCAAGTGGTGGTAGCCAGCTCAACAAAATGCCACACACCCAGGTGTAAGAAACAACATTGCCCAGGCATGGTCTAAGCCCCTCACCTCGTCCCTGTGCTTTGGGGAGCCGGAGGGACAGCCGAGGCACACGGCCCTGAGACCCCTTTGCAAAAAGCTGGCTTCCCACGGAGACAGTTTTCCTGAGGTGCAGACCTTATCCCAAGCGGTTGTGGCAAGGTAAAGCAAATGCCCTCCACTTCTCTGGAAGAAACCACAGTGCCCAGCCATGTTCTAAGCCCTCCCATCCTCCTTGGGCTTCTGGCAGTAGGAGTGAAAAGAGAGGAGCAGAGCACGGGGACCCGTTTGACAAAACCCGGCTTCCCACGGGAAAGTCTTTCTCCACGTGCAGACATGCTCCCAGGTGCCTGGGGCAAGGGGAAGGAAACGCCATACACTGACCTGGAAGAGACCACAGGACCTAGGCACAGTCTGAACACTTCCCTCAACTCGGCAGTTTTGCTAGCAGGATTTCAACCCCAGCGAACATAACCCGGAGACCCCAGGGGCAAAAACGGCTTCCGACGAACAATAGGTGCTTGCTGTGGAACACCTATCCCAAGTGGGGGTAGCCAGCTCAACAAAATGCCACACACCCAGGTGTAAGATACAACATTGCCCAGGCATGGTCTAAGCCCCTCACCTCGTCCCTGTGCTTTGGGGAGCCGGAGGGACAGCCGAGGCCCACCTCCCTGAGACCCCTTTGCAAAAAGCCGGCTTCCCACGGAGACAGTTTTCCTGAGGTGCAGACCCTATCCCAAGCGGTTGTGGCAAGGTAAAGCAAATGCCCTCCACTTCTCTGGAAGAAACCACAGTGCCCAGCCATGTTCTAAGCCCTCCCATCCTCCCTGGGCTTCTGGCAGCAGGAGTGAAAAGAGAGGAGCAGAGCACTGGGACCCGTTTGACAAAAACCGGCTTCCCACGGGAAAGTCGTTCTCCACGTGCAGACATGCTCCCAGGTGCCTGTGGCAAGGGGAAGGAAATGCCATACACTGACCTGGAAGAGACCACAGGGCCCAGGCACAGTCTGAACCCTTCCCTCAACCCGGCGGTTTTGCTAGCAGGAGTTCAACCCCAACGAACACAGCCCGGAGACCCCTGGGGCAAAAACGGCTTCCGACGAACAAAAGGTGCTTGCTGTGGAACACCTATCCCAAGTGGGGGTAGCCAGCTCAACAAAATGCCACACACCCAGGTGTAAGAAACAACATTGCCCAGGCATGGTCTAAGCCCCTCACCTCGTCCCTGTGCTTTGGGGAGCCGGAGGGACAGCCGAGGCCCACGGCCCTGAGACCCCTTTGCAAAAAGCCGGCTTCCCACGGAGACAGTTTTCCTGAGGTGCAGACCCTATCCCAAGCGGTTGTGGCAAGGTAAAGCAAATGCCCTCCACTTCTCTGGAAGAAACCACAGTGCCCAGCCATGTTCTAAGCCCTCCCATCCTCCCTGGGCTTCTGGCAGCAGGAGTGAAAAGAGAGGAGCAGAGCACTGGGACCCGTTTGACAAAAACCAGCTTCCCACGGGAAAGTCTTTCTCCACGTGCAGACATGCTCCCAGATGCCTGGGGCAAGGGGAAGGAAATGCCATACACTGACCTGGAAGAGACCACAGGGCCCAGGCACAGTCTGAACCCTTCCCTCAACCCGGCGGTTTTGCTAGCAGGAGTTCAACCCCAACGAACACAGCCCGGAGACCCCTGGGGCAAAAACGGCTTCCGACGAACAATAGGTGCTTGCTGTGGAACACCTATCCCAAGTGGGGGTAGCCAGCTCAACAAAATGCCACACACCCAGGTGTAAGAAACAACATTGCCCAAGCATGGTCTAAGCCCCTCACCTCGTCCCTGTGCTTTGGGGAGCCGGAGGGACAGCCGAGGCCCACGGCCCTGAGACCCCTTTGCAAAAAGCCGGCTTCCCACGGAGACAGTTTTCCTGAGGTGCAGACCCTATCCCAAGTGCTTGTGGCAAGGTAAAGCAAATGCCCTCCACTTCTCTGGAGGAAACCACAGTGCCCAGCCATGTTCTAAGCCCTCCCATCCTCCCTTGGCTTCTGGCAGCAGGAGTGAAAAGAGAGGAGCAGAGCACTGGGACCCGTTTGACAAAAACCGGCTTCCCACGGGAAAGTCTTTCTCCACGTGCAGACATGCTCCCAGGTGCCTGTGGCAAGGGGAAGGAAATGCCATACACTGACCTGGAAGAGACCACAGGGCCCAGGCACAGTCTGAACCCTTCCCTCAACCCGGCGGTTTTGCTAGCAGGAGTTCAACCCCAACGAACACAGCCCATAGACCCCTGGGGCAAAAACGGCTTCCGACGAACAATAGGTGCTTGCTGTGGAACACCTATCCCAAGTGGGGGTAGCCAGCTCAACAAAATGCCACACACCCAGGTGTAAGAAACAACATTGCCCAGGCATGGTCTAAGCCCCTCACCTCGTCCCTGTGCTTTGGGGAGCCGGAGGGACAGCCGAGGCACACGGCCCTGAGACCCCTTTGCAAAAAGCTGGCTTCCCACGGAGACAGTTTTCCTGAGGTGCAGACCCTATCCCAAGCGGTTGTGGCAAGGTAAAGCAAATGCCCTCCACTTCTCTGGAAGAAACCAGAGTGCCCAACCATGTTCTAAGCCCTCCCATCCTCCCTGGGCTTCTGGCAGCAGGAGTGAAAAGAGAGGAGCAGAGCACTGGGACCCGTTTGACAAAACCCGGCTTCCCACGGGAAAGTCTTTCTCCACGTGCAGACATGCTCCCAAGTGCCTGTGTCAAGGGGAAGGAAATGCCATACACTGACCTGGAAGAGACCACAGGGCCCAGGCACAGTCTGAACCCTTCCCTCAACCCGGCGGTTTTGCTAGCAGGAGTTCAACCCCAACGAACACAGCCCGGAGACCCCTGGGGCAAAAACGGCTTCCGACGAACAATAGGTGCTTGCTGTGGAACACCTATCCCAAGTGGGGGTAGCCAGCTCAACAAAATGCCACACACCCAGGTGTAAGAAACAACATTGCCCAAGCATGGTCTAAGCCCCTCACCTCGTCCCTGTGCTTTGGGGAGCCGGAGGGACAGCCGAGGCCCACGGCCCTGAGACCCCTTTGCAAAAAGCCGGCTTCCCAAGGAAAGAATTTTCCTGAGGTGCAGACCCTATCCCAAGTGGTTGTGGCAAGGTAAAGCAAATGCCCTCCACTTCTCTGGAAGAAACCACAGTGCCCAGCCATGTTCTAAGTCCTCCCTTCCTCCCTGGGCTTCTGGCAGCAGGAGTGAAAAGAGAGGAGCAGAGCACTGGGACCCGTTTGACAAAACCCGGCTTCCCACGGGAAAGTCTTTCTCCACGTGCAGACATGCTCCCAAGTGCCTGTGTCAAGGGGAAGGAAATGCCATACACTGACCTGGAAGAGACCACAGGGCCCAGGCACAGTCTGAACCCTTCCCTCAACCCGGTGGTTTTGCTAGCAGGAGTTCAACGCCAATGAACACAGCCCGGAGACCCCTGGGGCAAAAACGCCTTCCGACGAACAATAGGTGCTTGCTGTGGAACACTTATCCCAAGTGGGGGTAGCCAGCTCAACAAAATGCCACACACCCAGGTGTAAGAAACAACATTGCCCAGGCATGGTCTAAGCCCCTCACCTCATCCCTGTGCTTTGGGGAGCCGGAAGGACAGCCGAGGCACACGGCCCTGAGACCCCTTTGCAAAAAGCCGGCTTCCCACGGAAACAGTTTTCCTGAGGTGCAGACTCTATCCCAAGTGGTTGTGGCAAGGTAAAGCAATTGCCCTCCACTTCTCTGGAAGAAACCACAGTGCCCAGCCATGTTCTAAGCCCTCCCGTCCTCCTTGGGCTTCTGGCAGCAGGAGTGAAAAGAGAGGAGCAGAGCACTCGGACCCGTTTGACAAAAACCGGCTTCCCACGGGAAAGTCTTTCTCCACGTGCAGATATGCTCCCAGGTGCCTGGGGCAATGGGAAGGAAATGCCATACACTGACCTGGAAGAGACCACAGGGCCCAGGCACAGTCTGAACACTTCCCTCAACTCGGCAGTTTTGCTAGCAGGAGTTCAACCCCAGCGAACATAACCCGGAGACCCCAGGGGCAAAAACGGCTTCCGACGAACAATAGGTGCTTGCTGTGGAATACCTATCCCAAGTGGGGGTAGCCAGCTCAACAAAATGCCACACACCCAGGTGTAAGAAACAACATTGCCCAGGCATGGTCTAAGCCCCTCACCTCGTCCCTGTGCTTTGGGGAGCCGGAGGGACAGCCGAGGCCCACGGCCCTGAGACCCCTTTGCAAAAAGCCGGCTTCCCACGGAGACAGTTTTCCTGAGGTGCAGACCCTATCCCAAGCGGTTGTGGCAAGGTAAAGCAAATGCCCTCCACTTCTCTGGAAGAAACCACAGTGCCCAGCCATGTTCTAAGCCCTCCCATCCTCCCTGGGCTTCTGGCAGCAGGAGTGAAAAGAGAGGAGCAGAGCACGGGGACCCGTTTGACAAAACCCGGCTTCCCAAGGGAAAGTCTTTCTCCACGTGCAGACATGCTCCCAGGTGCCTGTGGCAAAGGGAAGGAAATGCCATACACTGACCTGGAAGAGACCACACGGCCCAGGCACAGTCTGAACCCTTCCCTCAACCCGGCGGTTTTGCTAGCAGGAGTTCATCCCCAACGAACACAGCCCGGAGACCCCTGGGGCAAAAACGGCTTCCGACGATCAATAGGTGCTTGCTGTGGAACACCTATCTCAAATGGTGGAAGCCAGGTCAACAAAATGCCACACACCCAGGTGTAACTAACTACCTTGCCCAGGCTTGGTCGAAGCCCCTCAACTCGTCCCTGTGCTTTGGGGAGCCGGAGGGACAGCCGAGGCCCACGACCCTGAGACCCCTTTGCAAAAAGCCAGCTTCCCTCGGAAACAGTTTTCCTGAGGTGCAGACCCTATCCCAAGTGGTTGTGGCAAGGTAAAGCAAATGCCCTCCACTTCTCTGGAAGAAACCACAGTGCCCAACCATGTTCTAAGCCCTCCCATCCTCCCTGGGCTTCTGGCAGCAGGAGTGAAAAGAGAGGAGCAGAGCACGGGGACCCGTTTGACAAAACCCGGCTTCCCACGGGAAAGTCGTTCTCCACGTGCAGACATGCTCCCAGGTGCCTGTGGCAAGGGGAAGGAACTGCCATACACTGACCTGGAAGAGACCACAGGGCCCAGGCACAGTCTGAACCCTTCCCTCAACCCGGCGGTTTTGCTAGCAGGAGTTCAACCCCAACGAACACAGCCCGGAGACCCCTGGGGTAAAAACGGCTTCCGACGAACAATAGGTGCTTGCTGTGGAACACCTATCCCAAGTGGGGGTAGCCAGCTCAACAAAATGCCACACACCCAGGTGTAAGAAACAACATTGCCCAGGCATGGTTTAAGCCCCTCACCTCGTCCCTGTGCTTTGGGGAGCCGGAGGGACAGCCGAGGCACACGGCCCTGAGACCCCTTTGCAAAAAGCCGGCTTCCCACGGAGACAGTTTTCCTGAGGTTCAGACCCTATCCCAAGCGGTTGTGGCAAGGTAAAGCAAATGCCCTCCACTTCTCTGGAAGAAACCACAGTGCCCAGCCATGTTGTAAGCCCTCCCATCCTCCCTGGGCTTCTGGCAGTAGGAGTGAAAAGAGAGGAGCAGAGCACTGGGACCCGTTTGACAAAACCCGGCTTCCCACGGGAAAGTCTTTCTCCACGTGCAGACATGCTCCCAGGTGCCTGTGGCAAGGGGAAGGAAATGCCATACACTGACCTGGAAGAGACCACAGGGCCCAGGCACAGTCTGAACCCTTCCCTCAACCCGGCGGTTTTGCTAGCAGGAGTTCAACCCCAACGAACACAGCCCATAGACCCCTGGGGCAAAAACGGCTTCCGACGAACAATAGGTGCTTGCTGTGGAACACCTATCCCAAGTGGGGGTAGCCAGCTCAACAAAATGCCACACACCCAGGTGTAAGAAACAACATTGCCCAGGCATGGTCTAAGCCCCTCACTTCGTCCCTGTGCTTTGGGCAGCCGGAGGGACAGCCGAGGCACACGGCCCTGAGACCCCTTTGCAAAAAGCTGGCTTCCCACGGAGACAGTTTTCCTGAGGTGCAGACCCTATCCCAAGCGGTTGTGGCAAGGTAAAGCAAATGCCCTCCACTTCTCTGGAAGAAACCAGAGTGCCCAACCATGTTCTAAGCCCTCCCATCCTCCCTGGGCTTCTGGCAGCAGGAGTGAAAAGAGAGGAGCAGAGCACTGGGACCCGTTTGACAAAACCCGGCTTCCCACGGGAAAGTCTTTCTCCACGTGCAGACATGCTCCCAAGTGCCTGTGTCAAGGGGAAGGAAATGCCATACACTGACCTGGAAGAGACCACAGGGCCCAGGCACAGTCTGAACCCTTCCCTCAACCCGGCGGTTTTGCTAGCAGGAGTTCAACCCCAACGAACACAGCCCGGAGACCCCTGGGGCAAAAGCGGCTTCCGACGAACAATAGGTGCTTGCTGTGGAACACCTATCCCAAGTGGGGGTAGCCAGCTCAACAAAATGCCACACACCCAGGTGTAAGAAACAACATTGCCCAAGCATGGTCTAAGCCCCTCACCTCGTCCCTGTGCTTTGGGGAGCCGGAGGGACAGCCGAGGCCCACGGCCCTGAGACCCCTTTGCAAAAAGCCGGCTTCCCAAGGAAAGAATTTTCCTGAGGTGCAGACCCTATCCCAAGTGGTTGTGGCAAGGTAAAGCAAATGCCCTCCACTTCTCTGGAAGAAACCACAGTGCCCAGCCATGTTCTAAGTCCTCCCTTCCTCCCTGGGCTTCTGGCAGCAGGAGTGAAAAGAGAGGAGCAGAGCACTGGGACCCGTTTGACAAAACCCGGCTTCCCACGGGAAAGTCTTTCTCCACGTGCAGACATGCTCCCAAGTGCCTGTGTCAAGGGGAAGGAAATGCCATACACTGACCTGGAAGAGACCACAGGGCCCAGGCACAGTCTGAACCCTTCCCTCAACCCGGTGGTTTTGCTAGCAGGAGTTCAACGCCAATGAACACAGCCCGGAGACCCCTGGGGCAAAAACGGCTTCCGACGAACAATAGGTGCTTGCTGTGGAACACTTATCCCAAGTGGGGGTAGCCAGCTCAACAAAATGCCACACACCCAGGTGTAAGAAACAACATTGCCCAGGCATGGTCTAAGCCCCTCACCTCATCCCTGTGCTTTGGGGAGCCGGAAGGACAGCCGAGGCACACGGCCCTGAGACCCCTTTGCAAAAAGCCGGCTTCCCACGGAAACAGTTTTCCTGAGGTGCAGACTCTATCCCAAGTGGTTGTGGCAAGGTAAAGCAATTGCCCTCCACTTCTCTGGAAGAAACCACAGTGCCCAGCCATGTTCTAAGCCCTCCCGTCCTCCTTGGGCTTCTGGCAGCAGGAGTGAAAAGAGAGGAGCAGAGCACTCGGACCCGTTTGACAAAAACCGGCTTCCCACGGGAAAGTCTTTCTCCACGTGCAGATATGCTCCCAGGTGCCTGGGGCAATGGGAAGGAAATGCCATACACTGACCTGGAAGAGACCACAGGGCCCAGGCACAGTCTGAACACTTCCCTCAACTCGGCAGTTTTGCTAGCAGGAGTTCAACCCCAGCGAACATAACCCGGAGACCCCAGGGGCAAAAACGGCTTCCGACGAACAATAGGTGCTTGCTGTGGAATACCTATCCCAAGTGGGGGTAGCCAGCTCAACAAAATGCCACACACCCAGGTGTAAGAAACAACATTGCCCAGGCATGGTCTAAGCCCCTCACCTCGTCCCTGTGCTTTGGGGAGCCGGAGGGACAGCCGAGGCCCACGGCCCTGAGACCCCTTTGCAAAAAGCCGGCTTCCCACGGAGACAGTTTTCCTGAGGTGCAGACCCTATCCCAAGCGGTTGTGGCAAGGTAAAGCAAATGCCCTCCACTTCTCTGGAAGAAACCACAGTGCCCAGCCATGTTCTAAGCCCTCCCATCCTCCCTGGGCTTCTGGCAGCAGGAGTGAAAAGAGAGGAGCAGAGCACGGGGACCCGTTTGACAAAACCCGGCTTCCCAAGGGAAAGTCTTTCTCCACGTGCAGACATGCTCCCAGGTGCCTGTGGCAAAGGGAAGGAAATGCCATACACTGACCTGGAAGAGACCACACGGCCCAGGCACAGTCTGAACCCTTCCCTCAACCCGGCGGTTTTGCTAGCAGGAGTTCATCCCCAACGAACACAGCCCGGAGACCCCTGGGGCAAAAACGGCTTCCGACGATCAATAGGTGCTTGCTGTGGAACACCTATCTCAAATGGTGGAAGCCAGGTCAACAAAATGCCACACACCCAGGTGTAACTAACTACCTTGCCCAGGCTTGGTCGAAGCCCCTCAACTCGTCCCTGTGCTTTGGGGAGCCGGAGGGACAGCCGAGGCCCACGACCCTGAGACCCCTTTGCAAAAAGCCAGCTTCCCTCGGAAACAGTTTTCCTGAGGTGCAGACCCTATCCCAAGTGGTTGTGGCAAGGTAAAGCAAATGCCCTCCACTTCTCTGGAAGAAACCACAGTGCCCAACCATGTTCTAAGCCCTCCCATCCTCCCTGGGCTTCTGGCAGCAGGAGTGAAAAGAGAGGAGCAGAGCACGGGGACCCGTTTGACAAAACCCGGCTTCCCACGGGAAAGTCGTTCTCCACGTGCAGACATGCTCCCAGGTGCCTGTGGCAAGGGGAAGGAACTGCCATACACTGACCTGGAAGAGACCACAGGGCCCAGGCACAGTCTGAACCCTTCCCTCAACCCGGCGGTTTTGCTAGCAGGAGTTCAACCCCAACGAACACAGCCCGGAGACCCCTGGGGTAAAAACGGCTTCCGACGAACAATAGGTGCTTGCTGTGGAACACCTATCCCAAGTGGGGGTAGCCAGCTCAACAAAATGCCACACACCCAGGTGTAAGAAACAACATTGCCCAGGCATGGTTTAAGCCCCTCACCTCGTCCCTGTGCTTTGGGGAGCCGGAGGGACAGCCGAGGCACACGGCCCTGAGACCCCTTTGCAAAAAGCCGGCTTCCCACGGAGACAGTTTTCCTGAGGTTCAGACCCTATCCCAAGCCGTTGTGGCAAGGTAAAGCAAATGCCCTCCACTTCTCTGGAAGAAACCACAGTGCCCAACCATGTTCTAAGCCCTCCCATCCTCCCTGGGCTTCTGGCAGTAGGAGTGAAAAGAGAGGAGCAGAGCACTGGGACCCGTTTGACAAAACCCGGCTTCCCACGGGAAAGTCTTTCTCCACGTGCAGACATGCTCCCAGGTGCCTGGGGCAAGGGGAAGGAAATGCCATACACTGACCTGGAAGAGACCACAGGGCCCAGGCAC
Source organism: Ursus arctos (assembly GCF_023065955.2). Classification (NCBI taxonomy): domain Eukaryota; kingdom Metazoa; phylum Chordata; class Mammalia; order Carnivora; family Ursidae; genus Ursus; species Ursus arctos. Next base: position 64,675,237 of record NW_026622819.1, read on the forward strand.
AGTCTGAACACTTCCCTCAACTCGGCAGTTTTGCTAGCAGGAGTTCAACCCCAGCGAACATAACCCGGAGACCCCAGGGGCAAAAACGGCTTCCGACGAACAATAGGTGCTTGCTGTGGAACACCTATCCCAAGTGGGGGTAGCCAGCTCAACAAAATGCCACACACCCAGGTGTAAGAAACAACATTGCCCAGGCATGGTCTAAGCCCCTCACCTCGTCCCTGTGCTTTGGGGAGCCGGAGGGACAGCCGAGGCCCACGGCCCTGAGACCCCTTTGCAAAAAGCTGGCTTCCCACGGAGACAGTTTTCCTGAGGTGCAGACCTTATCCCAAGCGGTTGTGGCAAGGTAAAGCAAATGCCCTCCACTTCTCTGGAAGAAACCACAGTGCCCAGCCATGTTCTAAGCCCTCCCATCCTCCTTGGGCTTCTGGCAGTAGGAGTGAAAAGAGAGGAGCAGAGCACGGGGACCCGTTTGACAAAACCCGGCTTCCCACGGGAAAGTCTTTCTCCACGTGCAGACATGCTCCCAGGTGCCTGGGGCAAGGGGAAGGAAACGCCATACACTGACCTGGAAGAGACCACAGGACCCAGGCACAGTCTGAACACTTCCCTCAACTCGGCAGTTTTGCTAGCAGGATTTCAACCCCAGCGAACATAACCCGGAGACCCCAGGGGCAAAAACGGCTTCCGACGAACAATAGGTGCTTGCTGTGGAACACCTATCCCAAGTGGGGGTAGCCAGCTCAACAAAATGCCACACACCCAGGTGTAAGATACAACATTGCCCAGGCATGGTCTAAGCCCCTCACCTCGTCCCTGTGCTTTGGGGAGCCGGAGGGACAGCCGAGGCCCACGGCCCTGAGACCCCTTTGCAAAAAGACGGCTTCCCACGGAGACAGTTTTCCTGAGGTGCAGACCCTATCCCAAGCGCTTGTGGCAAGGTAAAGCAAATGCCCTCCACTTCTCTGGAAGAAACCACAGTGCCCAGCCATGTTCTAAGCCCTCCCATCCTCCCTGGGCTTCTGGCAGCAGGAGTGAAAAGAGAGGAGCAGAGCACTGGGACCCGTTTGACAAAAACCGGCTTCCCACGGGAAAGTCGTTCTCCACGTGCAGACATGCTCCCAGGTGCCTGTGGCAAGGGGAAGGAAATGCCATACACTGACCTGGAAGAGACCACAGGGCCCAGGCACAGTCTGAACCCTTCCCTCAACCCGGCGGTTTTGCTAGCAGGAGTACAACCCCAACGAACACAGCCCGGAGACCCCTGGGGCAAAAACGGCTTCCGACGAACAATAGGTGCTTGCTGTGGAACACCTATCCCAAGTGGGGGTAGCCAGCTCAACAAAATGCCACACACCCAGGTGTAATAAACAACATTGCCCAGGCATGGTCTAAGCCCCTCACCTCGTCCCTGTGCTTTGGGGAGCCGGAGGGACAGCCGAGGCCCACGGCCCTGAGACCCCTTTGCAAAAAGCCGGCTTCCCACGGAGACAGTTTTCCTGAGGTTCAGACCCTATCCCAAGCGGTTGTGGCAAGGTAAAGCAAATGCCCTCCACTTCTCTGGAAGAAACCACAGTGCCCAGCCATGTTCTAAGCCCTCCCATCCTCCCTGGGCTTCTGGCAGTAGGAGTGAAAAGAGAGGAGCAGAGCACTGGGACCCGTTTGACAAAACCCGGCTTCCCACGGGAAAGTCTTTCTCCACGTACAGACATGCTCCCAGGTGCCTGGGGCAAGGGGAAGGAAATGCCATACACTGACCTGGAAGAGACCACAGGGCCCAGGCACAGTCTGAACACTTCCCTCAACTCGGCAGTTTTGCTAGCAGGAGTTCAACCCCAGCGAACATAACCCGGAGACCCCAGGGGCAAAAAGGGCTTCCGACGAACAATAGGTGCTTGCTGTGGAACACCTATCCCAAGTGGGGGTAGCCAGCTCAATAAAATGCCACACACCCAGGTGTAAGAAACAACATTGCCCAGGCATGGTCTAAGCCCCTCACCTCGTCCCTGTGCTTTGGGGAGCCGGAGGGACAGCCGAGGCCCACGGCCCTGAGACCCCTTTGCAAAAAGCCGGCTTCCCTCGGAAACAGTTTTCCTGAGGTGCAGACCCTATCCCAAGTGGTTGTGGCAAGGTAAAGCAAATGCCCTCCACTTCTCTGGAAGAAACCACAGTGCCCAACCATGTTCTAAGCCCTCCCATCCTCCCTGGGCTTCTGGCAGCAGGAGTGAAAAGAGAGGAGCAGAGCACGGGGACCCGTTTGACAAAACCCGGCTTCCCACGGGAAAGTCGTTCTCCACGTGCAGACATGCTCCCAGGTGCCTGTGGCAAGGGGAAGGAACTGCCATACACTGACCTGGAAGAGACCACAGGGCCCAGGCACAGTCTGAACCCTTCCCTCAACTCGGCGGTTTTGCTAGCAGGAGTTCAACCCCAAAGAACACAGCCCGGAGACCCCTGCGGCAAAAACGGCTTCCGACGAACAATAGGTGCTTGCTGTGGAACACCTATCCCAAGTGGGGGTAGCCAGCTCAACAAAATGCCACACACCCAGGTGTAACAAACTACCTTGCCCAGGCTTGGTCTAAGCCCCTCAACTCGTCCCTGTGCTTTGGGGAGCCGGAGGGACAGCCGAGGCCCACGGCCCTGAGACCCCTTTGCAAAAAGCCGGCTTCCCTCGGAAACAGTTTTCCTGAGGTGCAGACCCTATCCCAAGTGGTTGTGGCAAGGTAAAGCAAATGCCCTCCACTTCTCTGGAAGAAACCACAGTGCCCAACCATGTTCTAAGCCCTCCCATCCTCCCTGGGCTTCTGGCAGCAGGAGTGAAAAGAGAGGAGCAGAGCACGGGGACCCGTTTGACAAAACCCGGCTTCCCACGGGAAAGTCGTTCTCCACGTGCAGACATGCTCCCAGGTGCCTGTGGCAAGGGGAAGGAACTGCCATACACTGACCTGGAAGAGACCACAGGGCCCAGGCACAGTCTGAACCCTTCCCTCAACCCGGCGGTTTTGCTAGCAGGAGTTCAACCCCAACGAACACAGCCCGGAGACCCCTGGGGCAAAAACGGCTTCCGACGAACAATAGGTGCTTGCTGTGGAACACCTATCCCAAGTGGGGGTAGCCAGCTCAACAAAATGCCGCACACCCAGGTGTAAGAAACAACATTGCCCAGGCATGGTCTAAGCCCCTCACCTCGTCCCTGTGCTTTGGGGAGCCGGAGGGACAGCCGAGGCACACGGCCCTGAGACCCCTTTGCAAAAAGCCGGCTTCCCACGGAGACAGTTTTCCTGAGGTTCAGACCCTATCCCAAGCGGTTGTGGCAAGGTAAAGCAAATGCCCTCCACTTCTCTGGAAGAAACCACAGTGCCCAGCCATGTTCTAAGCCCTCCCATCCTCCCTGGGCTTCTGGCAGTAGGAGTGAAAAGAGAGGAGCAGAGCACTGGGACCCGTTTGACAAAACCCGGCTTCCCACGGGAAAGTCGTTCTCCACGTGCAGACATGCTCCCAGGTGCCTGGGGCAAGGGGAAGGAACTGCCATACACTGACCTGGAAGAGACCACAGGGCCCAGGCACAGTCTGAACCCTTCCCTCAACCCGGCGGTTTTGCTAGCAGGAGTTCAACCCCAAAGAACACAGCCCGGAGACCCCTGGGGCAAAAACGGCTTCCGACGAACAATAGGTGCTTGCTGTGGAACACCTATCCCAAGTGGGGGTAGCCAGCTCAACAAAATGCCACACACCCAGGTGTAAGAAACAACATTGCCCAGGCATGGTCTAAGCCCCTCACCTCGTCCCTGTGCTTTGGGGAGCCGGAGGGACAGCCGAGGCCCACGGCCCTGAGACCCCTTTGCAAAAAGCTGGCTTCCCACGGAGACAGTTTTCCTGAGGTGCAGACCTTATCCCAAGCGGTTGTGGCAAGGTAAAGCAAATGCCCTCCACTTCTCTGGAAGAAACCACAGTGCCCAGCCATGTTCTAAGCCCTCCCATCCTCCTTGGGCTTCTGGCAGTAGGAGTGAAAAGAGAGGAGCAGAGCACGGGGACCCGTTTGACAAAACCCGGCTTCCCAAGGGAAAGTCTTTCTCCACGTGCAGACATGCTCCCAGGTGCCTGTGGCAAAGGGAAGGAAATGCCATACACTGACCTGGAAGAGACCACACGGCCCAGGCACAGTCTGAACCCTTCCCTCAACCCGGCGGTTTTGCTAGCAGGAGTTCAACCCCAACGAAAACAGCCCGGAGACCCCTGGGTCAAAAACGGCTTCCGACGAACAATAGGTGCTTGCTGTGGAACACCTATCCCAAGTGGGGGTAGCCAGCTCAACAAAATGCCACACACCCAGGTGTAAGAAACAACATTGCCCAGGCATGGTCTAAGCCCCTCACCTCGTCCCTGTGCTTTGGGGAGCCGGAGGGACAGCCGAGGCACACGGCCCTGAGACCCCTTTGCAAAAAGCCGGCTTCCCACGGAGACAGTTTTCCTGAGGTTCAGACCCTATCCCAAGTGGTTGTGGCAAGGTAAAGCAAATGCCCTCCACTTCTCTGGAAGAAACCACAGTGCCCAGCCATGTTCTAAGCCCTCCCGTCCTCCCTGGGCTTCTGGCAGTAGGAGTGAAAAGAGAGGAGCAGAGCACTGGGACCCGTTTGACAAAACCCGGCTTCCCACGGGAAAGTCTTTCTCCACGTGCAGACATGCTCCCAGGTGCCTGGGGCAAGGGGAAGGAAATGCCATACACTGACCTGGAAGAGACCACAGGGCCCAGGCACAGTCTGAACACTTCCCTCAACTCGGCAGTTTTGCTAGCAGGAGTTCAACCCCAGCGAACATAACCCGGAGACCCCAGGGGCAAAAACGTCTTCCGACGAACAATAGGTGCTTGCTGTGGAACACCTATCCCAAGTGGGGGTAGCCAGCTCAACAAAATGCCACACACCCAGGTGTAAGAAACAACATTGCCCAGGCATGGTCTAAGCCCCTCACCTCGTCCCTGTGCTTTGGGGAGCCGGAGGGACAGCCGAGGCCCACGGCCCTGAGACCCCTTTGCAAAAAGCCGGCTTCCCTCGGAAACAGTTTTCCTGAGGTGCAGACCCTATCCCAAGTGGTTGTGGCAAGGTAAAGCAAATGCCCTCCACTTCTCTGGAAGAAACCACAGTGCACAACCATGTTCTAAGCCCTCCCATCCTCCCTGGGCTTCTGGCAGCAGGAGTGAAAAGAGAGGAGCAGAGCACGGGGACCCGTTTGACAAAACCCGGCTTCCCACGGGAAAGTCGTTCTCCACGTGCAGACATGCTCCCAGGTGCCTGTGGCAAGGGGAAGGAACTGCCATACACTGACCTGGAAGAGACCACAGGGCCCAGGCACAGTCTGAACCCTTCCCTCAACCCGGCGGTTTTGCTAGCAGGAGTTCAACCCCAAAGAACACAGCCCGGAGACCCCTGCGGCAAAAACGGCATCCGACGAACAATAGGTGCTTGCTGTGGAACACCTATCCCAAGTGGGGGTAGCCAGCTCAACAAAATGCCACACACCCACGTGTAAGAAACAACATTGCCCAGGCATGGTCTAAGCCCCTCACCTCGTCCCTGTGCTTTGGGGAGCCGGAGGGACAGCCGAGGCACACGGCCCTGAGACCCCTTTGCAAAAAGCCGGCTTCCCACGGAGACAGTTTTCCTGAGGTGCAGACCCTATCCCAAGCGGTTGTGGCAAGGTAAAGCAAATGCCCTCCACTTCTCTGGAAGAAACCACAGTGCCCAGCCATGTTCTAAGCCCTCCCATCCTCCCTGGGCTTCTGGCAGCAGGAGTGAAAAGAGAGGAGCAGAGCACGGGGACCCGTTTGACAAAACCCGGCTTCCCAAGGGAAAGTCTTTCTCCACGTGCAGACATGCTCCCAGGTGCCTGTGGCAAAGGGAAGGAAATGCCATACACTGACCTGGAAGAGACCACACGGCCCAGGCACAGTCTGAACCCTTCCCTCAACACGGCGGTTTTGCTAGCAGGAGTTCATCCCCAACGAACACAGCCCGGAGACCCCTGGGGCAAAAACGGCTTACGACGATCAATAGGTGCTTGCTGTGGAACACCTATCTCAAATGGTGGAAGCCAGGTCAACAAAATGCCACACACCCAGGTGTAACAAACTACCTTGCCCAGGCTTGGTCTAAGCCCCTCACCTCGTCCCTGTGCTTTGGGGAGCCGGAGGGACAGCCGAGGCCCACGGCCCTGAGACCCCTTTGCAAAAAGCCGGCTTCCCTCGGAAACAGTTTTCCTGAGGTGCAGACCCTATCCCAAGTGGTTGTGGCAAGGTAAAGCAAATGCCCTCCACTTCTCTGGAAGAAACCACAGTGCCCAACCATGTTCTAAGCCCTCCCATCCTCCCTGGGCTTCTGGCAGCAGGAGTGAAAAGAGAGGAGCAGAGCACGGGGACCCGTTTGACAAAACCCGGCTTCCCACGGGAAAGTCGTTCTCCACGTGCAGACATGCTCCCAGGTGCCTGTGGCAAGGGGAAGGAACTGCCATACACTGACCTGGAAGAGACCACAGGGCCCAGGCAGAGTCTGAACCATTCCCTCAACCCCGCGGTTTTGCTAGCAGGAGTTCAACCCCAAAGAACACAGCCCGGAGACCCCTGCGGCAAAAACGGCTTCCGACGAACAATAGGTGCTTGCTGTGGAACACCTATCCCAAGTGGGGGTAGCCAGCTCAACAAAATGCCACACACCCAGGTGTAAGAAACAACATTGCCCAGGCATGGTCTAAGCCCCTCACCTCGTCCCTGTGCTTTGGGGAGCCGGAGGGACAGCAGCCGAGGCACACGGCCCTGAGACCCCTTTGGAAAAAGCCGGCTTCCCACGGAGACAGTTTTCCTGAGGTGCAGACCCTATCCCAAGCGGTTGTGGCAAGGTAAAGCAAATGCCCTCCACTTCTCTGGAAGAAACCACAGTGCCCAGCCATGTTCTAAGCCCTCCCATCCTCCCTGGGCTTCTGGCAGTAGGAGTGAAAAGAGAGGAGCAGAGCACGGGGACCCGTTTGACAAAACCCGGCTTCCCAAGGGAAAGTCTTTCTCCACGTGCAGACATGCTCCCAGGTGCCTGTGGCAAAGGGAAGGAAATGCCATACACTGACCTGGAAGAGACCACACGGCCCAGGCACAGTCTGAACCCTTCCCTCAACCCGGCGGTTTTGCTAGCAGGAGTTCATCCCCAACGAACACAGCCCGGAGACCCCTGGGGCAAAAACGGCTTACGACGATCAATAGGTGCTTGCTGTGGAACACCTATCTCAAATGGTGGAAGCCAGGTCAACAAAATGCCACACACCCAAGTGTAACAAACTACCTTGCCCAGGCTTGGTCTAAGCCCCTCAACTCGTCCCTGTGCTTTGGGGAGCCGGAGGGACAGCCGAGGCCCACGACCCTGAGACCCCTTTGCAAAAAGCCGGCTTCCCTCGGAAACAGTTTTCCTGAGGTGCAGACCCTATCCCAAGTGGTTGTGGCAAGGTAAAGCAAATGCCCTCCACTTCTCTGGAAGAAACCACAGTGCCCAACCATGTTCTAAGCCCTCCCATCCTCCCTGGGCTTCTGGCAGCAGGAGTGAAAAGAGAGGAGCAGAGCACTGGGACCCGTTTGACAAAACCCGGCTTCCCACGGGAAAGTCGTTCTCCACGTGCAGACATGCTCCCAGGTGCCTGTGGCAAGAGGAAGGAAATGCCATACACTGACCTGGAAGAGACCACAGGGCCCAGGCACAGTCTGAACCCTTCCCTCAACCCGGCGGTTTTGCTAGCAGGAGTTCAACCCCAACGAAAACAGCCCGGAGACCCCTGGGTCAAAAACGGCTTCCGACGAACAATAGGTGCTTGCTGTGGAACACCTATCCCAAGTGGGGGTAGCCAGCTCAACAAAATGCCACACACCCAGGTGTAAGAAACAACATTGCCCAGGCATGGTCTAAGCCCCTCACCTCGTCCCTGTGCTTTGGGGAGCCGGAGGGACAGCCGAGGCACACGGCCCTGAGACCCCTTTGCAAAAAGCCGGCTTCCCACGGAGACAGTTTTCCTGAGGTTCAGACCCTATCCCAAGTGGTTGTGGCAAGGTAAAGCAAATGCCCTCCACTTCTCTGGAAGAAACCACAGTGCCCAGCCATGTTCTAAGCCCTCCCGTCCTCCCTGGGCTTCTGGCAGTAGGAGTGAAAAGAGAGGAGCAGAGCACTGGGACCCGTTTGACAAAACCCGGCTTCCCACGGGAAAGTCTTTCTCCACGTGCAGACATGCTCCCAGGTGCCTGGGGCAAGGGGAAGGAAATGCCATACACTGACCTGGAAGAGACCACAGGGCCCAGGCACAGTCTGAACACTTCCCTCAACTCGGCAGTTTTGCTAGCAGGAGTTCAACCCCAGCGAACATAACCCGGAGACCCCAGGGGCAAAAACGTCTTCCGACGAACAATAGGTGCTTGCTGTGGAACACCTATCCCAAGTGGGGGTAGCCAGCTCAACAAAATGCCACACACCCAGGTGTAAGAAACAACATTGCCCAGGCATGGTCTAAGCCCCTCACCTCGTCCCTGTGCTTTGGGGAGCCGGAGGGACAGCCGAGGCCCACGGCCCTGAGACCCCTTTGCAAAAAGCCGGCTTCCCTCGGAAACAGTTTTCCTGAGGTGCAGACCCTATCCCAAGTGGTTGTGGCAAGGTAAAGCAAATGCCCTCCACTTCTCTGGAAGAAACCACAGTGCACAACCATGTTCTAAGCCCTCCCATCCTCCCTGGGCTTCTGGCAGCAGGAGTGAAAAGAGAGGAGCAGAGCACGGGGACCCGTTTGACAAAACCCGGCTTCCCACGGGAAAGTCGTTCTCCACGTGCAGACATGCTCCCAGGTGCCTGTGGCAAGGGGAAGGAACTGCCATACACTGACCTGGAAGAGACCACAGGGCCCAGGCACAGTCTGAACCCTTCCCTCAACCCGGCGGTTTTGCTAGCAGGAGTTCAACCCCAAAGAACACAGCCCGGAGACCCCTGCGGCAAAAACGGCATCCGACGAACAATAGGTGCTTGCTGTGGAACACCTATCCCAAGTGGGGGTAGCCAGCTCAACAAAATGCCACACACCCACGTGTAAGAAACAACATTGCCCAGGCATGGTCTAAGCCCCTCACCTCGTCCCTGTGCTTTGGGGAGCCGGAGGGACAGCCGAGGCACACGGCCCTGAGACCCCTTTGCAAAAAGCTGGCTTCCCACGGAGACAGTTTTCCTGAGGTGCAGACCTTATCCCAAGCGGTTGTGGCAAGGTAAAGCAAATGCCCTCCACTTCTCTGGAAGAAACCACAGCGCCCAGCCATGTTCTAAGCCCTCCCATCCTCCTTGGGCTTCTGGCAGTAGGAGTGAAAAGAGAGGAGCAGAGCACGGGGACCCGTTTGACAAAACCCGGCTTCCCACGGGAAAGTCTTTCTCCACGTGCAGACATGCTCCCAGGTGCCTGGGGCAAGGGGAAGGAAACGCCATACACTGACCTGGAAGAGACCACAGGACCTAGGCACAGTCTGAACCCTTCCCTCAACTCGGCAGTTTTGCTAGCAGGATTTCAACCCCAGCGAACATAACCCGGAGACCCCAGGGGCAAAAACGGCTTCCGACGAACAATAGGTGCTTGCTGTGGAACACCTATCCCAAGTGGGGGTAGCCAGCTCAACAAAATGCCACACACCCAGGTGTAAGATACAACATTGCCCAGGCATGGTCTAAGCCCCTCACCTCGTCCCTGTGCTTTGGGGAGCCGGAGGGACAGCCGAGGCCCACCTCCCTGAGACCCCTTTGCAAAAAGCCGGCTTCCCACGGAGACAGTTTTCCTGAGGTGCAGACCCTATCCCAAGCGGTTGTGGCAAGGTAAAGCAAATGCCCTCCACTTCTCTGGAAGAAACCACAGTGCCCAGCCATGTTCTAAGCCCTCCCATCCTCCCTGGGCTTCTGGCAGCAGGAGTGAAAAGAGAGGAGCAGAGCACTGGGACCCGTTTGACAAAAACCGGCTTCCAACGGGAAAGTCGTTCTCCACGTGCAGACATGCTCCCAGGTGCCTGTGGCAAGGGGAAGGAAATGCCATACACTGACCTGGAAGAGACCACAGGGCCCAGGCACAGTCTGAACCCTTCCCTCAACCCGGCGGTTTTGCTAGCAGGAGTTCAACCCCAACGAACACAGCCCGGAGACCCCTGGGGCAAAAACGGCTTCCGACGAACAATAGGTGCTTGCTCTGGAACACCTATCCCAAGTGGGGGTAGCCAGCTCAACAAAATGCCACACACCCAGGTGTAAGAAACAACATTGCCCAGGCATGGTCTAAGCCCCTCACCTCGTCCCTGTGCTTTGGGGAGCCGGAGGGACAGCCGAGGCCCACGGCCCTGAGACCCCTTTGCAAAAAGCCGGCTTCCCACGGAGACAGTTTTCCTGAGGTTCAGACCCTATCCCAAGCGGTTGTGGCAAGGTAAAGCAAATGCCCTCCACTTCTCTGGAAGAAACCACAGTGCCCAGCCATGTTCTAAGCCCTCCCATCCTCCCTGGGCTTCTGGCAGTAGGAGTGAAAAGAGAGGAGCAGAGCACTGGGACCCGTTTGACAAAAACCGGCTTCCCACGGGAAAGTCTTTCTCCACGTACAGACATGCTCCCAGGTGCCTGGGGCAAGGGGAAGGAAATGCCATACACTGACCTGGAAGAGACCACAGGGCCCAGGCACAGTCTGAACACTTCCCTCAACTCGGCAGTTTTGCTAGCAGGAGTTCAACCCCAGCGAAAATAACCCGGAGACCCCAGGGGCAAAAACGGCTTCCGACGAACAATAGGTGCTTGCTGTGGAACACCTATCCCAAGTGGGGGTAGCCAGCTCAACAAAATGCCACACACCCAGGTGTAAGAAACAACATTGCCCAGGCATGGTCTAAGCCCCTCACCTCGTCCCTGTGCTTTGGGGAGCCGGAGGGACAGCCGAGGCCCACGGCCCTGAGACCCCTTTGCAAAAAGCCGGCTTCCCTCGGAAACAGTTTTCCTGAGGTGCAGACCCTATCCCAAGTGGTTGTGGCAAGGTAAAGCAAATGCCCTCCACTTCTCTGGAAGAAACCACAGTGCCCAACCATGTTCTAAGCCCTCCCATCCTCCCTGGGCTTCTGGCAGCAGGAGTGAAAAGAGAGGAGCAGAGCACGGGGACCCGTTTGACAAAACCCGGCTTCCCACGGGAAAGTCGTTCTCCACGTGCAGACATGCTCCCAGGTGCCTGTGGCAAGGGGAAGGAACTGCCATACACTGACCTGGAAGAGACCACAGGGCCCAGGCACAGTCTGAACCCTTCCCTCAACCCAGCGGTTTTGCTAGCAGGAGTTCAACCCCAAAGAACACAGCCCGGAGACCCCTGCGGCAAAAACGGCTTCCGACGAACAATAGGTGCTTGCTGTGGAACACCTATCCCAAGTGGGGGTAGCCAGCTCAACAAAATGCCACACACCCAGGTGTAAGAAACAACATTGCCCAGGCATGGTCTAAGCCCCTCACCTCGTCCCTGTGCTTTGGGGAGCCGGAGGGACAGCCGAGGCACACGGCCCTGAGACCCCTTTGCAAAAAGCTGGCTTCCCACGGAGACAGTTTTCCTGAGGTGCAGACCCTATCCCAAGCGGTTGTGGAAAGGTAAAGCAAATGCCCTCCACTTCTCTGGAAGAAACCACAGTGCCCAACCATGTTCTAAGCCCTCCCATCCTCCCTGGGCTTCTGGCAGCAGGAGTGAAAAGAGAGGAGCAGAGCACTGGGACCCGTTTGACAAAACCCGGCTTCCCACGGGAAAGTCTTTTTCCACGTGCAGACCTGCTCCCAAGTGCCTGTGTCAAGGGGAAGGAAATGCCATACACTGACCTGGAAGAGACCACAGGGCCCAGGCACAGTCTGAACCCTTCCCTCAACCCGGCGGTTTGCTAGCAGGAGTTCAACCCCAACGAACACAGCCCGGAGACCCCTGGGGCAAAAACGGCTTCCGACGAACAATAGGTGCTTGCTGTGGAACACCTATCCCAAGTGGGGGTAGCCAGCTCAACAAAATGCCACACACCCAGGTGTAAGAAACAACATTGCCCAAGCATGGTCTAAGCCCCTCACCTCGTCCCTGTGCTTTGGGGAGCCGGAGGGACAGCCGAGGCCCACGGCCCTGAGACCCCTTTGCAAAAAGCCGGCTTCCCAAGGAAAGAATTTTCCTGAGGTGCAGACCCTATCCCAAGTGGTTGTGGCAAGGTAAAGCAAATGCCCTCCACTTCTCTGGAAGAAACCACAGTGCCCAGCCATGTTCTAAGTCCTCCCTTCCTCCCTGGGCTTCTGGCAGCAGGAGTGAAAAGAGAGGAGCAGAGCACTGGGACCCGTTTGACAAAACCCGGCTTCCCACGGGAAAGTCTTTCTCCACGTGCAGACATGCTCCCAAGTGCCTGTGTCAAGGGGAAGGAAATGCCATACACTGACCTGGAAGAGACCACAGGGCCCAGGCACAGTCTGAACCCTTCCCTCAACCCGGTGGTTTTGCTAGCAGGAGTTCAACGCCAATGAACACAGCCCGGAGACCCCTGGGGCAAAAACGGCTTCCGACGAACAATAGGTGCTTGCTGTGGAACACTTATCCCAAGTGGGGGTAGCCAGCTCAACAAAATGCCACACACCCAGGTGTAAGAAACAACATTGCCCAGGCATGGTCTAAGCCCCTCACCTCATCCCTGTGCTTTGGGGAGCCGGAAGGACAGCCGAGGCACACGGCCCTGAGACCCCTTTGCAAAAAGCCGGCTTCCCACGGAAACAGTTTTCCTGAGGTGCAGACTCTATCCCAAGTGGTTGTGGCAAGGTAAAGCAATTGCCCTCCACTTCTCTGGAAGAAACCACAGTGCCCAGCCATGTTCTAAGCCCTCCCGTCCTCCTTGGGCTTCTGGCAGCAGGAGTGAAAAGAGAGGAGCAGAGCACTCGGACCCGTTTGACAAAAACCGGCTTCCCACGGGAAAGTCTTTCTCCACGTGCAGACATGCCCCCAGGTGCCTGTGGCAAGGGGAAGGAAATGCCATACACTGACCTGGAAGAGACCACAGGGCCCAGGCACAGTCTGAACCCTTCCCTCAACCCGGCGGTTTTGCTAGCAGGAGTTCAACCCCAACGAACACAGCCCGGAGACCCCTGGGGCAAAAACGGCTTCCGACGATCAATAGGTGCTTGCTGTGGAACACCTATCCCAAGTGGGGGTAGCCAGCTCAACAAAATGCCACACACCCAGGTGTAAGAAACAACATTGCCCAAGCATGGTCTAAGCCCCTCACCTCGTCCCTGTGCTTTGGGGAGCCGGAGGGACAGCCGAGGCACACGGCCCTGAGACCCCTTTGCAAAAAGCCGGCTTCCCACGGAGACAGTTTTCCTGAGGTGCAGACCCTATCCCAAGCGGTTGTGGCAAGGTAAAGCAAATGCCCTCCACTTCTCTGGAAGAAACCACAGTGCCCAGCCATGTTCTAAGCCCTCCCATCCTCCCTGGGCTTCTGGCAGCAGGAGTGAAAAGAGAGGAGCAGAGCACTGGGACCCGTTTGACAAAAACCGGCTTCCCACGGGAAAGTCGTTCTCCACGTGCAGACATGCTCCCAGGTGCCTGTGGCAAGGGGAAGGAAATGCCATACACTGATCTGGAAGAGACCACAGGGCCCAGTCACAGTCTGAACCCTTCCCTCAACCCGGCGGTTTTGCTAGCAGGAGTTCAACCCCAACGAACACAGCCCGGAGACCCCTGGGGCAAAAGCGGCTTCCGACGAACAATAGGTGCTTGCTGTGGAACACCTATCCCAAGTGGGGGTAGCCAGCTCAACAAAATGCCACACACCCAGGTGTAAGAAACAACATTGCCCAGGCATGGTCTAAGCCCCTCACCTCGTCCCTGTGCTTTGGGGAGCCGGAGGGACACCCGAGGCCCACGGCCCTGAGACCCCTTTGCAAAAAGCCGGCTTCCCACGGAGACAGTTTTCCTGAGGTGCAGACCCTATCCCAAGCGGTTGTGGCAAGGTAAAGCAAATGCCCTCCACTTCTCTGGAAGAAACCACAGTGCCCAGCCATGTTCTAAGCCCTCCCATCCTCCCTGGGCTTCTGGCAGTAGGAGTGAAAAGAGAGGAGCAGAGCACGGGGACCCGTTTGACAAAACCCGGCTTCCCACGGGAAAGTCTTTCTCCACGTGCAGACATGCTCCCAGGTGCCTGGGGCAAGGGGAAGGAAATGCCATACACTGACCTGGAAGAGACCACAGGGCCCAGGCACAGTCTGAACACTTCCCTCAACTCGGCAGTTTTGCTAGCAGGAGTTCAACCCCAGCGAACATAACCCGGAGACCCCAGGGGCAAAAACGGCTTCCGACGAACAATAGGTGCTTGCTGTGGAACACCTATCCCAAGTGGGGGTAGCCAGCTCAACAAAATGCCACACACCCAGGTGTAAGAAACAACATTGCCCAGGCATGGTCTAAGCCCCTCACCTCGTCCCTGTGCTTTGGGGAGCCGGAGGGACAGCCGAGGCACACGGCCCTGAGACCCCTTTGCAAAAAGCCGGCTTCCCACGGAGACAGTTTTCCTGAGGTGCAGACCCTATCCCAAGCGGTTGTGGCAAGGTAAAGCAAATGCCCTCCACTTCTCTGGAAGAAACCACAGTGCCCAGCCATGTTCTAAGCCCTCCCATCCTCCCTGGGCTTCTGGCAGCAGGAGTGAAAAGAGAGGAGCAGAGCACGGGGACCCGTTTGACAAAACCCGGCTTCCCAAGGAAAAGTCTTTCTCCACGTGCAGACATGCTCCCAGGTGCCTGTGGCAAAGGGAAGGAAATGCCATACACTGACCTGGAAGAGACCACACGGCCCAGGCACAGTCTGAACCCTTCCCTCAACCCGGCGGTTTTGCTAGCAGGAGTTCATCCCCAACGAACACAGCCCGGAGACCCCTGGGGCAAAAACGGCTTCCGACGATCAATAGGTGCTTGCTGTGGAATACCTATCTCAAATGGTGGAAGCCAGGTCAACAAAATGCCACACACCCAGGTGTAACAAACTACCTTGCCCAGGCTTGGTCGAAGCCCCTCAACTCGTCCCTGTGCTTTGGGGAGCCGGAGGGACAGCCGAGGCCCACGACCCTGAGACCCCTTTGCAAAAAGCCGGCTTCCCTCGGAAACAGTTTTCCTGAGGTGCAGACCCTATCCCAAGTGGTTGTGGCAAGGTAAAGCAAATGCCCTCCACTTCTCTGGAAGAAACCACAGTGCCCAACCATGTTCTAAGCCCTCCCATCCTCCCTGGGCTTCTGGCAGCAGGAGTGAAAAGAGAGGAGCAGAGCACGGGGACCCGTTTGACAAAACCCGGCTTCCCACGGGAAAGTCGTTCTCCACGTGCAGACATGCTCCCAGGTGCCTGTGGCAAGGGGAAGGAACTGCCATACACTGACCTGGAAGAGACCACAGGGCCCAGGCACAGTCTGAACCCTTCCCTCAACCCGGCGGTTTTGCTAGCAGGAGTTCAACCCCAACGAACACAGCCCGGAGACCCCTGGGGCAAAAACGGCTTCCGACGAACAATAGGTGCTTGCTGTGGAACACCTATCCCAAGTGGGGGTAGCCAGCTCAACAAAATGCCACACACCCAGGTGTAAGAAACAACATTGCCCAGGCATGGTTTAAGCCCCTCACCTCGTCCCTGTGCTTTGGGGAGCCGGAGGGACAGCCGAGGCACACGGCCCTGAGACCCCTTTGCAAAAAGCCGGCTTCCCACGGAGACAGTTTTCCTGAGGTTCAGACCCTATCCCAAGCGGTTGTGGCAAGGTAAAGCAAATGCCCTCCACTTCTCTGGAAGAAACCACAGTGCCCAGCCATGTTCTAAGCCCTCCCATCCTCCCTGGGCTTCTGGCAGTAGGAGTGAAAAGAGAGGAGCAGAGCACTGGGACCCGTTTGACAAAACCCGGCTTCCCATGGGAAAGTCTTTCTCCACCTGCAGACATGCTCCCAGGTGCCTGGGGCAAGGGGAAGGAAATGCCATACACTGACCTGGAAGAGACCACAGGGCCCAGGCACAGTGTGAACACTTCCCTCAACTCGGCAGTTTTGCTAGCAGGAGTTCAACCCCAGCGAACATAACCCGGAGACCCCAGGGGCAAAAACGGCTTCCGACGAACAATAGGTGCTTGCTGTGGAACACCTATCCCAAGTGGGGGTAGCCAGCTCAACAAAATGCCACACACCCAGGTGTAAGAAACAACATTGCCCAGGCATGGTCTAAGCCCCTCACCTCGTCCCTGTGCTTTGGGGAGCCGGAGGGACAGCCGAGGCCCACGGCCCTGAGACCCCTTTGCAAAAAGCCGGATTCCCTCGGAAACAGTTTTCCTGAGGTGCAGACCCTATCCCAAGTGGTTGTGGCAAGGTAAAGCAAATGCCCTCCACTTCTCTGGAAGAAACCACAGTGCACAACCATGTTCTAAGCCCTCCCATCCTCCCTGGGCTTCTGGCAGCAGGAGTGAAAAGAGAGGAGCAGAGCACGGGGACCCGTTTGACAAAACCCGGCTTCCCACGGGAAAGTCGTTCTCCACGTGCAGACATGCTCCCAGGTGCCTGTGGCAAGGGGAAGGAACTGCCATACACTGACCTGGAAGAGACCACAGGGCCCAAGCACAGTCTGAACCCTTCCCTCAACCCGGCTGTTTTGCTAGCAGGAGTTCAACCCCAAAGAACACAGCCCGGAGACCCCTGCGGCAAAAACGGCTTCCGACGAACAATAGGTGCTTGCTGTGGAACACCTATCCCAAGTGGGGGTAGCCAGCTCAACAAAATGCCACACACCCAGGTGTAAGAAACAACATTGCCCAGGCATGGTCTAAGCCCCTCACCTCGTCCCTGTGCTTTGGGGAGCCGGAGGGACAGCCGAGGCACACGGCCCTGAGACCCCTTTGCAAAAAGCTGGCTTCCCACGGAGACAGTTTTCCTGAGGTGCAGACCTTATCCCAAGCGGTTGTGGCAAGGTAAAGCAAATGCCCTCCACTTCTCTGGAAGAAACCACAGTGCCCAGCCATGTTCTAAGCCCTCCCATCCTCCTTGGGCTTCTGGCAGTAGGAGTGAAAAGAGAGGAGCAGAGCACGGGGACCCGTTTGACAAAACCCGGCTTCCCACGGGAAAGTCTTTCTCCACGTGCAGACATGCTCCCAGGTGCCTGGGGCAAGGGGAAGGAAATGCCATACACTGACCTGGAAGAGACCACAGGGCCCAGGCACAGTCTGAACACTTCCCTCAACTCGGCAGTTTTGCTAGCAGGAGTTCAACCCCAGCGAACATAACCCGGAGACCCCAGGGGCAAAAACGGCTTCCGACGAACAATAGGTGCTTGCTGTGGAACACCTATCCCAAGTGGGGGTAGCCAGCTCAACAAAATGCCACACACCCAGGTGTAAGAAACAACATTGCCCAGGCATGGTCTAAGCCCCTCACCTCGTCCCTGTGCTTTGGGGAGCCGGAGGGACAGCCGAGGCACACGGCCCTGAGACCCCTTTGCAAAAAGCCGGCTTCCCACGGAGACAGTTTTCCTGAGGTTCAGACCCTATCCCAAGCGGTTGTGGCAAGGTAAAGCAAATGCCCTCCACTTCTCTGGAAGAAACCACAGTGCCCAGCCATGTTCTAAGCCCTCCCATCCTCCCTGGGCTTCTGGCAGTAGGAGTGAAAAGAGAGGAGCAGAGCACTGGGACCCGTTTGACAAAACCCGGCTTCCCATGGGAAAGTCTTTCTCCACCTGCAGACAAGCTCCCAGGTGCCTGGGGCAAGGGGAAGGAAATGCCATACACTGACCTGGAAGAGACCACAGGGCCCAGGCACAGTCTGAACACTTCCCTCAACTCGGCAGTTTTGCTAGCAGGAGTTCAACCCCAGCGAACATAACCCGGAGACCCCAGGGGCAAAAACGGCTTCCGACGAACAATAGGTGCTTGCTGTGGAACACCTATCCCAAGTGGGGGTAGCCAGCTCAACAAAATGCCACACACCCAGGTGTAAGAAACAACATTGCCCAGGCATGGTCTAAGCCCCTCACCTCGTCCCTGTGCTTTGGGGAGCCGGAGGGACAGCCGAGGCCCACGGCCCTGAGACCCCTTTGCAAAAAGCCGGATTCCCTCGGAAACAGTTTTCCTGAGGTGCAGACCCTATCCCAAGTGGTTGTGGCAAGGTAAAGCAAATGCCCTCCACTTCTCTGGAAGAAACCACAGTGCACAACCATGTTCTAAGCCCTCCCATCCTCCCTGGGCTTCTGGCAGCAGGAGTGAAAAGAGAGGAGCAGAGCACGGGGACCCGTTTGACAAAACCCGGCTTCCCACGGGAAAGTCGTTCTCCACGTGCAGACATGCTCCCAGGTGCCTGTGGCAAGGGGAAGGAACTGCCATACACTGACCTGGAAGAGACCACAGGGCCCAAGCACAGTCTGAACCCTTCCCTCAACCCGGCTGTTTTGCTAGCAGGAGTTCAACCCCAAAGAACACAGCCCGGAGACCCCTGCGGCAAAAACGGCTTCCGACGAACAATAGGTGCTTGCTGTGGAACACCTATCCCAAGTGGGGGTAGCCAGCTCAACAAAATGCCACACACCCAGGTGTAAGAAACAACATTGCCCAGGCATGGTCTAAGCCCCTCACCTCGTCCCTGTGCTTTGGGGAGCCGGAGGGACAGCCGAGGCACACGGCCCTGAGACCCCTTTGCAAAAAGCTGGCTTCCCACGGAGACAGTTTTCCTGAGGTGCAGACCTTATCCCAAGCGGTTGTGGCAAGGTAAAGCAAATGCCCTCCACTTCTCTGGAAGAAACCACAGTGCCCAGCCATGTTCTAAGCCCTCCCATCCTCCTTGGGCTTCTGGCAGTAGGAGTGAAAAGAGAGGAGCAGAGCACGGGGACCCGTTTGACAAAACCCGGCTTCCCACGGGAAAGTCTTTCTCCACGTGCAGACATGCTCCCAGGTGCCTGGGGCAAGGGGAAGGAAACGCCATACACTGACCTGGAAGAGACCACAGGACCCAGGCACAGTCTGAACACTTCCCTCAACTCGGCAGTTTTGCTAGCAGGATTTCAACCCCAGCGAACATAACCCGGAGACCCCAGGGGCAAAAACGGCTTCCGACGAACAATAGGTGCTTGCTGTGGAACACCTATACCAAGTGGGGGTAGTCAGCTCAACAAAATGCCACACACCCAGGTGTAAGATACAACATTGCCCAGGCATGGTCTAAGCCCCTCACCTCGTCCCTGTGCTTTGGGGAGCCGGAGGGACAGCCGAGGCCCACGGCCCTGAGACCCCTTTGCAAAAAGCCGGCTTCCCACGGAAACAGTTTTCCTGAGGTGCAGACCCTCTCCCAAGTGGTTGTGGCAAGGTAAAGCAAATGCCCTCCACTTCTCTGGAAGAAACCACAGTGCCCAGCCATGTTCTAAGCCCTCCCATCCTCCCTGGGCTTCTGGCAGCAGATGTGAAAAGAGAGGAGCAGAGCACTGGGACCCGTTTGACAAAAACCGGCTTCCCACGGGAAAGTCGTTCTCCACGTGCAGACATGCTCCCAGGTGCCTGTGGCAAGGGGAAGGAAATGCCATACACTGACCTGGAAGAGACCACAGGGCCCAGGCACAGTCTGAACCCTTCCCTCAACCCGGCGGTTTTGCTAGCAGGAGTTCAACCCCAACGAACACAGCCCGGAGACCCCTGGGGCAAAAACGGCTTCCGACGAACAATAGGTGCTTGCTGTGGAACACCTATCCCAAGTGGGGGTAGCCAGCTCAACAAAATGCCACACACCCAGGTGTAAGAAACAACATTGCCCAGGCATGGTCTAAGCCCCTCACCTCGTCCCTGTGCTTTGGGGAGCCGGAGGGACAGCCGAGGCCCACGGCCCTGAGACCCCTTTGCAAAAAGCCGGCTTCCCACGGAGACAGTTTTCCTGAGGTTCAGACCCTATCCCAAGCGGTTGTGGCAAGGTAAAGCAAATGCCCTCCACTTCTCTGGAAGAAACCACAGTGCCCAGCCATGTTCTAAGCCCTCCCATCCTCCCTGGGCTTCTGGCAGTAGGAGTGAAAAGAGAGGAGCAGAGCACTGGGACCCGTTTGACAAAACCCGGCTTCCCACGGGAAAGTCTTTCTCCACGTACAGACATGCTCCCAGGTGCCTGGGGCAAGGGGAAGGAAATGCCATACACTGACCTGGAAGAGACCACAGGGCCCAGGCACAGTCTGAACCTTTCCCTCAACCCGGCGGTTTTGTTAGCAGGAGTTCAACCCCAACGAACACAGCCTGGAGACCCCTGGGGCAAAAACGGCTTCCGACGAACAATAGGAGCTTGCTGTGGAACACCTATCCCAAGTGGGGGTAGCCAGCTCAACAAAATGCCACACACCCAGGTGTAAGAAACAACATTGCCCAGGCATGGTCTAAGCCCCTCACCTCGTCCCTGTGCTTTGGGGAGCCGGAGGGACAGCCGAGGCCCACGGCCCTGAGACCCCTTTGCAAAAAGCCGGCTTCCCTCGGAAACAGTTTTCCTGAGGTGCAGACCCTATCCCAAGTGGTTGTGGCAAGGTAAAGCAAATGCCCTCCACTTCTCTGGAAGAAACCACAGTGCCCAACCATGTTCTAAGCCCTCCCATCCTCCCTGGGCTTCTGGCAGCAGGAGTGAAAAGAGAGGAGCAGAGCACGGGGACCCGTTTGACAAAACCCGGCTTCCCACGGGAAAGTCGTTCTCCACGTGCAGACATGCTCCCAGGTGCCTGTGGCAAGGGGAAGGAACTGCCATACACTGACCTGGAAGAGACCACAGGGCCCAGGCACAGTCTGAACCCTTCCCTCAACCCGGCGGTTTTGCTAGCAGGAGTTCAACCCCAAAGAACACAGCCCGGAGACCCCTGCGGCAAAAACGGCTTCCGACGAACAATAGGTGCTTGCTGTGGAACACCTATCCCAAGTGGGGGTAGCCAGCTCAACAAAATGCCACACACCCAGGTGTAAGAAACAACATTGCCCAGGCATGGTCTAAGCCCCTCACCTCGTCCCTGTGCTTTGGGGAGCCGGAGGGACAGCCGAGGCCCACGGCCCTGAGACCCCTTTGCAAAAAGCCGGCTTCCCACGGAGACAGTTTTCCTGAGGTGCAGACCCTATCCCAAGCGGTTGTGGCAAGGTAAAGCAAATGCCCTCCACTTCTCTGGAAGAAACCACAGTGCCCAGCCATGTTCTAAGCCCTCCCATCCTCCCTGGGCTTCTGGCAGCAGGAGTGAAAAGAGAGGAGCAGAGCACTGGGACCCGTTTGACAAAAACCGGCTTCCCACGGGAAAGTCGTTCTCCACGTGCAGACATGCTCCCAGGTGCCTGTGGCAAGGGGAAGGAAATGCCATACACTGACCTGGAAGAGACCACAGGGCCCAGGCACAGTCTGAACCCTTCCCTCAACCCGGCGGTTTTGCTAGCAGGAGTTCAACCCCAACGAACACAGCCCGGAGACCCCTGGGGCAAAAGCGGCTTCCGAGGAACAATAGGTGCTTGCTGTGGAACACCTATCCCAAGTGGGGGTAGCCAGCTCAACAAAATGCCACACACCCAGGTGTAAGAAACAACATTGCCCAGGCATGGTCTAAGCCCCTCACCTCGTCCCTGTGCTTTGGGGAGCCGGAGGGACAGCCGAGGCCCACGGCCCTGAGACCCCTTTGCAAAAAGCCGGCTTCCCACGGAGACAGTTTTCCTGAGGTGCAGACCCTATCCCAAGCGGTTGTGGCAAGGTAAAGCAAATGCCCTCCACTTCTCTGGAAGAAACCACAGTGCCCAGCCATGTTCTAAGCCCTCCCATCCTCCCTGGGCTTCTGGCAGTAGGAGTGAAAAGAGAGGAGCAGAGCACGGGGACCCGTTTGACAAAACCCGGCTTCCCACGGGAAAGTCTTTCTCCACGTGCAGACATGCTCCCAGGTGCCTGGGGCAAGGGGAAGGAAATGCCATACACTGACCTGGAAGAGACCACAGGGCCCAGGCACAGTCTGAACACTTCCCTCAACTCGGCAGTTTTGCTAGCAGGAGTTCAACCCCAGCGAACATAACCCGGAGACCCCAGGGGCAAAAACGGCTTCCGACGAACAATAGGTGCTTGCTGTGGAACACCTATCCCAAGTGGGGGTAGCCAGCTCAACAAAATGCCACACACCCAGGTGTAAGAAACAACATTGCCCAGGCATGGTCTAAGCCCCTCACCTCGTCCCTGTGCTTTGGGGAGCCGGAGGGACAGCCGAGGCCCACGGCCCTGAGACCCCTTTGCAAAAAGCCGGCTTCCCACGGAGACAGTTTTCCTGAGGTGCAGACCCTATCCCAAGCGGTTGTGGGAAGGTAAAGCAAATGCCCTCCACTTCTCTGGAAGAAACCACAGTGCCCAGCCATGTTCTAAGCCCTCCCATCCTCCCTGGGCTTCTGGCAGCAGGAGTGAAAAGAGAGGAGCAGAGCACGGGGACCCGTTTGACAAAACCCGGCTTCCCAAGGGAAAGTCTTTCTCCACGTGCAGACATGCTCCCAGGTGCCTGTGGCAAAGGGAAGGAAATGCCATACACTGACCTGGAAGAGACCACACGGCCCAGGCACAGTCTGAACCCTTCCCTCAACCCGGCGGTTTTGCTAGCAGGAGTTCATCCCCAACGAACACAGCCCGGAGACCCCTGGGGCAAAAACGGCTTACGACGATCAATAGGTGCTTGCTGTGGAACACCTATCTCAAATGGTGGAAGCCAGGTCAACAAAATGCCACACACCCAGGTGTAACAAACTACCTTGCCCAGGCTTGGTCTAAGCCCCTCACCTCGTCCCTGTGCTTTGGGGAGCCGGAGGGACAGCCGAGGCCCACGGCCCTGAGACCCCTTTGCAAAAAGCCGGCTTCCCACGGAGACAGTTTTCCTGAGGTTCAGACCCTATCCCAAGCGGTTGTGGCAATGTAAAGTAAATGCCCTCCACTTCTCTGGAAGAAACCACAGTGCCCAGCCATGTTCTAAGCCCTCCCATCCTCCCTGGGCTTCTGGCAGTAGGAGTGAAAAGAGAGGAGCAGAGCACGGGGACCCGTTTGACAAAACCCGGCTTCCCACGGGAAAGTCTTTCTCCACGTGCAGACATGCTCCCAGGTGCCTGGGGCAAGGGGAAGGAAATGCCATACACTGACCTGGAAGAGACCACAGGGCCCAGGCACAGTCTGAACACTTCCCTCAACTCGGCAGTTTTGCTAGCAGGAGTTCAACCCCAGCGAACATAACCCGGAGACCCCAGGGGCAAAAACGGCTTCCGACGAACAATAGGTGCTTGCTGTGGAACACCTATCCCAAGTGGGGGTAGCCAGCTCAACAAAATGCCACACACCCAGGTGTAAGAAACAACATTGCCCAGGCATGGTCTAAGCCCCTCACCTCGTCCCTGTGCTTAGGGGAGCCGGAGGGACAGCCGAGGCACACGGCCCTGAGACCCCTTTGCAAAAAGCCGGCTTCCCACGGAGACAGTTTTCCTGAGGTGCAGACCCTATCCCAAGCGGTTGTGGCAAGGTAAAGCAAATGCCCTCCACTTCTCTGGAAGAAACCACAGTGCCCAGCCATGTTCTAAGCCCTCCCATCCTCCCTGGGCTTCTGGCAGCAGGAGTGAAAAGAGAGGAGCAGAGCACGGGGACGCGTTTGACAAAACCCGGCTTCCCAAGGGAAAGTCTTTCTCCACGTGCAGACATGCTCCCAGGTGCCTGTGGCAAAGGGAAGGAAATGCCATACACTGACCTGGAAGAGACGACACGGCCCAGGCACAGTCTGAACCCTTCCCTCAACCCGGCGGTTTTGCTAGCAGGAGTTCATCCCCAACGAACACAGCCCGGAGACCCCTGGGGCAAAAACGGCTTACGACGATCAATAGGTGCTTACTGTGGAACACCTATCCCAAGTGGGGGTAGCCAGCTCAACAAAATGCCACACACCCAGGTGTAAGAAACAACATTGCCCAGGCATGGTCTAAGCCCCTCACCTCGTCCCTGTGCTTTGGGGAGCCGGAGGGACAGCCGAGGCCCACGGCCCTGAGACCCCTTTGCAAAAAGCCGGCTTCCCTCGGAAACAGTTTTCCTGAGGTGCAGACCCTATCCCAAGTGGTTGTGGCAAGGTAAAGCAAATGCCCTCCACTTCTCTGGAAGAAACCACAGTGCCCAACCATGTTCTAAGCCCTCCCATCCTCCCTGGGCTTCTGGCAGCAGGAGTGAAAAGAGAGGAGCAGAGCACGGGGACCCGTTTGACAAAACCCGGCTTCCCACGGGAAAGTCGTTCTCCACGTGCAGACATGCTCCCAGGTGCCTGTGGCAAGGGGAAGGAACTGCCATACACTGACCTGGAAGAGACCACAGGGCCCAGGCACAGTCTGAACCCTTCCCTCAACCCGGCGGTTTTGCTAGCAGGAGTTCAACCCCAAAGAACACAGCCCGGAGACCCCTGCGGCAAAAACGGCTTCCGACGAACAATAGGTGCTTGCTGTGGAACACCTATCCCAAGTGGGGGTAGCCAGCTCAACAAAATGCCACACACCCAGGTGTAAGATACAACATTGCCCAGGCATGGTCTAAGCCCCTCACCTCGTCCCTGTGCTTTGGGGAGCCGGAGGGACAGCCGAGGCCCACGGCCCTGAGACCCCTTTGCAAAAAGCCGGCTTCCCACGGAGACAGTTTTCCTGAGGTGCAGACCCTATCCCAAGCGGTTGTGGCAAGGTAAAGCAAATGCCCTCCACTTCTCTGGAAGAAACCACAGTGCCCAGCCATGTTCTAAGCCCTCCCATCCTCCCTGGGCTTCTGGCAGCAGGAGTGAAAAGAGAGGAGCAGAGCACTGGGACCCGTTTGACAAGACCCGGCTTCCCACGGGAAAGTCGTTCTCCACGTGCAGACATGCTCCCAGGTGCCTGTGGCAAGGGGAAGGAAATGCCATACACTGACCTGGAAGAGACCACAGGGCCCAGGCACAGTCTGAACCCTTCCCTCAACCCGGCGGTTTTGCTAGCAGGAGTTCAACCCCAACGAACACAGCCCGGAGACCCCTGGGGCAAAAACGGCTTCCGACGAACAATAGGTGCTTGCTGTGGAACACCTATCCCAAGTGGGGGTAGCCAGCTCAACAAAATGCCACACACCCAGGTGTAAGAAACAACATTGCCCAGGCATGGTCTAAGCCCCTCACCTCGTCCCTGTGCTTTGGGGAGCCGGAGGGACAGCCGAGGCCCACGGCCCTGAGACCCCTTTGCAAAAAGCCGGCTTCCCAAGGAGACAGTTTTCCTGAGGTTCAGACCCTATCCCAAGCGGTTGTGGCAAGGTAAAGCAAATGCCCTCCACTTCTCTGGAAGAAACCACAGTGCCCAGCCATGTTCTAAGCCCTCCCATCCTCCCTGGGCTTCTGGCAGTAGGAGTGAAAAGAGAGGAGCAGAGCACTGGGACCCGTTTGACAAAACCCGGCTTCCCACGGGAAAGTCTTTCTCCACGTGCAGACATGCTCCCAGGTGCCTGGGGCAAGGGGAAGGAAATGCCATACACTGACCTGGAAGAGACCACAGGGCCCAGGCACAGTCTGAACACTTCCCTCAACTCGGCAGTTTTGCTAGCAGGAGTTCAACCCCAGCGAAAATAACCCGGAGACCCCAGGGGCAAAAAAGTCTTCCGACGAACAATAGGTGCTTGCTGTGGAACACCTATCTCAAATGGTGGAAGCCAGGTCAACAAAATGCCACACACCCAGGTGTAACAAACTACCTTGCCCAGGCTTGGTCTAAGCCCCTCAACTCGTCCCTGTGCTTTGGGGAGCCGGAGGGACAGCCGAGGCCCACGACCCTGAGACCCCTTTGCAAAAAGCCGGCTTCCCTCGGAAACAGTTTTCCTGAGGTGCAGACCCTATCCCAAGTGGTTGTGGCAAGGTAAAGCAAATGCCCTCCACTTCTCTGGAAGAAACCACAGTGCCCAACCATGTTCTAAGCCCTCCCATCCTCCCTGGGCTTCTGGCAGCAGGAGTGAAAAGAGAGGAGCAGAGCACGGGGACCCGTTTGACAAAACCCGGCTTCCCACGGGAAAGTCGTTCTCCACGTGCAGACATGCTCCCAGGTGCCTGTGGCAAGGGGAAGGAACTGCCATACACTGACCTGGAAGAGACCACAGGGCCCAGGCACAGTCTGAACCCTTCCCTCAACCCGGCGGTTTTGCTAGCAGGAGTTCAACCCCAACGAACACAGCCCGGAGACCCCTGGGGCAAAAACGGCTTCCGACGAACAATACTTGCTTGCTGTGGAACACCTATCCCAAGTGGGGGTAGCCAGCTCAACAAAATGCCACACACCCAGGTGTAAGAAACAACATTGCCCAGGCATGGTCTAAGCCCCTCACCTCGTCCCTGTGCTTTGGGGAGCCGGAGGGACAGCCGAGGCACACGGCCCTGAGACCCCTTTGCAAAAAGCCGGCTTCCCACGGAGACAGTTTTCCTGAGGTTCAGACCCTATCCCAAGCGGTTGTGGCAAGGTAAAGCAAATGCCCTCCACTTCTCTGGAAGAAACCACAGTGCCCAGCCATGTTCTAAGCCCTCCCATCCTCCCTGGGCTTCTGGCAGTAGGAGTGAAAAGAGAGGAGCAGAGCACTGGGACCCGTTTGACAAAACCCGGCTTCCCACGGGAAAGTCTTTCTCCACGTGCAGACATGCTCCCAGGTGCCTGGGGCAAGGGGAAGGAAATGCCATACACTGACCTGGAAGAGACCACAGGGCCCAGGCACAGTCTGAACACTTCCCTCAACTCGGCAGTTTTGCTAGCAGGAGTTCAACCCCAGCGAACATAACCCGGAAACCCCAGGGGCATAAACGGCTTCCGACGAACAATAGGTGCTTGCTGTGGAACACCTATCCCAAGTGGGGGTAGCCAGCTCAACAAAATGCCACACACCCAGGTGTAAGAAACAACATTGCCCAGGCATGGTCTAAGCCCCTCACCTCGTCCCTGTGCTTTGGGGAGCCGGAGGGACAGCCGAGGCCCACGGCCCTGAGACCCCTTTGCAAAAAGCCGGCTTCCCTCGGAAACAGTTTTCCTGAGGTGCAGACCCTATCCCAAGTGGTTGTGGCAAGGTAAAGCAAATGCCCTCCACTTCTCTGGAAGAAACCACAGTGCACAACCATGTTCTAAGCCCTCCCATCCTCCCTGGGCTTCTGGCAGCAGGAGTGAAAAGAGAGGAGCAGAGCACGGGGACCCGTTTGACAAAACCCGGCTTCCCACGGGAAAGTCGTTCTCCACGTGCAGACATGCTCCCAGGTGCCTGTGGCAAGGGGAAGGAACTGCCATACACTGACCTGGAAGAGACCACAGGGCCCAGGCACAGTCTGAACCCTTCCCTCAACCCGGCGGTTTTGCTAGCAGGAGTTCAACCCCAAAGAACACAGCCCGGAGACCCCTGCGGCAAAAACGGCTTGCGACGAACAATAGGTGCTTGCTGTGGAACACCTATCCCAAGTGGGGGTAGCCAGCTCAACAAAATGCCACACACCCAGGTGTAAGAAACAACATTGCCCAGGCATGGTCTAAGCCCCTCACCTCGTCCCTGTGCTTTGGGGAGCCGGAGGGACAGCCGAGGCACACGGCCCTGAGACCCCTTTGCAAAAAGCTGGCTTCCCACGGAGACAGTTTTCCTGAGGTGCAGACCTTATCCCAAGCGGTTGTGGCAAGGTAAAGCAAATGCCCTCCACTTCTCTGGAAGAAACCACAGTGCCCAGCCATGTTCTAAGCCCTCCCATCCTCCTTGGGCTTCTGGCAGTAGGAGTGAAAAGAGAGGAGCAGAGCACGGGGACCCGTTTGACAAAACCCGGCTTCCCACGGGAAAGTCTTTCTCCACGTGCAGACATGCTCCCAGGTGCCTGGGGCAAGGGGAAGGAAACGCCATACACTGACCTGGAAGAGACCACAGGACCCAGGCACAGTCTGAACACTTCCCTCAACTCGGCAGTTTTGCTAGCAGGATTTCAACCCCAGCGAACATAACTCGGAGACCCCAGGGGCAAAAACGGCTTCCGACGAACAATAGGTGCTTGCTGTGGAACACCTATCCCAAGTGGGGGTAGCCAGCTCAACAAAATGCCACACACCCAGGTGTAAGATACAACATTGCCCAGGCATGGTCTAAGCCCCTCACCTCGTCCCTGTGCTTTGGGGAGCCGGAGGGACAGCCGAGGCCCACGGCCCTGAGACCCCTTTGCAAAAAGCCGGCTTCCCACGGAGACAGTTTTCCTGAGGTGCAGACCCTATCCCAAGCGGTTGTGGCAAGGTAAAGCAAATGCCCTCCACTTCTCTGGAAGAAACCACAGTGCCCAGCCATGTTCTAAGCCCTCCCATCCTCCCTGGGCTTCTGGCAGCAGGAGTGAAAAGAGAGGAGCAGAGCACTGGGACCCGTTTGACAAAAACCGGCTTCCCACGGGAAAGTCGTTCTCCACGTGCAGACATGCTCCCAGGTACCTGTGGCAAGGGGAAGGAAATGCCATACACTGACCTGGAAGAGACCACAGGGCCCAGGCACAGTCTGAACCCTTCCCTCAACCCGGCGGTTTTGCTAGCAGGAGTTCAACCCCAACGAACACAGCCCGGAGACCACTGGGGCAAAAACGGCTTCCGACGAACAATAGGTGCTTGCTGTGGAACACCTATCCCAAGTGGGGGTAGCCAGCTCAACAAAATGCCACACACCCAGGTGTAAGAAACAACATTGCCCAGGCATGGTCTAAGCCCCTCACCTCGTCCCTGTGCTTTGG
The DNA here is from genome assembly GCF_023065955.2 of Ursus arctos. NCBI lineage: Eukaryota > Metazoa > Chordata > Mammalia > Carnivora > Ursidae > Ursus > Ursus arctos. The sequence continues at coordinate 64,704,031 of NW_026622819.1, forward strand.
GGAGCCGGAGGGACAGCCGAGGCCCACGGCCCTGAGACCCCTTTGCAAAAAGCCGGCTTCCCAAGGAGACAGTTTTCCTGAGGTGCAGACCCTATCCCAAGCGGTTGTGGCAAGGTAAAGCAAATGCCCTCCACTTCTCTGGAAGAAACCACAGTGCCCAGCCATGTTCTAAGCCCTCCCATCCTCCCTGGGCTTCTGGCAGTAGGAGTGAAAAGAGAGGAGCAGAGCACTGGGACCCGTTTGACAAAACCCGGCTTCCCACGGGAAAGTCTTTCTCCACGTACAGACATGCTCCCAGGTGCCTGGGGCAAGGGGAAGGAAATGCCATACACTGACCTGGAAGAGACCACAGGGCCCAGGCACAGTCTGAACACTTCCCTCAACTCGGCAGTTTTGCTAGCAGGAGTTCAACCCCAGCGAAAATAACCCGGAGACCCCAGGGGCAAAAACGGCTTCCGACGAACAATAGGTGCTTGCTGTGGAACACCTATCCCAAGTGGGGGTAGCCAGCTCAACAAAATGCCACACACCCAGGTGTAAGAAACAACATTGCCCAGGCATGGTCTAAGCCCCTCACCTCGTCCCTGTGCTTTGGGGAGCCGGAGGGACAGCCGAGGCCCACGGCCCTGAGACCCCTTTGCAAAAAGCCGGCTTCCCTCGGAAACAGTTTTCCTGAGGTGCAGACCCTATCCCAAGTGGTTGTGGCAAGGTAAAGCAAATGCCCTCCACTTCTCTGGAAGAAACCACAGTGCCCAACCATGTTCTAAGCCCTCCCATCCTCCCTGGGCTTCTGGCAGCAGGAGTGAAAAGAGAGGAGCAGAGCACGGGGACCCGTTTGACAAAACCCGGCTTCCCACGGGAAAGTCGTTCTCCACGTGCAGACATGCTCCCAGGTGCCTGTGGCAAGGGGAAGGAACTGCCATACACTGACCTGGAAGAGACCACAGGGCCCAGGCACAGTCTGAACCCTTCCCTCAACCCGGCGGTTTTGCTAGCAGGAGTTCAACCCCAAAGAACACAGCCCGGAGACCCCTGCGGCAAAAACGGCTTCCGACGAACAATAGGTGCTTGCTGTGGAACACCTATCCCAAGTGGGGGTAGCCAGCTCAACAAAATGCCACACACCCAGGTGTAAGAAACAACATTGCCCAGGCATGGTCTAAGCCCCTCACCTCGTCCCTGTGCTTTGGGGAGCCGGAGGGACAGCCGAGGCCCACGGCCCTGAGACCCCTTTGCAAAAAGCCGGCTTCCCACGGAGACAGTTTTCCTGAGGTGCAGACCCTATCCCAAGCGGTTGTGGCAAGGTAAAGCAAATGCCCTCCACTTCTCTGGAAGAAACCACAGTGCCCAGCCATGTTCTAAGCCCTCCCATCCTCCCTGGGCTTCTGGCAGCAGGAGTGAAAAGAGAGGAGCAGAGCACTGGGACCCGTTTGACAAAAACCGGCTTCCCACGGGAAAGTCGTTCTCCACGTGCAGACATGCTCCCAGGTGCCTGTGGCAAGGGGAAGGAAATGCCATACACTGACCTGGAAGAGACCACAGGGCCCAGGCACAGTCTGAACCCTTCCCTCAACCCGGCGGTTTTGCTAGCAGGAGTTCAACCCCAACGAACACAGCCCGGAGACCCCTGGGGCAAAAGCGGCTTCCGACGAACAATAGGTGCTTGCTGTGGAACACCTATCCCAAGTGGGGGTAGCCAGCTCAACAAAATGCCACACACCCAGGTGTAAGAAACAACATTGCCCAGGCATGGTCTAAGCCCCTCACCTCGTCCCTGTGCTTTGGGGAGCCGGAGGGACAGCCGAGGCCCACGGCCCTGAGACCCCTTTGCAAAAAGCCGACTTCCCACGGAGACAGTTTTCCTGAGGTGCAGACCCTATCCCAAGCGGTTGTGGCAAGGTAAAGCAAATGCCCTCCACTTCTCTGGAAGAAACCACAGTGCCCAGCCATGTTCTAAGCCCTCCCATCCTCCCTGGGCTTCTGGCAGTAGGAGTGAAAAGAGAGGAGCAGAGCACGGGGACCCGTTTGACAAAACCCGGCTTCCCACGGGAAAGTCTTTCTCCACGTGCAGACATGCTCCCAGGTGCCTGGGGCAAGGGGAAGGAAATGCCATACACTGACCTGGAAGAGACCACAGGGCCCAGGCACAGTCTGAACACTTCCCTCAACTCGGCAGTTTTGCTAGCAGGAGTTCAACCCCAGCGAACATAACCCGGAGACCCCAGGGGCAAAAACGGCTTCCGACGAACAATAGGTGCTTGCTGTGGAACACCTATCCCAAGTGGGGGTAGCCAGCTCAACAAAATGCCACACACCCAGGTGTAAGAAACAACATTGCCCAGGCATGGTCTAAGCCCCTCACCTCGTCCCTGTGCTTTGGGGAGCCGGAGGGACAGCCGAGGCCCACGGCCCTGAGACCCCTTTGCAAAAAGCCGGCTTCCCAAGGAGACAGTTTTCCTGAGGTTCAGACCCTATCCCAAGCGGTTGTGGCAAGGTAAAGCAAATGCCCTCCACTTCTCTGGAAGAAACCACAGTGCCCAGCCATGTTCTAAGCCCTCCCATCCTCCCTGGGCTTCTGGCAGTAGGAGTGAAAAGAGAGGAGCAGAGCACTGGGACCCGTTTGACAAAACCCGGCTTCCCACGGGAAAGTCTTTCTCCACGTACAGACATGCTCCCAGGTGCCTGGGGCAAGGGGAAGGAAATGCCATACACTGACCTGGAAGAGACCACAGGGCCCAGGCACAGTCTGAACACTTCCCTCAACTCGGCAGTTTTGCTAGCAGGAGTTCAACCCCAGCGAAAATAACCCGGAGACCCCAGGGGCAAAAACGGCTTCCGACGAACAATAGGTGCTTGCTGTGGAACACCTATCCCAAGTGGGGGTAGCCAGCTCAACAAAATGCCACACACCCAGGTGTAAGAAACAACATTGCCCAGGCATGGTCTAAGCCCCTCACCTCGTCCCTGTGCTTTGGGGAGCCGGAGGGACAGCCGAGGCACACGGCCCTGAGACCCCTTTGCAAAAAGCCGGCTTCCCACGGAGACAGTTTTCCTGAGGTGCAGACCCTATCCCAAGCGGTTGTGGCAAGGTAAAGCAAATGCCCTCCACTTCTCTGGAAGAAACCACAGTGCCCAGCCATGTTCTAAGCCCTCCCATCCTCCCTGGGCTTCTGGCAGCAGGAGTGAAAAGAGAGGAGCAGAGCACGGGGACCCGTTTGACAAAACCCGGCTTCCCAAGGGAAAGTCTTTCTCCACGTGCAGACATGCTCCCAGATGCCTGTGGCAAAGGGAAGGAAATGCCATACACTGACCTGGAAGAGACCACACGGCCCAGGCACAGTCTGAACCCTTCCCTCAACCCGGCGGTTTTGCTAGCAGGAGTTCATCCCCAACGAACACAGCCCGGAGACCCCTGGGGCAAAAACGGCTTACGACGATCAATAGGTGCTTGCTGTGGAACACCTATCTCAAATGGTGGAAGCCAGGTCAACAAAATGCCACACACCCAGGTGTAACAAACTACCTTGCCCAGGCTTGGTCTAAGCCCCTCAACTCGTCCCTGTGCTTTGGGGAGCCGGAGGGACAGCCGAGGCCCACGACCCTGAGACCCCTTTGCAAAAAGCCGGCTTCCCTCGGAAACAGTTTTCCTGAGGTGCAGACCCTATCCCAAGTGGTTGTGGCAAGGTAAAGCAAATGCCCTCCACTTCTCTGGAAGAAACCACAGTGCCCAGCCATGTTCTAAGCCCTCCCATCCTCCCTGGGCTTCTGGCAGTAGGAGTGAAAAGAGAGGAGCAGAGCACTGGGACCCGTTTGACAAAACCCGGCTTCCCACGGGAAAGTCTTTCTCCACGTGCAGACATGCTCCCAGGTGCCTGGGGCAAGGGGAAGGAAATGCCATACACTGACCTGGAAGAGACCACAGGGCCCAGGCACAGTCTGAACACTTCCCTCAACTCGGCAGTTTTGCTAGCAGGAGTTCAACCCCAGCGAACATAACCCGGAAACCCCAGGGGCATAAACGGCTTCCGACGAACAATAGGTGCTTGCTGTGGAACACCTATCCCAAGTGGGGGTAGCCAGCTCAACAAAATGCCACACACCCAGGTGTAAGAAACAACATTGCCCAGGCATGGTCTAAGCCCCTCACCTCGTCCCTGTGCTTTGGGGAGCCGGAGGGACAGCCGAGGCCCACGGCCCTGAGACCCCTTTGCAAAAAGCCGGCTTCCCTCGGAAACAGTTTTCCTGAGGTGCAGACCCTATCCCAAGTGGTTGTGGCAAGGTAAAGCAAATGCCCTCCACTTCTCTGGAAGAAACCACAGTGCACAACCATGTTCTAAGCCCTCCCATCCTCCCTGGGCTTCTGGCAGCAGGAGTGAAAAGAGAGGAGCAGAGCACGGGGACCCGTTTGACAAAACCCGGCTTCCCACGGGAAAGTCGTTCTCCACGTGCAGACATGCTCCCAGGTGCCTGTGGCAAGGGGAAGGAACTGCCATACACTGACCTGGAAGAGACCACAGGGCCCAGGCACAGTCTGAACCCTTCCCTCAACCCGGCGGTTTTGCTAGCAGGAGTTCAACCCCAAAGAACACAGCCCGGAGACCCCTGCGGCAAAAACGGCTTCCGACGAACAATAGGTGCTTGCTGTGGAACACCTATCCCAAGTGGGGGTAGCCAGCTCAACAAAATGCCACACACCCAGGTGTAAGAAACAACATTGCCCAGGCATGGTCTAAGCCCCTCACCTCGTCCCTGTGCTTTGGGGAGCCGGAGGGACAGCCGAGGCACACGGCCCTGAGACCCCTTTGCAAAAAGCTGGCTTCCCACGGAGACAGTTTTCCTGAGGTGCAGACCTTATCCCAAGCGGTTGTGGCAAGGTAAAGCAAATGCCCTCCACTTCTCTGGAAGAAACCACAGTGCCCAGCCATGTTCTAAGCCCTCCCATCCTCCTTGGGCTTCTGGCAGTAGGAGTGAAAAGAGAGGAGCAGAGCACGGGGACCCGTTTGACAAAACCCGGCTTCCCACGGGAAAGTCTTTCTCCACGTGCAGACATGCTCCCAGGTGCCTGGGGCAAGGGGAAGGAAACGCCATACACTGACCTGGAAGAGACCACAGGACCCAGGCACAGTCTGAACACTTCCCTCAACTCGGCAGTTTTGCTAGCAGGATTTCAACCCCAGCGAACATAACCCGGAGACCCCAGGGGCAAAAACGGCTTCCGACGAACAATAGGTGCTTGCTGTGGAACACCTATCCCAAGTGGGGGTAGCCAGCTCAACAAAATGCCACACACCCAGGTGTAAGATACAACATTGCCCAGGCATGGTCTAAGCCCCTCACCTCGTCCCTGTGCTTTGGGGAGCCGGAGGGACAGCCGAGGCCCACGGCCCTGAGACCCCTTTGCAAAAAGCCGGCTTCCCACGGAGACAGTTTTCCTGAGGTGCAGACCCTATCCCAAGCGGTTGTGGCAAGGTAAAGCAAATGCCCTCCACTTCTCTGGAAGAAACCACAGTGCCCAGCCATGTTCTAAGCCCTCCCATCCTCCCTGGGCTTCTGGCAGCAGGAGTGAAAAGAGAGGAGCAGAGCACTGGGACCCGTTTGACAAAAACCGGCTTCCCACGGGAAAGTCGTTCTCCACGTGCAGACATGCTCCCAGGTGCCTGTGGCAAGGGGAAGGAAATGCCATACACTGACCTGGAAGAGACCACAGGGCCCAGGCACAGTCTGAACCCTTCCCTCAACCCGGCGGTTTTGCTAGCAGGAGTTCAACCCCAACGAACACAGCCCGGAGACCCCTGGGGCAAAAACGGCTTCCGACGAACAATAGGTGCTTGCTGTGGAACACCTATCCCAAGTGGGGGTAGCCAGCTCAACAAAATGCCACACACCCAGGTGTAAGAAACAACATTGCCCAGGCATGGTCTAAGCCCCTCACCTCGTCCCTGTGCTTTGGGGAGCCGGAGGGACAGCCGAGGCCCACGGCCCTGAGACCCCTTTGCAAAAAGCCGGCTTCCCAAGGAGACAGTTTTCCTGAGGTGCAGACCCTATCCCAAGCGGTTGTGGCAAGGTAAAGCAAATGCCCTCCACTTCTCTGGAAGAAACCACAGTGCCCAGCCATGTTCTAAGCCCTCCCATCCTCCCTGGGCTTCTGGCAGTAGGAGTGAAAAGAGAGGAGCAGAGCACTGGGACCCGTTTGACAAAACCCGGCTTCCCACGGGAAAGTCTTTCTCCACGTACAGACATGCTCCCAGGTGCCTGGGGCAAGGGGAAGGAAATGCCATACACTGACCTGGAAGAGACCACAGGGCCCAGGCACAGTCTGAACACTTCCCTCAACTCGGCAGTTTTGCTAGCAGGAGTTGAACCCCAGCGAAAATAACCCGGAGACCCCAGGGGCAAAAACGGCTTCCGACGAACAATAGGTGCTTGCTGTGGAACACCTATCCCAAGTGGGGGTAGCCAGCTCAACAAAATGCCACACACCCAGGTGTAAGAAACAACATTGCCCAGGCATGGTCTAAGCCCCTCACCTCGTCCCTGTGCTTTGGGGAGCCGGAGGGACAGCCGAGGCCCACGGCCCTGAGACCCCTTTGCAAAAAGCCGGCTTCCCTCGGAAACAGTTTTCCTGAGGTGCAGACCCTATCCCAAGTGGTTGTGGCAAGGTAAAGCAAATGCCCTCCACTTCTCTGGAAGAAACCACAGTGCCCAACCATGTTCTAAGCCCTCCCATCCTCCCTGGGCTTCTGGCAGCAGGAGTGAAAAGAGAGGAGCAGAGCACGGGGACCCGTTTGACAAAACCCGGCTTCCCACGGGAAAGTCGTTCTCCACGTGCAGACATGCTCCCAGGTGCCTGTGGCAAGGGGAAGGAACTGCCATACACTGACCTGGAAGAGACCACAGGGCCCAGGCACAGTCTGAACCCTTCCCTCAACCCGGCGGTTTTGCTAGCAGGAGTTCAACCCCAAAGAACACAGCCCGGAGACCCCTGCGGCAAAAACGGCTTCCGACGAACAATAGGTGCTTGCTGTGGAACACCTATCCCAAGTGGGGGTAGCCAGCTCAACAAAATGCCACACACCCAGGTGTAAGAAACAACATTGCCCAGGCATGGTCTAAGCCCCTCACCTCGTCCCTGTGCTTTGGGGAGCCGGAGGGACAGCCGAGGCCCACGGCCCTGAGACCCCTTTGCAAAAAGCCGGCTTCCCACGGAGACAGTTTTCCTGAGGTGCAGACCCTATCCCAAGCGGTTGTGGCAAGGTAAAGCAAATGCCCTCCACTTCTCTGGAAGAAACCACAGTGCCCAGCCATGTTCTAAGCCCTCCCATCCTCCCTGGGCTTCTGGCAGCAGGAGTGAAAAGAGAGGAGCAGAGCACTGGGACCCGTTTGACAAAAACCGGCTTCCCACGGGAAAGTCGTTCTCCACGTGCAGACATGCTCCCAGGTGCCTGTGGCAAGGGGAAGGAAATGCCATACACTGACCTGGAAGAGACCACAGGGCCCAGGCACAGTCTGAACCCTTCCCTCAACCCGGCGGTTTTGCTAGCAGGAGTTCAACCCCAACGAACACAGCCCGGAGACCCCTGGGGCAAAAGCGGCTTCCGACGAACAATAGGTGCTTGCTGTGGAACACCTATCCCAAGTGGGGGTAGCCAGCTCAACAAAATGCCACACACCCAGGTGTAAGAAACAACATTGCCCAGGCATGGTCTAAGCCCCTCACCTCGTCCCTGTGCTTTGGGGAGCCGGAGGGACAGCCGAGGCCCACGGCCCTGAGACCCTTTTGCAAAAAGCCGACTTCCCACGGAGACAGTTTTCCTGAGGTGCAGACCCTATCCCAAGCGGTTGTGGCAAGGTAAAGCAAATGCCCTCCACTTCTCTGGAAGAAACCACAGTGCCCAGCCATGTTCTAAGCCCTCCCATCCTCCCTGGGCTTCTGGCAGTAGGAGTGAAAAGAGAGGAGCAGAGCACGGGGACCCGTTTGACAAAACCCGGCTTCCCACGGGAAAGTCTTTCTCCACGTGCAGACATGCTCCCAGGTGCCTGGGGCAAGGGGAAGGAAATGCCATACACTGACCTGGAAGAGACCACAGGGCCCAGGCACAGTCTGAACACTTCCCTCAACTCGGCAGTTTTGCTAGCAGGAGTTCAACCCCAGCGAACATAACCCGGAGACCCCAGGGGCAAAAACGGCTTCCGACGAACAATAGGTGCTTGCTGTGGAACACCTATCCCAAGTGGGGGTAGCCAGCTCAACAAAATGCCACACACCCAGGTGTAAGAAACAACATTGCCCAGGCATGGTCTAAGCCCCTCACCTCGTCCCTGTGCTTTGGGGAGCCGGAGGGACAGCCGAGGCCCACGGCCCTGAGACCCCTTTGCAAAAAGCCGGCTTCCCACGGAGACAGATTTCCTGAGGTGCAGACCCTATCCCAAGCGGTTGTGGGAAGGTAAAGCAAATGCCCTCCACTTCTCTGGAAGAAACCACAGTGCCCAGCCATGTTCTAAGCCCTCCCATCCTCCCTGGGCTTCTGGCAGCAGGAGTGAAAAGAGAGGAGCAGAGCACGGGGACCCGTTTGACAAAACCCGGCTTCCCAAGGGAAAGTCTTTCTCCACGTGCAGACATGCTCCCAGGTGCCTGTGGCAAAGGGAAGGAAATGCCATACACTGACCTGGAAGAGACCACACGGCCCAGGCACAGTCTGAACCCTTCCCTCAACCCGGCGGTTTTGCTAGCAGGAGTTCATCCCCAACGAACACAGCCCGGAGACCCCTGGGGCAAAAACGGCTTACGACGATCAATAGGTGCTTGCTGTGGAACACCTATCTCAAATGCTGGAAGCCAGGTCAACAAAATGCCACACACCCAGGTGTAACAAACTACCTTGCCCAGGCTTGGTCTAAGCCCCTCAACTCGTCCCTGTGCTTTGGGGAGCCGGAGGGACAGCCGAGGCCCACGACCCTGAGACCCCTTTGCAAAAAGCCGGCTTCCCTCGGAAACAGTTTTCCTGAGGTGCAGACCCTATCCCAAGTGGTTGTGGCAAGGTAAAGCAAATGCCCTCCACTTCTCTGGAAGAAACCACAGTGCCCAACCATGTTCTAAGCCCTCCCATCCTCCCTGGGCTTCTGGCAGCAGGAGTGAAAAGAGAGGAGCAGAGCACGGGGACCCGTTTGACAAAACCCGGCTTCCCACGGGAAAGTCGTTCTCCACGTGCAGACATGCTCCCAGGTGCCTGTGGCAAGGGGAAGGAACTGCCATACACTGACCTGGAAGAGACCACAGGGCCCAGGCACAGTCTGAACCCTTCCCTCAACCCGGCGGTTTTGCTAGCAGGAGTTCAACCCCAACGAACACAGCCCGGAGACCCCTGGGGCAAAAACGGCTTCCGACGAACAATAGTTGCTTGCTGTGGAACACCTATCCCAAGTGGGGGTAGCCAGCTCAACAAAATGCCACACACCCAGGTGTAAGAAACAACATTGCCCAGGCATGGTCTAAGCCCCTCACCTCGTCCCTGTGCTTTGGGGAGCCGGAGGGACAGCCGAGGCACACGGCCCTGAGACCCCTTTGCAAAAAGCCGGCTTCCCACGGAGACAGTTTTCCTGAGGTTCAGACCCTATCCCAAGCGGTTGTGGCAAGGTAAAGCAAATGCCCTCCACTTCTCTGGAAGAAACCACAGTGCCCAGCCATGTTCTAAGCCCTCCCATCCTCCCTGGGCTTCTGGCAGTAGGAGTGAAAAGAGAGGAGCAGAGCACTGGGACCCGTTTGACAAAACCCGGCTTCCCACGGGAAAGTCTTTCTCCACGTGCAGACATGCTCCCAGGTGCCTGGGGCAAGGGGAAGGAAACGCCATACACTGACCTGGAAGAGACCACAGGACCCAGGCACAGTCTGAACACTTCCCTCAACTCGGCAGTTTTGCTAGCAGGATTTCAACCCCAGCGAACATAACCCGGAGACCCCAGGGGCAAAAACGGCTTCCGACGAACAATAGGTGCTTGCTGTGGAACACCTATCCCAAGTGGGGGTAGCCAGCTCAACAAAATGCCACACACCCAGGTGTAAGATACAACATTGCCCAGGCATGGTCTAAGCCCCTCACCTCGTCCCTGTGCTTTGGGGAGCCGGAGGGACAGCCGAGGCCCACGGCCCTGAGACCCCTTTGCAAAAAGCCGGCTTCCCACGGAGACAGTTTTCCTGAGGTGCAGACCCTATCCCAAGCGGTTGTGGCAAGGTAAAGCAAATGCCCTCCACTTCTCTGGAAGAAACCACAGTGCCCAGCCATGTTCTAAGCCCTCCCATCCTCCCTGGGCTTCTGGCAGCAGGAGTGAAAAGAGAGGAGCAGAGCACTGGGACCCGTTTGACAAAAACCGGCTTCCCACGGGAAAGTCGTTCTCCACGTGCAGACATGCTCCCAGGTGCCTGTGGCAAGGGGAAGGAAATGCCATACACTGACCTGGAAGAGACCACAGGGCCCAGGCACAGTCTGAACCCTTCCCTCAACCCGGCGGTTTTGCTAGCAGGAGTTCAACCCCAACGAACACAGCCCGGAGACCCCTGGGGCAAAAACGGCTTCCGACGAACAATAGGTGCTTGCTGTGGAACACCTATCCCAAGTGGGGTAGCCAGCTCAACAAAATGCCACACACCCAGGTGTAAGAAACAACATTGCCCAGGCATGGTCTAAGCCCCTCACCTCGTCCCTGTGCTTTGGGGAGCCGGAGGGACAGCCGAGGCCCACGGCCCTGAGACCCCTTTGCAAAAAGCCGGCTTCCCAAGGAGACAGTTTTCCTGAGGTTCAGACCCTATCCCAAGCGGTTGTGGCAAGGTAAAGCAAATGCCCTCCACTTCTCTGGAAGAAACCACAGTGCCCAGCCATGTTCTAAGCCCTCCCATCCTCCCTGGGCTTCTGGCAGTAGGAGTGAAAAGAGAGGAGCAGAGCACTGGGACCCGTTTGACAAAACCCGGCTTCCCACGGGAAAGTCTTTCTCCACGTACAGACATGCTCCCAGGTGCCTGGGGCAAGGGGAAGGAAATGCCATACACTGACCTGGAAGAGACCACAGGGCCAAGGCACAGTCTGAACACTTCCCTCAACTCGGCAGTTTTGCTAGCAGGAGTTCAACCCCAGCGAAAATAACCCGGAGACCCCAGGGGCAAAAACGGCTTCCGACGAACAATAGGTGCTTGCTGTGGAACACCTATCCCAAGTGGGGGTAGCCAGCTCAACAAAATGCCACACACCCAGGTGTAAGAAACAACATTGCCCAGGCATGGTCTAAGCCCCTCACCTCGTCCCTGTGCTTTGGGGAGCCGGAGGGACAGCCGAGGCCCACGGCCCTGAGACCCCTTTGCAAAAAGCCGGCTTCCCTCGGAAACAGTTTTCCTGAGGTGCAGACCCTATCCCAAGTGGTTGTGGCAAGGTAAAGCAAATGCCCTCCACTTCTCTGGAAGAAACCACAGTGCCCAACCATGTTCTAAGCCCTCCCATCCTCCCTGGGCTTCTGGCAGCAGGAGTGAAAAGAGAGGAGCAGAGCACGGGGACCCGTTTGACAAAACCCGGCTTCCCACGGGAAAGTCGTTCTCCACGTGCAGACATGCTCCCAGGTGCCTGTGGCAAGGGGAAGGAACTGCCATACACTGACCTGGAAGAGACCACAGGGCCCAGGCACAGTCTGAACCCTTCCCTCAACCCGGCGGTTTTGCTAGCAGGAGTTCAACCCCAAAGAACACAGCCCGGAGACCCCTGCGGCAAAAACGGCTTCCGACGAACAATAGGTGCTTGCTGTGGAACACCTATCCCAAGTGGGGGTAGCCAGCTCAACAAAATGCCACACACCCAGGTGTAAGAAACAACATTGCCCAGGCATGGTCTAAGCCCCTCACCTCGTCCCTGTGCTTTGGGGAGCCGGAGGGACAGCCGAGGCACACGGCCCTGAGACCCCTTTGCAAAAAGCTGGCTTCCCACGGAGACAGTTTTCCTGAGGTGCAGACCTTATCCCAAGCGGTTGTGGCAAGGTAAAGCAAATGCCCTCCACTTCTCTGGAAGAAACCACAGTGCCCAGCCATGTTCTAAGCCCTCCCATCCTCCTTGGGCTTCTGGCAATAGGAGTGAAAAGAGAGGAGCAGAGCACGGGGACCCGTTTGACAAAACCCGGCTTCCCACGGGAAAGTCTTTCTCCACGTGCAGACATGCTCCCAGGTGCCTGGGGCAAGGGGAAGGAAACGCCATACACTGACCTGGAAGAGACCACAGGACCCAGGCACAGTGTGAACACTTCCCTCAACTCGGCAGTTTTGCTAGCAGGATTTCAACCCCAGCGAACATAACCCGGAGACCCCAGGGGCAAAAACGGCTTCCGACGAACAATAGGTGCTTGCTGTGGAACACCTATCCCAAGTGGGGGTAGCCAGCTCAACAAAATGCCACACACCGAGGTGTAAGATACAACATTGCCCAGGCATGGTCTAAGCCTCTCACCTCGTCCCTGTGCTTTGGGGAGCCGGAGGGACAGCCGAGGCCCACGGCCCTGAGACCCCTTTGCAAAAAGCCGGCTTCCCACGGAGACAGTTTTCCTGAGGTGCAGACCCTATCCCAAGCGGTTGTGGCAAGGTAAAGCAAATGCCCTCCACTTCTCTGGAAGAAACCACAGTGCCCAGCCATGTTCTAAGCCCTCCCATCCTCCCTGGGCTTCTGGCAGCAGGAGTGAAAAGAGAGGAGCAGAGCACGGGGACCCGTTTGACAAAACCCGGCTTCCCAAGGGAAAGTCTTTCTCCACGTGCAGACATGCTCCCAGGTGCCTGTGGCAAAGGGAAGGAAATGCCATACACTGACCTGGAAGAGACCACAGGGCCCAGGCACAGTCTGAACCCTTCCCTCAACCCGGCGGTTTTGCTAGCAGGAGTTCATCCCCAACGAACACAGCCCGGAGACCCCTGGGGCAAAAACGGCTTACAACGATCAATAGGTGCTTGCTGTGGAACACCTATCTCAAATGGTGGAAGCCAGGTCAACAAAATGCCACACACCCAGGTGTAACAAACTACCTTGCCCAGGCTTGGTCTAAGCCCCTCACCTCGTCCCTGTGCTTTGGGTAGCCGGAGGGACAGCCGAGGCCCACGGCCCTGAGACCCCTTTGCAAAAAGCCGGCTTCCCTCGGAAACAGTTTTCCTGAGGTGCAGACCCTATCCCAAGTGGTTGTGGCAAGGTAAAGCAAATGCCCTCCACTTCTCTGGAAGAAACCACAGTGCCCAACCATGTTCTAAGCCCTCCCATCCTCCCTGGGCTTCTGGCAGCAGGAGTGAAAAGAGAGGAGCAGAGCACGGGGACCCGTTTGACAAAACCCGGCTTCCCACGGGAAAGTCGTTCTCCACGTGCAGACATGCTCCCAGGTGCCTGTGGCAAGGGGAAGGAACTGCCATACACTGACCTGGAAGAGACCACAGGGCCCAGGCACAGTCTGAACCCTTCCCTCAACCCGGCGGTTTTGCTAGCAGGAGTTCAACCCCAACGAACACAGCCCGGAGACCCCTGGGGCAAAAACGGCTTCCGACGAACAATAGTTGCTTGCTGTGGAACACCTATCCCAAGTGGGGGTAGCCAGCTCAACAAAATGCCACACACCCAGGTGTAAGAAACAACATTGCCCAGGCATGGTCTAAGCCCCTCACCTCGTCCCTGTGCTTTGGGGAGCCGGAGGGACAGCCGAGGCACACGGCCCTGAGACCCCTTTGCAAAAAGCCGGCTTCCCACGGAGACAGTTTTCCTGAGGTTCAGACCCTATCCCAAGCGGTTGTGGCAAGGTAAAGCAAATGCCCTCCACTTCTCTGGAAGAAACCACAGTGCCCAGCCATGTTCTAAGCCCTCCCATCCTCCCTGGGCTTCTGGCAGTAGGAGTGAAAAGAGAGGAGCAGAGCACTGGGACCCGTTTGACAAAACCCGGCTTCCCACGGGAAAGTCTTTCTCCACGTGCAGACATGCTCCCAGGTGCCTGGGGCAAGGGGAAGGAAACGCCATACACTGACCTGGAAGAGACCACAGGACCCAGGCACAGTCTGAACACTTCCCTCAACTCGGCAGTTTTGCTAGCAGGATTTCAACCCCAGCGAACATAACCCGGAGACCCCAGGGGCAAAAACGGCTTCCGACGAACAATAGGTGCTTGCTGTGGAACACCTATCCCAAGTGGGGGTAGCCAGCTCAACAAAATGCCACACACCCAGGTGTAAGATACAACATTGCCCAGGCATGGTCTAAGCCCCTCACCTCGTCCCTGTGCTTTGGGGAGCCGGAGGGACAGCCGAGGCCCACGGCCCTGAGACCCCTTTGCAAAAAGCCGGCTTCCCACGGAGACAGTTTTCCTGAGGTGCAGACCCTATCCCAAGCGGTTGTGGCAAGGTAAAGCAAATGCCCTCCACTTCTCTGGAAGAAACCACAGTGCCCAGCCATGTTCTAAGCCCTCCCATCCTCCCTGGGCTTCTGGCAGCAGGAGTGAAAAGAGAGGAGCAGAGCACTGGGACCCGTTTGACAAAAACCGGCTTCCCACGGGAAAGTCGTTCTCCACGTGCAGACATGCTCCCAGGTGCCTGTGGCAAGGGGAAGGAAATGCCATACACTGACCTGGAAGAGACCACAGGGCCCAGGCACAGTCTGAACCCTTCCCTCAACCCGGCGGTTTTGCTAGCAGGAGTTCAACCCCAACGAACACAGCCCGGAGACCCCTGGGGCAAAAACGGCTTCCGACGAACAATAGGTGCTTGCTGTGGAACACCTATCCCAAGTGGGGTAGCCAGCTCAACAAAATGCCACACACCCAGGTGTAAGAAACAACATTGCCCAGGCATGGTCTAAGCCCCTCACCTCGTCCCTGTGCTTTGGGGAGCCGGAGGGACAGCCGAGGCCCACGGCCCTGAGACCCCTTTGCAAAAAGCCGGCTTCCCAAGGAGACAGTTTTCCTGAGGTTCAGACCCTATCCCAAGCGGTTGTGGCAAGGTAAAGCAAATGCCCTCCACTTCTCTGGAAGAAACCACAGTGCCCAGCCATGTTCTAAGCCCTCCCATCCTCCCTGGGCTTCTGGCAGTAGGAGTGAAAAGAGAGGAGCAGAGCACTGGGACCCGTTTGACAAAACCCGGCTTCCCACGGGAAAGTCTTTCTCCACGTACAGACATGCTCCCAGGTGCCTGGGGCAAGGGGAAGGAAATGCCATACACTGACCTGGAAGAGACCACAGGGCCAAGGCACAGTCTGAACACTTCCCTCAACTCGGCAGTTTTGCTAGCAGGAGTTCAACCCCAGCGAAAATAACCCGGAGACCCCAGGGGCAAAAACGGCTTCCGACGAACAATAGGTGCTTGCTGTGGAACACCTATCCCAAGTGGGGGTAGCCAGCTCAACAAAATGCCACACACCCAGGTGTAAGAAACAACATTGCCCAGGCATGGTCTAAGCCCCTCACCTCGTCCCTGTGCTTTGGGGAGCCGGAGGGACAGCCGAGGCCCACGGCCCTGAGACCCCTTTGCAAAAAGCCGGCTTCCCTCGGAAACAGTTTTCCTGAGGTGCAGACCCTATCCCAAGTGGTTGTGGCAAGGTAAAGCAAATGCCCTCCACTTCTCTGGAAGAAACCACAGTGCCCAACCATGTTCTAAGCCCTCCCATCCTCCCTGGGCTTCTGGCAGCAGGAGTGAAAAGAGAGGAGCAGAGCACGGGGACCCGTTTGACAAAACCCGGCTTCCCACGGGAAAGTCGTTCTCCACGTGCAGACATGCTCCCAGGTGCCTGTGGCAAGGGGAAGGAACTGCCATACACTGACCTGGAAGAGACCACAGGGCCCAGGCACAGTCTGAACCCTTCCCTCAACCCGGCGGTTTTGCTAGCAGGAGTTCAACCCCAAAGAACACAGCCCGGAGACCCCTGCGGCAAAAACGGCTTCCGACGAACAATAGGTGCTTGCTGTGGAACACCTATCCCAAGTGGGGGTAGCCAGCTCAACAAAATGCCACACACCCAGGTGTAAGAAACAACATTGCCCAGGCATGGTCTAAGCCCCTCACCTCGTCCCTGTGCTTTGGGGAGCCGGAGGGACAGCCGAGGCACACGGCCCTGAGACCCCTTTGCAAAAAGCTGGCTTCCCACGGAGACAGTTTTCCTGAGGTGCAGACCTTATCCCAAGCGGTTGTGGCAAGGTAAAGCAAATGCCCTCCACTTCTCTGGAAGAAACCACAGTGCCCAGCCATGTTCTAAGCCCTCCCATCCTCCTTGGGCTTCTGGCAATAGGAGTGAAAAGAGAGGAGCAGAGCACGGGGACCCGTTTGACAAAACCCGGCTTCCCACGGGAAAGTCTTTCTCCACGTGCAGACATGCTCCCAGGTGCCTGGGGCAAGGGGAAGGAAACGCCATACACTGACCTGGAAGAGACCACAGGACCCAGGCACAGTGTGAACACTTCCCTCAACTCGGCAGTTTTGCTAGCAGGATTTCAACCCCAGCGAACATAACCCGGAGACCCCAGGGGCAAAAACGGCTTCCGACGAACAATAGGTGCTTGCTGTGGAACACCTATCCCAAGTGGGGGTAGCCAGCTCAACAAAATGCCACACACCGAGGTGTAAGATACAACATTGCCCAGGCATGGTCTAAGCCTCTCACCTCGTCCCTGTGCTTTGGGGAGCCGGAGGGACAGCCGAGGCCCACGGCCCTGAGACCCCTTTGCAAAAAGCCGGCTTCCCACGGAGACAGTTTTCCTGAGGTGCAGACCCTATCCCAAGCGGTTGTGGCAAGGTAAAGCAAATGCCCTCCACTTCTCTGGAAGAAACCACAGTGCCCAGCCATGTTCTAAGCCCTCCCATCCTCCCTGGGCTTCTGGCAGCAGGAGTGAAAAGAGAGGAGCAGAGCACGGGGACCCGTTTGACAAAACCCGGCTTCCCAAGGGAAAGTCTTTCTCCACGTGCAGACATGCTCCCAGGTGCCTGTGGCAAAGGGAAGGAAATGCCATACACTGACCTGGAAGAGACCACAGGGCCCAGGCACAGTCTGAACCCTTCCCTCAACCCGGCGGTTTTGCTAGCAGGAGTTCATCCCCAACGAACACAGCCCGGAGACCCCTGGGGCAAAAACGGCTTACAACGATCAATAGGTGCTTGCTGTGGAACACCTATCTCAAATGGTGGAAGCCAGGTCAACAAAATGCCACACACCCAGGTGTAACAAACTACCTTGCCCAGGCTTGGTCTAAGCCCCTCACCTCGTCCCTGTGCTTTGGGTAGCCGGAGGGACAGCCGAGGCCCACGGCCCTGAGACCCCTTTGCAAAAAGCCGGCTTCCCTCGGAAACAGTTTTCCTGAGGTGCAGACCCTATCCCAAGTGGTTGTGGCAAGGTAAAGCAAATGCCCTCCACTTCTCTGGAAGAAACCACAGTGCCCAACCATGTTCTAAGCCCTCCCATCCTCCCTGGGCTTCTGGCAGCAGGAGTGAAAAGAGAGGAGCAGAGCACGGGGACCCGTTTGACAAAACCCGGCTTCCCACGGGAAAGTCTTTCTCCACGTGCAGACATGCTCCCAGGTGCCTGTGGCAAGGGGAAGGAAATGCCATACACTGACCTGGAAGAGACCACAGGGCCCAGGCACAGTCTGAACCCTTCCCTCAACACGGCGGTTTTGCTAGCAGGAGTTCAACCCCAACGAACACAGCCCGGAGACCCCTGGGGCAAAAAAGTCTTCCGACGAACAATAGGTGCTTGCTGTGGAACACCTATCCCAAGTGGGGGTAGCCAGCTCAGGAAAATGCCACACACCCAGGTGTAAGAAACAACATTGCCCAGCCATGGTCTAAGCCCCTCACCTCGTCCCTGTGCTTTGGGGAGCCGGAGGGACAGCCGAGGCACACGGTCCTGAGACCCCTTTGCAAAAAGCCGGCTTCCCACGGAGACAGTTTTCCTGAGGTTCAGACCCTATCCCAAGCGGTTGTGGCAAGGTAAAGCAAATGCCCTCCACTTCTCTGGAAGAAACCACAGTGCCCAGCCATGTTCCAAGCCCTCCCATCCTCCCTGGGCTTCTGGCAGCAGGAGTGAAAAGAGAGGAGCAGAGCACTGGGACACGTTTGACAAAACCCGGCTACCCACGGGAAAGTCTTTCTCCACGTGCAGACATGCTCCCAGGTGCCTGTGGCAAAGGGAAGGAAATGCCATACACTGACCTGGAAGAGACCACACGGCCCAGGCACAGTCTGAACCCTTCCCTCAACCCGGCGGTTTTGCTAGCAGGAGTTCATCCCCAACGAACACAGCCCGGAGACCCCTGGGGCAAAAACGGCTTCCGACGATCAATAGGTGCTTGCTGTGGAACACCTATCCCAAGTGGTGGTAGCCAGCTCAACAAAATGCCACACACCCAGGTGTAAGAAACAACATTGCCCAGGCATGGTCTAAGCCCCTCACCTCGTCCCTGTGCTTTGGGGAGCCGGAGGGACAGCCGAGGCACACGGCCCTGAGACCCCTTTGCAAAAAGCCGGCTTCCCACGGAAAGAGTTTTCCTGAGGTGCAGACCCTATCCCAAGCGGTTGTGGCAAGGTAAAGCAAATGCCCTCCACTTCTCTGGAGGAAACCACAGTGCCCAGCCATGTTCTAAGCCCTCCCATCCTCCCTTGGCTTCTGGCAGCAGGAGTGAAAAGAGAGGAGCAGAGCACTGGGACCCGTTTGACAAAAACCGGCTTCCCACGGGAAAGTCTTTCTCCACGTGCAGACATGCTCCCAGGTGCCTGTGGCAAGGGGAAGGAAATGCCATACACTGACCTGGAAGAGACCACAGGGCCCAGGCACAGTCTGAACCTTTCCCTCAACCCGGCGGTTTTGCTAGCAGGAGTTCAACCCCAACGAACACAGCCCGGAGACCCCTGGGGCAAAAACGGCTTCCGACGAACAATAGGTGCTTGCTGTGGAACACCTATCCCAAGTGGGGGTAGCCAGCTCAACAAAATGCCACACACCCAGGTGTAAGAAACAACATTGCCCAGGCATGGTCTAAGCCCCTCACCTCGTCCCTGTGCTTTGGGGAGCCGGAGGGACAGCCGAGGCACACGGCCCTGAGACCCCTTTGCAAAAAGCTGGCTTCCCACGGAGACAGTTTTCCTGAGGTGCAGACCCTATCCCAAGCGGTTGTGGAAAGGTAAAGCAAATGCCCTCCACTTCTCTGGAAGAAACCACAGTGCCCAACCATGTTCTAAGCCCTCCCATCCTCCCTGGGCTTCTGGCAGCAGGAGTGAAAAGAGAGGAGCAGAGCACGGGGACCCGTTTGACAAAACCCGGCTTCCCACGGGAAAGTCTTTCTCCACGTGCAGACATGCTCCCAAGTGCCTGTGTCAAGGGGAAGGAAATGCCATACACTGACCTGGAAGAGACCACAGGGCCCAGGCACAGTCTGAACCCTTCCCTCAACCCGGCGGTTTTGCTAGAAGGAGTTCAACCCCAACGAACACAGCCCGGAGACCCCTGGGGCAAAAACGGCTTCCGACGAACAATAGGTGCTTGCTGTGGAACACCTATCCCAAGTGGGGGTAGCCAGCTCAACAAAATGCCACACACCCAGGTGTAAGAAACAACATTGCCCAGGCATGGTCTAAGCCCCTCACCACGTCCCTGTGCTTTGGGGAGCCGGAGGGACAGCCAAGGCACACGGCCCTGAGACCCCTTTGCAAAATGCCGGCTTCCCACGGAAACAGTTTTCCTGAGGTGCACACCCTATCCCAAGTGGTTGTGGCAAGGTAAAGCAAATGCCCTCCACTTCTCTGGAAGAAACCACAGTGCCCAGCCATGTTCTAAGCCCTCCCATCCTCCCTGGGCTTCTGGCAGCAGGAGTGAAAAGAGAGGAGCAGAGCACTGGGACCCGTTTGACAAAAACCAGCTTCCCACGGGAAAGTCTTTCTCCACGTGCAGACATGCTCCCAGATGCCTGGGGCAAGGGGAAGGAAATGCCATACACTGACCTGGAAGAGACCACAGGGCCCAGGCACAGTCTGAACCCTTCCCTCAACCCGGCGGTTTTGCTAGCAGGAGTTCAACCCCAACGAACACAGCCCGGAGACCCCTGGGGCAAAAACGGCTTCCGACGAACAATAGGTGCTTGCTGTGGAACACCTATCCCAAGTGGGGGTAGCCAGCTCAACAAAATGCCACACACCCAGGTGTAAGAAACAACATTGCCCAAGCTTGGTCTAAGCCCCTCACCTCGTCCCTGTGCTTTGGGGAGCCGGAGGGACAGCCGAGGCCCACGGCCCTGAGACCCCTTTGCAAAAAGCCGGCTTCCCACGGAAAGAGTTTTCCTGAGGTGCAGACCCTCCCAAGTGCTTGTGGCAAGGTAAAGCAAATGCCCTCCACTTCTCTGGAGGAAACCACAGTGCCCAGCCATGTTCTAAGCCCTCCCATCCTCCCTTGGCTTCTGGCAGCAGGAGTGAAAAGAGAGGAGCAGAGCACTGGGACCCGTTTGACAAAAACCGGCTTCCCACGGGAAAGTCTTTCTCCACGTGCAGACATGCTCCCAGGTGCCTGTGGCAAGGGGAAGGAACTGCCATACACTGACCTGGAAGAGACCACAGGGCCCAGGCACAGTCTGAACCTTTCCCTCAACCCGGCGGTTTTGCTAGCAGGAGTTCATCCCCAACGAACACAGCCCGGAGACCCCTGGGGCAAAAACGGCTTACGACGATCAATAGGTGCTTGCTGTGGAACACCTATCTCAAATGGTGGAAGCCAGGTCAACAAAATGCCACACACCCAGGTGTAACAAACTACCTTGCCCAGGCTTGGTCTAAGCCCCTCAACTCGTCCCTGTGCTTTGGAGAGCCGGAGGGACAGCCGAGGCCCACGACCCTGAGACCCCTTTGCAAAAAGCCGGCTTCCCTCGGAAACAGTTTTCCTGAGGTGCAGACCCTATCCCAAGTGGTTGTGGCAAGGTAAAGCAAATGCCCTCCACTTCTCTGGAAGAAACCACAGTGCCCAACCATGTTCTAAGCCCTCCCATCCTCCCTGGGCTTCTGGCAGCAGGAGTGAAAAGAGAGGAGCAGAGCACGGGGACCCGTTTGACAAAACCCGGCTTCCCACGGGAAAGTCGTTCTCCACGTGCAGACATGCTCCCAGGTGCCTGTGGCAAGGGGAAGGAACTGCCATACACTGACCTGGAAGAGACCACAGGGCCCAGGCACAGTCTGAACCCTTCCCTCAACCCGGCGGTTTTGCTAGCAGGAGTTCAACCCCAACGAACACAGCCCGGAGACCCCTGGGGCAAAAACGGCTTCCGACGAACAATAGGTGCTTGCTGTGGAACACCTATCCCAAGTGGGGGTAGCCAGCTCAACAAAATGCCACACACCCAGGTGTAAGAAACAACATTGCCCAGGCATGGTCTAAGCCCCTCACCTCGTCCCTGTGCTTTGGGGAGCCGGAGGGACAGCCGAGGCCCACGGCCCTGAGACCCCTTTGCAAAAAGCCGGCTTCCCACGGAGACAGTTTTCCTGAGGTGCAGACCCTATCCCAAGCGGTTGTGGCAAGGTAAAGCAAATGCCCTCCACTTCTCTGGAAGAAACCACAGTGCCCAACCATGTTCTAAGCCCTCCCATCCTCCCTGGGCTTCTGGCAGCAGGAGTGAAAAGAGAGGAGCAGAGCACTGGGACCCGTTTGACAAAAACCGGCTTCCCACGGGAAAGTCTTTCTCCACGTGCAGACATGCTCCCAGGTGCCTGTGGCAAGGGGAAGGAAATGCCATACACTGACCTGGAAGAGACCACAGGGCCCAGGCACAGTCTGAACCCTTCCCTCAACACGGCGGTTTTGCTAGCAGGAGTTCAACCCCAACGAACACAGCCCGGAGACCCCTGGGGCAAAAAAGTCTTCCGACGAACAATAGGTGCTTGCTGTGGAACACCTATCCCAAGTGGGGGTAGCCAGCTCAGGAAAATGCCACACACCCAGGTGTAAGAAACAACATTGCCCAGCCATGGTCTAAGCCCCTCACCTCGTCCCTGTGCTTTGGGGAGCCGGAGGGACAGCCGAGGCACACGGTCCTGAGACCCCTTTGCAAAAAGCCGGCTTCCCACGGAGACAGTTTTCCTGAGGTTCAGACCCTATCCCAAGCGGTTGTGGCAAGGTAAAGCAAATGCCCTCCACTTCTCTGGAAGAAACCACAGTGCCCAGCCATGTTCCAAGCCCTCCCATCCTCCCTGGGCTTCTGGCAGCAGGAGTGAAAAGAGAGGAGCAGAGCACTGGGACACGTTTGACAAAACCCGGCTACCCACGGGAAAGTCTTTCTCCACGTGCAGACATGCTCCCAGGTGCCTGTGGCAAAGGGAAGGAAATGCCATACACTGACCTGGAAGAGACCACACGGCCCAGGCACAGTCTGAACCCTTCCCTCAACCCGGCGGTTTTGCTAGCAGGAGTTCATCCCCAACGAACACAGCCCGGAGACCCCTGGGGCAAAAACGGCTTCCGACGATCAATAGGTGCTTGCTGTGGAACACCTATCCCAAGTGGTGGTAGCCAGCTCAACAAAATGCCACACACCCAGGTGTAAGAAACAACATTGCCCAGGCATGGTCTAAGCCCCTCACCTCGTCCCTGTGCTTTGGGGAGCCGGAGGGACAGCCGAGGCACACGGCCCTGAGACCCCTTTGCAAAAAGCCGGCTTCCCACGGAAAGAGTTTTCCTGAGGTGCAGACCCTATCCCAAGTGGTTGTGGCAAGGTAAAGCAAATGCCCTCCACTTCTCTGGAGGAAACCACAGTGCCCAGCCATGTTCTAAGCCCTCCCATCCTCCCTTGGCTTCTGGCAGCAGGAGTGAAAAGAGAGGAGCAGAGCACTGGGACCCGTTTGACAAAACCCGGCTTCCCACGGGAAAGTCTTTCTCCACGTGCAGACATGCTCCCAGGTGCCTGTGGCAAGGGGAAGGAAATGCCATACACTGACCTGGAAGAGACCACAGGGCCCAGGCACAGTCTGAACCTTTCCCTCAACCCGGCGGTTTTGCTAGCAGGAGTTCAACCCCAACGAACACAGCCCGGAGACCCCTGGGGCAAAAACGGCTTCCGACGAACAATAGGTGCTTGCTGTGGAACACCTATCCCAAGTGGGGGTAGCCAGCTCAGGAAAATGCCACACACCCAGGTGTAAGAAACAACATTGCCCAGCCATGGTCTAAGCCCCTCACCTCGTCCCTGTGCTTTGGGGAGCCGGAGGGACAGCCGAGGCACACGGTCCTGAGACCCCTTTGCAAAAAGCCGGCTTCCCACGGAGACAGTTTTCCTGAGGTTCAGACCCTATCCCAAGCGGTTGTGGCAAGGTAAAGCAAATGCCCTCCACTTCTCTGGAAGAAACCACAGTGCCCAGCCATGTTCCAAGCCCTCCCATCCTCCCTGGGCTTCTGGCAGCAGGAGTGAAAAGAGAGGAGCAGAGCACTGGGACACGTTTGACAAAACCCGGCTACCCACGGGAAAGTCTTTCTCCACGTGCAGACATGCTCCCAGGTGCCTGTGGCAAAGGGAAGGAAATGCCATACACTGACCTGGAAGAGACCACACGGCCCAGGCACAGTCTGAACCCTTCCCTCAACCCGGCGGTTTTGCTAGCAGGAGTTCATCCCCAACGAACACAGCCCGGAGACCCCTGGGGCAAAAACGGCTTCCGACGATCAATAGGTGCTTGCTGTGGAACACCTATCCCAAGTGGTGGTAGCCAGCTCAACAAAATGCCACACACCCAGGTGTAAGAAACAACATTGCCCAGGCATGGTCTAAGCCCCTCACCTCGTCCCTGTGCTTTGGGGAGCCGGAGGGACAGCCGAGGCACACGGCCCTGAGACCCCTTTGCAAAAAGCCGGCTTCCCACGGAAAGAGTTTTCCTGAGGTGCAGACCCTATCCCAAGTGGTTGTGGCAAGGTAAAGCAAATGCCCTCCACTTCTCTGGAGGAAACCACAGTGCCCAGCCATGTTCTAAGCCCTCCCATCCTCCCTTGGCTTCTGGCAGCAGGAGTGAAAAGAGAGGAGCAGAGCACTGGGACCCGTTTGACAAAACCCGGCTTCCCACGGGAAAGTCTTTCTCCACGTGCAGACATGCTCCCAGGTGCCTGTGGCAAGGGGAAGGAAATGCCATACACTGACCTGGAAGAGACCACAGGGCCCAGGCACAGTCTGAACCTTTCCCTCAACCCGGCGGTTTTGCTAGCAGGAGTTCAACCCCAACGAACACAGCCCGGAGACCCCTGGGGCAAAAACGGCTTCCGACGAACAATAGGTGCTTGCTGTGGAACACCTATCCCAAGTGGGGGTAGCCAGCTCAACAAAATGCCACACACCCAGGTGTAAGAAACAACATTGCCCAGGCATGGTCTAAGCCCCTCACCTCGTCCCTGTGCTTTGGGGAGCCGGAGGGACAGCCGAGGCACACGGCCCTGAGACCCCTTTGCAAAAAGCTGGCTTCCCACGGAGACAGTTTTCCTGAGGTGCAGACCCCATCCCAAGCGGTTGTGGAAAGGTAAAGCAAATGCCCTCCACTTCTCTGGAAGAAACCACAGTGCCCAACCATGTTCTAAGCCCTCCCATCCTCCCTGGGCTTCTGGCAGCAGGAGTGAAAAGAGAGGAGCAGAGCACGGGGCCCCGTTTGACAAAAACCAGCTTCCCACGGGAAAGTCTTTCTCCACGTGCAGACATGCTCCCAGATGCCTGGGGCAAGGGGAAGGAAATGCCATACACTGACCTGGAAGAGACCACAGGGCCCAGGCACAGTCTGAACCCTTCCCTCAACCCGGCGGTTTTGCTAGCAGGAGTTCAACCCCAACGAACACAGCCCGGAGACCCCTGGGGCAAAAACGGCTTCCGACGAACAATAGGTGCTTGCTGTGGAACACCTATCCCAAGTGGGGGTAGCCAGCTCAACAAAATGCCACACACCCAGGTGTAAGAAACAACATTGCCCAAGCATGGTCTAAGCCCCTCACCTCGTCCCTGTTCTTTGGGGAGCCGGAGGGACAGCCGAGGCCCACGGCCCTGAGACCCCTTTGCAAAAAGCCGGCTTCCCACGGAAAGAGTTTTCCTGAGGTGCAGACCCTATCCCAAGTGCTTGTGGCAAGGTAAAGCAAATGCCCTCCACTTCTCTGGAGGAAACCACAGTGCCCAGCCATGTTCTAAGCCCTCCCATCCTCCCTTGGCTTCTGGCAGCAGGAGTGAAAAGAGAGGAGCAGAGCACTGGGACCCGTTTGACAAAAACCGGCTTCCCACGGGAAAGTCTTTCTCCACGTGCAGACATGCTCCCAGGTGCCTGTGGCAAGGGGAAGGAAATGCCATACACTGACCTGGAAGAGACCACAGGGCCCAGGCACAGTCTGAACCTTTCCCTCAACCCGGCGGTTTTGCTAGCAGGAGTTCATCCCCAACGAACACAGCCCGGAGACCCCTGGGGCAAAAAAGGCTTACGACGATCAATAGGTGCTTGCTGTGGAACACCTATCTCAAATGGTGGAAGCCAGGTCAACAAAATGCCACACACCCAGGTGTAACAAACTACCTTGCCCAGGCTTGGTCTAAGCCCCTCAACTCGTCCCTGTGCTTTGGGGAGCCGGAGGGACAGCCGAGGCCCACGACCCTGAGACCCCTTTGCAAAAAGCCGGCTTCCCTCGGAAACAGTTTTCCTGAGGTGCAGACCCTATCCCAAGTGGTTGTGGCAAGGTAAAGCAAATGCCCTCCACTTCTCTGGAAGAAACCACAGTGCCCAACCATGTTCTAAGCCCTCCCATCCTCCCTGGGCTTCTGGCAGCAGGAGTGAAAAGAGAGGAGCAGAGCACGGGGACCCGTTTGACAAAACCCGGCTTCCCACGGGAAAGTCGTTCTCCACGTGCAGACATGCTCCCAGGTGCCTGTGGCAAGGGGAAGGAACTGCCATACACTGACCTGGAAGAGACCACAGGGCCCAGGCACAGTCTGAACCCTTCCCTCAACCCGGCGGTTTTGCTAGCAGGAGTTCAACCCCAACGAACACAGCCCGGAGACCCCTGGGGCAAAAACGGCTTCCGACGAACAATAGGTGCTTGCTGTGGAACACCTATCCCAAGTGGGGGTAGCCAGCTCAACAAAATGCCACACACCCAGGTGTAAGAAACAACATTGCCCAGGCATGATTTAAGCCCCTCACCTCGTCCCTGTGCTTTGGGGAGCCGGAGGGACAGCCGAGGCACACGGCCCTGAGACCCCTTTGCAAAAAGCCGGCTTCCCACGGAGACAGTTTTCCTGAGGTTCAGACCCTATCCCAAGCGGTTGTGGCAAGGTAA
This sequence comes from Ursus arctos, assembly GCF_023065955.2. Lineage (NCBI taxonomy): Eukaryota > Metazoa > Chordata > Mammalia > Carnivora > Ursidae > Ursus > Ursus arctos. The sequence continues at coordinate 64,730,325 of NW_026622819.1, forward strand.
AGCAAATGCCCTCCACTTCTCTGGAAGAAACCACAGTGCCCAGCCATGTTCTAAGCCCTCCCATCCTCCCTGGGCTTCTGGCAGTAGGAGTGAAAAGAGAGGAGCAGAGCACTGGGACCCGTTTGACAAAACCCGGCTTCCCACGGGAAAGTCTTTCTCCACGTGCAGACATGCTCCCAGGTGCCTGGGGCAAGGGGAAGGAAATGCCATACACTGACCTGGAAGAGACCACAGGGCCCAGGCACAGTCTGAACACTTCCCTCAACTCGGCAGTTTTGCTAGCAGGAGTTCAACCCCAGCGAACATAACCCGGAGACCCCAGGGGCAAAAACGGCTTCCGACGAACAATAGGTGCTTGCTGTGGAACACCTATCCCAAGTGGGGGTAGCCAGCTCAACAAAATGCCACACACCCAGGTGTAAGAAACAACATTGCCCAGGCATGGTCTAAGCCCCTCACCTCGTCCCTGTGCTTTGGGGAGCCGGAGGGACACCCGAGGCCCACGGCCCTGAGACCCCTTTGCAAAAAGCCGGCTTCCCACGGAGACAGTTTTCCTGAGGTGCAGACCCTATCCCAAGCGGTTGTGGCAAGGTAAAGCAAATGCCCTCCACTTCTCTGGAAGAAACCACAGTGCCCAGCCATGTTCTAAGCCCTCCCATCCTCCCTGGGCTTCTGGCAGTAGGAGTGAAAAGAGAGGAGCAGAGCACGGGGACCCGTTTGACAAAACCCGGCTTCCCACGGGAAAGTCTTTCTCCACGTGCAGACATGCTCCCAGGTGCCTGGGGCAAGGGGAAGGAAATGCCATACACTGACCTGGAAGAGACCACAGGGCCCAGGCACAGTCTGAACACTTCCCTCAACTCGGCAGTTTTGCTAGCAGGAGTTCAACCCCAGCGAACATAACCCGGAGACCCCAGGGGCAAAAACGGCTTCCGACGAACAATAGGTGCTTGCTGTGGAACACCTATCCCAAGTGGGGGTAGCCAGCTCAACAAAATGCCACACACCCAGGTGTAAGAAACAACATTGCCCAGGCATGGTCTAAGCCCCTCACCTCGTCCCTGTGCTTTGGGGAGCCGGAGGGACAGCCGAGGCCCACGGCCCTGAGACCCCTTTGCAAAAAGCCGGCTTCCCACGGAGACAGTTTCCCTGAGGTGCAGACCCTATCCCAAGCGGTTGTGGGAAGGTAAAGCAAATGCCCTCCACTTCTCTGGAAGAAACCACAGTGCCCAGCCATGTTCTAAGCCCTCCCATCCTCCCTGGGCTTCTGGCAGCAGGAGTGAAAAGAGAGGAGCAGAGCACGGGGACCCGTTTGACAAAACCCGGCTTCCCACGGGAAAGTCGTTCTCCACGTGCAGACATGCTCCCAGGTGCCTGGGGCAAGGGGAAGGAAATGCCATACACTGACCTGGAAGAGACCACAGGGCCCAGGCACAGTCTGAACACTTCCCTCAACTCGGCAGTTTTGCTAGCAGGAGTTCAACCCCAGCGAACATAACCCGGAGACCCCAGGGGCAAAAACGGCTTCCGACGAACAATAGGTGCTTGCTGTGGAACACCTATCCCAAGTGGGGGTAGCCAGCTCAACAAAATGCCACACACCCAGGTGTAAGAAACAACATTGCCCAGGCATGGTCTAAGCCCCTCACCTCGTCCCTGTGCTTTGGGGAGCCGGAGGGACAGCCGAGGCCCACGGCCCTGAGACCCCTTTGCAAAAAGCCGGCTTCCCACGGAGACAGTTTTCCTGAGGTGCAGACCCTATCCCAAGCGGTTGTGGGAAGGTAAAGCAAATGCCCTCCACTTCTCTGGAAGAAACCACAGTGCCCAGCCATGTTCTAAGCCCTCCCATCCTCCCTGGGCTTCTGGCAGCAGGAGTGAAAAGAGAGGAGCAGAGCACGGGGACCCGTTTGACAAAACCCGGCTTCCCACGGGAAAGTCTTTCTCCACGTGCAGACATGCTCCCAAGTGCCTGTGTCAAGGGGAAGGAAATGCCATACACTGACCTGGAAGAGACCACAGGGCCCAGGCACAGTCTGAACCCTTCCCTCAACCCGGCGGTTTTGCTAGCAGGAGTTCAACCCCAACGAACACAGCCCGGAGACCCCTGGGGCAAAAACGGCTTCCGACGAACAATAGGTGCTTGCTGTGGAACACCTATCCCAAGTGGGGGTAGCCAGCTCAACAAAATGCCACACACCCAGGTGTAAGAAACAACATTGCCCAGGCATGGTCTAAGCCCCTCACCACGTCCCTGTGCTTTGGGGAGCCGGAGGGACAGCCAAGGCACACGGCCCTGAGACCCCTTTGCAAAATGCCGGCTTCCCACGGAAACAGTTTTCCTGAGGTGCACACCCTATCCCAAGTGGTTGTGGCAAGGTAAAGCAAATGCCCTCCACTTCTCTGGAAGAAACCACAGTGCCCAGCCATGTTCTAAGCCCTCCCATCCTCCCTGGGCTTCTGGCAGCAGGAGTGAAAAGAGAGGAGCAGAGCACTGGGACCCGTTTGACAAAAACCAGCTTCCCACGGGAAAGTCTTTCTCCACGTGCAGACATGCTCCCAGATGCCTGGGGCAAGGGGAAGGAAATGCCATACACTGACCTGGAAGAGACCACAGGGCCCAGGCACAGTCTGAACCCTTCCCTCAACCCGGCGGTTTTGCTAGCAGGAGTTCAACCCCAACGAACACAGCCCGGAGACCCCTGGGGCAAAAAGGGCTTCCGACGAACAATAGGTGCTTGCTGTGGAACACCTATCCCAAGTGGGGGTAGCCAGCTCAACAAAATGCCACACACCCAGGTGTAAGAAACAACATTGCCCAAGCATGGTCTAAGCCCCTCACCTCGTCCCTGTGCTTTGGGGAGCCGGAGGGACAGCCGAGGCCCACGGCCCTGAGACCCCTTTGCAAAAAGCCGGCTTCCCACGGAAAGAGTTTTCCTGAGGTGCAGACCCTATCCCAAGTGCTTGTGGCAAGGTAAAGCAAATGCCCTCCACTTCTCTGGAGGAAACCACAGTGCCCAACCATGTTCTAAGCCCTCCCATCCTCCCTGGGCTTCTGGCAGCAGGAGTGAAAAGAGAGGAGCAGAGCACGGGGACCCGTTTGACAAAACCCGGCTTCCCAAGGGAAAGTCTTTCTCCACGTGCAGACATGCTCCCAGGTGCCTGTGGCAAAGGGAAGGAAATGCCATACACTGACCTGGAAGAGACCACACGGCCCAGGCACAGTCTGAACCCTTCCCTCAACCCGGCGGTTTTGCTAGCAGGAGTTCATCCCCAACGAACACAGCCCGGAGACCCCTGGGGCAAAAACGGCTTACGACGATCAATAGGTGCTTGCTGTGGAACACCTATCTCAAATGGTGGAAGCCAGGTCAACAAAATGCCACACACCCAGGTGTAACAAACTACCTTGCCCAGGCTTGGTCTAAGCCCCTCACCTCGTCCCTGTGCTTTGGGTAGCCGGAGGGACAGCCGAGGCCCACGGCCCTGAGACCCCTTTGCAAAAAGCCGGCTTCCCTCGGAAACAGTTTTCCTGAGGTGCAGACCCTATCCCAAGTGGTTGTGGCAAGGTAAAGCAAATGCCCTCCACTTCTCTGGAAGAAACCACAGTGCCCAACCATGTTCTAAGCCCTCCCATCCTCCCTGGGCTTCTGGCAGCAGGAGTGAAAAGAGAGGAGCAGAGCACGGGGACCCGTTTGACAAAACCCGGCTTCCCACGGGAAAGTCTTTCTCCACGTGCAGACATGCTCCCAGGTGCCTGTGGCAAGGGGAAGGAAATGCCATACACTGACCTGGAAGAGACCACAGGGCCCAGGCACAGTCTGAACCCTTCCCTCAACACGGCGGTTTTGCTAGCAGGAGTTCAACCCCAACGAACACAGCCCGGAGACCCCTGGGGCAAAAAAGTCTTCCGACGAACAATAGGTGCTTGCTGTGGAACACCTATCCCAAGTGGGGGTAGCCAGCTCAGGAAAATGCCACACACCCAGGTGTAAGAAACAACATTGCCCAGCCATGGTCTAAGCCCCTCACCTCGTCCCTGTGCTTTGGGGAGCCGGAGGGACAGCCGAGGCACACGGTCCTGAGACCCCTTTGCAAAAAGCCGGCTTCCCACGGAGACAGTTTTCCTGAGGTTCAGACCCTATCCCAAGCGGTTGTGGCAAGGTAAAGCAAATGCCCTCCACTTCTCTGGAAGAAACCACAGTGCCCAGCCATGTTCCAAGCCCTCCCATCCTCCCTGGGCTTCTGGCAGCAGGAGTGAAAAGAGAGGAGCAGAGCACTGGGACACGTTTGACAAAACCCGGCTACCCACGGGAAAGTCTTTCTCCACGTGCAGACATGCTCCCAGGTGCCTGTGGCAAAGGGAAGGAAATGCCATACACTGACCTGGAAGAGACCACACGGCCCAGGCACAGTCTGAACCCTTCCCTCAACCCGGCGGTTTTGCTAGCAGGAGTTCATCCCCAACGAACACAGCCCGGAGACCCCTGGGGCAAAAACGGCTTCCGACGATCAATAGGTGCTTGCTGTGGAACACCTATCCCAAGTGGTGGTAGCCAGCTCAACAAAATGCCACACACCCAGGTGTAAGAAACAACATTGCCCAGGCATGGTCTAAGCCCCTCACCTCGTCCCTGTGCTTTGGGGAGCCGGAGGGACAGCCGAGGCACACGGCCCTGAGACCCCTTTGCAAAAAGCCGGCTTCCCACGGAAAGAGTTTTCCTGAGGTGCAGACCCTATCCCAAGCGGTTGTGGCAAGGTAAAGCAAATGCCCTCCACTTCTCTGGAGGAAACCACAGTGCCCAGCCATGTTCTAAGCCCTCCCATCCTCCCTTGGCTTCTGGCAGCAGGAGTGAAAAGAGAGGAGCAGAGCACTGGGACCCGTTTGACAAAAACCGGCTTCCCACGGGAAAGTCTTTCTCCACGTGCAGACATGCTCCCAGGTGCCTGTGGCAAGGGGAAGGAAATGCCATACACTGACCTGGAAGAGACCACAGGGCCCAGGCACAGTCTGAACCTTTCCCTCAACCCGGCGGTTTTGCTAGCAGGAGTTCAACCCCAACGAACACAGCCCGGAGACCCCTGGGGCAAAAACGGCTTCCGACGAACAATAGGTGCTTGCTGTGGAACACCTATCCCAAGTGGGGGTAGCCAGCTCAACAAAATGCCACACACCCAGGTGTAAGAAACAACATTGCCCAGGCATGGTCTAAGCCCCTCACCTCGTCCCTGTGCTTTGGGGAGCCGGAGGGACAGCCGAGGCACACGGCCCTGAGACCCCTTTGCAAAAAGCCGGCTTCCCACGGAGACAGTTTCCCTGAGGTGCAGACCCTATCCCAAGCGGTTGTGGGAAGGTAAAGCAAATGCCCTCCACTTCTCTGGAAGAAACCACAGTGCCCAGCCATGTTCTAAGCCCTCCCATCCTCCCTGGGCTTCTGGCAGCAGGAGTGAAAAGAGAGGAGCAGAGCACGGGGACCCGTTTGACAAAACCCGGCTTCCCACGGGAAAGTCGTTCTCCACGTGCAGACATGCTCCCAGGTGCCTGGGGCAAGGGGAAGGAAATGCCATACACTGACCTGGAAGAGACCACAGGGCCCAGGCACAGTCTGAACACTTCCCTCAACTCGGCAGTTTTGCTAGCAGGAGTTCAACCCCAGCGAACATAACCCGGAGACCCCAGGGGCAAAAACGGCTTCCGACGAACAATAGGTGCTTGCTGTGGAACACCTATCCCAAGTGGGGGTAGCCAGCTCAACAAAATGCCACACACCCAGGTGTAAGAAACAACATTGCCCAGGCATGGTCTAAGCCCCTCACCTCGTCCCTGTGCTTTGGGGAGCCGGAGGGACAGCCGAGGCCCACGGCCCTGAGACCCCTTTGCAAAAAGCCGGCTTCCCACGGAGACAGTTTTCCTGAGGTGCAGACCCTATCCCAAGCGGTTGTGGGAAGGTAAAGCAAATGCCCTCCACTTCTCTGGAAGAAACCACAGTGCCCAGCCATGTTCTAAGCCCTCCCATCCTCCCTGGGCTTCTGGCAGCAGGAGTGAAAAGAGAGGAGCAGAGCACGGGGACCCGTTTGACAAAACCCGGCTTCCCACGGGAAAGTCTTTCTCCACGTGCAGACATGCTCCCAAGTGCCTGTGTCAAGGGGAAGGAAATGCCATACACTGACCTGGAAGAGACCACAGGGCCCAGGCACAGTCTGAACCCTTCCCTCAACCCGGCGGTTTTGCTAGCAGGAGTTCAACCCCAACGAACACAGCCCGGAGACCCCTGGGGCAAAAACGGCTTCCGACGAACAATAGGTGCTTGCTGTGGAACACCTATCCCAAGTGGGGGTAGCCAGCTCAACAAAATGCCACACACCCAGGTGTAAGAAACAACATTGCCCAGGCATGGTCTAAGCCCCTCACCACGTCCCTGTGCTTTGGGGAGCCGGAGGGACAGCCAAGGCACACGGCCCTGAGACCCCTTTGCAAAATGCCGGCTTCCCACGGAAACAGTTTTCCTGAGGTGCACACCCTATCCCAAGTGGTTGTGGCAAGGTAAAGCAAATGCCCTCCACTTCTCTGGAAGAAACCACAGTGCCCAGCCATGTTCTAAGCCCTCCCATCCTCCCTGGGCTTCTGGCAGCAGGAGTGAAAAGAGAGGAGCAGAGCACTGGGACCCGTTTGACAAAAACCAGCTTCCCACGGGAAAGTCTTTCTCCACGTGCAGACATGCTCCCAGATGCCTGGGGCAAGGGGAAGGAAATGCCATACACTGACCTGGAAGAGACCACAGGGCCCAGGCACAGTCTGAACCCTTCCCTCAACCCGGCGGTTTTGCTAGCAGGAGTTCAACCCCAACGAACACAGCCCGGAGACCCCTGGGGCAAAAAGGGCTTCCGACGAACAATAGGTGCTTGCTGTGGAACACCTATCCCAAGTGGGGGTAGCCAGCTCAACAAAATGCCACACACCCAGGTGTAAGAAACAACATTGCCCAAGCATGGTCTAAGCCCCTCACCTCGTCCCTGTGCTTTGGGGAGCCGGAGGGACAGCCGAGGCCCACGGCCCTGAGACCCCTTTGCAAAAAGCCGGCTTCCCACGGAAAGAGTTTTCCTGAGGTGCAGACCCTATCCCAAGTGCTTGTGGCAAGGTAAAGCAAATGCCCTCCACTTCTCTGGAGGAAACCACAGTGCCCAACCATGTTCTAAGCCCTCCCATCCTCCCTGGGCTTCTGGCAGCAGGAGTGAAAAGAGAGGAGCAGAGCACGGGGACCCGTTTGACAAAACCCGGCTTCCCAAGGGAAAGTCTTTCTCCACGTGCAGACATGCTCCCAGGTGCCTGTGGCAAAGGGAAGGAAATGCCATACACTGACCTGGAAGAGACCACACGGCCCAGGCACAGTCTGAACCCTTCCCTCAACCCGGCGGTTTTGCTAGCAGGAGTTCATCCCCAACGAACACAGCCCGGAGACCCCTGGGGCAAAAACGGCTTACGACGATCAATAGGTGCTTGCTGTGGAACACCTATCTCAAATGGTGGAAGCCAGGTCAACAAAATGCCACACACCCAGGTGTAACAAACTACCTTGCCCAGGCATGGTCTAAGCCCCTCACCTCGTCCCTGTGCTTTGGGGAGCCGGAGGGACAGCCGAGGCCCACGGCCCTGAGACCCCTTTGCAAAAAGCCGGCTTCCCACGGAGACAGTTTTCCTGAGGTGCAGACCCTATCCCAAGCGGTTGTGGCAAGGTAAAGCAAATGCCCTCCACTTCTCTGGAAGAAACCACAGTGCCCAACCATGTTCTAAGCCCTCCCATCCTCCCTGGGCTTCTGGCAGCAGGAGTGAAAAGAGAGGAGCAGAGCACTGGGACCCGTTTGACAAAAACCGGCTTCCCACGGGAAAGTCTTTCTCCACGTGCAGACATGCTCCCAGGTGCCTGTGGCAAGGGGAAGGAAATGCCATACACTGACCTGGAAGAGACCACAGGGCCCAGGCACAGTCTGAACCCTTCCCTCAACACGGCGGTTTTGCTAGCAGGAGTTCAACCCCAACGAACACAGCCCGGAGACCCCTGGGGCAAAAAAGTCTTCCGACGAACAATAGGTGCTTGCTGTGGAACACCTATCCCAAGTGGGGGTAGCCAGCTCAACAAAATGCCACACACCCAGGTGTAAGAAACAACATTGCCCAGGCATGGTCTAAGCCCCTCACCTCGTCCCTGTGCTTTGGGGAGCCGGAGGGACAGCCGAGGCACACGGCCCTGAGACCCCTTTGCAAAAAGCCGGCTTCCCACGGAAAGAGTTTTCCTGAGGTGCAGACCCTATCCCAAGTGGTTGTGGCAAGGTAAAGCAAATGCCCTCCACTTCTCTGGAGGAAACCACAGTGCCCAGCCATGTTCTAAGCCCTCCCATCCTCCCTTGGCTTCTGGCAGCAGGAGTGAAAAGAGAGGAGCAGAGCACTGGGACCCGTTTGACAAAACCCGGCTTCCCACGGGAAAGTCTTTCTCCACGTGCAGACATGCTCCCAGGTGCCTGTGGCAAGGGGAAGGAAATGCCATACACTGACCTGGAAGAGACCACAGGGCCCAGGCACAGTCTGAACCTTTCCCTCAACCCGGCGGTTTTGCTAGCAGGAGTTCAACCCCAACGAACACAGCCCGGAGACCCCTGGGGCAAAAACGGCTTCCGACGAACAATAGGTGCTTGCTGTGGAACACCTATCCCAAGTGGGGGTAGCCAGCTCAACAAAATGCCACACACCCAGGTGTAAGAAACAACATTGCCCAGGCATGGTCTAAGCCCCTCACCTCGTCCCTGTGCTTTGGGGAGCCGGAGGGACAGCCGAGGCACACGGCCCTGAGACCCCTTTGCAAAAAGCTGGCTTCCCACGGAGACAGTTTTCCTGAGGTGCAGACCCTATCCCAAGCGGTTGTGGAAAGGTAAAGCAAATGCCCTCCACTTCTCTGGAAGAAACCACAGTGCCCAACCATGTTCTAAGCCCTCCCATCCTCCCTGGGCTTCTGGCAGCAGGAGTGAAAAGAGAGGAGCAGAGCACGGGGACCCGTTTGACAAAACCCGGCTTCCCACGGGAAAGTCTTTCTCCACGTGCAGACATGCTCCCAAGTGCCTGTGTCAAGGGGAAGGAAATGCCATACACTGACCTGGAAGAGACCACAGGGCCCAGGCACAGTCTGAACCCTTCCCTCAACCCGGCGGTTTTGCTAGCAGGAGTTCAACCCCAACGAACACAGCCCGTAGACCCCTGGGGCAAAAACGGCTTCCGACGAACAATAGGTGCTTGCTGTGGAACACCTATCCCAAGTGGGGGTAGCCAGCTCAACAAAATGCCACACACCCAGGTGTAAGAAACAACATTGCCCAGGCATGGTCTAAGCCCCTCACCACGTCCCTGTGCTTTGGGGAGCCGGAGGGACAGCCAAGGCACACGGCCCTGAGACCCCTTTGCAAAATGCCGGCTTCCCACGGAAACAGTTTTCCTGAGGTGCACACCCTATCCCAAGTGGTTGTGGCAAGGTAAAGCAAATGCCCTCCACTTCTCTGGAAGAAACCACAGTGCCCAGCCATGTTCTAAGCCCTCCCATCCTCCCTGGGCCTCTGGCAGCAGGAGTGAAAAGAGAGGAGCAGAGCACTGGGACCCGTTTGACAAAAACCAGCTTCCCACGGGAAAGTCTTTCTCCACGTGCAGACATGCTCCCAGATGCCTGGGGCAAGGGGAAGGAAATGCCATACACTGACCTGGAAGAGACCACAGGGCCCAGGCACAGTCTGAACCCTTCCCTCAACCCGGCGGTTTTGCTAGCAGGAGTTCAACCCCAACGAACACAGCCCGGAGACCCCTGGGGCAAAAACGGCTTCCGACGAACAATAGGTGCTTGCTGTGGAACACCTATCCCAAGTGGGGGTAGCCAGCTCAACAAAATGCCACACACCCAGGTGTAAGAAACAACATTGCCCAAGCATGTTCTAAGCCCCTCACCTCGTCCCTGTGCTTTGGGGAGCCGGAGGGACAGCCGAGGCCCACGGCCCTGAGACCCCTTTGCAAAAAGCCGGCTTCCCACGGAAAGAGTTTTCCTGAGGTGCAGACCCTATCCCAAGTGCTTGTGGCAAGGTAAAGCAAATGCCCTCCACTTCTCTGGAGGAAACCACAGTGCCCAGCCATGTTCTAAGCCCTCCCATCCTCCCTTGGCTTCTGGCAGCAGGAGTGAAAAGAGAGGAGCAGAGCACTGGGACCCGTTTGACAAAAACCGGCTTCCCACGGGAAAGTCTTTCTCCACGTGCAGACATGCTCCCAGGTGCCTGTGGCAAGGGGAAGGAAATGCCATACACTGACCTGGAAGAGACCACAGGGCCCAGGCACAGTCTGAACCTTTCCCTCAACCCGGCGGTTTTGCTAGCAGGAGTTCATCCCCAACGAACACAGCCCGGAGACCCCTGGGGCAAAAACGGCTTACGACGATCAATAGGTGCTTGCTGTGGAACACCTATCTCAAATGGTGGAAGCCAGGTCAACAAAATGCCACACACCCAGGTGTAACAAACTACCTTGCCCAGGCTTGGTCTAAGCCCCTCAACTCGTCCCTGTGCTTTGGGGAGCCGGAGGGACAGCCGAGGCCCACGACCCTGAGACCCCTTTGCAAAAAGCCGGCTTCCCTCGGAAACAGTTTTCCTGAGGTGCAGACCCTATCCCAAGTGGTTGTGGCAAGGTAAAGCAAATGCCCTCCACTTCTCTGGAAGAAACCACAGTGCCCAACCATGTTCTAAGCCCTCCCATCCTCCCTGGGCTTCTGGCAGCAGGAGTGAAAAGAGAGGAGCAGAGCACGGAGACCCGTTTGACAAAACCCGGCTTCCCACGGGAAAGTCGTTCTCCACGTGCAGACATGCTCCCAGGTGCCTGTGGCAAGGGGAAGGAACTGCCATACACTGACCTGGAATAGACCACAGGGCCCAGGCACAGTCTGAACACTTCCCTCAACCCGGCGGTTTGGCTAGCAGGAGTTCAACCCCAACGAACACAGCCCGGAGACCCCTGGGGCAAAAACGGCTTCCGACGAACAATAGGTGCTTGCTGTGGAACACCTATCCCAAGTGGGGGTAGCCAGCTCAACAAAATGCCACACACCCAGGTGTAAGAAACAACATTGCCCAGGCATGGTTTAAGCCCCTCACCTCGTCCCTGTGCTTTGGGGAGCCGGAGGGACAGCCGAGGCACACGGCCCTGAGACCCCTTTGCAAAAAGCCGGCTTCCCACGGAGACAGTTTTCCTGAGGTTCAGACCCTATCCCAAGCGGTTGTGGCAAGGTAAAGCAAATGCCCTCCACTTCTCTGGAAGAAACCACAGTGCCCAGCCATGTTCTAAGCCCTCCCATCCTCCCTGGGCTTCTGGCAGTAGGAGTGAAAAGAGAGGAGCAGAGCACTGGGACCCGTTTGACAAAACCCGGCTTCCCACGGGAAAGTCTTTCTCCACGTGCAGACATGCTCCCAGGTGCCTGGGGCAAGGGGAAGGAAATGCCATACACTGACCTGGAAGAGACCACAGGGCCCAGGCACAGTCTGAACACTTCCCTCAACTCGGCAGTTTTGCTAGCAGGAGTTCAACCCCAGCGAACATAACCCGGAGACCCCAGGGGCAAAAACGGCTTCCGACGAACAATAGGTGCTTGCTGTGGAACACCTATCCCAAGTGGGGGTAGCCAGCTCAACAAAATGCCACACACCCAGGTGTAAGAAACAACATTGCCCAGGCATGGTCTAAGCCCCTCACCTCGTCCCTGTGCTTTGGGGAGCCGGAGGGACAGCCGAGGCCCACGGCCCTGAGACCCCTTTGCAAAAAGCCGGCTTCCCTCGGAAACAGTTTTCCTGAGGTGCAGACCCTATCCCAAGTGGTTGTGGCAAGGTAAAGCAAATGCCCTCCACTTCTCTGGAAGAAACCACAGTGCACAACCATGTTCTAAGCCCTCCCATCCTCCCTGGGCTTCTGGCAGCAGGAGTGAAAAGAGAGGAGCAGAGCACGGGGACCCGTTTGACAAAACCCGGCTTCCCACGGGAAAGTCGTTCTCCACGTGCAGACATGCTCCCAGGTGCCTGTGGCAAGGGGAAGGAACTGCCATACACTGACCTGGAAGAGACCACAGGGCCCAGGCACAGTCTGAACCCTTCCCTCAACCCGGCGGTTTTGCTAGCAGGAGTTCAACCCCAAAGAACACAGCCCGGAGACCCCTGCGGCAAAAACGGCTTCCGACGAACAATAGGTGCTTGCTGTGGAACACCTATCCCAAGTGGGGGTAGCCAGCTCAACAAAATGCCACACACCCAGGTGTAAGAAACAACATTGCCCAGGCATGGTCTAAGCCCCTCACCTCGTCCCTGTGCTTTGGGGAGCCGGAGGGACAGCCGAGGCACACGGCCCTGAGACCCCTTTGCAAAAAGCTGGCTTCCCACGGAGACAGTTTTCCTGAGGTGCAGACCTTATCCCAAGCGGTTGTGGCAAGGTAAAGCAAATGCCCTCCACTTCTCTGGAAGAAACCACAGTGCCCAGCCATGTTCTAAGCCCTCCCATCCTCCTTGGGCTTCTGGCAATAGGAGTGAAAAGAGAGGAGCAGAGCACGGGGACCCGTTTGACAAAACCCGGCTTCCCACGGGAAAGTCTTTCTCCACGTGCAGACATGCTCCCAGGTGCCTGGGGCAAGGGGAAGGAAACGCCATACACTGACCTGGAAGAGACCACAGGACCCAGGCACAGTGTGAACATATCCCTCAACTCGGCAGTTTTGCTAGCAGGATTTCAACCCCAGCGAACATAACCCGGAGACCCCAGGGGCAAAAACGGCTTCCGACGAACAATAGGTGCTTGCTGTGGAACACCTATCCCAAGTGGGGGTAGCCAGCTCAACAAAATGCCACACACCGAGGTGTAAGATACAACATTGCCCAGGCATGGTCTAAGCCCCTCACCTCGTCCCTGTGCTTTGGGGAGCCGGAGGGACAGCCGAGGCCCACGGCCCTGAGACCCCTTTGCAAAAAGCCGGCTTCCCACGGAGACAGTTTTCCTGAGGTGCAGACCCTATCCCAAGCGGTTGTGGCAAGGTAAAGCAAATGCCCTCCACTTCTCTGGAAGAAACCACAGTGCCCAGCCATGTTCTAAGCCCTCCCATCCTCCCTGGGCTTCTGGCAGCAGGAGTGAAAAGAGAGGAGCAGAGCACTGGGACCCGTTTGACAAAAACCGACTTCCCACGGGAAAGTCGTTCTCCACGTGCAGACATGCTCCCAGGTGCCTGTGGCAAGGGGAAGGAAATGCCATACACTGACCTGGAAGAGACCACAGGGCCCAGGCACAGTCTGAACCCTTCCCTCAACCCGGCGGTATTGCTAGCAGGAGTTCAACCCCAACGAACACAGCCCGGAGACCCCTGGGGCAAAAACGGCTTCCGACGAACAATAGGTGCTTGCTGTGGAACACCTATCCCAAGTGGGGGTAGCCAGCTCAACAAAATGCCACACACCCAGGTGTAAGAAACAACATTGCCCAGGCATGGTCTAAGCCCCTCACCTCGTCCCTGTGCTTTGGGGAGCCGGAGGGACAGCCGAGGCCCACGGCCCTGAGACCCCTTTGCAAAAAGCCGGCTTCCCACGGAGACAGTTTTCCTGAGGTTCAGACCCTATCCCAAGCGGTTGTGGCAAGGTAAAGCAAATGCCCTCCACTTCTCTGGAAGAAACCACAGTGCCCAACCATGTTCTAAGCCCTCCCATCCTCCCTGGGCTTCTGGCAGCAGGAGTGAAAAGAGAGGAGCAGAGCACTGGGACCCGTTTGACAAAAACCGGCTTCCCACGGGAAAGTCTTTCTCCACGTGCAGACATGCTCCCAGGTGCCTGTGGCAAGGGGAAGGAAATGCCATACACTGACCTGGAAGAGACCACAGGGCCCAGGCACAGTCTGAACCCTTCCCTCAACACGGCGGTTTTGGTAGCAGGAGTTCAACCCCAACGAACACAGCCCGGAGACCCCTGGGGCAAAAAAGTCTTCCGACGAACAATAGGTGCTTGCTGTGGAACACCTATCCCAAGTGGGGGTAGCCAGCTCAGGAAAATGCCACACACCCAGGTGTAAGAAACAACATTGCCCAGCCATGGTCTAAGCCCCTCACCTCGTCCCTGTGCTTTGGGGAGCCGGAGGGACAGCCGATGCACACGGTCCTGAGACCCCTTTGCAAAAAGCCGGCTTCCCAAGGATACAGTTTTCCTGAGGTTCAGACCCTATCCCAAGCGGTTGTGGCAAGGTAAAGCAAATGCCCTCCACTTCTCTGGAAGAAACCACAGTGCCCAGCCATGTTCCAAGCCCTCCCATCCTCCCTGGGCTTCTGGCAGCAGGAGTGAAAAGAGAGGAGCAGAGCACTGGGACACGTTTGACAAAACCCGGCTACCCAAGGGAAAGTCTTTCTCCACGTGCAGACATGCTCCCAGGTGCCTGTGGCAAAGGGAAGGAAATGCCATACACTGACCTGGAAGAGACCACACGGCCCAGGCACAGTCTGAACCCTTCCCTCAACCCGGCGGTTTTGCTAGCAGGAGTTCATCCCCAACGAACACAGCCCGGAGACCCCTGGGGCAAAAACGGCTTCCGACGAACAATAGGTGCTTGCTGTGGAACACCTATCCCAAGTGGTGGTAGCCAGCTCAACAAAATGCCACACACCCAGGTGTAAGAAACAACATTGCCCAGGCATGGTCTAAGCCCCTCACCTCGTCCCTGTGCTTTGGGGAGCCGGAGGGACAGCCGAGGCACACGGCCCTGAGACCCCTTTGCAAAAAGCCGGCTTCCCACGGAAAGAGTTTTCCTGAGGTGCAGACCCTATCCCAAGTGGTTGTGGCAAGGTAAAGCAAATGCCCTCCACTTCTCTGGAGGAAACCACAGTGCCCAGCCATGTTCTAAGCCCTCCCATCCTCCCTTGGCTTCTGGCAGCAGGAGTGAAAAGAGAGGAGCAGAGCACTGGGACCCGTTTGACAAAACCCGGCTTCCCACGGGAAAGTCTTTCTCCACGTGCAGACATGCTCCCAGGTGCCTGTGGCAAGGGGAAGGAAATGCCATACACTGACCTGGAAGA
This sequence comes from Ursus arctos, assembly GCF_023065955.2. Classification (NCBI taxonomy): domain Eukaryota; kingdom Metazoa; phylum Chordata; class Mammalia; order Carnivora; family Ursidae; genus Ursus; species Ursus arctos. The sequence goes on from NW_026622819.1 coordinate 64,745,426, forward strand.
GACCACAGGGCCCAGGCACAGTCTGAACCTTTCCCTCAACCCGGCGGTTTTGCTAGCAGGAGTTCAACCCCAACGAACACAGCCCGGAGACCCCTGGGGCAAAAACGGCTTCCGACGAACAATAGGTGCTTGCTGTGGAACACCTATCCCAAGTGGGGGTAGCCAGCTCAACAAAATGCCACACACCCAGGTGTAAGAAACAACATTGCCCAGGCATGGTCTAAGCCCCTCACCTCGTCCCTGTGCTTTGGGGAGCCGGAGGGACAGCCGAGGCACACGGCCCTGAGACCCCTTTGCAAAATGCCGGCTTCCCACGGAGACAGTTTTCCTGAGGTGCAGACCCTATCCCAAGCGGTTGTGGAAAGGTAAAGCAAATGCCCTCCACTTCTCTGGAAGAAACCACAGTGCCCAACCATGTTCTAAGCCCTCCCATCCTCCCTGGGCTTCTGGCAGCAGGAGTGAAAAGAGAGGAGCAGAGCACTGGGACCCGTTTGACAAAACCCGGCTTCCCACGGGAAAGTCTTTCTCCACGTGCAGACATGCTCCCAAGTGCCTGTGTCAAGGGGAAGGAAATGCCATACACTGACCTGGAAGAGACCACAGGGCCCAGGCACAGTCTGAACCCTTCCCTCAACCCGGCGGTTTTGCTAGCAGGAGTTCAACCCCAACGAACACAGCCCGGAGACCCCTGGGGCAAAAACGGCTTCCGACGAACAATAGGTGCTTGCTGTGGAACACCTATCCCAAGTGGGGGTAGCCAGCTCAACAAAATGCCACACACCCAGGTGTAAGAAACAACATTGCCCAGGCATGGTCTAAGCCCCTCACCACGTCCCTGTGCTTTGGGGAGCCGGAGGGACAGCCAAGGCACACGGCCCTGAGACCCCTTTGCAAAATGCCGGCTTCCCACGGAGACAGTTTTCCTGAGGAGCACACCCTATCCCAAGTGGTTGTGGCAAGGTAAAGCAAATGCCCTCCACTTCTCTGGAAGAAACCACAGTGCCCAGCCATGTTCTAAGCCCTCCCATCCTCCCTGGGCTTCTGGCAGCAGGAGTGAAAAGAGAGGAGCAGAGCACTGGGACCCGTTTGACAAAAACCAGCTTCCCACGGGAAAGTCTTTCTCCACGTGCAGACATGCTCCCAGATGCCTGGGGCAAGGGGAAGGAAATGCCATACACTGACCTGGAAGAGACCACAGGGCCCAGGCACAGTCTGAACCCTTCCCTCAACCCGGCGGTTTTGCTAGCAGGAGTTCAACCCCAACGAACACAGCCCGGAGACCCCTGGGGCAAAAACGGCTTCCGACGAACAATAGGTGCTTGCTGTGGAACACCTATCCCAAGTGGGGGTAGCCAGCTCAACAAAATGCCACACACCCAGGTGTAAGAAACAACATTGCCCAAGCATGGTCTAAGCCCCTCACCTCGTCCCTGTGCTTTGGGGAGCCGGAGGGACAGCCGAGGCCCACGGCCCTGAGACCCCTTTGCAAAAAGCCGGCTTCCCACGGAAAGAGTTTTCCTGAGGTGCAGACCCTATCCCAAGTGCTTGTGGCAAGGTAAAGCAAATGCCCTTCACTTCTCTGGAGGAAACCACAGTGCCCAGCCATGTTCTAAGCCCTCCCATCCTCCCTTGGCTTCTGGCAGCAGGAGTGAAAAGAGAGGAGCAGAGCACTGGGACCCGTTTGACAAAAACCGGCTTCCCACGGGAAAGTCTTTCTCCACGTGCAGACATGCTCCCAGGTGCCTGTGGCAAGGGGAAGGAAATGCCATACACTGACCTGGAAGAGACCACAGGGCCCAGGCACAGTCTGAACCTTTCCCTCAACCCGGCGGTTTTGCTAGCAGTAGTTCAACCCCAACAAACACAGCCCGGAGACCCCCTGGGGCCCAAACGGCTTCTGACGAACACTATGCCCTTGCTGTGGAAAACCTATCCCGAGTGGGGGTAGCCAGGTCAACAAAACGCCACACACCCAGGTGGAAGATACAACATGGCCCAGGCATGGTCTAAGCCCCTCACCTCGTCCCTGTGCTCTGCGGAGCCAGAGGGACGACCGAGGCCCACGGCCCTGAGGCCCGTTGGGCAGAAAGCCTATTTCCCACGGAAACAGCTTTCCTGAGGTGCAGACCCTATCCCAAGGGTGCATCAAGGGAAAGCCAATGCCATCCCCTTCTCTGGAAGAAACCCCAGTGCCCAGCCATGTTCTAAGCCCTCCCTTCCTCCCTGGGCTCTTGGCAGCAGGAGTGAAAAGAGAGGAGCACAGCACTGGGACCCGTTTGACAGAAACCGGCTTCCCACGAGGAAGCCTTTCTCCACGTGCAGACATGTTCCCCAGTGCCTGTGGCAAGGTGAAGGAAATGCCATACACTGACCTGGAAGAGACCACAGGGCACAGGCACAGTATGAGCCCTTCCCTCCTCCCGGCGGTTTTGCTAGCAAGAGTTCATCCCCAACAAACACAGCCCGGAGACCCCCTGGGGCCCAAACGGCTTCCGACGAACACTATGCTCTTGCGGAAAACCTATCCCAAGTGGGGGTAGCCAGGTCAACAAAATGCCACACACCCAGGTGGAAGAAACAACATGGCCCAGTCATGGTCTAAGCCCCTCACCTAGTCCCTGTGCTCTGGGGAGCGGGAGGGACGCCCGAGGCCCACGGCCCTGAGGCCCGTTGGGCAGAAAGCCGGCTTCCCACGGAAACAGCTTTCCTGAGGTGCAGACCCTATCCCAAGGGGTGGTGGCAAGGGAAAGCAAATGCCATCCCATTCTCTGGAAGAAATCCCAGTGCCCAACCTTGTTCTAAGCCCTCCCCACCTCCCTGGGCTTCTGGCAGCAGGAGTGAAAAGAGAGGAGCACAGCACGGGGACCCGTTTGACAGAAACTGGCTTCCCACGAGGAAGTCCTTCTCCACGTGCAGACATGCTCCCCAGTGCCTGTGTCAAGGGGAAGGAAATGCCATACACTGACCTGGAAGAGACCACAGTGCCCAGGCACAATCTGAGCCCTTCCCTCATCCAGGCGGTTTTGCTAGTAGGAGTTTAACCCCAAGGAACACAGCCTGGAGACCCCCTGGGCCCCAACCGGCTTGCAACGAACACTAGGCTCTTGCTGTGGAAAACCTATCCCAAGTGGGGGTAGCCAGGTCAACAAAATGCCACACACCGAGGTGGAAGAAACAACATGGCCCAGGCATGGTCTAAGCCCCTCACGTCGTCCCTGTGCTCTGGGGAATCGGAGGGACCCCCGAGGCCCACGGCCCTGAGGCCCGTTGGGCAGAAAGCCGGCTTCCCATGGAAACAGCTTTCCTGAGGTGCAGACCCTATCCCAAGGGGTGGTGGCAAGAGAAAGCAAATGCCATCCCATTCTCTGGAAGAAACCCCAGTGCCCAGCCATGTTCTAAGCCCTCCCCTCCTCCCTGGGCTTCGGGTAGCCGGAGTAAAAAGAGAGGAGCACAGCCCTGGGACACGTTTGAGAGAAATCGGCTTCCCACGAGGAAGTCCTTCTCCACGTGCAGACATGCTCCCCGGTGCCTGTGGCAAGGGGAAGGAAATGCCATACACTGACCTGGAAATGACCACAGGGCCCAGGCACAGTCTGAGCCCTTCCCTCATCCCGGTGGTTTTGCTAGCAGGAGTTCAACTCCAACGAACACAGCCCGGAGACGCCCTGGGGCCCAAACGGCTTCCGACGAACAATATGCTCTTGCTGTGGAAAACCTATCCCAAGTGGTGGTAGCCAGGTCAACAAAATGCCACACACCCAGGTGGAAGAAACAACATGGCCCAGGCATGGTCTAAGCCCCTCACCTCGTCCCTGTGCTTTGGGGAGCCGGAGGGACCCCCGAGGCCCACGGCCCTGAGTCCCGTTGGGCAGAAAGCCGTCTTCCCACGGAAACCGCTTTCCTGAGGTGCAGACCCTATCCCAAGGGGTCGTGGCAAGAGAAAGCAAATGCCATCCCCTTCTGTGGAAGAAACCCCAGTGCCCAGCCATGTTCTAAGCCCTCCCATCCTCCCTGGGCTTCTGGCAGCAGGAGTGAAAAGAGAGGAGCACAGCACTGGGACGCATTTGACAAAAACCGGCTTCCCACGAGAAAGTCCTTCTCCACGTGCAGACTTGTTCCCAAGTGCTGAGGACATAGTATTGAGACATATTTGGCAAAAACGGGTTCCAATGAAATATATTTCTTGATGTGCAAACTCTATCTTACGTTGTTGTGGCAAGGTGAAGGATGTGCCTTACACTTATTTGTAAGAAATAACAGTGCCCATGGACGGTTGAGCCCTAAGATCATCACTGTTCTTTTGGTATCATGAGTTAAAACCGAGGCAAACAGCGCTGAGAAAATTTGGCAAAAACCGCCTTTCAATGAAATATATTTTCTCTTTTGCAAACTGTATCATAATTGTTTGTGCTAATGTAAAGAAAATGCCATAGGCTTATCTGTGAGCAACAGAAGTGTCCAGGTACGGTCTGAGCCCTCATATCAGTATTGTGCTTTTGGTAGCATTAGTTAATCCCAAGCAACACGGTATCGAGACACATTTGACAAAAAACCGCTTCCAACGAAAAATATTTT